>NW_026571036.1:15259953-15969953 GCF_026225935.1 Boleophthalmus pectinirostris | reverse complement strand
AGTACTTTTTAACGTGTGTAAAATCCCTCAGTCATCCAGGTAGAATTCAGGGCAAAAGGAGAAATAATAATTGAAATACATCTGTAAAGTGGGACTAAACACCTAAACTCGTCCCGCAAACGCATTTCAAACAGACCAAAACGGGGCAGTGTATACCTGGAGACGAGAGGGAGAGGAAAGGAGGGGCAGGATATAAGGAACATTGTGATTGCCTGCCCTGCAGACTGGTGATTGTACTCAGAAACCCCTGGCTGTAATCAGGGCAGTCCTGTGTGATGTCACCAAGTACTTGAAATTGCAGTGTCCTCTGGAGCCAGGACACACTCATATTTATACATTTTGAATACAAAGCTGCAAATATGCACAGTTTGCACTAAAACTGCCCCCCAAAAAGGGACTGGAAACAGTAGACAATGCTATTTAAACACCTTATACACAGTCAACATATCATGTTTCAATACTTTTTAATGCGTGTAAAATCCCTCAGTCGTCCACGTAGAATCCAGGACAAAAGGAGAAATTCAATTTGTCAACTGGACTAAACGTTTGTCCAGTTGACAAATTGAATTTCTCCTTTTGCCAAAACTTTTTAACTGTAGCTCACAAGAATCTCCTCTTATTTGGTCAGCCTCTGCTCTGAGTGAGAAACAGGCAGATCTAACCAGATTTAACCAAAGGGAAGTATGAAAAAAAACTGTAAATGCTGTCGTTGCAAACTCTAAGAAGTGATGATGCATATGGATTCTTGTATTTGGCAGTTAGTGTTCATCAATGTGTGTAAAATATGCACCGTGAAGTGAATCCTACAACCATAATACTTCAAACTAAATCAGAATATTTCACTATTACAAACTTAAGAATTGGATTTAGGATTTAAATTGACAAAAAAAACTATCTGAAAACTCTAAGGAAAAGATGCTTGTCATACCCTGAACTTCTTAACTTTACATTTTCCAAAAACAATATTGTTTCATGGCTTGTCACATTTACTGCAGTGATATCTCACTTGCACCTAAAACTCCATCTGCCTCTTGCTGTTCTCCGCCAAAACTAAAACCATTTTCAAACTGCTGCTGGCTCAGATGGGGCTGCTGAACAGTGAAGTCTGCAGCCCCCAAAGCTTAGCCCAAGGAAACTCATGGTCTTTACACGTGGCTGAGCAGTGCAGGGGCCAGCTGAATCTCTATTCGCGGCGTTTACAGGCGCTTATTCAATGTGTAATTAAAATACTGAGCTACACTGCCATGGCATTTCACAGTCTGTGGTAGAAAACACCAACCCAACCACTTTGGGTCAATAGCTTTTTAATCAGACCATTTGCACAAACTTGGCAGAAATGAGGACTAAGAAGCTAAAATACTGGACTGGATGGAGTGCACATAAGTTATAGTAATTACATTGGGCTAAAAGGTGTTACATCTTGTGAGAAGGTCTTCCTCTATCGCTAAAGTTTGGACTCTATAGGCAGTTTCAAAAGTTTAAGACAGTTACTAATGATTTACTGCACAATAGCCACGATGTGTAATTAATCATGCTGTAGGTTTTCATTACATCAGATGAAGACAGGCTCAATGGGACCACAGGGTAAAAAGGTGGAGACAAAAGGACGGCAAAATGGTGCATGCATGACTTTGTTTCAGAAGGTCAGATAAAAACGTTACCCAGTGGGACCTTTTCCAATGGTATCTTGAACTTGGACAATGTAAATCACCATGGGGACGTTAATAAAAAGTAATACATTATTCCATTGTTGACTCCTTCTGGTGACAATTTGTAACTAAAAAACTCAGCTATGACGAAAACCACTCTGAGAATTTTGACATTTTGATTTTGTTAATATTCCAAGTCAACACATTAAAACTAGTGAGAAATTTGAGTCAATTTCAAGCCATTTTAAGCCATTGATTTTGGACCAAACTGTGAAAAAATTGAATTGTAAAAGCTTCCACTGTCTGTATCACTGAGAGAGAGAAAAATATTTGGAGACAGAGCATAAAAAGTCAATTAGACAAGGCAAAAATGCTCATTAATAAGAAGCTGTGAAAATGACATTCAATTTTTGTTATTGTGTTACTTCAAATTTCAAAGTGTGAAATCTGATTATAAAAGAAAAGTGATTGTGCATATGGGAGACCAAACAATAGGCACATCAGAGCTAAATGCTAATGAGCGATAATATAATGATAAAACTCAAATGTTAGCGCTACAGGAGGCGACTTGTGTGGCGCCTCCTCTGTCACTCAAAGACCCAAGTGTGCCCCCAATGTAGCGGAGGGGGAGTCGATTAACAAGGCAAATAGCTTCTTCCTCTTATCTTCCTCGGAGGGAGCGAGATAAGGGCCAATGAGAGAGGGTCTAGGGAGGCCAAGTGTCTCCCCCTGGGCCGACTACGAGAATGGAGAAACAAAGCCAAAGCGCGTGAACTCCGGGGATCTTGGAGGGTTTCCAACAATAACTAACATGCGGCAATTCATTCAAAAAGCCTCAGGGACGGAGGGTGATTTTGTTTGTAATTATGCGTCAATATAGAGTCTACAGGAGGAATTGGGGATTTAGAGGTAGAATACACTGTAGATATTATACAAAAGTCTATTTAACTGAATTCAACATCACAATCAATGTCATCATAACAAAAATAACTGTAAATATATTTGTAAAGTGGGACTACACCTAAACGCATGCACATTTCAAATCGACCTAAACTGGGCAGTGTTTACCTGGAGAACTAAAGGGGACGGGAGGGGCATTATCTGGACATATGAGGAACATTGTGATTGGTCAAACAGGTATCCACACTTCAAACTCCGCTCCTGCAGACTGGTGATTGTACTGGGAAACTCCTGGCTGTAATCAGGGCAGTCATGTGTGATGTCACCAAGAACCTGAAATTGCAGTGTCCTCTGGAGCCAGGACACACCCATATTTATACATTTTGAACACAAACCTGCAAATATACACAGTTTATACTAAAACTGACCCCAAAACAGACTGGAAACTTTAGACATGCTATTTAAACACCTTATTTACAGTTTATAAGCAACCAAAGTTGATTTAGTGTTTAGTTCCACTTCCAACTATGTGTTTAAGAGTCAAAATGTACGACTTTTGCAACTTGGCAGACTTTAGATCCAATAAATACCAACCTATAAATATGTAATTTTAGTTTATACACAAAAATTCACATATTTCCATTTAACTCCTTAATTATTGAACAGCAGAGTCCACTGAGAGGGTAGAAAGTCATAGAGATTCCTTACAAACATTGCATCATTGGTGGTAAAAGCAGGCTTCATAACTGCTGTTCTAGCTGCAATATTAAACTTTAATTTCTTTAAAATGTTTTTTATGTGTAAATATGTCACAATATACCATATATATTGGTGTTGTCATAAGTAAATAAGGAAAACCTTCACTGCTACATGCCAGCATGGTGTAATCCTCAAAGTGCCTTCATTTTTTGAAAGCTCATAACACCTTCACTAAACTTCCAATTCAACTTTATTTATAGAGCACTTTAAAACATCACAGTCAACCAAAATGCTTTACACAAATTAAAGCAACTAGAGACCATTAAAAACATGAGAAAACAAGAAAACAGCAATAATGAAACTCTTCAAACTGAGATAAAAGGCTATAAATAAATAAATAGCAGCAGGAGCATTCTACAGTTGAGGCACTGAGGGTATGTAGAGCATTAAAGTAATCTACTTTTCAAAGTGAAAGTTTTGGCAATATATAAGTAATTTTACTTTGGCAAGTTGCCTGAGCTGGAAAAGGTTAACACAACAGCATTGACCTGTGCACCTGTGCATCAAGTTTGAAACTAGAGTCCATTTTACACCTGACTGTTACAACAGGGCTCATGGCTCACGGAGCCCAACTGATCATATTTGCTCTCAGAGCCAGATATGCAGTTAACCAGCCTTCACAATATAGCAAATACCATTTACCAAGGTTCATACAAACTCCTTCACCTTTCAGACAACTTTATAGACACATCTCATGATGACAAGGGCTTTGAAGTATTTTCCAAGACACACGACAGGAATACTAAGGCTGAGGTGTACAAAAACAAGGCTTAATAATTTGTAATATATGATAATGTTTTGTAAAGTATGTATCATCAAAGTGTCACCAAGAACCAGAACGATAAGCCTAACATACAGTCAACAAAGCTGAATGCTTCCAACAGAGGCCTTGTTGTAAACGTGGTCTTAGTCTGTTGCATGCCTTGTATATCTGCTTGTATAGCTGCTTGAGCTGGCAGTGGTTCAAATGTTAAGCAGGATGAATATATAGAGCTATAGTAACCCACCGCAGTCTCTGTGTGTAAGCGGCGTACAAAGATGGAGGACAAAGAGGGGGACCGTGAGATGGTGCAATTACACAGTCTGTCAAAGCAAGAAGCCAAGAAGAGCTCCATTTCTGCACATTAGCTGTATGCAGTGTGTGGAAGTCAAGGCCATCGGAACTATTTGGAATGATAAAAGGACGGACAAAGAGTCATAGAGTATCTGTGATCCTGTTGACCAAACCAATTTTCTACTTGTCAAAGGGACCAACATCTGTAGAAAGAGTGCTTATAATGTACTAGGGAAATGCACCAGCTGCCCAGCAGCCCATAGGGAGTCAGTGAAGGGTCCTACATAGTGTGAACACAGTGTGCAAGGATGAAAATTTACATGGGATACATAAGACAGCATGCCTTATTAGAGACCAGTGTTTCTGTTCTAGTAATAATCCTATTACGTCAGATAAAATGCGGGTTTCACAGGCAATACATTTAGAGAAGGCCTCACCATGTACTTTAAATATGTATTGAAGCATAATGTAGGAGTGGGTGATATATTTATTTGAATTATATATGAGACTATCTTACAGCACTCGTCATAAATGCGCTAAAACGTGCCTGTAAACGTGAGTGGATTGTAAAATTAACCACAAAGTCATTATTTTTGAGAGAGATTATAATGCAAATAGGGTTTATTTTTGATCTGCTCTTCTTATTAGTTTTTATTTATCTACCAAACAAGGTCATTAAAATATTTGGCACAATCTCTTACCTTGAAAAAATTAGTTAATTACACACACACAACAGGGAACACAACTAAACACCAAACAAAATACAATGTTTGGTTCAGTTGCGCAAAGTAAAGCTCTCATGAGCTTTAAACCATAGAATGTGGTTATCTTCTCAAAAACAAACTGGGAGTTGTGTTTTGATTCATTCACACATTTGAGTAATCCTTTATTATTAGTCTGCCTACATCTCCAAAGCTCAGAATGGTCTGTTCCACCAGTAGTTTTCAAGTTAAAGGCTTAAAGGAATCTGCATATCATTAATTAATTCCCTTTTCAAAATAAAACCAAAAATAAGAAAATGACAAAACAACTATTTTTTTCATTATTTGTCTCTAAAACCAAAATTTAAAAAATTGGATAATTATTAGTTTTTTCAGTTTTACGTTTTTTGTTTCCGTGACTTAAACTGCAATGCCGGACTTTTGTGCCGCATATGGACTGAATCAGGACTAAAACATGACTAAACCAGGATTGAGCCAGGACTGAGTCTTGGGACAGGCCCAGAGGTTCACCCACATAGACTGTCGGGTAATCAGGACTGAGACCAGGACTAAGACTGGGACCAGACCAGACCAGGACTGAGACCGGTCCTATTTCAGTCCTGGTTTATACCTGGTTTAGCCCTGTTTTAGTCCTGGTTCAGTTTGCGGTGCAAAAGTCCAGCATTGCAGTTTAAGTCACGGAAACGAAAAACAGAAAACTGAAAAAAAAAAAAAAAAAAAAATCGTTATCCATTTTTTCATTTTGGTTTTGGAGACAAATAATGAAGAAAATAATTGTTTTATCATTTTCTTATTTTTGGTTTTATTTCGAAAAAAGAATGAACAAATGATACACGGATTTAAAGGCTTTACCTTTAATTCAGTAAAGGACTGGAATCATACAAATGATTCTAGTGAAGGTGTACGGAGTTTAAAAGAGTATTAAGACATGGCATGACAAGATGAAACAGAGTGTTTTCTGTTTGAATGAAGAATGCAGCCTAATATGCAGGGTTTGTGTGTTAAACATGTGAATGAAACAAAACACAACTCGAGGTCCATGCTTGCGATGAGGATGCAACATTCTAACATAGATCAGAAAATAGCGTAACAAGGGCCCTTTAAACACCCGAAAGAACTCAATCCTTTCACAGGATCTTATAAATAAAGCATCCATTACTGAATTAACAGAGGAACTTTATTTGTTTGGTTCACAAATGGTGGCATTTGTTTTCGCCTTTACAGATGTCGTAGCAAAGGACAGATGTCTTTAGCAAACAGCTCTTATTCACTTTTATAGCCTTGTCTTATTTCCCTTCTTGACGTGAGCAGTGATCCAAACAATTATTTTATATCTCCGTGACCTTTAAATCTCAGCGTACACAGTTGGCTATTGCACATCGAAGTATGCAGAACAGACTAATTTAATTTGAAGTTAGCACCAAACGGACACCTCATAACTTTTAATGGGGTTAACGCAGGGTCATATATTCACTTGTGATGGTTAAGGTTCGAATGGGGCTTGGGGAAAGCAGTGACGTCCTCTTATAGATAGAGAAGCATGTTGGAGTGTGTGTTTTCTCCATCTTCTGAGTCACTGAACAGCAGTTTAATCTGAAATAGGATTGGTCACTCAGGCTCAAAAGGAAACCCAACTCCCTAAGTGTACAGATAAACAGAATAAGTCACAGCTCACTTGCTCAGAGATAATAAAGTACTCGCATCCTTCAGCTCCAGAGATAAGTCCACCAAACTCTACACAACTTCTGCTTTACAGGATGCAAAAAGACAATGCAACTTTCATCAAATGTATTGCCTTAAATATGAAGACAGACTTTGGGATGTGATCAGGTGTCACACATGTTAACATAACACAACGATGACAAAACAATTCCATTCTTCTAATCAATAAGTTAATAATCCTAACATTTCTGGTCAAACAAAGCTTAGTGGCATCATCTTGATTTGGGAAACAGAGTACATAGATCTACATCAGGAGTCTCCAACCTGTAGCTCTGGACCAACCAGTAACTTTCCACCTTCCAAGGGATTTCTGAATTACACGTATTGTGCTGAATAAGTAAAATTTGATCGATGAAATGCCTTTTACCAGCGGTGAAGTGTTTTGTTTTTTTGTTTTTTTAAGTAGGGGTACGCGATTTGTGACGTCATTGATGTGATGATACAAACATAAATCTTGTTATTAACATTAATGCCATTCATAATCACCTACAGAATATAAATCATAAGCTACAACACATGAACCAGGACTGAATCAGGACTAAACCAGGATTTAACTAGGTCTAAACCAGGTCTAAACCAGGACTAATCTTGGACTTAAAAGTTGTATGGAGGATTTTTTTTGTTTCAAATTGTCAGTGATAGATTATAGAGATGCAGTAGCCTTGTAATTATGATGACCAAAAAAAAGAGAATAAAAATTCATCAACATGGTGGGGCTAAACATTTGCCAATAGATAACGACACTGACTCGTTATCTGTGAGCTGATAGGCTGTCAATCAAACTCCCTACGTTTCTGTCTACGTTTAACTGACTTGCCTGCGCGCTGCCATTATGTGGTTTACGTACGACTGTCACGCAGTCCACAGACGCACAGACACTGTTTACTCCACCAACGCAACAGTTCTTAGCGGCTTTTTTGACCTATATCTTCCTCGCAGTTAGTACAAAGTTTGTTGCAATGGCGACAAGAATCCAGCAGCAGTTAGCCGCAAAAGAAAGTCCGTTTTTGAGGTTGCTGAAAGAAGAAGACAAGGGGAAAAGCAACGAAGCCAAACTAAGGTGATTCTTGGAGATTCATTCCAGCGATGGCGCGACTGAAGCAGACGCAGGGTCTAAAGACTGACGCACTGGTCGCCAAATTACTCCTTATTATGAAAACGTACTTTATTTCCAAGAGCTAGACAAACATTTTTCAGGACAAGGCAAAGAAAGAGTCCGCTTGCAGCTGCGTGTTGTAGTAGTAGTCTGGCGTAAGGAGGAGGAGGGAGGAGGCGTTTCTACGTGTGGGGGGGGTTCACGCATGCGCAACATTTGAAAAAGGAAAAACAGTCGCTGGATTTCTCATTCCTTGGAAAATCCTCTATACAACCTTTAAGAATGAGAGAGAGAAGCCCATACCCGCGGAGCAGGGTGTCCACAAAGCGCCATCGGGCAACAGCTGAGCTCTGTGCCGGTCCTTTCGCCTGCGGTCACCTGGCAGTCTACGTAGAGTGCACCTCCAGGTCCTCCCTGACACTCAATCCTTGTTCTGTTTTAGTCCTGTTTCAGTCCTGGTTCAGTCCTGGTTCAGTCCTGGTTCAGTCCTGGTTCAGTCCTGGTTCAGTCCTGGTTCAGTCCTGGTTCAGTCCTGGTTCAGTCCTGGTTCAGTCCTGGTCCCTCATGTGGCAGGTCACTAAAGGACAGTACTGCAGATATCATGAGCCTGTGCAAGTTGTTTTCACCATTGCCAGAAGCTCCAATTTGACATTTAAGTTGTAGCTATTTTATATTTGTTAATTTTTTTATAGCTCACGTCAGGAGAAGTGGGTGGAAGGTGTACCCCCGGGTGCCACGCCCACTACACCCCTGCCTTTTACCACTGTACATGTCATTTTGATGGCTAATTTTGTGCAGTAATAAATGCTTTATGTTTATAGGCATCTAGCTGTACCTCATCTAAGGCTCACTGTGTTTCTTTTATGTCATAAATTTCTTGTGACTGCTAACAACTAGTAGCTCTCTGAAATTTTTGTTTTGTAAAAGTAGCTCACCGGAAAAAAAGGTTGGAGACCTTTGATCTAGATTAACATCTTTTAGTCCATGTTCAGCTTTCTTCATTAAGTCAAATGCAATTAAATGACTTCCACTAAAATAAATCATTATTGACCCCAATGGCTGGAATTAGCATCTTTGATTGCATCTTTGTTGTCTGTTCTCACCATAACCAGGCATAAAAATGGAATCTGACAGATACTTCTTTGATTATCTTGCCTGATAACCTGCCCAACAAACCGTCTGAGATTTCCTGCTCAGCTAGTTCCATAACTGACATATCCTTGCTTCAGTCGTTCATTGAAGAGATTTTTGAGTCTGTGCCATACAATATGTTCCCACAACATCATAGTTTAAGTCTGTTTACAACCACTAACAAACCGTTAAGATTCCAGACTCTTCGTGATTGAACATGTCACCACAGTGGAAAAGTCATACCTGATCGTAAATTAACCACTATTAACAAGTGTGGACAGGTATGGCATGAATTATAGCTTTGATTTGTTGTCAGCTGGGAGGACAAATATGCATTGAAGAGGCGAGAATTGTGGGAAAATACACAAACAAGTTGTAAGCAATCAAGAAAATCTAAAAAAGGTAGGAAGGTGTTATATGCTACACTAAAATGCTTTTTGTATTTGATCATAATGTAATAAATCTGTCACTCTACCATCCCTTCCTCTAAATATTCACAGTTGGGAAGGTAAATGATCACAACAATGCCTGTAAGACATTATTTCCCAAAGACTGGATTGTGACCCTCAGGTGGGTCGCAAGAGATTTTTTTTTTTTTGGGGTTGCCTTGTCACGATCTGCATGTAGGTCTGCAATATACAGCTCCAGTGTTTCCCACAGCACTTTATAGTTAAGGCAGACGCTTTGACAACAAGTGGCTCCTGGCCTTGACTACATCCCTCTGAACCACGTGAATCCTTGCGTGAATCCAACTATGGTTGACCGCGCACTGCCTTGCCTAACCAATTTTCTGTGGGAAACACTGAGTTCTGACACTGATCTGCTGTTGCGCTCTCCTCCTGCATCCCGGACTGGAACGCGCTACAAAAACACAGACAGGAACATCTATCTCATTAGAAATGTTAACATATTAACATATATTATAATCTTTTTGTAATTATTTTATTGACTATTTTGTTCCAATATTGCTGGTTCAATTGAATGTTGAAAAGAATGGGCTACTTTTAATGTCCAAATAGGCGACTTATGAATCCTTTTATTGCTGGCTCAGTTACTGTGTTTCATTGTTTAACACTTGAGTAATACTAATTGTTCAGAGAGACACGATCACTCAGTCAACAATAAAATATCCTCATTAATGTTCAGTAATGGTCAAATCCACCTTTATTTTGTGTTTTATAAATAATGTCTATTGACTTGGGTCACAAAGGTTTGTGACATTTAAAATATGGGTCCCCAGAAAAAAAGTTTGGGAAACACTGTTGTAAGAAGCTTAAAGGTAAACATTTGTGGAGACGGATCCACTACTTAGTTTGACTGGAAAGTTTCATGACATTAAACTTATCTCCATGGAGACAAGCAGGCGAGACCACCACTGTGGAGAGGTGACCCTGCACACAGTAAGATTCTTGTTTTTCTACGTTTTTTTTTTAGCCAGATAAAAATGAGAAAAACAACCTCTGTACAGAACACAATCAAGGTATGTGTGCCGCTTTACTGTGGAACATTCCAACGAAAACAATTACATCTCAATGCACTTCAAAAGGACCCAGACGTCACCTGATTGTGCTGTTTGTAAAGGCTACAGAGCACTTTTAAAGGAGACAACTTAAAACAACTAGGGGGAAATCCAACTGGTCGTCAACATGTGTAACGGTTAAAGAATTTAGAGCCATTATCAAGCGTAGACAGGCATGACACAAGTTATAGCTCGTGTTTATTGTCAACTCACAAATACAAGTCAAGCATGTAGTAAGAGTTATGCGGGAATTGTGGGAAAATACATACACAGGTAAAAAGTCATAAGGAAAATCTAAATTAAACTGTTGATGTGCTTTGTTCTTGCTTTTAGACTAACAAATCTCCCAGTATGTGATCTTTCTTTAAATATTGGACACAGTGGGGAAGATAAATGATCACAAATATGGGAAGTTTAAAGGAGGCGACTTAAAACTTGAAGACACCCGGGGGTAAAGCCAATCTGTTTTTGTTTTTCTAAGCCTTTCTAGCTAAAAATAAGGAAATAACCAAGATAAATTCAAAACACAAGTCAAATGAATTGCGGTGATGTTTTTTAATAACTTGGCCCCATACTTTCTTCTGCCCTCAAACTCCTCCCATTTCCATTTCAGAGCATAGATTACACCAGTCGGGGAACAGATAAAGATAGATCTCCATGAAACTCATTCTCTCCGGTTGGTAAATAAGCTACAGAGGGCTGACCGCGAGTGAATGTGTAGATGTATAAGACGCCTTCACTGGAGCTCAGCGGGGAGGACCGGAGAACGCCAAAGGGAGGAGGGCGCAAGGTTGTTTTTCTCCGTGCACGCCTCGGGCAAAGCCAATTTTCTCAGCGAGTGAATGGGATTTCTTAAGGATAGGCGAGAGAGGACTGGAGAGAGAGGCTGGTGTACTGTATTATCTCCCGTGTGCATAGACAGTGGTTGGCAATGACCTGTGGATAGAACTACAAGCCTGGCCAATGCTCTTGTTAGATCAATAAACTTGACAGGTTTTATTTTATGATTTATACGAGGGTTGTCAGGAGTATCAAAAATCTGATATTATTCGATATAAAACTTGTACTGGACTAGATACTAACTTGAGGAGGTACTGATATTAAAAAAGTCATATTCACAGGACAGAAATGAACCTTTCCTCAAGAGTTTTAGAATGAACTTGAGCTGTATCAGAGCACATAGACCCTCATGGACAACTGAGAGATATAAAGACACAGATATAGAGCCACATGGTAATATAAAAGACAGCACTAGTATTTACTGTTGAAATTCAAATTCTATGTAAGAAAATTCCTACATTTTTTCATTCTCATTATGGTTTATTTTGTACGATCATAAACAATAAACTTCTGTGCTTTCTTTAACATTATTATTAGTTTGTATGACCATAACAAAACCAAAAAAGTGCTTAGATTCTTTCATTCTCACTGTGGTTTATTTTGTACGATCATAAACGATAAACTGTGGTGCCTTCGTTAACATTACCATTAGTTTGTATGACCATTAAAAAAAAATAATTAAAAAAACAAAAACAAATCTAAGCTGAGATCTTTTAAAAGAAAAAAAAAAATGAAGATAAGAACTAAGAAAAAAAGTGATTGTATTTCTGTTCGAGGGGCTAGTTTAAGGAACGACCTCAGTGATGATTTTAGAAAGTCCAACACTGTAAAAGCCTTAAAAAAAAAAAAAAAAAAAGTATAAAGCATTATGTTTTGAAAGATATAGAGCTCTGAAATGAATGAATTATGCATTAAATTTTGTTTGTTTTAATTTATATTTTGTCTCTTATATGTACAACGAGTAATAAGTGAAGTTGTAAATGCAAACTTGTTCATGTGCTGCTTTCTTTCTTGGAATCCTGTTGTTGTTTAATCGGGTTTGGTACTTTTGCTTCAGCTTGGACCTGTTCTGTCATGATCCATGTAGTTGTGATCTGTTTTGTTTTTGTTTTGTAGTGCTGCAAAATGACCCCCAAAAAAGAAAAAGAAAATCACATTCTATTGTCAAAATAAAGACGTTTTTTATTTTCTACAGTCTATTTCTTAGTATCAAAAAGTATAGAATGTTAGTACCATGACAGTGATTTCAGTGTCACCATAAAATAAAACTGGGTTCTACAACAATTGATTAAAGGTTGGGAACAACTGAAGATTGTCTGATTTTTTTTTTCAATAATCATACTCTAAGAAGGCAGGACAATGTGTACCTTGTACTGTTAATCTTGTACAAGTACAAGAGTAATCCATGTGGGTGTCAGAAGTCGGAGGATAGAGGCTTAAACAGAGGCTTAAGCATGTACTTTAGGAAGTACTATAAGTAATTAGAATATGGAATGAACTGGTAAATGGTTCTCTTAGAGGCCGCAGCATTTTCTGGAGCCTGTGATCAATACAAGTGTTCGTGTTCACTTTATGTTTTGATATTTTTTGCCTTCAATTAGTATCACACTCCCAGGGAATGTTGATGTCATCAGCGGCAAAGTATCAATATCTGGAAAATGTATTGGAACTGTTAAAAGGATTGTGCACTGTATGACTAAAAAATGTACACAATATATATTTTTCATTTTCAAGCTCCTTGGCATTGCTCAAGGACACTTCTGTGTATCTCGAGTGAATTAGGAGTAGCTATGTGGAAGACATTAATAATCCTGGGCAATCTGGGAATCAAAGGCTCGACCTTCTGACTTTCCTATTTGATATTTTGGTCTCGGTGCTTGATAAGAGATGATTTTGCGACCCTGAGTGAAACCTCACCTCCAGAAATGAATGAACACAATGTGGGGGGTTGTCAATCAAATCCTATAAACAGATTTGTTATTAATAAAATACTGTTGTTGTTTTGTCATTGCTCTACCTAATAATTTCTGCTAATTTTGTTCACAACATGAGCCTACAGCTCCAAACTACATCTACGAGTTTTGGAGTATAACCTCATATCCTTGTGATGAAAGCCCTTATTTTGTTCAAAAGCCCTGAGATAATGAGTCTCCATTGTGGCGCGCGGTCCTTCACTCAGTCCATTTCAAACAGTCTTAGTGAAGGGTAATTGTGCGATCTGATCATGAAAGCTACATCACAAAGACGATGAATACATGGCTGATTGCAGAGCAGAGAGCAGCAGAGATACGTGCTCACACTTTGGAGCGCTTCATGGAGGCCAATCAATTAGCACAAAGAACTGGAGCCTGGATCTGACCATCTCTGCCACACTGTGAGATCTCATGTCAATCATCAACACAAAAGATAAAAATAGAAATGTACTTACCAGGTAAAAGTTTAGACTAACACTAACGTGTTTATTTTTTCTTATGTTTTGACAAAATTTGATATGTACAAACAGAAGAAATCAAATATATGAAGTAGGATGAAAGGAGAAAAAGCAAAATAACTCCACTATAAAGATGTTCAATATATTTTATAACCAAATCCTCAAATTAGCTACCTTTGCTTTGTCGAAAAGAACTTTTTTTCTTTACTAAATCAGTCCATATATCTTGCTTCATGTATTTGATATCTTCTGTATGTATCTAAAATGTAGAAACTAGTAAGAAGAAAAAAAAAAAAAAAAAAAAAACATTGAATGAGAGGATGTGTCCAAACCTTTGACAGCACCACTGTAGGCTACCAGACCAAAACAAAGAGTGGCTAATTTGAGGATTTGATTATAAAATACAGTATAGATAAAAAAAAATTTAAAAAAAAAGTTTAGTAGTCAACTTTTTCCATATATCTTACTTTATATATTAGATATCTTCTTGTTCTTCTTCTGTATATCAAATGTCGAAAGCAGAAAACATATAGAAAAACATTGAATCACACTGTATGTTCAAACTTTTGACTGGTGCAACAGTTTTTATTTCTTTATGTATCCTGTATAGTTCCACTGATATTTGGAATATAATGTTTAGAAAGTGCTGGAGTACATCAACTATCCTGACTCATATTGACCTAAATGTAATGATAGAGTCTTAAAAACTTAGTCAAAAACTGTTAAACAAGACTTCTAGACCAACCGTGTGTGTCTGCTTCCTTAAATCAAGACGAGACAAAATCTGAGTAATTGAAACTCATACGGAGCGCAGACGTCTCACTGGTACACTGACTATCCCTTTAACAAAAGAACCATAAAATTATATTATTGTGTAAGTGATAGAGTTTCTATAGGAAATGTTTCCACACAAAAAAGTTATTCTTTGGGCCATCAAATTTGAGATGCTCTCCTACTGATACCACATACAGCTTGCTAAAATCTTACGATCAGTATAAAATGTCATAGTTCATTGGTCTTCTTCAGCTGTATATCTGCCGTTACCTTGTCTACTCTCTGCCTCTCAGAAGAAGTTTTTCAGATGAGGATGTTAAAAGCCTGCCAGTGGGACGCGAGCTGTCTGCAGCACTAGTACTTTTGCTGATCAAATTTTCATCAAAATACCAAGTCCCTTTGAAATGGAGTAGGGAAGAAAGTTTCACACCCAGATATAAAATGATACTTTACTCTGCGTTCTTGTTGATATTTTCCAGTCTCTATTGGGTCCATTTTCCTTGTAATAAAAGGCAGATGGTTCTGATGAATAGACTAAAGCCGAGACTGTCTTTAGGTTGATTTAAATTTCAGAGTTTCTCAGGAGGTTGGCTCTAATCTCCAAACACAAGTTACATAACAGTTTAATTAGTCTATTTTATTATCAGCAACTGGAGGGTAAAGTTTCTGTTTTGATGTTGGTTTTCAGTGGAGATTCTTGCAAAACACAAAAAACCAGAACTAAATGTACTGGCTGAAAGTGTAATTGGAAAAAGCTGCAGTGAAAAGAGTATGTTATACTTACATCTTACTTATTCACTTAAATTATGCATTTGGATTTAATAAATCCAAGTGTATCTAGAGGGAACCTTTGAAAAGTTCAAAATAGAGTTTATAAGTTTGTTAGCATCTCCCTGTAGTCTCCCATTACTTTCAGAGAATCTATTAACTGCAAGCTAGCAGACAGAAGGTATTTACACAATAATAATTCTTGCCCGAAAATGAAAAATTCAGCTGCTTTTTGAGGCATTTGTTTACACCAGGACACCACTGTTACATCCCAACTGAGTCTCAGAAAAGCCTTAGCTGTAGCCACACAGTAAAACACCAAGAATAGATTATACTAGTACATGTACCTCATTTGAGCAGGTATTAATGCTAATAAGTATAAACTCACAGAACAAAAACAGGTATAAGATGACAGACTAGTATATGTTCATAGACCACTATGGAATATATTTGGAAGTACTATGATTTAATGTTGAAAATCACATTCTATTGTCTAAAAAAGGAGCATTTTTTATTATTACTGTTTTAACGGAATCGGTATTATGTATCAAGTGTATTCCTGAGTATCGAAATCCCAGTTTGAAATAGTATCGCGACAATTAGGGCTGAACGATCACGATCTCAGACAACATGATTTTGGGAGCGTCGAAGTTGTGTTTTTTTTTTTTGACAATGCTCCTAAAGCCCAGTTTAAGAGCTGGGTTTAGTTCTGTGTCGACTCAACGCACACTGCCGCCGTCGCCTTGTCACCGTTGTTTTTGATTTATGGGTTCTGCAACAAGGTTTATGCACCGCAAAGTAATTCACCACCACAACACTAGGAGGCTAGGATGTAAACCTGGTGTTTGTGTAAAGTTTAACATGAACCATCTCCAATGTGACAGAAGCTCAGAACAGACTCAACATCATCAGCACATCCGCTGTCACAGGAAGAACACCTATATTCCACTGAGTCATGTCTTTTAGTTTGACAGAAGCTGACAACATCACCAGCACAAGGAGCCAGCTGTTTTTTTTTCAGCGTTTACAGTTTATGCAAATTAACCATGTGGTTTTAAGTTTCGTTTCTGTAAAATGTAAACAAATGTGCGCAAAGCTGCATTAAACTCATTATTACTCAATGTATATTTAAAGAAGGAAAGCAGAGCACAGGAAATGTCTGTAGAGCGGTGACAGAGAGAATCACAATCACAGCCCTTATTGTCTGTGTAAATTGGGCTTTATGGTCCAGCGTCAAATCATCGGTGAAGGACTCTAGTATGATACAAGTTTCTGTGATGTTTGCAAATGTTCATGTGCACTGAAACTTGATTTGAAAAAAATGAGGATGAAATCAAAATCACAATATCTGCCAGAAAAATGACAATTAAAGTTTTTCTTAAAATCATTCAGTCCTAGCGACAATACTAATTGGCTGTAATATGAATCAGTTTGAGCTGCCCTGTGAAAGTTATACTGAGCAGTCCATTCACTTCTCTGCAATGATATCTGATTATTGTTATCACCATAATAAAAAAAAATATGGCTTTTTGTGAATACCGCCCATCTGCTCACATACACAACCCCGAGCAACAGCCAGAAACATGAAGTGAGAAAGTTCCCAGTCACTTTTCAGACGAAGTTCAACTCTGATCAGCAGTAGTAGCATTACACAGCCATCACCCTCCCTCTCCGCGCTCTTCAGTCACCCAAGGCCACCCATTTGCCATTCCTTGGGCCCATCCATCTCGCTCTGCACCCTGACCCGCGCTGACGTCTCCGGGCCATGATGAAAGCCTGCGACTGATTGACTCTCATTAAAAAGAGAAATGGAGTTCAAGTGACTGTTAAGAAATGATGAGAAAACCACGACCTGTCCTTCATGTGGAGAGGATTATTGCTTCAGATGATCAGACGGAGACGTGTCACCGGAGCTCATGTGGGCCACAGAGCTGAGCTGATAATGAACACTGCGCGCCGGTCTCATGCATGTCAGATGTATAATGCAGTTTTTGTAGCATTTTGAGAGCTAAGAGTTTTCGAAAATAGGTTGTATTGATTGATTTTATTTATTTAGTTATTCGTTTAAAACAAAGACAGCGCACAGGAAACATTAATCACTGAGAAAAGATGCCAGTGTGCCAGATTTAGACACAAGATACTTTCCATCTGCAGACCTTGGGCAGATACACAAGACATTAAAGAGCCTGTTTACATAAAGCAACTCTAACAAGTTTCATCAATAACAGTACAGTATTTCCTTAAAATAACCGCAATCCAATTAATCTGTAAACATTTAAAACAGCCAACATTTATTAAAGGGGCACTGTAACTTTTCTAGAGTGAGGTATGCCACTTTTTTGTCTTTATGTTATTACTTTGCTTGGTATGTTCCTCAGTAGGGCATTAAAAGTTTATTCAACCTTTGCTTCATTTCATTAGATGTGATTTTATTGCCTCAAACTGATCTATACATTATCCTGCTTGTCTCCAGATGAGTTTAATGCCATACTGTGAAAAATTCCAGGCTGAACCGTTAAGTACATCTACATGGAAACTAGCGAGAAAAGTTATGCAGTACAATTTTAAGGCTAATTCCCATAAATACAAAACATCATTATCTTCTAAAAATACTCCAATTCATTATCTTCAATATCCTCTAAAATGTACAAGTATCAGTTTCATCAGTATTATCCTATAATGATGCTGGATTATCCTAAATGATCCTGGACTCTCTCCTCTCTCTACCCAACAGGCTGCAGGGAAGCTACGAATCTGCACCTCCCCAAGAACAAAACTCTCCAAAAAACACGTCACTCCCCCAAAAAAGACATCCCTTTTGCACTTTCGCACTACTTACATTTATTATTTATGTGCATGGGAGTAAGAAACACAATTTAGATTCTTTGTATGTTTTTCATTTGAAGAATTGACAATAAACTTTTTTGAACTTTTTGAACTATAAAATACAATCTGTCATCAACATTGCAATTAAGACACATGTCATCAGTCAAACACAATACGCCACAATGCATCTGCACAAAACAAAGACAACGCAATCAGCCCGAATGTTTGAAGAGGACAAATGTTGACACACCTGCCTGCTCAAAAGCCACAGTCAAGAAGAACCCAGCAGCAGTTGTGACGCCAAAGAGAAAAATATTATCCCAGCATGATTATGTCACTTCACTGATGAGTAAGGGGCAGTATACAGTGTTGTATGTAGTATTAGCAGTAGCCATGTTACCTGTGCAAAGACATGTCAAGTAGTTTACCCAAGTTTGATGAAATATTCTGAAATACATTTTAAAGGTGTCCTATAACGTTTCTGGTGAAAGGTCTACCATCTGCTTGGAGATGTTTCTGCTTTGCTTCAGAAGTTCCACAATAGGGCTTTAACACTTCTATCTCCAGGTGATAAAATCAAACTAAGGCTACGTTCAGACTGCACCTACGAAGTGACCCAAATTCAATTTTTTCGCTCCTGTGTGACCTGTATCTGATCTTTTAATGACAGTCTGAATGACACAGATCTGACTTATTCAAATGCGACCCAGGCCACTTGGATATGTGCTCCGAAAACCGATGCATATCCGATCTTTTGACATGCAATTTCAGTCTGAACGGCCAGGTCACATTCATCCCACCTACACTTCAGGCTTGGAGTCTAGTCAATGTAGGAAAAGTGAGGTCAGCGTGTTAATTAATATTTGGGGGGATCGCTGTATTCAGGCCAAATTGGAGGGGTCTTATCGGAACCAGGTACTTTTTGAAATGATTGCCAAAGAAATGGATAAGCACGACTACGGGCGGTCCAGGCTCCAGTGTCAACAAAAAATAAAGAACCTGCGAGCCAAATACAAGGAGGCTAAAGACTCAAACAACAAAGCAGCCATGGACGTGTAACCTGTCCATTTTACGAAGAACTAAACCGTATTGTGTGAGATAACCCCAGCGATTAGGCTACTTCTGTAAACACTGAGCACGCTCGCTGCGTGTGACGTCGTCGTGTCCTCAAATGCGCATGCAGGACACTTTTGGGCCATTTAAGTTTCACATTGGAGCTCACATACAAGTCGCATCTAATTGGAAATGTGAACGACCTCGCAAAAAAGTTGTGTTTCATAAAAAACCTGAGCATTAGCCCTGCAGTCTGAGTGCAGCCTAAGCTACAGATCAGGTTCAAAGTATTTGTCTGGCAATGAAAACCCCATGAAAAGTGATTGCTTTAATAAACTGGATGTCTCTTTTTGACAGATATGGTCGTATAAACTCTTACATAGTCCAACTTCTTCAATAAAACATGTCTCAAGTGGTGAATTCTTTACAAGTGAAAGACATTGTATATTCATTCTGTTTATATAGCAACATTTTGAGCACTTTCAAGCACTCAAAACAGATACTTTTTTTGAAGTGTTAACTGCTATGGCAACGGTGCGAGCTTTTCATCACTCTGAAACCCATGGATGGTCCAAAGCCTGCATATTGTCTCCCAGTATCATTTACATGTCTTATATTTCTCATAACTTTGTCCTCTGCAGTATTCTCCTTACGACACCTGTCTGTGTACATCTATTCAGGGGCACGCTAAAGCACTTAGCCTGGCAGCACTTGTTAGCCCCCCGCTGCTCTCACTTCAGGCCTTATTGTGCCTGTCAGACAATGTTTCAGCTGCATCATAAACGCTCATTGTCTATCGAACTGCAATTTAACAAAGGATTTTTTATGCAGGTGTTTTGGCAATGCCTGAAATGTAAAATAGGAAAACTGGTTTATGTGAAAGGCTGTATTGGCAGGAGCAGATCAGAGCTAATATCCTGCTGATGTCATTTTCACAGTCTCTTGTCACTAAGCACATTGAACACAGTTGGCTATAGACAGTGCGACGCAATGACTTTCCTCTCATTTCTCTGTATAAATCTCATCAGAGGCAGCCATTTGTCAGCACTCGCACGCCCCATGACAAACTGTGCCCCCTAAGGCTGAGCGGATCCACCTTCTCCACCCAAAACTCGGCAAAGTGCAAACGTGAAAAATGGCTGTTCCAAGGCCACCCCGAGTTCAGCGGTGTTGTCAAAGATGTGAGATTAAATGTGTGAGGAAAACAAAACAACACTATCTCCTGCTCAGGGCTAATCTTTTCACATTATCGGTGTTTGAAGGTGCTTTGGTGGACTCAAATCTCTCCAAACCAGACTGACAGACCTAAAAGCAAAAGCACTTCTTTTTCAGAAGCAGGGTGGTGCATAATTATCACAAATGGCATTGAACTGGGTACCACATATTTTATTTACTTTAGAACTTTGAGTGTTATTCAGTTTCAAGAGCTTTTGAAATTTAAAGTTTAAACCTATTTCTCTAAAACATAGTTAACATAATTATCGTCAAGCCAATAATGTTAACAAAGGCCAAAACTTGACAAATTGACAACATCTTATCAATGTTTGAAAGGTCAGAAAAATAGTAAATACTGCGTAATGGCATTGCTACTGTTTTTTTCCAATCTTTTTTTTTCTATTTTTCTTCACAAACTGTCACTTTACTGATGTAAAAATACAACTGACCACAGGTTCTACCACAGCAAGAATATACTAATCTGTCAAATGCACTTTCTGTAATAAAAAGCTTTAAAGTTCCTGATAATATAAATAAATTCAGCAAATACAAGTTGACTGTTTTCACTTCTGCTTTTTAAAAAATATGTTAACACACCCCGGACACATTCTGTTAGAACCACTCCCCTGCACTGCTTGTTTTGCACCTATTTTGTCCATACTTTATATTTTGTATTTTGTATAAATTTTTATTCAAACATCTATTTTATACCTGCCTTTTATTTCATCATAGTTTATATTTTTATTATTCATTGATATCCCCAGAGCACATTCCTAGTTTGAGAATTTTCTTCACTGACAACAGCATTAAAACTTTTCAGATTCTGATCAAAAACACAATATTTTTACTAAAATAATTCAAAAGCAACATTTATACGCAGCTATTTTTAACAGCTACAGAATTTCCTCAATCTTCACTTTCTATCATTTGCATAGCATGCTTCATTGGCACTCACTTCCTGATGTGCAGATGTGCAAATATGAAACTAAAAGAGTGCTTACCTCTTTCCCAGACAAGTAGTAGGCTGAGAGCAGGCCTCCCACAAAACGGATGTTCACCTCAAACACAGACACCTCCGCATTCTGCAACACACAGAAAAATAATAAGCAACAGCTGAGGAGAAAGGTACAGGGAGATAAAGACAGAGCAGCTACATTCACAGATGGTGGCATTATAATGAAAATAGCTCTTTGAAATCGGTCAAGAGAATATCTGATTGTATTTACATGTATCTGCATGGGTCCCTCATTAGTTTGACTTCAGCGTTCAGTGACATTTTCGCTCTGTCTTTGAGACTAGTTTAAGCAAATTAGTACTATAAACAGTGAAAACAAAACACATTGCCATTATTTTCTGAACTATATCCCCAGTATAGTGGCATGTAAATTCTTATACAATCAGCTTATTATCACGATGGAACAGAATAAAACAAAATAACCATATATGGGTTTTTTTTTATTCTAATTGGCTTCTTTTGAGTTCGATTCTAAAGTTCTTCAAGCTGTAATATTGTAATATACAGAACGGAGGAACTTAGCGTGAGAGTGTTAATGTGCTGTTTTGGAATCTTACTTGTCATGCGTAACATAAAATCACTTGCAGACATGTTTTGAAATGTGTCACTTGTGTGGTTGCATCTCCGTGTGTTCTTATAGGACCAGGGGCAGTTTAAAGTATTAGTATAAGACCATAAACAAAATTTAGTACGCGTGACACCACTACACAAAGACGAGTAAGATCAGACGGTGAAAGTGCATGGCATATTTTGACAGTCCAAGCATCTTTGCTGAAATACGTCCACACAGGGGAACACTGAGTACTCCCTGTCATAACATTATGGCTTTAAACTTAAAAACATAAATCCCCATTACGCAAACTTTGGCCTTCATTGGCAACAATAAAAAGTAGATACACTGTCTCTTTCCTTTGACGTTTGTTTGAAGACAGATTGGGGAGAAGCAAAGAAATAGAAGTTTGTAAAGCCATTTGTCTTAGCTGCATAACAATAGGGCCCTTTATGGACAATTGGTGATTTTTTTGTGTTGGAGTGACAGCTCTCATAATTCACTGCTGTCGACAAGCGATAGGACAATAGAGAGAGAAAAACTATTAAGACAAAACGTGTCCTGTTATTTAAATGTGTTCCGCTGGCTATTGGAACAGTCAGACAATGTAGTCCATCCATTCTAATTTAATTATATGCATTCTCTTTGACAGTATATGAAATGCAAAAAGACAATGGCTCAGCTCAGACAGATCTGTTGAAAATGTTGTAAGCAATGATGTAAAATGTGAGTAACCCGTCATTTTCCCAAGAGTGCATTTGCTAACCGCCCAATTTGACTCACTGAAGCTATAAGATGAATGCCTTTAATATGGCAATTTAGAATATTCACTGCTTCTATGGTTTTATGTTGGGGTTTGTAGACAAGATAAGGACTTCCCGCAGAAGAGTAACTGGAACGAGGGAGGCCATCAGCTTCAGATACAGTCCTGAAGAAGTCAAGACCACAGACTGCACTTTTTGTCTGTTGCTGATATGAAAGGCTCAAAAACTTGTGCAAATCAGTCCTCAAGACACATCACTGTAACATCATGTGACTCTTTTGAGGAAGGATGTCGCTGATATCTGAAACATCAAGTTTTAAATAGCACGCAACACAAATGTTTTTAATTTGCCAAGACAGACATTAAGTTCGTAGTGAGACAGGTTGAAAGACAGGATAAAATATACACCTCAGAACAAAAAGATCTCGTGTTGAAGTCTCAAAAGGCCCCATTTAAACAGCTAGAATAGACTTGTTGTGTTGTAGAGTTGTAGAGGTGTCAGCCAGTGTTCCTCTGAGTCGGCAGGAGATACTGGTGTTATCAGTTTGGGCCTGACAAACGATGGGTCCAGGGCACTCCGGTCTCCTGATGCTGCAACTTTCAGCCTTACACTGTGGAACAGGATCTGACTAAGCACTGCTGTTTCCTCTACGGGCCCAAATAGGCCTGGAACAAGTCAATGCTCTGTGACGGTGGACTTTTGTGGACAGGAAATAATGCCACCGTACTGCAAAGTTATTAGTCTGTTAGATGATGAGATGGTAAAAAAATTTAGGTTTGTTATAATTTCTCATCTGAACTCAAAACTGAATGTAATTGTTAGATATTCAGTACATTCTCAGACAGGCAAGGTCACACAACAGATTTTGTTATTGCAAAACATGACAGGAAAATAGTTACAAGGTCTAATATTAAATGTAATTTCATTCTGGATGTACTCTAGGCTATTGGATGATTCGAAGGTTTTGTGGGTCAATGGGAGCAGCGTGGCCCTGAATTGTTATTTCAATACACATTATTTCCTGATAGTGTAGTGGTTTAAATTGCATAATAAGTCTAGGGGTGGTTTTCTCTAACACTGAATTTGCTATGTTTAGTCAGTTAAAAAGAGAGATGAGTGCATTGCTCTGGCTCATGTTTTACAATGGTATCAATAAAAGCCAGCAACACAGTCTCAGCTCAAGTTTAATGCATGCTCACTTTCATATAGCCATATCTATAGCCAGTGGCCAACTCAAAACACAAACAACCAAGACTGATGCTATCTACTTTCGCTTCATTACAGAGTTGGTTGTTTCTGACTTTGTAGATTTGTCAGCCTAGGGAATACAACCAAACACAAGAGATGATGAGGAGAGCTTTAAGTATCCTCAAAAGCTTGAGGGAAGACAAACTACTTCAAACAAAGACAAAACTTATGAAAAAGTGAGTCCACCGTAGCTGTAAGCCACACAAAAATCCCACTGCACATTACACTGCAGGTCACTGTCATTTATTTCCAGCCAAACGGAGCAACACCTTTAAATCTATTTAAAGGCGAGGAGCAAGAGAAGAGGTTTTATAAGCCTCCAGAGAGATGGCCTGTCAGAAATGAAGCGCTCGCAAGGAAAACTTATGATCTTCAGCTGTGTCAGAGCCAGAAAGGAAAAGTCAACACTTCCTGTCATAAAAATAACTGACGTTTGGCAAAGCGAGGCAAGGACAAAAGTCTGTTCCCTGGTGATCTACGCAGAAGAAAACATTTTTATACACTATTGGGTGGTCTGCCAGATCAGGTAATGGTCATTGCAACTTATGGTCAGATCTCCATATAGAATAAACACCATATGTCAGCTCAGATATATTAGGTTTGCAGAAGCTTTGATATTTGGAGAGTTGATACGTGAAGGAACATTTGAGTGTAAGAAGACAAAATTATTCCATGTTTGGGCTGCACTGAGACCACTTATTTCAGTCTGAGCCCCATGACGACTCATGAACTCTGAGTCATCACCACAGTAGCCAGTCAAGTCCTCAACGCAAATGTTTCTTTTTTTGCAATGAACATTTGTCACTTTGACCTCAGCACAGCCTGTTCTCGTGTACATACATTTGGACAGATCAGGACTCAGAATAAATCTCAGACAAGCTTTTCACACAAACGCACCAACTTGAACTCGTTGACCTCGAAGACCGACTACCTGTTTACCACAACACTCAGAAATAAACTACGCAAAACATCTTACTTTACATCTGATTTTGCTGATCACTTTAATAAGCCCATGAGATCCTTTCTTCCTTCCTATTCAAATCAGTGCTTGTTTGAATGACGCACTTCGACTGAGAATCCTGCTAATGACTACATCTATATGACCACAACATCTCCATCTTTGATCTTCTCTGAAATCATTTTGCTCCAATAACATCAATCATAAACTACACTCAAATTCAACATCTTCATACTCACCCTTACTGCTGATAAGCCAGAAAGACTCACTAGTACATGGACAGCTTTCCAGTCTTTGATGTCGGCCTGTATTGTAGAACCAGCCTAATTATGCTTCAAGCTCCTCATTAGAAAGACACAGACTTACTCTTCTGAATACAAATATGACTATGTTTACAGATCTGAGACAAGGCTCCGCTCCAAAAAGCATGCTAGCCCATTCCTGTGTAACCTCTAATACAGCCAAGAATCGCTTCAGTCCTTTTACTGTACTCCTTTCAACCTGTTATTTCATGCATAGGTTTCCAGCCGTTTTCTGTGCATAATCTCGTCTTATTCGTATGCGTCTGCCAGCAGTTGTCCTGTCACTCAAGATGCTCCGTCTCAGTAGGGGAGCCATTGTTTTCCATCGGCTTGACGCAAGATCACTTTACAATGTACAGTTTTGGCAACCTGTGCTTTCCACTAAGCCATTTTTATGTGATGAAGAAGGAAAAAAGGCTGTTATTTTAAAACCGTAATGAAAGGTGCTCTGTGAATACTGGATTTTCTCAATTTTCGGCTCACATTTTGATGATGCACAATGTGGTTTTTCTTAGGCCTGCTTAGAAAAACAAAAACAAACTTGCACTGCATTATCCTCCGTTTATTCAACAACACAAACAAGCATATCTTACTGTCACAATCATTACTATATCGACTCAACGAAAGCTAGAACAATATATTTTGGAGCTCAATACTTCTCATCTGTACATTTTCTTTGTAAAAGTGTGGAGATTTGGGATGTTTTTGTTGTAATTCAATAAGATTTGAGCTGTAGAGGGTTGGTTCATTCTGCTGTTTATTTGTTGCAGCTCAGGCCTTTTAATGATGCTGTCTATTTAAAATGGTTTACTGGGATTATCTTGCATTATTGTTATTGTATCACTGGCAGAGAGGGGACAAAGTCATTGTTTTGCAAGTCTCAAGCAAGTCTCAAGTCTTTGACCTGAAGTCTGGGTCAAGTCCCAAGTCAATGACAGAAAAGTCCAAGTTGAGTGTCGAGTCACTGGCTCATGAGTCCAAGTCCAAGTCGTCTGCTTTGAGCTTCAAGTCATTTAAAGTCTTTAGCTTAGATTTCTGCAATTCATATGACTTTTAAACCAAATTGTACTTAAAAAGTCATGGTATATTTATATATGAGTATTTATATAAGAGTTGTGGAAACTGGTCTCATATTTACTTTGTTTTATGGTGTTTGTTTATGTGCTGCTTTGTGTTGTGTTGTCCTGTTTTTTTTTTTTTTGATAAAGCATGTTACCCCCTGTCCCAAGACAAATTTCTCCCATGGGAGACAATAAAGGATTATCTTATCTTATCTTATCTTATCTTAAATGCAAATTTTTGCTTTTTTAACATCTTGACGAGTGCGAATCATTATGGTCAGAATAGAAAGAATTCAGTTTTAAAAGTCCTTAACAAGAGTTATTTTGTCGTGTGTCTGCACTGAAATGGAAGGATCATGTTCTATGTAGTTCCTTCTGTGTTACTGTGTTGTACTGTATATTACTGCATATTACTGTATATTACTGTAGTACATTTGATGACATATCACAGTACTTCATTTCCAAAAGAAACAAACAGAAGTAGGATGGACATGTTCCAGTTTGTTTCTGTAAAATTAAACACCGTATTTATCAACTGTAATGAGAAAAGAAGAATCAAGTCTTCTCAAGTCACAGGCCTCAAGTTCGAGTCAAGTCCCAAGTCAATGACCTTCAGGTTTGAGTCAAGTCCCAAGTCTTAGTCCATTTTATGGACATGGACATCTTTTTTTTGAAAATTTAGACAGGACTGGACTTTGATGTTTGTGTACTTGGTGCTTTTGTGTACTTTGTGGAGAGAGGAGTGCGGTCTGAGGGGATTTTTATTTTGTATTTGTCTAGTTTTATATGAAAAAAGAAAAGTTACATAGTAGAATAACTTTAAGGGGCACTGACAAAAAAAAACAACAAGAATCTAAAAATGTCCAGAATTCAAAAAGTTCTCATTTCAAACTTGCGTTGAGAAGAGTCAAAGTGCAGCTAAAATCGCCACTGCAGGAGATAGTGGAGAAAGTCTGGCAGCTGTGACGGTCTCCAGGAGTGTTTGTATCTCCGAGCGCTACGAGGAAAAAAATCACATGCTTTTATATGGTTTATAAAGAGCTGTCTGGATCTACAGCTGTGTCCTTAAAGTGGAGCTGCAGCTTTGAAATGTCATTTTAGAACAAAAAACTGCGTAAATATCATGTGGCGGTGGTTTGTGTCTTCTCTGAGGCACTATTTGTCAGAACAAATCACCAGCAGATGAACTAAAGGAAAACTAAAGCAACAACAAGGCCGCAGTAATCATGCAGGATTCTCATTAACATTCAAACAAGGATATGGGTGAAGACAACAAATCCTATGTGTGCAACTAAAACAAAAAAAGGACAAGGAGACAAGGTACCAAAATATATGTCAAGTGCCAGTGATTGAAGAAATAAAAGTTCCTAAAATCATGTTGAAACTACGAGTTATACTTAATTTTCAGAGCAGTTGCGAAAAGGCTAGATGTGATAATTTGCCTGAAGCCATGCGCAAAATGAGTAAACACAATTTGTGTTTTTATTTATTTTTCTGCGTATCTTTTTCAGACAGGCATATTCATTCTAAGCAAAGTAAAAAATACTGATGTGTCTAGTTTTGATAACAAAGTTGTTTAAATGCCGGTGTTATGACTATCAAAATGACTCCAATATTTCTTTGTAGGCGAACATTACAATGGCATATGTGAACTCATTTAAGTAAAGCACCTATTTTACTTCAGAGTAACAGTGAAAACGAGCACAATATTTACCCAACTGCACAAATGGTGAACTCCAATCCCGAGTAGAAACCATTTTAACTTACCGTACCTGCGACATTGCAGGTATATTTCCTCAGACTAAAAACAGCACTCAAAAGTTTTGGTCCAAACCCTAAAGTTTTTTCTACAAAAGTGGCATTGTGGCTGCTGTAAATACTCATTCCCTCCACTTGACAAGCTCATAATCCCACTTTTACAGGCCCTGGGAGTGCAGTGTGCAGTGTGTCCTTGGCAGAGAGCTTTGAGGAAATCCTTAGAGTTGTAATGAGCCGTGCCTCTGTTGTTTTGGGAGAGGTGAAGTGAAAGCTTTTTAAAACCAAAGTGACAGTTACAATGCATCTCATCTGTGGCCCGGAGTTTTAATTACATATTCAGCTGTGGACACAAAGGAGCTGGAGTGTGTACTTTGGATTTAAACACTTTACTGTACACTTTACCTTTGCCTGAATAACTTCAATTATGGATGCTGACAGTACACAAAACCCTAAAAAGTGGATTATTTTAACCAACTTTTAAAAGATATGTCTCTGTGTCACCAAAATAACCATTAGTATGGACAACGTTCAAGCAAAACAAAAAATGACTACAAGCAACAAAAAATAAGCAGGAGCTAAAATGTTTTAATTGTAACTTGGATTTCAGAAATTCAAAGATTTCCCAGCACTAATTTCTTTTCACATACTCTATGTCTGATATTCCCCCATGAAGTACTGTACATGGCAAAGGAAGGTCTCGTCTATCATGAAGAGCTCCCTACAAGTCCAAAGAAATCCATATAAATCCAAAGAAATCCCAAGACAGATAAGAACTTTAAGGCAATAATTCCTAAAATTCCAGTTGTTCACAGGGAAGAGTTTTAACTGCTTTCTACAAGTTTCAGAGACCATAGTTTTTCTCTCATGGTAAAGCTAAAATAAAGTGCCCTTCCTGCTTCTCAGATGATAAAATTTGACAGATTTGATGCAGCTAGTACACAGGAGTCTCATTTTTGTACTTAAATAGATGTTGTATGTGTATGTAACCCTGCAACTAACAGATCTTTGACCATGACGCTACCCTATACTTTTTCAGGCCTGAATGCATTTCTAGTCTTCTTTTAAAGTGAAAACTCTTACCACATTGAAGTCGAGGTTCTTCTCCACCCAGTCAGTGGCGACGTCAAAATCCTCAAACATCTCCATGATGTAGAGCGTATCCAAGGCATCCACTATAGTCGCACCTTTTATACTCCCTGCAAAAAACGAGAGAAAGCAGACGTCTTAAACCATAGACCTTTATATAAATAGAAATACATTCAGCTGCACACACACACACGCGCGTAGAAACTGTTTTACATACTCTTTAAGCGTACATGACGTGTGCTGGCAGAGAAGTAAACTGCAGAAGTTATGTTTACAAGTTTAAAAAAAAAAGGAGTTATTTTTCTCAACAGATGGAGCAGGCTGCGATTATGAGTGCTGATGAAACGTCAGGAGTGCAGCTCATCTCCAGTGATTAGCCCGAAGCAGGAGGCAGACATCGAGCGAGGAGTGAAAAAATGAGATTTCAAAGAATCTTTACTCCAACTACTAATGAGGCCTGCAGCTCTGAATGCTTCTTCAGACAGGTGAGGGAGCTCGGGGCAAGGTAAAGCAGGAAGAAAGAGGGAGATCAAGGGGCAAAGGCAAAACTAAAAGGTCCAAAGAAGTCGTGGACAAACGGATCACAAAGCTGGGGTTCAAGTTCAAACAATAATCCTAAAGAAATACGCTACACATCAAAGATTTTGTTTTTACTAAGCAAAATAGGGCTTTAGCTATAAAAAAAAATCTACCTGATCTGATCCCCGTGATGATATATAATTAAAAAGGCCCATATTACACTATTTTCTGATGTTGTTTCATCATCAAAAATATACTTGAGTTGTGTTTTGTTTCATTTACGCATATTTAATACACAAGCCCTGCATATTTATCTGCATTTCTTCTCTCAAAGTGAAAACACAATTCCACCTTGTGATGTCGTTTAGTAATACATAAAGTTTTTAAACTCCATACACCTTCACCAGAATCATTTGGATGATTTAGACCCTGGAATTGCCCATTTCTACTGAACTAAAGGTAAAAGGAGCTGTTAACTTGAAAACTACTGCTTCAAGACATCACATTTTGACCTTTGGAGATGCTGACAGAATAATACAGGATTACTCAAACATGTGTGAATGAAACAAAACACGACTCCATGTATGTTTCTCAAAAGGTTACAACATTATAACATGGTTTAAAGCTCACATGAGTCAATTTTGCATAATAAAGGACCTTTAAGTGATTTTGTCATATTGTGCTTTTCTGTTTAAAGAGAGTTTGGAGTTTTGGACATAGGACCTCATTTCTTAGTGAGCCAGAGTTTTTGAGATGTGTGAAGACACTTTATTAAATATTTCATCCAGTCTTTGTATTTGCAGAGGTCGTTGGTGCTAAGCTAGTGCATGTCAATGGCCATAGTTAGCCTACCACTAAAAACAGTCTTACCCACTCCACAAAACACCCGAAGCAAATGTATTATTACACCAGACTGTCTGTGTTGATAGAATAATGTTTGAAATAAAACTAACTTTGCATCGCATGAATTGTTGCATGTTGAGGGACTACTTTCAGTCCGCTGCTGCCAAGCTTTCTATCAGGAAGTACAACTCGCTACTGCTGCTCAGACATAAATACTTCAAATGCAAGGTTGTCTTTACTTCTAAAATGATTCTATCGACACAGACATTTACATCGACAGTCTGGTGTTACAACTGTTTTGCCTCGGGTGTTTTGTGGAGTGGGTAAGACTGTTTAGTGGTAGGCTAACTATGGCCATTGACATGCACTAGCCTAGCACCAGCGACCTCTGCAAATACAAGGACTGGATGGAATATTTAAAAAAGTGTCTCTACACGTCTCCAACAATCTGGCTCACTAGGAAATTAGGTCCCATGTCCAAAATTCCAAACTGTCCCTTTAATATAGCTCTATATTCAGCCATAAATACTTTTTCCTACTGCTTCTCCTATTGGTCAGCCTCTGTCATGTGGGGTGAATTAACCAATCAGTGTGAAGTGTGAGCTCTAAGAAGAAGCAGAAAGTTGTAGTTGCCTCTTAAAGACGGTATAAAGCCAATTTGGATCATAATAAAAATGTAAATACTGATCTAGCCTCTAGAAAATCATAATTACCGGTACGTTTTGGCAAATGGCCCATTCAAACTCTTTTTTTCTCCCCTCCTAGTTGGCCAAAATCCCACGCATCACCATCATCCAAAAACAAAATCAAGAAGTACCATTCCACTTGCACTTGTTATGCTTATATGACAAGCAAACTTAAACATATCTCCACCAAAAATGGCATCACTTTATTTATTGTAAGAAGTTAGAAACCTTTTCAAACAATGAGGAAATCACCATCTGTTTAGCTCCGTCGAAGATTTATTTTTTCTTCCTCCTTTGTCTTTTTTCCTAGAAGACATTGCTATTCAGTTCACTCTCTGACCATCTGTACATCGCATCAACTCAGCAAGGGCAGCTGCATGGAAGGAACTGCACTACATAATATATAGACAACATAATCTCCTCGCTATTAGTGTAATAAACAGGAATCTGCAAATAGAAAACTAGTCCAATATTCGCAGGAAACGTTTTCAATGCAGAACGAACAGCTCGGTTGTGTTAAGAGTTCCATTGTTGACAGTGGGTAGAGTTTTGAAGGGCAGCGCTGGCTCGGTGTTAGCGGCTGGTGATTCAGACTCTAATGGAAAGCTTTTAGCCGTGTTTAAGTCCTCCCACCACTCTCCTCAGACATAAGCGCCAAGAATTCACACCATAATAACAATCCTCCAGCTTTTATCTCAACTCAGTGGCTGCAGCTCAAATCGGAACAGAACTGTGAGGAGTTTTTATTCACTTCTATATATTTATTTCTGATGTTTTATTGTAAATATTCTTAAAAGTGCACTGTGTATTTCTTCTGTTTGGGGGTCCGTCATCTGCGTGTTTCTACGGATATGTCATTGCTCTCTGTTTGGAATGCTCCACAGTATGGCATTAAATTACAATACTATTACAGGTGGTTTTACTTCTCAAAAAAATAGAAAAAGAGGCATTCTAACAGTGAACGGGGTTGCCTCCCCACAGACCTGACCTAGAAATTGGTCTCGTTTGTTCTCCATGAAGATAGAAAGGTTTAATATCATACTGTGAAACATGCCAGACAAATAACAATAACATCTCCATGGAGAAAAACATTTCACGGACTCTCCACCGGAAAAGTTATGGAAAAAACACAATTATGGAATGTGTTTCAGGAGCAGTACCATTGATAGCCACAAAAGAAAAAAAAAGTGGAATTCAGGTGAAAAATGAATGAAAAAAAAAGAGTGAATAAATGAAATAAATAAATAATATTTGTAACTAGAAAAACTAAACACAACCTCCATGTATTCATGAGTATTTATCATCATCATATGTGGATTGCAGTTTGTACGTGTCACATTACCAAATAAATAAAATGTTCAGAACAGTTTGCCTCAAAATCTGCCAAATGTTTCACTTGTGCAGTCAGAAATGAAGAGTACACATCTTCAATAACCTGAAATTCAAAATGAAGGGAAATGGATTTGAAAAAAACACATCTTAAAAAGAGTAATAAGTACGTCTACCTTCTTTGGTGAGTGGCGTCTGGTTTGTTGATTGGCTCAGATTAGTTATTGAGTCATGTCGATTTGCCTGTCTAAAAAGAGAAATTGTAAAGACTTTTCTAAAACCTGCTCCCTGTCAGCACCAGACTGCGGATTGGACTCCAGATGGACAGATCTGAAAGTGAAATTCAGCGTCAGTCTGCAAGTATAGACTGCAAGACCAAAAGAGCAGCCAGAGATATCGGAGGTGGCCAGAGAAGCCGAGTGGAGTTTGCTGAAGTAGCAGATGGCGGTGTGTGTGGTACTTGTGTTGAACATGAAACAGCAGTGACTTGGGAGGGCTGTTCTGTGGTCGTTTGGTGAAGACTGACGGGGAAAGTGAGAGGATCATCTGAGAGTGAGGGATATACACAGACGACAACAAGGCTCCATCCACGAGACAGACAAAAGGCATGGGAAAAGTAAAGAAGGGTAGAATCAAACTTTTAAAATGGAGACATGCAGCTATCCACCATTAGGCAAACTAAGTTAATTCACCCATAAGTAATGCATTATACTGCTGTTTTAGTTGTGCATTCTCTTTGGGTACATTTGAAGAAAATCAGATTGCAAAACACGGCAAAAATATAAAAGGGAACAATATGAAACAGCATGAAAAAGGCTTCTTGAGATCAAAACTGACAAATGTTATACGCAATTGTAATGGAATTCAAAAACAATGAGGCAGAATGAATAAATGTATTAAATAAGACTGTTGTTTATTTGTTTGACACGTTTTTTCAAGTTCTCTGTCAGCTTTTGATACACATGTTCGAGATTAACTGTGGTAGAACAATCGGAAGAAAGCTGGGAGCATTGACAAAACTTCTTTAAAAACTAAAACAATGGCTGTAGGTGAAGATGGATGTGTGGTTAGGGAGCGTGTGGACTTATAGGAACAGAACAATGTGATAGATGGTCTATGGGGACAGCGTAATGGAGGCGCTGACGCTGTTAGCTAACGACTTGTGGGCTTTCCGTTTCCCTGGCCCTGCTCTTCCCCTCCATCCACCTGGATAATGGCTCCTGTCTTCTGAAGGTACTTTTTATATTTGTGCCTCTGAGCTGTGGACGTCTCGAGCTGCAGGACTGGTCCTCGGGTTGTCCATTTGTCTGTCTGTCTCTGGTGAATGCAATGACTCGGCAATGGCTTCAGGAAATTCTTTTACTTTCAAAGTTCGGAAACTTTGGAATTAGTTTTTGAGGCAACAATAACGTCAACATGAATAGTAGAACCTTGTTGAAATATATACATGAAGGCACGTGTATATATACAAATCAATCCTTTTAAATGTATGTAAATGAGAATATTACTGAAAATATTAACACAATAACACATTTTAAACTCTTCATTTTTTATTTTACCTTTGTGTGAACCAAAAGTTTGAACTTTCAGAAGCAGAAGTTGGATTTCTGATACTGAAACTAAATTTGAAACTAGATACTTAATTTGAGCTGCTCGATAAAATTACACTAAAAGAACATAGACTTAATAATTTTAGAATGGACTAATACCTGTAGGACAAGACCAAGGCCACATGGTAATACTGGATAAATTAGAGTTGAAAATGTGCTTGGAATTTTAGTATCGTCCCAACACTAGATAGGATCATGAAAAAAAAAAACAGGATTCTGAAGGTGCGGAGCGATCAGGAATGTGAAATTGAGGCGGCATTTTTTCAGCCCCTCACTCACTGGTGTGCTGAGGTGCATTCTGATGTTGAACTCCATTAGTGTCCATCAGTTCTGACTAACTACTAACAAAGTGGGCTTTAGTGACAGTGACGCCTTCACAAGGAAATAACCTCCACTTTATGCAATCAGGCGACAAAGGCGTCTGTGGTGATTGAGAAGCTGACAATGCTTTCACTCTGTCAAAAAGACACATTCAAAGGACCGAGAAAGGTCTTAGATTTCACGCACAATTTACTGGAAAGAGAAAAATGTGAATACAGTACAGCGTTTGTTTTGTATGTGTTGTGCTCACTGACGAGGTATAGCATCTAGTAGCTCCTCTTTTACTTGATAATATCCTCTGTGCTGCTTTTTAAATTATTGAATGAATAATTCCAGCAAGAAGAAGATACACTGTTCTTAAATACCTTTTTTTAATTTCTGATCATTTAAGAATTATTTAAGATAAGTAGCCATTGTTACATTATATAACACTAGGGATATACTATTTGACGCCTTTGAATTGTTTTAGTTTAGTTAAGTTTTTTTTTTTTTTTGAAATTTTGAAGTATGATGTATTATTGAAGAAAATATAAATGATAATATTGAAACAAACTTATGCCACTGAGACAATAACCCAAAAAGAAGGGTTATCCCACCCAAAAATCTATAATAATGTACAATATTTAAAGTTTAGTTAAAAAAAAACACAAATTACAAAACATAAAGAGCAAACCTAAACACTTTAGTAGTTATTTATTCAACCTTCTACAGCTCAAATCTGATCATAGAACAGAAAAATAACAAAAAAGCTTCCCACTAGTACAAAGAAAAAGTCCCCACGATATATAATGACCCACAAAACTTACTGCTTGATAAGTCGATGTCGGCATTATCCTTCCTTCTATTATCCTAACATTTACAGGCACATTTTTACATATTTCTTAAGACTGACATAATATTTACTGAATATTGCCATAGTTTATGGAAATAGAAAACATTTTTTGTTCATGCACTGAGTTGCTAAATAAAAGACACTGTAGTGGTTAGCTGGCAGAAAAATTTGGCAATGACCGCCACAAATTGATGGAAAACATTGCATATCTGCTAAAATTCAGTACACCATGACTCATTTCTGACTGCACTGTTTCTCTGGCGCTGCAAACCACATTGTACCTTCTGCATCCCCGTCTGATCTCTTGCATTTGCTCTATTCTTCTTCAGTCACTTTTTATATTGCTTCAGGGCTGAAATGAAAAAGTCGTAAATGCCACGTGGATTACCTCACCTAGCCAAACCCTGACCTCCGCTCTTCTTCTTGCCCTCGGGCTCTGGGTCACAGTGCGCTTCTATCTCCTATCTCCCTGGACTATCTCTGTTTACACGGCAGTCCAGCGACATCAGATGGGTAACAGAGCTGTGCTGGCGCAGACAATGCAGTAAGCTCTGGTAATACAAGTGTCAAGGGCCCGAAGCTCACTGCACCTTTGTATTACTGTTCGTTAACAGTTCATTGTGTGTGGCAACAGGTGAGGGCAGAGAGGAAAGAGATCCTGAATGAACGTAATGATGGCAAAATATCGATAAAACCTGTGACTGTGAATGCTTGTTTGCTTATCACGTCATTACATAACATTTGACTATAGACTATGCAAGATTATATTGGATAATGATGCAATTAAATTTATGTCAAAGAGCATGTTAAACCAGTTTCACAGTCAACAACCTGCGCATTCAGTTCGCTAATGTTTGGCCTTGTGAACGTGCACTATACACAAAGAAAGAGCAGCTTTCTCCTGTCCCTTTGAAAATCTTTCAGTCAAAATACAGAAGCGTCAGAGGGTCATACAATCTAATTTCGATAATAATCTAGTCAGAACATCCTTTGAAAAAAATATACATTTCCAAGAGAAGAGAAAACAGGAAACAGAGAATTTTACTGTTGCTAAAATTCAGATTGGTAGCGGAGGAACAGCCTTGCTTGCTGAGAAAATACTATTATTATGGCACTGCTTTCTGACTCAGCAATTTAAAACTACATCTAACTTTCCGTTTTCAAAATTCTGAAAGCAAAACTGTCTTTGAGGGGAAGCTCCTATATTTCTCTATTGCATTCAGGGTGAGTGTAAAGAATAAATCAATAAAAGTTCCCCTCCGATGGCTGCTTTTCGTATCTCCGCATGGCTCTCAGGCCTGTTTTGTAATGCTAACTCTATGCAAACTCCAGGTCTAATCCCTAATCCTACATTTTGATCCAGATCTCGACATCGTCAGCTCAGACCGGTGATCCCATTCCGCTCACTCCTCTGAACCAGACTAGCACGGCACAGAGGTCATGGATGGGAGGAACGCAAAAGTGATGGCGAAGCTTTTGGGCTAATCGCGTTATTGTAGAAAGAAAAAAAAAGAAAAAGAAACATCTTCCACACACAGACTCCACACAGTCCCCAAAGTGTATTAACCTTTTGGCTCCTGCTGCCAGATACTCAAGCGTCAACACTTTTGTCAAGGTTGAGCTCAAAGGCGGCAGAGCTGATCTAGAAATCTAACTGTGATAAGGGGAGGGATTTCAGGCAAAGCTGTTATAATATGCTGAGTAAGAATTACAAAAAGGATTAGAGCTGATGCTGGAGATTTGCAGTTTTCATGTTTATTCATCTTTGCTACATGCGCAAAAAATGGAATGGTGACAACTGTTTGGCTTTTTCTGGTATGTCATGAGTATTTTTCTCTTGGCAGAAGCTAGTATATGGCTTGTCTTTTTAGAATCAAAACATGCTTAAAATGGAGCCTCTATTATTTCTTTTAACTAACACTTTAAATGTTTAGGCAAATTTCCTTTTTTATATTTTATTTATTTCTCAAATGACAAATTTGGTTACCATAGATTAAGGATTAGTGATTTCTTAATTTGGGGGTAAGGTTAAGGTAGGGAAATTTGTCCTCTGCATTTGACCCATCCTTCAGCGTCACTGGAGCACCTCAACAGGAGCAGTGGGCACCACAGTTCTGTGCCCGGGGACCCACCGCCAGGGTCTTTGGGTACTTTCACACCAACAGCAGGTGGTGTGCACCAAACGTTCCATTCGAAACAAAAGTTCTTAGTTCAGTTTGTTTTCGTTGGTGTGAAAGCATCAATCGCACTCGGATCTGCACTAAATCAAGCAGACTGAGACCACCTCTTGTTTGAGGTCTCGGTCTGCTTGGTTCCACACCAAATCCAAATGCCAAACTCTGGTGCGGTCCCTCTGGTGAGAATAGACCATAGACAGTAGGTCGAAACTAACTATTTGAAATGCATCATGAGAGGGCAGGCTTGGACTCCCAATTTGGCCAGTTTCCACTTGGGAGGCATATGGACCAGCCCACGCCGTCTGTACCCCGCGGAGGGGCTCCGTAGGAAAGCCATTAGGCGAGACAGTACGTCTTGGCTTTGTTTCCGAGAGGTCTGGTGTGGGAGAGCCTGGTATACGTCAATCGGACCAATTTTGGTTGGTTTGCAGGTGTGAAAGGACCACACTGAAGTCTGTATGCTACATAAATACAATTTTAGTGCCTAGTGCAGGCCAAATAATGGAACTGGAGGTGTGAAAGCGCCCTTAGCAAGGCTTGGTCAGGACTACCTTTTGCTGGAGGATTGCACCAACTGTGCATGTTTTATGCATGTTTCAAAAGCAAAGTTGTGTTCTTTTCTCAAACATAAAACACTTTTAATGTCAGTTTTAAACTCCATAGGTGATGATTTCAGCCCTGCAATTGCCAATTCCTACTGACAATTCACAGAGAAAACCCTGCACACCGTCTTACTTTATGAATTTGTGAATTTTCTTGGGCTGCTCCCTCTCCTCCAATGCACCCGTTTCAAGAAATTGATGTGTGAAGTTCTTATTCATTCAATCCATACTGAACAAAAGATAAAAGGTAGCTGTTAACTTGAAAACTTTCGCTACATGACATGAAGGTGGAACAGAGCATTTTGAGCTTTGGAGATGCAGACAGACTAATGAAGCAGCACGTCTCAAACAGAAGTGAATGAAACAAAACACAACTCCGGCTATGTTTTGGAGGAGTTAACATCATTATATCATTGCTGAAAGTTCACAAGAATCTATTTTGTGCAATACAGGACCTTTGAGTCTTTGTGCATGATTTGTTGAGTCTGAAAACTGTAGTTATTACAAATGAATTATAATTTGCGACTAGTTATACACCTCCTTCACGAAAACTTGCCTGAAACAGCTTTTTCTTTAAAAGTTCTCAGGGTATTCCAAACTTTAAAGTCCTATTCTTAAAAGTCTGCAGCCATTTATTTGTGTCCAAACTTGACCGTGCACCGGTGCTGAGTGACTGTTCCTGCCTTTTGGAGTGACCCAGGTCTGGTCCCTGCAGGATTGCCTCTTTATTTATTTATCCCCTGATGCCCCGGAGGAGGCCGCTCAGAGACTATGGGAGTGTGTTCATTTGGGTGGTGGGTGGGAGCCGTGTAGTGTTCCAGGCCTTGAGGGGACCCAAAGCTCTGGTGCATAGACTTGCTGTTCTGCTCAGGGGTGTGTGGATGATTAATTAATACTGACGCAGCACTGAGCCAGAGGAGAACTGCAAAGTACAAGTTATGTGAGTATTTTCAATTTTGAAGCAGATAATTAACTCCTAACAGTCGAACTAAGGCATTATTATTAGCTACATAAATGTTTGTGCTTGAAGAATTTTTACATTTCATAGGGAAGACAAAATAGGTTTAAATTAAAAAAAAGCTATTAAAAGCAGTTTCCAGAAAAGACTACTGTATTTTCCGAACTATTGAGTGCACCTCAATATAAGCCACATCAACTAAATTTTAACAAAAATTTAAAAATTGTGCATATATAGGCCACACCTGAATATAAGCTGCAGGTGTCCACGTCTTCAAGAACGTTTTCAAGTTCATGCCATCTGCTTTTTTTCGCCTCTGAAAGATTTTGTCATCCTTTTGCATTGAGTCAGTTTGTCACGCTGCCATCGCCAAAATCTCACCATCCACTCACTAATGCCGATCTCACGTGCAGCAGCTCTGTTTCCTTCTTCCACAGCCACATCAATTGCCTTCAACTTAAAATCTGCATCATCTGCATTTCTTTGTGTATTTTCCATGAGGAGGGCGTGTGCATGAAGCGCAAAATAACTGAAAACACAATCAAACCAGCATCTTCCTCGGTGCATCACCCCTGTCTCTCCCCAGGCTCTACTGCACATGTCTCCTGCAGAAAAGAGCCTCTGTCCTGTCTATATCATGTCAGTGTCTCGGAGGATTTCAGCAGATTTCAGGCTCTCCCTGGGGCTAGACTGGTTGTATCGATCAGGTATGAGTGGATGTCTGGCTACTAAAGTTAGAGACATTTCTTCTCGTCATTTACACACCCACCTGCATTTAACACATACGGGTAAGACGTATCCCTCTCACTAATGTTAATTTAGTATCATAAGTTATTTTATCACACGGCGATAAACTGTTTTAGTGCGCTGATAACATTACTATCCAATGCTGGAACTTCATGTTAACTCTAGATCCATGTGTGAACCGCACAGACAGCGGCGTTTTCTGCACTCAGGCTGTGTGTATCTGCTGTGTTGCCAAACCATATACCGTATATATGAATGGACAATGTACCAAACAAATAATCAGCCCATATATTAGCCGTAATGTTGTATAAAACACAGGGTTCAAAGTGTGAGAAAAAAGTAAATAAGACTTAACCAGGAAAAAAAACAGAGATTACTAATTCATCAAATAAACAAAACATTAGTCTAAACCAAGGCCAAAGCAATGTGCTGCAAGTCAAAACCAGAAATAAAAAAGACTTGTCTGAATTGACCTGAAAATCCTTTTTTCATTGTACGAAAGACTCCTGACTAATACAATTACAGTATTACAGTGGATTTCATAGCAAAATGGATGTTGTGTTATAATGCCAAAACCATAACTTGCCCTGCAGTATATTCTGATTGTAGCAGTGGCAGCAGCAGTGGTTTCCGAGTCTGTCCCGGCCATTTACATCAACAGAGATGCATCTGTGCACTGCCAGAAGCACAGGAACCTAAGGGAGGGCAACAGCAGAATTACTCCATCCATTTCAATTACCCAAAGCAAATATCTGATCCAGACACATGCAGGGCCAGGACTCCATGTCAAATTACATCACCCACTAAATGACTTATCTGGAAGCAGTACGACAACAAAAATATTAGTCTTCTGAGTGGTGGGCGATAAATGTGTTTGTAACCCAGGCAGCGACAAGAGGCAACGTCCCAAAGCAAATGTAGCCAAGTGACAGAGAGAGAAAGCTCCAAAAACATCAGAGTCCCAGCTACAGCACAGATGACTCCGGTCTTTTCCACTGATAAAAAGATTTACAAAAGCATATCACAATCCAACTTGGTTTGACAAAGTTCTCCACAGACACAAGTTAAACGTGTACGATGTAACATTTCTGGTGGTGGTGGAATTGCTTTGCCTCAAACGATCCACAGTGTGACCTTAAACTTGACTACCTTGCACTTACCCAGTTACAGGTGTTTTTATTGCTCAAAAATGTCTTGAATAATGTGCACTGTGGTAGTGCCATATGTCTCCATGGAAATAGAAAAGTTAAAGCCATAGAGTGGAAGATTCTCGCCAACATCCCCATCTCGAAAAGCAGGTTGCAGACCCTCACCACCAGAAAATATACATGGTGCAACCTTTAACTTAAAATTTTCAACAACAAAAAAAACATTTAAATTCAGTGACGTATTTTTGAATTGACAATTTTGAATGCAATAAATTAAATCTGATGTAAACTGAAAAAGAAGAAATAATAATCTTGTCAGTTCGCTCAAGTGAAACTAGTCGAAACTAAGTTCATTTCTAAATTATGTGAGTTGTGTCCTCCTCCAAAGTCCTTCAGCACAAGAGGATGGCATTATAAAGATCTGATTAAAAAGCTCAATCCTTCTCTTTCTACCATTGATTTAACAGTTCAAAAGCACTGCACTCTTCCAGACTCTTTGGGGAACCTAATTCAGGATGTACAGCGCAGATAAACTAGAGAGAGAGAGCCTTTTTAAATTATATTAGCAGCATTGGCCCAATCTTTCTTTTCTGTAAACGAAGACCAATGTCGAAATCAAGGGCATGGTCCAAACAGGCTTCGAGAGGGCCAGCTGGGAGACATTGAGCAGTGGTTAAATAGACATCTGTGTTGGAATCGCACCAACAACCAAAATCACTTCTGGCAGGGATGGGATGGAACCAGAGCCCAGTAGATTTACGCTTAGACCACTGGATTAACGTCAAAAGTGGAAACAATCACACCAGTAGTGCTTTAGAACAAACACTAGAAGATATTTATGATGGTCAACAAAGTTATCATTTTCCAAAATCTGGATACCAACCTGGAAGGAGATGCTAGGACAATGGAAACGCAAGAGCTCCAGTCTCCAAAAGGTAAAGTGGTTTGGACACTACAGTCGAGTGTTTATGCCAATGGTAGCCCTGATTCTGGGAGTTTGGGCAAATGGGCCCAAGCTCTTCATGAATCACCATTTGTACACATTCATTCTGACAGTCCATGCTTGTTCAAAATGACGCAGCAATTTCAGTTTGTCCACTGCAGTTTCCAAAACCCATAGACAAGGCTCCCATTTCATCAAGCATTACAAAGGAGGAAAATTCAGGGGTCCAAAGTGAATTTGTGCCAGTTCCAAGCCTGGATAGAGGGTGGCATGTATGAAAACAATTGATTTCTTAATAGTGTAGCCGAAGTTTAGATAAATGGTGGATAAGACTTCTGTCATCTATATCGACTCATCACTCAACGTATAATAGCTGGGACAATATATTTTGGGGCTCAATATTTAGAGTGGGTACATTTTTGTCAAAATAGTGGGGAGATTTCTGGTGTATTTTTTATGTAATAATAACTTCCAGGACTAATTACTGGTTCACTTGATTTGTTGCAGCTCAGGCTTTTTAAAACAGTATATGTAAAAGATGCTTTATTAGAATTATGCTGCTTTATTTTTTATTGTGTCAGCGGCATAAAGTAGTTTGAACATTACCATGACAGGTCTGTGTAGCGATATATATCATGCTTCAAAGGCATCTGGCATAATGGTAAAAAAAAAGACCTTCTTCAATGTCATATGCAATTATTATTTTGGTCCATAGTGTTTTAACTCCACTTCTAAACAAAATACAGTGTGGCTCTGTATCATCATCATTGGAGACGGCAATGCATTTCCCTGCTCTCTGTGCTAGAATAAAGTGATAGGCGTAAGTGCAGCTTCACTCTGGAGAATGATGTGCCATAGAGAGCGTCTGCACAGAGGAAAGGCCACAGGAGACAGGCTCAAAAACAACATAATGGAAAGAAAGCTTCACAGCTCCAGAGGCGACTGTGGCTCCACTTCCCATTCATCCACGCTCCTTTTTACACCACCGCAGGCCAGCCTGATAACCTCTGCTGCCCCACACCCATCTCCACAGATAAACACGCCCCTCTTCAGAACAGCGCCGCTGGCTCCGACCCATTCACACAGACACTCAGAGGAGAGACAGCGTTAAGATTAAATGTAGCCTTTTTAATGGGGATCTTATGAAATGGCATAATGGGATATATCTGTGCTGCATAATATATTGAGAATAAAACATGGCTGCATAAAGACACATTATAAAGCTTTCAATTTTTTTTTTATGGTGAATGTTGATTCTATTATGGCCTCTATCCAATACAGACAGTAAAGCAGACATAAGTACTTAAGTAGAAGTTTCAGAAGATAAAAGGGCTTAAGAAAGTGGAGTAGCTTGAAATTGAGTTAAATTGGTGACCCGCCTCTCATGGGCAAACTCACATTGTGTCACAAACTATAAGATAATAAAACATATGGCTCTGTTTTCATGTTTTGACCGAGCATCCCAGAGCAGAAAAGAATGAAGACACATGTCACTTCACTCTCACCCCCTTCTGCCCTTATATTTTGCTTTAGGACAAACAGCATTTGTTTCCTCTTCTGTCTTTCCTCTGTGTTGACCATTAGGCTGGTGGAGTGCACACAGACAGACAAGCGTACAGCCGAGGGCTTACTGCGCCGCTGAACACACTGGACATCCACGCTGGACATCCACACTGCCTTTGGAGAGAGAACAAGAGGGGGAGACGAGAGACAGGGCACCAGCCTTTAGCCTGTCAGGACTCTTCTGAAGCACAGCCACTGACCTGTCCAAGCAGTCAGTTACACAGGGATCACAGAAAACCACCACACTGCAGCCACTTGTGCTGATGTCAAGAATCCAGAAGCAGGCCAAACATGCATAAATAAGAAAACATTTAAAAAATTGCTTCTGTCATGCAATGAGCGGATGCTTTGCTGTGGTTTACATACTGCGTAAAACAAAGATCCCCAACGTGATACTGTATGTCTACTCATGTTTCCCACTAAGACTTTTGGCCCAGCTTAGCACTGAGGTCTCATAGTTCACGCCTGCATCAGACTTATGACTTCAAATCCTAGTTCAGACCATTTGCTGAATGTCTCTCCCCAGTTCACTCCATTTCACACTGTACTGCCCTGTCTAATAAAGCTTATGAGCCAGAAATTTAGCCAGAAATTGAAACATGTGAGCCGAAAAATTAGGAATGGTTCACACTCATTTCCGAAACAATGAAACAATAATAGCATTTTTTCTTAATTTCCCCAATACCATTGTGTGTAGTTGACTCAGCTGTTTTTGGCTTTTAAATGTCAGGTCATTTCATTAAAAGAGATCACAAGCAATTTCCAATTCTTGCCCTCAGTACAAGCCTCTGCTCCGTCTCATTGGAGCATAATGACGGTGAGGTTCATTTAAAATCCCATAATGTCAATCAGAACGCGGCTTAAGGCTAAAGAGAAGAGGCCCTCCCGCCCAGATGTGAGAGACTTCCTAATGAACTGGCGATATGAGTTCTTCTTCCAGGGGATATTTAACATTTCAGTGCTGCGGTGCGTGACATCTGGCACAAAGGCCTTCAGTGAAAGAGTTCAAGTGGAGGGCTAATGACCAAGTTCAGAAAGTCCAGTGGATTTTCTCCAAATTCACTAATTAAACGTTTAGGTGAAATAAAGCGCTGCCTTGTAGCTATGAGAAAGATTGGTGAAAACATCCGCACCTACAATTTGGGTAGAATTCAACAGCTTAATTTTTCATTTTCATTCTTCTTTTTTTTTTTCATTAAACAAAACTCAATAAAAATGGTTCGGTTTATATTGGCTGTGCACTATTTGTTTTTCCATTATCCAACAGATTACATGTAAATTTATTAACATGTCATATCTTCAGTTTTGATCAATCCAGTGTAATCATATGGGGTTTGTTTGTCATCCGTCAGAGCAGCCAAGTATGAAGAAATAGACACAGACAAGCTCTATCGTTTTACAGCCGTGTGTGGTCTGGAACTAAGACAAAATCCATCTCATCTTCGGTTACAAATCAATGTGTTTTTATATTAAGCATGAGCCGAGCCTAATTCAATCAAAAAATAGCATGGGCTGAGCTAGTCAATAAAGTTCTCTCTTACAAGTTTGATCTGTCAGGAGAATGTTCATCAATCTATCAGGGAAGATTAAAAGCGGTTTCGAGTTTGCTTAAAAATGACATCGTCTGCACTACCAGTCAAAAGTTTGAACATACTTTTTTTTCTCCTTTGATTTGAATTCCGTTTTGCACTTTTTTGAAGGCACACAGAAGGCCGAGGCTTTGCAAAGGGTGGATACTATGAGAATTTAAAAGTAAAAAATATATTTAGTTGAGTTATTCAGCATCTTTTGCTTTGCCACATCATTGTATATATAGTGTCATATACTATTTGATGTCTCCTGTTTCTATACCGTGTAGAAAGTGTTAAACATAGAAAGAAAAACATTGAACAAGAGGGTGTGCCTAAACTTTCGACTGAGAGTGTAGGTCATTGTTTCCTAAAGACTGGGTTACAACCCTCAGGTGAGTCACAAGAGATTTTTTGGGGTCGCCTGATCTGTGTGTTGCGCTCTCTCCTCCTGCACCCTGGGCTGGAACGTCCTACAAAAACACAGATATGCAAACCTATCTCATTAGAAATGTTTTGTATAATTTCTAGTCTTTCTGTAATTATTTTATTGACTATTATGTTACAATATTGCTGATTTAATTGAATGTTGAAAAGAAAAAGGAATGGGCTACATTTAATGTCTAAATAGGCGACTTATGGATCCTTTTATTGCTGGCTTGTTTATGGTTTTTCATTGTTTAAAACTTGAGTAATACTAACTGTCCAGAGAGACACGATCACTCAGTCAACAATAAAATATCCTCATTAATGTTCAATAATGGTCAAATTCACCTTTATTTTGTGATTTACAAATAATGTCTATTGACTTGGGTCGTTTGTGACTTTTAAAATATGGGTCCCCAGAAAAAAAGTTTGGGAAACACTGGTGTAGGTAACCCTTTGTGTGGTGTGAAACTCAATCCACATTTCCTCAAACAATCTTAAAAATATGTATAGTAAAAGTTGTCCTTGTCATCATCATGTCTGTGGAGGTAGAATCTGTCCATTAATGTGTATTTTTACTTACAACATTGCCTCTTTGCTTAAAAAATAGCAATAATAATCCAGTGTTGAGAGAGATATGTTGAGCAAATAAAAATCATGTTCAACATAAAAGTCTGATGTCCTTCTGTAAATGGGTCCAGTGGAGACACATTTGAACATGGTCCATCTCCGATCCTCACAGCAGAGCGGAGGAAATGAGCTCCACTCACATTGATCTTCTGTCGGGAAACAGGCTGTACAAAGACATCCTCTTCGCACAACATCAACAAACATCTACAGGATTTTAAAACAGGCTATTGATGTCCGTATAGCACCAATACGCCATGAACAGGAAGTCCGGATAATACTAGGAAGTGGGGAAAAAGTAAGGGGGGGAATCTTTGTTGGTGTGTGGTCCGTCAGAAGTCTTTGGCAAATCACATTGGTCTGACAATGACATCACCAATAAATATGCATAAATATAAACAATGACATAAACCAAAAGTTGCTTATTTGTCCAACTCAATACAATATACAGTAGGGGTGTGCCAAAATAACTAAATATCTATATATCATATCGTTTAATGTGATGATACAGTACTGATATCATGGGCTGCTGGATCGATATATCGAGCTTTTTTTCGTATATTTTACTAAATTATTTTGTTGCAATGCTACAGTTTTGTTTCTTGTTCAGAGGAAGGAAACTTGTTTATAAACATTTCAAAATATTGATATATCATATCATTTAATGTGATGCTAAAGTATCGATATCGGGGGCTGCTATATCGATATACCACCAAGAGTATTTTTTGGTATATTTTATTAAATTCTTTTGTTACAATGTGACAGTTTTGTTGTGTTTCATATTCACTTTTCACAAAAAGTGGTTTAACAAAGACTTTTAATATTACAGCCATGATTTAGCCTTTATTTTTTACTGAACCATATCAAATAGATTTTAAATATATCGTACTAAATCGAAAGTGCACTGAATCGAGATGTATTGTATCATAGTCTATGTATTGAAGTATGTATCGTATTGGCAACTTCTTAATGATACCCAGTAGGGGTGTGCAAAAATATCAAAATATTCATATATCATATTGTTTAATGTAATGATACAGTATCGATATCAGGGACTGCTATATCGATATACCACCAAGAGTATTTTTTGGTATATTTTACAAAATTATTTTGTTACAGTTTTGTTGCTTGCTTAGAGGAAGGAAACTCGTTCATGCAACACACTTGACATTTTCACTGTTTTGATGATTAAAATGTTTGTTTCACATTAACTTTGCACAAGAAGAGGTTTAACAAAGACTTAGTATCACAGCCATTATTTTTATATCGTACTGACTCAAAAGTGCACTGTATCGAGATATGTATCATATCGTGGCCCATGTATCGAGGTATGTATCGTATCGGCAACTTCTTACTTCTCTGATACCCATCCCTAATATGCAATACACTTGGATAATACCACAAAATAAGTCAATATTGAGATACAGAAGCAGCAATATTTTGAGTTGCCAAAATTCAGGCAGGGTCAGAAAGGGCATCTGGTTTGGCCAACGAAAGTCCACAGAAACACAGTACCATCTCTGTGCAATATCCTCACAGTCTGTTATGTTTACAAGTATTGAAACTAGCTAATGGCCTTCAGGAAAACAACAACCGAGCTTAAGAAAAAGAGAGAGAAAACGAGTAAAAGAGAGAAAGAGATAGGGGCTTGTTGCGTAATATTGTAGGTCAGTCTAGTCGCCTCGTCATACATCATACTGAAGCGTGGTTGGAAACAGCCTTGACAACGCCTGGGGGCCATGCCGTCTTATTTACTGATGGGAGAAGATCTGTGCGCAGTCAACCTAAGCCTATTTACTTTTCCTATGGCGCAGACAGCAGCAATAAGAGGCACAGCGCACAGCTAATCTAACAATTAGCATTCAGCGAGCCACTTCCTCTCCCCTCGTACATTTGCGTATGATAAATCCCGGTAATGAAACTGTGGATGGAATTTACACAAAGCTGATTGAATTCGCTCATTAAACATAAGGTGGTAATGATTAAAAATGAGAAGGTAAATGTGCCATGTTGCGTAATAGGTCGAGCCTTGTGTGGGTCTTGGCATTTCTCCAATCAGGTTTCCAGGGCAATCTTCTTTATTAACTTGAACTTCTATAAAACACCTCAATTTACTATGCCTCGCACTGCCGCCATGACACCAGACTAGATACAGGAAAAACACATTAAAAGAATACTGAGACATTGCAGCTGAAGTCACATTCTCGACATTCTCTGGGGGTGTGATGCTAACGGAGGCACTGCTCTGTCTGAAGCTCTGTTGCTCAAGTTAGACGTTAATCTATTTTAACTACTGGAACTACAACAGGTAAGACATTTTTTTTTTTTTTTTTTTTTTTAAGAGTTTTTCAGACAATCTTAAAACTTTTTTGACTGTGTTTGTTAATGTGTGCACTGTGTCACTATGGCAACTGCCATGAATCTGGTGATACGATACACAACACAATATTGCCTGTCACGATTCAATATATCCCGATATATCCTGATACTAAAACAAATGATTGTGACTTATCAATAATTATGTATGTATAAAATTTTGGTTGCGCACACATTCATGTGAACAAAATTTAATGAAATACAGTTTATTTAATTTTTCAATCATGAGAATAGTAAATTGAACTTTTTTGAATTTTTTTTTCATGAAAAACATGATTTTAAAAAATTGATTCTGACACATTTTGAACCGATATAAGAATCGCGCAATGAAGTATCGCTATTAAGGATGTAACAATAACCAAAATATTGTGACATTGTATCATCAAAAGTCTCACAATAATATCATTGACTGTCACAACATATCGAATCACAGGTTCCTTTGCTTAAATGCATGATTTTACATTAGCAACAGCTTATAAACATCAGAAAGTACATATCCCATGATTCATTTCAGTGCAGAAAACATGAAGAAATATATTTTTTTCTTGATTTCTTGGGGTTATGACGGAAATAAATCACACCCATTTATAATTATATTAGGTTCTTCAAAATATCACAATAAATATTGTACCGTGAGTTTTGGATATCGTTACATCCCTAATCGTGATATATCACTGAATAGATATTTTCTTACACCCCTGTAACTGCTGAATATCCCACCACAGGCATACATGTAGAACACCCCAATCCCAATCCACTTTATTTATACAGCACATTTCATAAACTATGTCTAAAATACTGCACAAATACATAATAATAACAATATTAATCTAATATAATGTTAAAAATAAATGCTCAGATTTAATCATACTAGTCTTAAACAATAAAATCAATAATAAATAAAATAAGAGCAAAGCCACAGAACAGCAATAAATAAATTAGGGTGACCATATTTCTGGTTGTGAAAACCCAGACACCTTGCCCGGGGTGGGGCCTCGACATTGAGCTACTCTCACCTCGCAAACTGCACATGACCTCCCACTTGTCCTGACCGGGACAGAAAACGGGGAATTTCTTGTGCAAGTCATCGTTAAATGCGCATTTGTGCTTCAGCATGTTGCAGGCTGACCGACTGTTAGTGTGTGCTCGCTCCTTCTGAGTGCACAGAGAGCTACGAGAGACACTCAATTTAATGGCCCAATGAAAGATCATGAAAACCAGGACATTTGCGTCACTTTATGAAAAAAAAACCCGGACGCCCAGGACAAGACGTAAAAAACAGAAAAACAGACAGATGTCTGGGGAAAACAGACGTTTGGTCACCCTAAAATAAATAAAACCAATAAAATAAATGAAAAATAAATAAAAAGCACAGAGGACCTCACAAGTCACGCAGTGTTAAAACTAGAGAATAAAAGTGGGTCCAGCGTGATGTCACTGTAAAATATCAAGACATGGACCCTGGCGATGTCTAGCAAAAACTTCTGATCCTCAAACACAACAGCTAGTTTATGCAGGTTTTGGGTTTCATAATACTGGTCAAACCGGAGAGTTAGAAACCATTTTGAGGGAGCATTGTAAACCTTTAGTAAAGCGTGATAATGCAACACATCAGTAACAATGGTTAACAGTGGTTCATTTTAGCATTTGTCTAGCCTGGGTGAATATGCATTTCAAATTCAGTGGCGATGATAGAGGTGCAAATACTTTCTGTTCCTGACAAAACAATTTGACAGTTTGTTTCCATATTTACTCTGGCAACAATGTTTAAATGCAGTTTTTTGTATGTTTTAGGAAGATAATGAACAAAACTTATTGATAATTTTTTCTAGTGATTTATGTACAACCCTCAAACTAGTGTCGCGTCCCTCTCTGCCCTCAGGGACTCATTGTGTTCTGCAGGTCCTCGCAGCACAATGTGAGATCCAGCTCTCGTTGAAGCAGATACATCTTAGTACACGGTTGTGTCTCTTCGCCCGGTGTGAGATAGTATTTTGCCCCCCATAGTATATTGACTCCGGGGTCAACATATCGCTATAGTAAAATGACCCCCCCATAGGATTTTGACTCCCCTTACTTTTTTCTTTTGTAGTTACTTATATGATCATTATTTCACATGTAATTTACTTTTATTATATACTGCTACATATTCATGATCTTTTAAGGTATTTTAAGGAATGTTTTGATGGATAACGACTTGGCATTTTGTGTAAATGTAATGTATTGTTAAAATTGCATATACATAGCAATCTCGTCACTTTTTATATTGTGTTTTACATTGTTATGGTTTTTAGTTTGCTATGTTCAGATAATCCTTCATCATAATGTCAATTTAGGCAATGGTTTGTAATGAGAATGACCTTGAATTTAGTCATGTTGTGTTATAATAAACATATTGCCGGGTCAGATTATTATAGTCATAGGATTTTGACCTCCTTTATATATAATTGATTCATTGTCAATATTCAACTAATATTACTTCTTACTTTACATCATAACTATAATAAACATTTCCCCTATTTAACTACTCAACTGATCAGCCCTGTCTATTTTAATAAGATCCCAAATCATTATACATCACTTTGTTTACCTAATTAATACCTACTTATCTCATTTTCAGTAAAGTACTTTAACATAAAGTAATTTTTAACATTCAAAAGTTGTAATAGACATAAAAAATGCATCTGAGTTCATCAAAAAACACTTTAAATATGTCGATATGTTTTAATTTGCAGATATAGTATTAATATTCAAAGTTTTCCTATAGAATTTGAGTTCTTTATTAATAAAATATAGATTTTCATAGGGGGGTCAACATACCATAATAGGATTCTGACTCCGGGGTCAAATATACTATATACTATACTATATGGTATGTTCACCCCGGGGTCACAATCCTATACTACACCGGTCCTCCGTTTTGCTAATCCTCTTTTCTGCCTTGTTCAGTCTTTTTTCGTGTCCCTGAGTTTTCGTTTTTAACTCCTCTACTAATAATTCTAATTAGTCCAGTCACTTTTTTGTGTCTCTGTGGCCGTCTTGATTTTCCGGCGGTCTTTTTTCCTCCATGTCGGATTTCGTAGTTTCACTTTTATCTGAGCCTTTGTTTTGTTTACTCGAGGGACTCATCTTTTATCTTTATGGCCACTGAAATGCTGAGATTAAATGAAGTTATTAACCTAATTGTAAACTTTCGGACGGGAGCCTAGATTTTATGCTGTGGTTGCATTCATGGCGTCCCCGGAAATCCTACGACCCTCAAACTAAAGATGAATTATGTAAAACTAAAACCAAGCACTGAATTCTACATCAGAAATCATTTACTCACCTGAAATGCCGTGTCAAAAAAATTACTCAAACAACATTGTATTGTCTGGAGTAAATGAATAACTCCAGACAGCGAAGAATAAACAAGAAAATGTCTCCCAGGAATTGATATCGTGTCAGTTTATCAAATTAAAAATAAATTGTCAAAAAATAAACATGTCACATTTGCTAAACATAATGAACGATCCATTTCCCAACAACTCAAAGCGCATGAGACGAAAGACAAAAGAAACAACTCATCAGAGAATCCAGCAGCTACGCAAACACGGGCTACAATGGTACTGTCACCGACTCCACCAAACACTTTCTAAAATCATCTTCTAACAGAGCTAATCCTGGCTTTAATTATGTACTTTGTTTAAACTAAAAAGACGCGCTGTTTTCATCGGGTCGATCTCAATGAAAAGGTGTGACAGCAGAAAGTTTGCAGCCAAAGTAAACGAGCCCACGGAGGCAATTTGTGAGAGTTAATTACGGGGTGTTAACTGCAGCCATGAAGTGACACCTCCAGGTTTCCTATAGAGCAAACAAGCCCAGATTTATGTTTATATTTACAGGGGGCTTAATAATAGAGGCCAGGTGTAGGGCGAAGGGAGGAGGTTTACACGCATTTATTAAAAAGGAGGTGCAAAACTGATTTTTTTTGGAGCCTTCTGCCATGTTATAATGTTGTTTCCTCATTAAAAACATGCCTGCAGTGGATTTATACAGTATGTCATCCATGCATGTTAATGTAATCTAGCATAGCAGAGATCCCATAGAAGTGTAAGTCCTCTCTTTAACCCATTTACATTATTATTCTAATGTTATCATGCTTTAACATCTGAATAATTCTTACGAGATGGGAAAGTAAAGTCATTCATCTCAATGTAATATAAAGATGCATTCAAAGTAATTAGGCATAAACTTGTTAAATTAAAAAGAAGACATTGTGTGTGCCTCATTGAGTTTGATAATGAAGCACTAACAATATAATAATAGGCGTCAGTTATTCATACTCTTTTGTGTCTTTTCCTGTTGGAAGTGGTGGATACTGGAGAGTGTTTTGATCATTTCAGCTGCATGTCTTTGGGAGTACGGCTCAACGATCTGTCATTTTGGACCGAAAATCGCGATCTCAGACAACGCGATTTTGGGAGTGCTCGTAACTGACCCAGGTTTTGTTTCGTCAACTGTTTCACACATTTATGTATCATCAAAATCCCTCTGTCACACAAAGAGCACACATATTCCACTGAGTCGTGTCCTTTAATCCAGTGTCAATGCAAAAGGAGTGAGCTGTTTTTTCAGCGCTTAAAGTTGATGCAAATCAGCCGTGTAGTTTTAAGCTTTGTTTTTGTAAAATGTAAACAAGCTGCATTAAACACATTATAATGTCAAATGGGCCGATGTGGCTCTATAGTGGTTAAGGTTTATATGTTGTAAAGTTGAGTTTATTTAAGCAGATTAACAGTAGTTATAATAATGATCATTTGAATATAAAACCTTAATGATTCATCAAAGACCTGGTTTAGACCTGATTCAATCCTAGTTTAGTCCTGGTTTAGACCTGGCTTAGACCTGGGATCACTCCTGGGATCACTCCTGGGATCACTCCTGGTTTAGTCCTCCTGGTTCACTCCTGGGATCACTCCTGTTTTAGACCTGTTTAAGTCCCGTTTAAGTCTCATTTAAGTCCCGTTTAGTCCCGTTTTAGTCCTGTTTTAGTCTTGGTTTAGTCCTGGTTTAGTCCTGGTTTAGTCCTCCTGGTTCAGTCCTGGGATCACTTCTGTTTTAGTCCCATTTTAGTTTCGCTTTAGTCCCGTTTTAGTCCCGTTTTTATCCTGTTTTAGTCCTGTTTTTGTCCTGGTATCACTCCATTTTTAGTCCCGGTTTGGTCCTGGTTTAGTCCTGGTATCACTCCTGTTTTAGTCCTGGTATTAGTCCTGGTATTAGTCCTGTTTTAGTCCTGTTTTAGTCCTGTTTTAGTCCTGGTTTTAGTCCTGGTTTAGTCCTGGTTTAGTCCTGGTTTAGTCCTGGTTTAGTCTTGTTCTCTCCCGGTTCAGTCCCGGTTCAGTCCCGGTTCAGTCCCGGTTCAGTCCCGGTTCAGTCCCGGTTCAGTCCCGGTTCAGTCCCGGTTCAGTCCCGGTTCAATCCTGGCTCAGTCCGTATGCATCTCGATCAATGTTTCTTCTGCTCAATAAATAATGCTTGTGAAGCCCAGAGGGATAGAGACACTTTGTAGGCACTAGATAAGACACATTATCGGTCTTGGTCAATTAACACAGTAATTTAAAAGCACAAATATTATGCAAACTTTATTTTTTGAGCTTTTAACCATGTTATAATATTCCCTCATCAAAAACATACCTGGAGTTGTTTTTGTTTGTTTTTTTGCTTCATTCAGGAATCCATTAATCCAAAGTAGTCTTTTCTGAGCACACAAAAATGCTCCAATCACATTTTTCCATTTAGTTGTGCCACAGATAAAACTACAGACTTCTGTCGCTCAGTTTTAAGCCCAAAAACCATCATCGACCCATCCTATGGTGTGTGCACAATGAATGCATGGCTCTATTAGCATAGCACTCACAGAGATAAGAACATCATCTGTTTAATTTCTGACTATTTATTTTTTACAGTTGCACGATTCCCACCAGTCTGAATGCAGTTTTCTTTAAAACTTATGCAGTTTAGATGTCATTTTAGCAGATGAGAACAATTTGGAGTAGTTGTTCCTGTCATGGTGCAATATCTGTGTGGGAGAAAGGTCTAAATGGGCGAGGCCAATAGTGAAAGTGACATATGTTCTCTTCCTCTTTTCACACATGACTGAGATCTGATCAGATACCGGATTCACTCTGCACTGTAATGTACACTACTCACTCACAGCTCAGACAAACAAAACATTCACACTGAGAATTTAATTAGGTGCAAAGAGGAAGGAGATCATATCCACTTAGAAATCCTACTGCGATCTTATTAATCCAATCAGCTCCGATAAATGACTTCTAGTCCGTTAATAAATAAACAGGCTCTACATAAAGACGCTGAGACGCCAGCTCAGACAACACAAATATCATTAGAACTAACAAAGCGCGGGAATAAAGCCAGATTGTGTAGACAAAAACACACCAGGCAATTAGAAAACCATTCACTTACAGTCGTATTGATGCTCAGTTTAAGTTTTACCGCGCAAGGCAATTGAATTTACAATACTGCATTATATGTCTTCTACTACTACCTATTGCAGTGCTTCTACCCGATGAAATTGTCTTCACAACTTTCGGTTTAATAAAAATGGTCTATTTGGAATATTGAAACGTTTCAAGTTCAGAAACTAACTTTAGGTTTATTGATTGATTGATATGTCCTCCCAGAGACTGTGCAAATGAAATAGTGTTAGGAAAGACATCGAGACGGGAATACTTCAAAAGAGCATGCTGAAAATAATCAAAACCTAAGGTGGCAGTTAGAAATATTCCAATTATAAGAAAAAATTATCTTCACTTGATTTGTTAGAGCTGCACAATATACAGTATCTCAGAAGTATCAATATTGTGATAATGACTGACGCAATAATCAATATCCCAACATACTCAATATATTCCAGTAACACCAAGGTTCCAATTAGGTTCATTAGGTCTTCTGTACAGATTATACTTCTGATTCTTACTTACAGACCTCTTTTTGTTTGATACCTTGACAGAGGGAAAATGGATTGGGACAACACTCGGCACAGAGAGCAACAAGTACCACTGCTGGATCAGGGAAACCACTGAGATCTGAAAACACTCCCACCAGACAGAGGCGTACCAACTTTCTCACAATTGGGATACAGTTCTGAAGAAACTGGACTGCAGGTTTCACTGTCATCCAACTGCTGCAAGTAGGAAAACAGCATCAAAATCCATTTAAATTAGCTGAGAGTGTGGCTGAAAAAGTCAAGGTATGAAACAAATAGAGATCCTTGGTGTTGCAGACCTCTGACAAAAATGCAATGCTTTTTAAAAAGAACATGTTAAAAAAAAAAGCTGATTTTATTAATAATTTTCCTTATTAAGTCCAAAATTACCCTTGAGTAAGTTCATGTTTTGTCAATTTTTATATATTTTGTATTTTGACACTAGTAAATTAAAGCAATTTTTTTTTAATTATAACAAAGACGATTGAGTCAAAAAGTCTATAAATATTGCAATAATATCAATATTGCAGTTCTTAACAGATTTATGTCTTGCCATAAACAACCAGCAGTTCCTATAGAGCTGGTGACAACAAGTTGTTAAGATATCGGTCTGAACAACATCAACAAACACCTATCTCAACCAAAGAGATATGCATGCAGCTGTCACCGACCTCATTAACAGCTGTACAAGGTGACAGGAAGCACAAACCTAATCTAAATATGATAAAGCTGACATTTTGGAGAACCTGGCGAAGGATGGGTCAGCTGAGGACTGCTAATGCTAAGCCCGAGGAGGCAGGGGATCAGTGCTGTCTGCCTCTGTGTAGCACTCACCAAACAGATTGCTGGAGTGGCCTTGCTTGGAGACGGGCCGGAGCTCATTGGAACCCCAAGCGTAGCGTCGGTAGCTGTCCCAGGCGTGCTTCATCATCTGAGGGGGAGAACAGAGAGGAGCGGAGAGTTAGAGGGCAGTCAACTCCGGTGACAAACTATTAGGATGTGTCCAGGCCGTGATAAGAGTGTGCTGAAGACCAGACCAAAGGAGGCTGGAGTCGCGCCAATGTCGATATTGCGAAAGTACTGCGATAAAGAAAACATTTGAAGTCATTTTATGTTTTTTTTATAACTGTACTTGGTAATTCATGGAGTACTTTGAGAAAGGTATATTAAGTCGGGGTAAGTTGCAACTAGAGAAGTTATAGCTCAAATGCAAGTCCAGGTGGTTCTAGTGCCTCTTGAGATAAGTGTAGACCAAAAGTTTAGAAGTAGTAAGTAAAGATCTCATAAATTTTGATTTAAATAATAACCACGATCATAAAGTCTTCTCAGAGTATTTTGTAGACACTAGGGTTATTAACACATAGCCGGATATTAGTTACAATATTGATTTGTATCTAAAAAAATAAATAAATAAATAAAATAACATAGTAAACAGGGCAAATACTGTTCTTTCCTGAATAGTTTTAGAAAAGGGTTGATCAGTGTCAGAACTCTTTGTGCTTTCTGACCTGAGTGCCTCGTCCTTTATGACCAGAGATAGAGCAGCAAGTCACAGGAGCACAAATAGTTTCCCTTTTGGACCAATAAAGTTCATCTTAAGTCTAACTCTAACTAGTGTTGTCACGATTCTAAAATTTCAAGGAATAGAGTCGATACTCAATATGGATTTTGATACCACGATGATAACAGAATGTCATTTTCAACATTAAATTGCAGTATTTAATTTTATATTTCCATGTGGCTATATGTGTGTAATCCCTGAGACGTCCAGGTGGGTTCCACAGTGGTCCATGGGTGTTTCCTACTCTATGTGGACTTATATTTCAGTCCAATCCACTTTATTTTTATAGCACAGTTCATACAAATATAAACAAAACAGTTTCCAAAGTGCTGCACAAAACAAATAAAACATATCCAATAGAAATATAAAGTAAAGCTCTACTTAACTCCACTTGTCCTTGTTTAAACAATAAAACTAGTCAAATCAAATAAGAGCAAGAATACCAATAAATAATAAAAAGGTGAAAAACATAGAAATAAACCAAAAGACACAGAGGACCACACAACTGATGCGGTGTTAAAAGCCAGAGAATACAAGTGGGTTTTAAGACCAGACTTAAAAGACGCTGCTGTGAGGGTTGTTCGGACTTGGGGGGCAGAGCGTTCTATAGTTTGGGGCCGGCCACAGAGAAGGCGCTGGCCCCTTCTGGTTTTAAGTCTCGCCTCGAACTGGAGCTGGACCTTGGACCTCAGAGCGCTCGCTGTGGTGTAAATTTGAACAAGGTCCGAAGCTTTAAAAACAAACTTGTTCTGATACAGCTCTAGATCATTCTAAAGCTATTCAGGGCTCATTTCTATCGTTTAGTATCCGTTTTTTATACTTTTCACGACCCTATTCAGAACTATATAAGACCATCTGGTTACAATAAACTACTAATGTTCATTCGCTCGCCTGTCACTCGGGTGTTGAACTAGCCCTTCATCTCCCTTGACCTCTTGACTCTCAAACACACTCACGCGTTCAAAAAGGAAAGACGTTTTTCATGGTCTTCCAGCGAAAAGTATGACCATCGATTTGTTATAAGGAAGGAACATAGCAGTTGTTTTCGCCAGTCATGATGTTCGCTTTGCTTTATGTGTGGAAAGTCATATACAAGAATGACATGTGAGACCTGGATTCAAGGTACAGAATCAATAGGTACAAATCAATAGATAAACAGGAGCGCAAAACACAAGGTAAGTGATGTTTTCTACCTCATAATTCCTGTTCAGATCTATGAAGCCTGTTGTCATCTATGCACGTAAATCTGTACAGCGCTCATAGCCCAGTATTGACCATGAAACTACTACTGTATTTTCTATGTGACATTGATTTTCTGCAGTTTTCAAGGGCTCCAGTATCCTCCACTGTTACAAACATACTGACATTACTGTACATTTTATCTTTTTGAATGTACAGCCATAAGAGAGCCATATTGATCGTGTGGTTACGTTACAATAAGTGTTGTCATGATTAGTGATGGGCATTCGATAAAATTTTCTTAATCGATCGTCAGGAGAATTTACGATAGATTATTGATTAATCATTAACGTTTTTTATATTAAAATAATCATCATTACTCTGCACTACTAATCTGCATAAATAAATTCAACTTTACGACATATAAACCGTAACCACTCTAGAGCCACATCAGCCTGTTTGACATTATAATGTGTTCATTAATTCCGTTTTGTGCAACTCTCACAGAAACCAAACTTAAAACCGCATGGCTAATTTGCATAAATTAAGCAAAGAAAAAAACAGCTCTTGTGCGCTGATGCGACATGACTCAGTGGAATACAAGTTAGTGTGACCATATTTGCGTTTGTCAAAACCAGGACACCGTACGGGGGGTGGGAGGTTGGGACTCGTCATCGACATTGCGCAACTCTCACCTGGCAAAAGTTTTTTCCCGCTGGACACCGAAACATATGAGCTGCTTTGTACACTGTGCACATGGCCTCCCACTTGTCCGGAAAGCGTGGAATTTCTTGTACAAGTCATCGTTAAATACGTATTTGCGCTTCGGCACGTTGCAGGTGTCTGTTTGCTCCTTCTGAGTGCAGAGAGCTACATGTACGGACCCGTTTGGTCACACTACGCACAGCAACCTACATTCGGTTTGTCGATTAAAATGAACGTAATCGATGAAATTCTTAATGATCAATTATCGATTAATCAACTAATCATGCCCATCCCTAGTCATGATACACGAACATTTCAAACTTCCTTTTCGAAAGTGAGGAGTAGATTTGATACTTGATACTACGATAGATAGTGATTGTCAACATTAAATATTAGTACTTTCTTTTTATATCTTTTATATTTATTGAAACCTGCTCAAATGACTACCTATTTTTGGTACTAGTTTTACAATCGGTTAGTATCTGATTTTCAAGACTAAGTAGTATTGACCTTCTGTTACAATGCTAAAATATGCCGACTACAAAACAGGAAAATAGATCGTAGGTTAACAACGTTTTGTATACCCAGTTATACTTCACAACAGCAAACGTCGATCAAGAAGTTAAAGTTGTGAAGCACAGTCATAAATGTCACGGCTGGTGTATCTCTGACAAAACAATGTCAGAATTTCCAAAAGTTTAGAAAATAAATGAGCCAAAGTGACACCCAGCAGCAGCCTGGAGCTCAGCAGAGGGCAGACTGCAGGCCCCAGAAGTTTAGACTTTTGCCTCAGGACTGTCACCGCAACTGGAAGCTTTCTATGGAAACCCACTGTGAGAGAGGGATGTTTGCAGTTTAGGTCACTTAGTTTTACAAGAGTTGGGGACAGCATTTTTTTTTTTTTTTTTATTTATTTATACAGTATTTATCTGGCAACAGTACAAACCTGTTACTTACATAGAGACTTAAAGTGGAAATGTCATGATCGGTCACCTTGACATAAAATTTTTTTTTACAACTTGCTTATATTTGGGAGAAAAAAAAACTTCCAGCTATTATAGATGTACTTGAGATCCCTCTGCTGACAACAATAAAGTTTTAGCAGCCATTTAGCAACAAAAAAACCAAGCTAATGCACCCATATGTTTGTACTGAGAGCAATTTTGAGTCCAGTGATGGTTTATGGTCCCAAAAATGTGCAGGAGACCTCTGGGTTTCTAATCTGCTCACGAAAATGTTGCGAAGACAGCAAAACATCCAAGACAACCTTGTAAACAGGACTAATGAAATGAATGACGCTAACTTTGTAATAACCCGAGGACAAGCATTTGACATGCCATTATGTGACTGAAAATAACTGTATCAAGTCATTTAGCAACTGTGGAAATGCAGGTTTACGAGCACAAACAAGGTCATTAGAAACATCACTGTCAACTTGAATAGCTCCTGTTCAATCTGGACAAGACGGATTGGAAGGTTTGTTAAGTTTGTACAGTACGAGGTGTTGATGTGTCTCTTTTCTGATATGCAGTGTACATTTAGCTGGAGATGGATTCATGCATTAGTTCCAATTGTGTTGATATATTTGTCCGCTGGCATCTCTGTTGAAAATATGAGATTACCTGTTCACGCTGCCTCCACTTTGCTGCCAAAAACTCCTCAAAATCCAATCCCCAATGCGGTGGCCTCAGACAGACTGCTGCTATCAATCGATGCGTGGTGTTTGGATGGCCCGGACAGCGTTAGTGTTCCGAGAAAAACAAATTAGCCTCCACATTGGTTGGAAATAAAGATTTATCGGAGTAGTTATTCAGTTAATGATGATACTCTGAGCTAATGACCTATTCAGCCACACTGTCAACCAATTATGCTCCAGTGGATGATTGGCAGGAGGCTCTCAGGCTGCATATGGGCTTTCTCTTGGTTAGAGTGGAAAACTACCATTATTAAACTGCAGTGAAATAGGTAGCAAAACCAAAAATATTGCCTTACTTAACCTAAAATTTAAAATTGGACACAAAATGTATTAGAGCAATCTTTATTTCGGGATTGAGCGCTAGTACTGGTCAGCATCCATGTTACTGCGATTATTACAATTTATATTTTTACTGTGTGTGTGTGTGTGTGTGTGTGTGTGAGCTACTGTGTACAAATAATTTCCCTTGTGGATCAATAAAGTTTGTCTAAGTCTATGTCATGTTCTGTGTAAGTGAGAGTAACATTTAGCCAATCACAATGAAGTGTGAATGCTCAGAAGAAGCAAAAAGCCTTGGCTATTTCTTAAAAATGGGAAATAGGAACTGTCCGGAATTTTGGACATAGGGCCTCATTTCCTAGTGAGCCAGAGTGTTGGAGATGTGTGGAGACACTTTTTAAAATATTCCATATTCTGACGTTATACTAGATTTTCTTCAGGTGTTTTGTGGAGTGGGTAAGATTGTTTTTAGTGGCAGGATAACTATGGCCATTGACATGCGCTAGCCTAGCACCAGCGACCTCTGTAATTACAAGGACTGGATGGATTTTTTTTTAAAAGTGTCTCAGCATGTCTCCAACACTGTGGCTCACTAGGAAATGAGGTCCCATGTCCAAAATTCCTAACTGTCCCTTTAAAAACAACATACAGTTACTGAAATGTAACGTAGTTTCTAACAAAATTGTGATATACTCTATATATGCTATATTTTCAAGCCCTACATTTTAACTGTATTCCAATTAAAATACCAAACACTGTAGTCACTTGCTGCTAAAACTATGAGCATAATCCAACAAGTTTCATTTTATTTTAATCTGGTTTTGGCTGCATGCTTGTTTTTGTCACTCTCCAATATGGCTTCCCGTCCAATCCCTGTGTGTGTGTGTCCTTCTAATCCAGGTTGTATGGCATCATTCAAGAGATTAGACATACTAAACCTCTTTATCCTGCACCTTCGGACACAAAATCTTCCTGAAGAAAAGTACACATACCTCAGTAACAGTCACTTCCAGACCGGGGCTGTGCTGTATCATGGAGAGATTATACCGGCTACAATCACCACAATGCACGAGGATTTAGGTTCCTGAATGCATCACAGTGACTGGAGCTGAGGCCGACAGCTGCACAATACACGTCTCAGAAACGTAGCTGTTGAGGAATTTAAGACTTGACGCACTATAGCAAAAGTGAAAGGCTCGGATTGGCCCATTTAGATCACTGTTGAAGAATGGAGCTCAGGTGCTTCTAGCTCATTCATTTTTCTCAAAGACGTTTCAGAGAGGTTTAATAGACTCAGGAGGCTAAACGGCAATTAGTCCTGTCACGATAATTACTATATCGACTTATCGTTCAATTTATGCTAGATGAACTATAGTTTTTTAGGCTCAATATAAATCACGTGCACCTTTTCTTCACACTAGTGGGACATTTTACTTAATTTTATGTAGTATTATGATGACATTTGAGTTGCAGATGGTCCAATAATGAACTTAAACACATTATAGATACTAGCTGGCCACATTACATTTTCATATGATTCACTTAGAAAAAGGTTTACTGTGATGATGCTGCCTTAAGGTTATTGTGAAAGTGGTATAAATTCATCTCTATATTACTGTTTATCGTGATAATTTCAGGATGAAAATGTGTTATCATGGCAGGTCTAATGGCAATAGAGTAGCATTCATGAACCAACCTGGTATGGTTCTTTCTTTTTCAAAAGATTCACCAGAGAAACTTAAAAAGCCACCAAGTTCTCATACCATAGCGTAGAGACAAGGTATGTAACGATATCCAAATCTCTCGATATGATGTTTTCACCATATGCATCTCATGGTACGATATTTATAGCGATATTTTGTGGAAAATGCTTTGACAGTCCTTTGCTTTGTCATAATCCAAAGAAATGAGATTTAAATATGCTTATAAAAGTTATTTCGTCATGTCAAGTCAGCACTGAGATGAGGCAAAGGATCATGGTTTATGTAGTTCCCTCCTTTTTTTACCTATTGCTGCATCATAACTATTAATTAAATCAATAATGCAATATATTGTGATGGCCTACGATATTATTGTTCTACAGATTTACAGATTTAACCAATTTGATTTGCTTTTTTTTTTTGTTACATTGATGATGATTTAAAACAAAAACAACAGGGATAAACATATACTATATTGTCCAAAGCCAGGCCTAGGCAATGAGAAATACCATCAAAAATGTCAGTAGTGTTACTAAACTATACCTACAATTGAAGCCATAGATGAAGACTTCTTATTTGTTCCACAGACGACTGGATTTTGTTACTACATTCTTCACTGTTGTGTCACCATCTAAAGCATAGGCTATCATCACCTCATTTCTGTGTCCAGTTTGGACGTTACACATAAATGGACTCTGATTTCAAGCTTTTATAAGAGAGTAAAACAGCACTGTGCAAAGAGACTCAGACCAATAATTAGCCCAGTCATCGTGGATAACCACTAGACTTTCCTTTAGAGGTCCTGTATTGGTTTTGACCCTTTACAAGTCAGTGCCTCACGAGATCTAAACCCTTTGCTTTGGTCCCAGCACGCTCCTCTTGAAAATGCACTATGCAACGCTACAACAAAAGCCATTTGCATACAGCATCTCCCACTCACATCAAAAGGACAGCTAGCAGTAGCCCTTTTCCATTTAAGCTGGCTAATTAGAGCTAGTGAGCCTGCTAATTACCGCTCCTATATGCATGTCACACTAAGAGATGTACTCCAGAAGCTGCCGTTTGGCTCGCAGGGCTGGTAAAGGGAAGACTAGATCTGAAGCAGGAGGTAAAGACCAAGAAAGAGTTGAAAACACAAACAGATGGAGATAAATTAAAAACTCATGAGGAGTAAAGATGATACAATGGTAATATTTAACATCTGGGCTTTAATAAACTGGTAAACAACATTATATTGAGAAAAAAAATGTTGCATTCATTACTTTTATATGCCATTACTACCATGTGCTACATAATAAGTGGTTTTGTTTACATGGTGTGCCATTGTCAAGCAGACACACTAGAGTTATGGGAGAGAGTTTTTCATGATCAGGTCAAATGACAGTTTAATGACAGTTTATTAATTTGGAAAATACTGGACAATACTTCACACAACTTCAGAAAAGCATGTGCTGCATGTTGCTGTTGCTTTTTAATATTTTTTATGGTAATTTGCACCTTAGCCAAATGGAGCACCTAATTACACAAACATAGGCTAAAATAAAGTACATTTTTAGAGATTGCATACATTGAGACTATTATCTGCCAGAGTGGGTCCTGACTCATACAGCATAAGCCTTACAAAGCACACTGGAGCAAATAGTTGCCAGATAAACCTGGGGCATGCCTATATATTTAACTACCATCATTATTCCCTGAACCTCCATGCGGACCAGAAACTGAAATGACATTGTTTTCATTAATTAGTACTATTCAGAGCACTCTGTACATACATACATATGGTGACAATCGTGTGCGTTAACTATTATGGGTTCAAATGCTGTGGTGCTCTATGTGTTGACACAAATTGGATTAACTACTGAGGATTTCCAAGGCTGGGATCTGGAGTCTGTTGCTATTTTTGACCTACAATAGCTGTTAATTGGCTCAGTGTTTAAGGTGCAATAGTTTTCTAGGTCAGGCTTTGTCCAATCATGGGGGCCCATCTTAAGTCCTCCCACACCTGAAGAAAGCATGCAGACACTGAGCAACATTACTGACACAGAATACAAACTCTGCACCTCTCCTACTCCTCCATCACTTTTTAATTCACTTCTATTCCCTGTTTGCTATCGCAGTCTATTGATCAGCTGTTGCCGTAGGTCTAATAGCCCTGTTGCGTTCACTAATGGTACAAGCACACTGCAGCTTGTACACAACACAGATGTCACAGCAGGCACCCACGGGTGGAAAGGCTAATGGGAGAGATGGAACCTATGAGAAGGACTCATGAATGAGAATGACTGTTCGCTTATCACATCGATCAGTTAAGTCACAGTTTCAACAAAGTGATTTGAGAGTCTTGAGTCCAAGTCCTACTTAAGAATGTCATCTTACAATTTCAGTGACATCTTGTGCAGCGAAAAAAAACCAAAATATTCTCAAGCCATGCCAAATCATGTCATACTATTTTCTAGAATCAGAAGACAGCAGTTTAATGTATCTATGTGATGTGAAACAATTTATGCTTTTGAACAGTCGATAGTCTTAAAAATGACAACCATAACTGTGATGTGAAAAATGTGCTTTTATCTTGAACAATGAGTAGACATTCTCGTCATTCCCAGCGTCACTGTTGAATACAGTTCTAAATTTAGCCGTGAAGTGTGTGGATTGTGGAGTTATCAGGACTCGGTGTGACCTTTGTGGTGCTATGCCGGCTGCCTTTATCTGAGACGGGAGTGAGGCAGTGAAGCAGCACTCTCTGGTGCTCACTGGGGACCCTTCTTTGGCAGGCAAAGGTGTTAGCTTGTGTTAGCCTGTGTGCTTTTTGGCTGTTTCCTGTCCTTATCTCACCAACAAACATGCGGTCACTTATCTCTCCGCTACCAGGTCACAAGTATCCCTCCAGAGAACAAGCTCCAGTTTCAGTCTTTTTATCACCACTGAAAGCAGGACTTTGGGGAGGTAAAGTTAGCACTGATTTCTATTTAACACACTTTGAATCACAGTTACACATTACTTAGCCCACCCAGAGCGATCGGGCTGTTAACCTCAGGGTCTGTGCGGTGCAGTTAATGATTTGCAGTCATCGTTGTGGCGCGCTCCGAACAGCAGTAAAACGCAGCCTGGCCGATCGATGGCAGGTTATCACTTTGGGGATGTTTAGATCTGGCCTGAGTGGACCACCGTTTGTTATCAACAACTGGGTGAGAGGACGCTCGCAACTACTGTTTGTAAATATACCCAGAATGTTCAAGAGCTATTTCAGTATTTGTACCTTCTGCTAATGACCTTCTGCAATTATCTGTTTAAAGGTCCTATACTACGCAAACTTGACTTTTGTGAGCGTTTAGTTAGAATCTTACCTCATCAAAAACATTCACACACATTTGAATAACCCTTTATTATTAGTTTGTCTACATTTTCAAAGCTCAAAACGCTCTGTTCCACCTTGTGATGTCATGAAGCAGTAGTTTTCAAGATATCAGCTGCATTTTACCTTTAGTTCAATAGAGATTGGCAGGGCTGAAATTATCCAAATGATTTTGGTGAAGGTGTATAGAGTTTAAAAACACAATGTGGAGAAAGCTTAAGAAAAGTTACATTAAATCCGTCTGGCAAAAACTGTACAGATTTAAAAATGTAGTGATCTTGCAAGTACAAAAACGTTCACTTCAGAACCGTTGATGCGTGGTGGTGTTTACAAGAGCAGCTGAGCAGGTTCATCTTGTGGATTTAGTGTGCGTGCATGGCTAACACACTTTGAATAAACTCATTTGTCAAACTCTAACTTGGTGCGTTGAAGAGGCATTGACAAATACTGTGCTGTTTTCAGGCGTGATGGAACAGAGGAGACGGTGGAGAGTGCTTCCAACGCCTTGTTAAAAATACATGACGATGTGCTGTGTGTTCTGAAGGGATATGTATTTTTAACACCAAACATTATAATGAACTGAGAGAGGACCTATTGTGCAAAATCGACTTTTAACCATGTTAAAGTTGTTTCCCTTCAGCATTTATCCACACGAAGTTGTATTTGGAGCTATTTGCGCATCTTTAATCGCTTATTTTCAAGATGGCATTTTGCTGATCAATTTCCCTTTTCACTGTCAGCAGTATATGCCTATCGCTCTGTATTTCATTTTTTAAATCTGTGATACATGTCGGATTCATTTTGGTACAAATAGGGATGGGCATTCGATGAAATTTTCTTAATCGATCGTCGGAAGAATTAACGATCGATTATCGATTAATCATTAACGTTTTTATATTAAAATGATCATCATTATTATTACTATCTGCACTACTAATCTGCATAAATAAATTCAACTTTACGACATATAAACCATAACCACTCTAGAGCCACATCAATCCGTTTGAGATTATAATGTGTTTAATTCAGTTTTGTGCAACTCTCACAGAAACGAAACTTAAAACCACATCGCTAATTTGCATAAACTCAGCGAAGATAAAACTACAGCTCTTGTGTCGCTGATGCGGTCAATTTCTGTCGGATTAAAAGACATGACTCAGTGGAATACAGGTTAGTGTGACCATATTTGCGTTTGTCAAAACCAGGACACCGTACGGGGAGGTGGGAGGTGGGGACTCGTCATCGACATTGCGCGACTCTCACCTGGTAAAGCTTTTTCCCACTGGACACCGAAACATATGTTCCTGCTTTGTACACTGTGCACATGGACTCACACTTGTCCCGAACGCAACGGAAAGCGTGGAATTTCTTGTACAAATCATCGTTAAATACGCATTTGTGCTTCGGTACGCTGCAGACTGACCGACTGTTTGTGTCTGGCTCCTTCTGAGTGCAGAGAGACACATGTACAGACCTCTGTTTGGTCACGCTACACACAGCAACCTACATTCAGTTTGTCAATTTAAATGAACGTAATCGATGAAATTCTTAATGATCAATCATCGATTAATCATGCCCATCCCTAGGTACAAACGATAAACATCTAGCGTGATGTGCAGCTATCCATCAGAGGTGCTGACAGCTACACGACTCTTTATAGAGATGATGTTTAAAGTGACATCAGCACACATTAAGCACCAAAGTTTTCTAATGTGGAAGTGAGTGGACATGTTTCTTTTATTAAGTCATTTTAGATGAATATTGGGGTTTAAAATGTCCAAATTATAACATAATAGGGATGTATTAATATCCAAATCTCTCGATATTACCAATATTATCACAATATGCATCTCACAGTACGATATTTATTGCGATATTTTGGGGAGGCTAATATTATTGTAGATAGGATACTTACTTTTCGTTACTTTTAAAATATCTTGACAAGATTCTGGTATGAATTATTATTGTCATAAGCCTAAGAATTCAAGTAAACACTGAACTGAATCATGGGATATGTAGTTTCCTATGTTTATTGGCTGTTGCTACTATAAAACCATGAATTTAAGCAAAGGAACTTGTAATTCGATATATTGTGACAGGCCACGATATTATTGTGAGACTTTTGACAATATGATATCACAATATTTTGGTTACTGTTACATCCCTATAACATAATGAAACATGGGTGTCATAGATTACAACTGTATTGCAGATGGAAGCACAATAGGGCTTCTTCAACAAAATCATTCATCTTTTTGAATGATAAAGTTCCAAAAGACACTACTCTTGCAAGTATTTTCAGCCAAATTACCAAATGCAATACCAATAGAGAGGCCAGTAATTAGTAAAATCAATAACGGGCATCTCATTGACTTCCCGTCTGTAGCGGCTGGTCCAGACACCAGGGCGATGCTGCTGGCACCGCAGATACATTCAACAATTACCAATGCCATTACCCAGACCTGTGGACGTCCAAATAGAGGCTCATTAGAGGGAAACACTGCACAAAGCATTCACATTTTGTCCCACCTGTGTGCGCGCCTTATTAACCAAACGCTGCTACGATGCAAATGAGCTCGGGTGCAAATAATTATACTCACACATGGCCGGGATAATGGTAACCCAGGTGCAGCAATTTGACTTGTGCGCGGCTTAGTGATGGAGGGATAAAAGAGCGGGTGGGAATCTGCCATAGGAGCTGAACGTCACGAGCACAATGGAGCAGAAGGAGGAGGCGCTGATGGAAAAGAAGCAGCGAGACGCAACAGGTGCTTTGCATGAGAAATGCGTACGAGTCAGAGAGCTTCTGCGGGGATGAGATGCGTACGAGCACAAACGCAGTAACACAATGTATAGATGTGTTTTTCTGCGCTGATTGTGGAGCTGTTATGAGGGAAGCATAGCAACAGGGTCTCGCTGGTATAAACAGGGCCATGAGATCATCTGTTTCATGTGGCATTGAGATGTCTGAGTAGAAACTAACAGAACACGTTAAATTAGAACAAGTAGGGACAGGCAATATATGTGTTCCAGTAAGGGTCATCATCAGTATCTGTATTGATATTTTATACTAATATTTTTTGCACTGGAGAGTCAAATTCAAAATAGAAGAGCGTTGTATGAATCCATGTATCATTCGTTCATTCGTTTTTCAAAATGAAAATGAAAAAACAACTATTTTCTTCATTATTTGTCTCCAAAATCAAAATGAATAAACAGATAACATTTCATTTTTTCAGGTTTCGATTTTGTGTTTAAATGAATAATGGAAAAAGCGGATAATGGCTGCTTCCTGTTTCTGTGATTTAAACTGCGATGCCGGACTTTTGCTTTGCATACGGACTGAACCAGGACTGGACCAGGACTGGATCAGGACTGGATCAGGACTGGATCAGGACTGGACCAGGACTAAACAAGGACTAAACAAGGACTAAACCGGTCTCAGTCCCGGTCTCAGTCCCGGTCTCAGTCCCGGTCTCAGTCCCGGTCTCAGTCCCGGTCTCAGTCCCGGTCTCAGTCCCGGTCTCAGTCCCGGTCTCAGTCCCGGTCTCAGTCCTGCTCACCTGACAGTCTACATGAGTGCACCTCCTGGCCCATTCCTCAGTCCTGGTTCAGTTTTGCGGTGCAAAAGTAAGGCATCGCAGTTTAACTCACAAACATGAAACGGCTGTATCTGTTTGTTTCCGTTTGTTTCCATTATTCATTTAAACACAAAACTGAAAACTGAAACAATGAATTGATATCCATTTTTAAATTTTGGTTTTGGAATTAAATAATGAAAAAAAATATATATTTTTTCCCTTATTTTTGGTTTCATTTGTAAAAAATGAATGAATGATACATGGATTTATACGGCTCTATGTTTACTCAAACATCTAAACTAATTATTTTACATCCTAGATAAACATAGTTTGTACATTTGTTAATATGTGATTTTTACTTCAACTCAAAATAAATGTATGGAATTTGCTATTTTAAAACCTAGATATCGATATCGACAAAGATCAGTTATCGGCAAACATGGGATATCGGTACTGGCTCAGAAATGTCCTTAACAAACTGTCCCTAATTTTGAGCATGGCACTTCAAGTTCTGAGGAAAATTATAGTGGTAAAAAAGTAAAAAAAAAATTAAAAATAAAAACTTGTGGTTTTATTACTAATCTCTGTTTGCATCCCTGCAGTCTCAAATCCATTAAAGCACAGACTTTAAAGTTTTATCAGGCTTAAGTCACAACAGGAATGCACAAATGAGTCGAACATGGGATGAATAAAACATGTGCTTATCAAAATCCAGCATTAGTAATAAGTTTGTAAAGCGGTCAGTGGTGCTTGCTGGGAGTTGTATTTGAAATGGTTTGAGAGGGAGTGTTATTTCTCCCACATTGTGCGCTGAGCTCTCCGGCACTCATTTGTTAAAAGCACTTTGTTATGTAATGCAATTAGGGAGAACATGAGATATATTTAGCGATGTACAAAAGTTCAGGGGCAGCGATGTATTAAATATTTCAGTTGTACAGGTAAAACAGGATGAGAAACGCTGCTCCTTCATTTAAAATATTAAGAGTGTTGATGGAAACTGTTAAATTAGCTTTAGGGATGTTAGCGCCGTGATGAACCTTTTATCCGGGGCACGGTTCCCTGGTGAGCTGACTTAGTTAAGCTGAAAACAGGCTTTTTGCTCCCACTGTGAGCAGCAAAAATCTTTTAGTGGAATGGATTTGGGGAAAGCTCTGACATTTGTGCTTATAAACCTGTGTTCTGACCCGTGCTGTTTGGAAACTAAACCACCGGCTCCATTTTTTCTGCCTGGCTTCTTCACACAGTCGATGAGTCTGTGTGCTTATAGGGCGGTGCTGCTTCAACTGTGCAGTCTTCTTATGTACATCATTTTAACACTATGTTCTAATGTTGTTTTCTCATAAAAACATCCCTAGAGTTGTGTTTTGTTTTGTTTAACATGATTTAGTAATCCTGAATATTTAGGTCATCCCCTCTCAAAGAACTCATGCAGTCGCAGCAGTCTACACCAGGGAATACTTCAGATCCTGTTTAGATGCTCATACTATAAAGCAACCTCTTTCACAGGCAGCTACTGTTTTGAACATAATTTCAACTTCATAACTCCACTGCACCAACAGAGAGCACACGCAACAGTAGCATTTTATATGAAATTAGGGATGTAACAAACTGAAATATCATGATATCATATTGTCAAAAATCTCACAGTATCATGGGCTGTCACAATATTTCAAATCACAAAGTCCTTTGCTTAAATGCATGGTTTTATAGTAGCAACAGCTTATGAATATCAGAAACTACATCTCCCATGATTCATTTCAGTGCAAACAACATGAAGAACTATGTTTTTTACTTGAATTCTTAGGATTACGACGGAAATAATTTGCACCAGAATCTTGTCAAGGTATTTTGAAAGTAAATAGTATCCTATCTACAATAATATTAGACTCTCCAAAATATTGTAATAAATATCGTACTGTGAGTTGCATATCATGAATATTACATTGTTGATACATTGTATCAAGAGATTTGGATATCATTACATTCCCGTGTGAAATCAAGGTTAAATTGCCCTGTTGTCATAAATGTAGATTACCCTATGTGTAAAAATGCAGTCAAACTCTTTTACAATGATAATGCACAGATATTGAAGTTTCTGCTTGCAGTAGAGCGCAATATTAGTGAACAGGACTTTAATTGTTTTAACTAATAGGCCTAGCGATATTTATCAAGTAAATACAAATACTTGACTCATATAGATGCATTCCTAAAGATAACAGGTTTAGGCTCAAAAGAAACATGAGAAAAAAAGTGTATGAGAAGTCCTGTGCTGTGATAACAACGTGCTGTATCATATAAAACAAACGAGGAAGCTGTCTGTTTATAATGCACAGTGAGTCAGCAGAGTGGCTCAGTCGAGGCCAGGAGACTTGGTTGAGTCATTATTAACTATAGGCAGAAAACAGGAACAAAAGCAGCTCCCACTCTACTGCAGAGGTGGGCAATTAGTCTCCCCAAAAGCACACACTTTTGAGAGCTGTGGACAGTGGTGTTGGACTAGACTACAGCCAGCCCAGAAGTGTTCAGTACAAGCTATACTCTGAAAAATACATGAAAGATGGAAGCTGCATTCTTTTGAAGAGGGAGTATTACACTTCTGTGGGGTATGAACAGCCAACACATAACGTATTTAGAGGACCATGTTACCGGTTATTGTTTTGAAAATGATATATTCCCCCAAAACAATGTATTAATATTGTTTCTAAGTTTTGCCTTTGGTTTTGAAGCTCTGAGTTCCCACTCACTTTCCTGTCAAAGTGCTATCTGCACTCTGGAACTGCAGTAATGAAACTACTGCACATCGCATCAGATTTGTAGAGGTTTTTTTTTTATTTTTTTTTATCCTGTTTTGGTATATTTATGGAAAACTGCAGTGCATAGGCTTGTGGGCTGATCATTGCACAGCTAAACTTAAACAGGATTCAAATAGGGCTCAAGAAAGATTCCTAGGCTCCCCATACGGGCATGTTTCTGCTGAGGGATCGTTATAACATGATAGAAAGTTTTAAAAACTGCATAATACCCCCTCTTTAAAGAGTCACTGGTCTTTTCACCTCCAGGATACACTTAGTTTGCTAAAGAAGACTTGCCAAAAAAGCAATGGCGTTTACAAAACTGGATAAGAGCGTTTAAACGAGGGCAGGGCAGCGTAGCATGAACTGGGATTAAGATCAGGAGAGACATTCAGCACAGTCAGTCCCAGGAATCAATCTCGCAATTATTGTTCAAATTAATTTTATATTACCCACTGTAGTAAATCAAGCCCTTGCAGCAACTCTTCCTCAGACAATCATAACTTGATTGCTCCAGTGTAATTAAAACCCCAAACAGACGTAGCAGCAGGACTCAATAGATGGTCAGTGCGATAATGAAAGCAATCACCGAGCAGTCAGTGTTTTAGTGTAATATCTTCACTGTCAATAATTATTCCCCTTTGAGTACATTTCTAACCACAACTGAACTTGAATCCAACAACGTGCACGAAATATGGATTCCCCCGCCTCCTGAACCACATCCCTGATCGTCTGTCAGCTAATATTGACGAGCGAATGATGCTGTTAGTTTTGCACTGTTGCCCGTATTACTATAACGTGTGCCTCGGTTAAGCACTAGTCAGTCTTGGTGGAATGTCTCTTTTTAAGGTCAGCGAATGTAGCGCAAGCTTGTTAGGACCAGGAAGCGCACAAACAGCAAGGCCTGATGGGAAATTTCATAGTTATTTGCTCGGGTGTATTGACCTGCAGCTGGATAATGATGGATTTGTCATTGGTGGACGATGGACTGCAGCGCCGCAGTTATATGGGAGTTATGAATACAATGTCCGTAATGCCTGAAGGTTTATAGACGATGTAATTATCTCTTGGCTGGGTCAGATTTGTCAATAATGCTCACTGCTGCTGTCCAACAATGACTAGTTTTTGCTTCTATTTACACACAAATGTTGACATCATTACCGGGTTGACAATGGTCACACTACTTGTTTAAGCAGCACACTAGCCCGGACCTGCAAGATAATAATACAAGTATAATATGACTGTTTACTGGGTGGAGGGCTATCATTTACAATTATTATCTCCCCTGATTTTAAATGAGATACAATGAAAAGCCTTCTGCTGTTCAGTAATAAGAGTCACCTTTGTCTACAGGATTTCCAGCCAGAAGTTTTCTAATTGGCTGTTAGTAGACTACCAATTAAACGTAAGTTCTCTATGTAAAAGTCTCATTAGTTAAAGGTACTATATTACACAAAATTGACTCTTGTAAGTAGGCCTGTAACGATAACAGACTTTGCTGGACGATTAATTGACCAAGATATTGTTGCGATAAACGATAATATTGATATTTTGAGGCAATTTTCAACTAATATAATGACAATGGAATAAAAAAATGCAAACACACCCTTTCAATGATCAATACAGGAAGTGCAAAACAAACAAAAACAACAGGCCTAAAGACTTGTTAACATAAGAACAGCCTAATGTAGTCTGACTTACAGCAAGGACTTGTTAACAAAATATGCACTTGAATAAACTATTGTTGAACCAAACACAACCAAAACAATAAATACAATGGATTATTATTAAGTCTCTGTAACAAAACTGACCTTAATAGTTATTTCAGTCATTGACTTACATTGGAATATTGTGGCTCTTCTTTTGGCATTTGTCTGGTCTTTGGCATTAACCCGCTCTACATGATCCTATTTCTCTATTTTGTCAGAAAATCATATTCATAATATAGAGACTGGCTCCTTGCTTAGTCTGCTTTTTTTAAACAGGGATTGTTGCGCATGTCTCCTGCAGAAAGAGCTGTTGTCCTGGTTGGTATTGTGTCAGTGTCTGGTATCATGTCAGTGTCTTGTGAGATTTCAGCGGATTTTGGGCTCTCCCGGGGCGGAGCTAGTTGTGTGGATCAGATATGGGTGTATGTTGGCTGATGGGGTTTGAGCCATTTCTTCTTGTTGTTTGTGTGCTCGCCTGAATTTGACGCATGTGGGCTGTTGAGATGTATCCCGCTCACTCATGTTAATTTGGCATTGTGACTTGCTTTGTCACACAGCGATGAACTGTTTTGATGGTGCATTGTGGCTTCACGTTAGCTGCACATGTACAGACAGCGGCGCTTTGTGCACTCAGGCTGTGCATGCGTTTGCTGTGTTAATGAACAAATAATTCGTCCATACAGTCTGTGGGATACGGTCCATGCTCCAAGGTCTATGCTGACAAGTTCGTTAAAGCCTCATTAAAGAAACGAGTAGAGAGCAATAGAAGACTTTTGACACTCAGTCTCTTTGGTAGAGAGAACGAGAGATGAGGAAAACAAACAAGCATGCAAATAGAAATTATCATGGCTGGAAAAGTTATAAAGCTTGTTAAAAGTTACCATATGATTATTTGATTTATTGATTATCATTACAGGCCTACTTGAGAGCTTTAAGCCATGTTAGGTTATTTTTGCTTCCTCAAAAAACAGACCTGGAGTTGTGTTTTGTTTCATTCACACATGTTTGAGTAATCCTTTATCATAAGTCTGTCTATAACTCCAAAGCTCAATACGCTCTGTTACACTTTGCAATGTCATGAAGTGGTAGTTTGAGTTTGAACTGCTGTCTTTTACCTTATGTTTAGTAAAGGAAATTGGAATTTCCAGAGCTGAAATCATCCAAATGATTCTGGTGTATGGAATTTAGGGCACTTCCTGAATACCACATGACATCACATCACACGGTGAGTGTGAGTGTTTTCTATGTGAGAGAACAAAACAGCACAACTCCAGGTATGTTTTTGATGAGGAAACAACATTATAACAGATCAGAAAGCATAACATGGGCCTTTTAAGTGTTATAAATTTGAAGTTGCAATTTTGATCCAGCATAAAATCCTGTAGATAAAACACACTTACGTATCTCCAGCTCCAGTTTCACTGAGCTGATTCACACAGTCATGTAAATAGCCATCAATTACTGAGGAAAAACATATCCACGCAAGATAAAGTGATGATGAGAAGAAACTAAAACACTGCCAAATCCAAAAGCAGCACCATATTGTTCGCCATTTGAGTTGGTGGTGTGCCCAGGCAACTCTACAAATAAAATATTCTACCTCCCAAAAAGATTTAAAACACTACTGCGCTAAATGTATGGCAAATACTTTTAAGTAATATGCCAAAACCCGTGTGTGTATTGACAATCTTGGCCACAGAGCAGCGTCAAGTTTGTTGTATTACTTAACGCTGGTCTCTTTAACTCCCACAGCATTTGTTGACATGTTAAACACTCCCTTTAGAACTATGTATCACACACATATTGACTTGACCTTCTTGAGGGCTGTAGGAAGTAGTTTGACCAGGCAATTTGACAAAAGGCAAACTAATGAAGACTTTGAGGTAGACCGATTGATTTTGTCTGTTTCTCGAACTCTGTCGTTGCTTCAAAACAACTCTGAATAACATCTCAGACAGCCAGACGGCGACATCAGTCATTTGTTTCAGAAATGGGCCAAGGTGACATGAGAAAATGCCAGGAAGTACTCTCCGGAATTAATCACAAAGAAGTGTGAATTGGCAAAGACATGGGTACAGATTTAACCTTAAAAGACAGGGTATTATACAAATTGCTTTTTTGAGCTTTCTCCCATGTTATAACCTTATCCCTCATCAAAAACATGAGTAATTCAACGGTCTCTCCCAGGCCTACTAGAACACTCCTTGCGTACTGTGATAGCGCTCTGGAGGGGGAGTGACTTAGCGCAGAGAGCAAAGGAATGGGAGACTCAGAGCACCAAAAACAACATTATTTTTTAGTGAATATAGCATTTTCAAAAGAATAAACAGTAATATGTAGATAGTTAATACCCTATAAAGTAAAATACTCCTCTTTAGTAGTAATCCAAGCACTTTTAAGTATTATTTTAACATAGATACATTAACTGGGTTCCATAAACATTGGAGAACACACAGAATGTTTTGTTAGTTTTGATTTCAAGCAGTGAAAGATAAGATAATATGAAAAATAAAAATAGCCTGTAATAAAATATCCATAAGCTCCTTCAGTGCATGATCAGTGTTAACTTACATAGACAAAATTAACACAAAAAAATTCTACTTATACCATATTTAATGAAAGCTAATGTTATTTGATCTTCATACTGATTAAAAAGTGCAATGCAATACATTTTATTTTATTGCCTTTTTCCTGTTATTCCCTGAGTCAATATGAATCAGCTCCAGCAATTTCTGTGTAATCATGTTTAAATGGTCATAATATTATAATTGTAGCACTTCTCGATAAAGCCTCCACACTTAAGTCATTACGCCACAATTTGTAAAGACATCTATTTCCAGCCATTGGTTCAAACGAATACCTGGATAGCTTCAATTTAAACCCAAATCACATTTTAGAGTTCCTTAATGTTTTACCTTAATTTGAGTTCGAGAAAGTAGCGCAACTCATTTTCTACTAAAAGTCTAAACACATGCATACCATACAAATAAATTGTTTTTACTTGCACAGATTGTTTTGTCCTCATTGCGTGCCAGTAAATAATGGTGTAGCAAAGTCCTGCAGTAGAAGTCTCTTAACTGGGCAGCAGTCCAATGAATCTTCTTTGCCACCTAAACAAGTTTAAAGTCCCTCATTTGTAACGATTACAGCGATGGGAGCGGGAGGAAAGACTCGATACTTTATTTTCGTGGAAATGTTCTCCCAGCCTTCATCCTTACCACCAAAAATGGCTTCATGTGACGGGATGTTGTTAAGACCTAATTGGCCCACCAGCAGACAAAGTACATGATAAATGATGGAGCCGAAGCGTGTTGAGCAGAAGCCTTGATACAAATAGTAATTATGGCATTACCGGATTTGGGACGCTAACTTCAAGATTCTCAGCAGTAATGTTTGACACAATCAGGTAAATCTAAAACGCTTCAGCTGATTTGTTCTGTAGTATTTTTTTAGAATAGATGTTCAAGTATTCATTACATTCTGCTCAGTTTTCTCAGTGATCTACTCATTTGACGGGACCTGGGCACATGAGACGGTTCCATTCAGATCTGAAACAGCAGTAGAGTAGTATAAGGTCTCATCCATTATCCCCGCAGAGGTGCAATCACAGATAAGAGGTTAAGCACTGTCTCCTCTGGGGTCTTCAGTGCCACTGGAGTCCTTTAGAGTGTATTTATTAAAACAACAACTGCACAAAGGCTGGTAGCATCACCAAACAACTGCAGCTGCGTGACAACTATTGGACGCACACTGAGTTCTTGGCTCAGATTAATGTAGCTGAAAAGGGATGGGACACGATTTCCACAAAACTACACAGGTTTTGAGAGTCCATGAGAAGATTTTAACATATTTTTTATTAAATTGTATCAGTTCAATTTACAATTTTGTGTTTATTTAATAGATGATATCACTGTACAACTTTTTGGGGCTTCAGTTTCTCATTAATCCTTTTTTATCCAAGGAAAATGTGAGAACATGGGAGGGAAAAAAAATAATTTCAAATCATTTTCCTCATGTGTGTCCAATCTTGTGACAATTCAAGATCTTGTCCCATCTCTTGTTGTTGAATAACCTAAAAAGCGTATTTTTATTCATTTGATTTTGAGGAAAAATATTACCAGCAAGATTGCCACAGTACTTCTTTTTAAAATAGGACATCAAATAAATAGATGCCAAAGAGTATAAAATAATACTGCAGTAGTGAGGTTGCTTTTAAGAACACAGTAGTAGTTATTTGAAGTTGTGAGAGCCTCCTCATTTGCCCTGTGCTGCAGTATGGTGGTTGAATAATTCAGTTTGTGTACGCGGCTTCTCTCGCCTCTAAATTGAACTGGGCTCACACCACATCACAAAGACACGGAGCAAAACAAAATGCAACAAGCGGAGTTCAAACCACACAGGAACAAGTGCGAGGGCTCTGGAAAACAACACGCCGCTGAAGAGGGGATCACAAAAGGCAAGAGCTGCGCCGTGACCTCCGCACTTCGACCTTTGTCACAGGCTTCGGCTGCTTTGAGGGGAAAATACCAGAAAAACAGGGCAGAATACGCCGCCGTGATGCAAAGTAGAGCTTTTCAAAAGATGTCTGGAAAGTGATAATGAAAGCGTTGTTAACAGCAGTTTCAAGTGATGGAGCAGATTTCTCTAGAATGTCACACACTATGAGTAAGGCTTTCACTTAGAGTAACTACGTGTCATACAATTCTAAAACTATGGAAAGATGAGCATAGATGAGACATGTGCCATGTCATAACAAAACCATAACCATGGAGAAAAGCTGGTGGTAGATCCCCCACTTCAAATGTTACAAAATGTACCTTTAAGCTGAAGGGTAACTGCTTAACACCTCTAACAATAAAGCTAATACACCTGCTTACTGTGACAGGTATAGCAATGCTTTATAATCATTTTTAACATGTTTGTGAAATAAAAACAGGTCATATATAAGACGAAAGTTGTTATAATGAGCAGTTTAACAATCAACGCACATATTTTCGTGTCCAAAGTCAGTCCAGGACAAAGAGTAATGGCCAAGCGGTCATTAAAGCTGACATTCACTCAGGTGCTAATGCACTCTCCTGTTAGAGGTTTATACTGAGGTGCTCCAGTCGTTTATGGGCTGTATTGCTGTCCTCTGTCTAGAGGTCCAGCTCGCTTGTGTCCTTTTGAAAGGTTTGCAATGTCCATATTTCATTTTCCAGCTCCCCTGATTTGATTCACCTCTCTGTGATCCACCAAAAAGTATTTCTTACCAGGCAGGTGTCAGCAGAAACTTTAAATAACCTGCCTAGGCCTGTGACAATAACACATTCTGAAGTGTGATATATTGCTGAAGAAAATATACACAATAAACGTTAAGATTGAGTAAATATCCATAATGGAGCCGCCTAAAACTGTTCTAAATGTACAATTTCATAAAAATTCTAATTGCTGCAAACCACAAATAGCAGAATGAAACACTTAAGCCAACCCTCTACAGCTCAAATCTTACAGTACAGAAAAACAACAAAAAATCCCCGCTATTACAAAGAAAAAAGCACCCACAAAAAATACTGACCCCAAAAGTTATTGTTCCATCTAACACTTATTGAACATGAAGTCAATAGTAATTATCGTGACAGACCAAAATATACCAACTGATCTTGCCAATTTAACAAATACCACTTTCTTTTGTAGTAAAATATCTTTCAACTTGAAGCATTTTCTTTGTGCCCAGTCGGTGTGAGACTTGAAGGACAGCCAGACAAGCTCCAATACTTCCTAAACGTCCCATCTCACCGAGGGGTTAGGGGCCCTTCTGAATACAATATGCAAAAGGCATCGCCAAGTGTTAAAATGCTGGTCCTCACAAGGAAAATGGAGGAGCAGAAATGGGGACGGAAGATTGAAAAATAAATGGAGTATGTGATTGACAGCCTCTGATTGTAGGCATTAGACTGAATTGGATTAGGCAGAGAGATTCAGCTCAGCGTGACCCCCACTGAGCCTGGGACATGTTAATATTGAATATCCACACGCTTCTGTCTCCATCGGCTGTGGTCACAAAATACTGCACAGGCTACATACAGACACACAGGAAATAGGGAGCTGTGTAGAAGACTGTCTATATACGATATTGAACTGTTTTGTAAGTATTGGGAACAGAAGGTGGGGAATAGCAGGGATCTGTGTGCACAAAGATTTCAGTTTGTTGTCCAGGATTAACAACCTTTGACATGAACCAGCTGCTCACTCGCTGTAATGTCCCAATCTGCAAACTGCAATGTAACACTGAAGAAATTTGTGGTTGTCATGGCCTGTGTCACCAAATTTTCAAAAAATATTTAGTATTTCTTTGCTCTAACATCACGTCATGTAGTGGTAGCTTTCAAGTTAACAGCTCCTTTTACCTTTTATTTCAGTAGAGATTGGAAACTTCAGGGCTGAAATCATCCAAATGACTCTAGTGAATATGGCTGGGTATCATTCACAAGTTACAATACGATACATACTTCAATACAGCAAGTTTATGATTTAGTATGATGTATTTCAAATTGATTCAATATGCTTCAATAAAAAATAAAGGCTAAATCAGGGCTGTGATACTAAAAGTCTTGTTTTTGTCCAAAGTTCATATGAAACCCGCCCATTTTAAATCATCAAAACAGTGAAAACGTCAAATGTGTTGCGCAAACAAGTTTCAATCCTCAGAACAAGCAACAAAACTGTAGCACTGTAACAAAATAATATAGTAAAATAGGCCAAAAAATACTCTTGGCGATATATCGATACTGTATCATCACCTTAAATGATACGATATATAAATATTTAAATATTTTTGCACACCCCTAGTAGTGAAGGTGTATAGTTTAAAAACACAGTGAAGTAAGAGTGTGCAAAAATATCAAAATATCAATATATCATATCATTTAATGTGATAATACAGTATCGATATCGTGGGCTGCTGTATCGATATATTGCCAAGAGTATTTTTTGGTATATTTTACGAAATTATTTTGTTACAGTGCTACAGTTTTGTTGCTTGTTTAGAGGAAGAAAACATTTGACATTTTCACTGTTTTGATGATTAAAGTGTTTGTTTCATATGAACTTTGCACAAGAAGTTTAACAAAGGTTTTTAGAATCACAGCCATGATTTAGCCATTATTTTTTATTGAACTGCATCGAATCGATTTGAAATGTATCGTACTGAACTGAAAGCTTACTGTATCAAGGTATGTATCGTATCGTGGCCTGTGTATCGAGGTATGTATCAGCAACTTCTGAATGATACCCAGCCCTACAGTGGAGCACTTTCTGTTTTACCGCATGACATCACAAGGTGGAACACAGTGTTTTCTGGTTGAAAGAAGAACTCAGAAAACGTGAAACAAAACACAACTCCATGTTTTTGATGAGTAAATAACATGATCACATTCATCGGGAAAAAAGTGTAATATGGGCCCTTTAAAGATTGGTATATACGGTTCTACTCCAGGGTTGTAAAGTACTTTTGGTATCTGGAAATGTAGGACACTAGAAAGAAGTGGCCAAACATGTCATCTCGCACCTGGAATATCATTTTGGTCCACAAGACATCCTCAGTTCAGCTAAAAACTGACAAAACTGTGAAGCACAATAGAAGCAAGTGTCCTTCAATGACTTTGTGAAGAGGCTGTTTCTAGTGTCAGATGCTGCCTGTATTTACTGGGCTCTCCGATACTCAAAGTGACGTGCTGCTGATCCACCGAGCGCCTGGGCCAAAACACCAGATGTGTGCACAAACTTATGAGAACTGGCCCCAGTCCCAGCTAATGTCACACTAGGCAAAATAAAAACCCATTTACTGTTTATTTTGGGGGATTTGTTAAATGTTAGGCTGACAGTTGATCGAGTGCCTGCCACAAAGAAGCATTCCGACGTAGAGGTTGGGAGATTGTAAATGGCAAGACGAGCTGCAGCCAATTATGGATGTTTTTTGCGGAGTTTGCTTTTACAACTTTTCTGTTTCAACTGAGAAAACAAAAGCAGAGAACAGGCTTTCAGTTTTATCCGCAGTTGCTAGAGTGTATCAATGGATCTGAAGGCTGGCAGTTCGAATCCTGCTCTTGACATAAACATCAGTGGTTGAGGCATGAGGTTGGGCAAGACACCTGACCCAACGTGCCCCCAGAGTCTGAGTGCGCTGGTGTATGAGTGTACGTGTGAATAGGTGAGTGGTTCCTTGATGTAAAGCGCTTTGAGAGCCTAGGAGGTGAAAAAGTGCTGTATCAAAATGTGAGCACTTACAATTGAAGCTTTATATAAGAATCCATTCATTCTGGAAATTCTTCTGCAAATGTCAAGATGCCTGATATGCCTGAATCCCTAATAAAACAACCGACAAGTGTGTGCCCAAAACATGGCTCCCCGGGGCAACATACGACAACATCACAACAGAAGTGTAATCCATAACCTCTGAATACTAATGACTTAGCTGTGTGTTTGCTGTGAGCATGACAAGACAAATGGCAGTCCCCGCATTGCTAATCCAGCGTCCATGACAAACGCACAAGGCACGACCATTAGCGGCTGCGTTGGCCCATAGATTTCACATGTGTGTGTTCGCGGTGGGGCCCGGAGAAGCACCAGAGACGCTGCTTTGCATACATCACTGTCCGCAGCAAAAGGAATACTAATACTACTGCAATCCCACAGCCGCTGCTAATGATGCAGAGAGGAGCACGAGGCCTTAGAAGACTCTGAGCCTGGGACCTCCTCTTCATCCTTCACAAAGTCATCAATGGCATTTAAAATGCTGTCGAACTCTGGACCAGCTCTCAGAATGAAACATACTTTGATATAGCTTTATAAAAACAAAGTGGGAAAGTGATAACTGGCTCTGAATGGAGAGCTCAATGATTGTCCTTTGTTTTCACTTCAGAGATAAGCCTGGCTCATGCAGCTTCGGTTCATTAAATATGAAAACGGCCTTGCATTACAATTCACATCAACCACAAATTGTCATCTACAGAGTAAAAAAGTCTCCAGTGTGTCTATATACTTAAAAAAGATAAACTTGTCCCAGCATACTGTTCGTGTTGATACTGTTTACATATTTGTGTAAAAAACAACTACTTTTTATTCCAAATACTTTTGAAATAAAAACTTCTTTATAAAGTCAAAACTCCTTATTTTATAGTGAGTGAGTTTCCATTTCAATAAGTCCATTCTGTGTGATGCACAGAGGGCATTGTAATCCAGTGATAATAGTGTTTATTTGTTTATTTGTTTATTTATTAGGATGCTAATTAGATGTACCCGAGGGCCAGCTAGTCTTCATGGAGTCCTGTATTTAAAAGAAACACTTAAGAATTTTAATTTAATAAAACACCATGTCTTCAAAGCTACATAAATAGTGTAGTATGAATTAAAAACAATTAACAGTTTGAATTAATTTACATCAAGTTACAAATCTTAAATATCAAACACGGAATTCATAATTACATGATTAAATAAACAATTATTTCATAATTTAATTTCAATTAAAATGAACAGGCATTTCATATCCATAATGTGTGTCACTGTCAAATTATTAGATAAGATTAGCTAATGCTTTTTTTTTTGTAGATCCAGAGTTTGATTTGCACATGGACAAAATATTTAACTTTCAAACTAAGAATCAGAAGAAATAGGTAAGATAAGCTTATAAACATATTGCTTCTTATTTTGTGTACTGTTACTTTAAAGTAGTGGTGCTGATAACTGATAAGAAATATGCAACACTTCTTCCTTTTTACACAGGAAACTGCTTGTTGCGACTATAAAAAGTAACTTATGGGCCTTTACACACAGTACTTTCTGTATTTTACATTTGTACACAGTAGGAGTGTGTTTGTGTACCGTGAGGGGGCAGTGGGGAGTAGACGTTGAATGACTAATAACTCAAAGCTAACATTTCAAAACACAATCGTGGATACTTAACTCATATTTAATCTTCATTTAAATTTCAATCATCTAACATTTTTACAGTACATTCAAACTCTACAAAAATGTCAGAAACAGAAAATTTAGAGCTTAGACGAGAAGTGGGTTGAGAGCGAGCCCACTGTAACTCAAATGCCCGCTCCATTAGCTTACTGAGGTCACGGCCTCGTGCTGTGTAGCGATGTTTCCAAGACAGGAGAGACGACATTCTGAGATGGAAAAATCTATTTATAACATTTTTAGACTGCGTGCCAGCTCCCCTTTAGCAACAGCCATCCATTTCTGCTCTGTATCTCTTTGAACGTGAGGCTATTGTCAGTGAGAGTGCATGTGTTGGAGCTGGCTGCACTGATCTCTGGGGGCATTTCAAAACAAGCTGTAAGTGGAGCCAACAAACTAGTTCAGAGGAAGCGGCTTGGGAGAGTTATTGACGACCTCGTATTGGCGTTTCATTTAGCTAGCTTTCCCTAGCGCTAATTTCTCTGTCTAGTTTAAGCTAAAGGCGCGCTGCAATGACTGACGAGGACGGATGCGTACGTCGGGAGATTGAAGACACGCTTTAAAAGTCCATCGAGTTGGCTCTGACTTTGTACCTAACCTAAACCGCGCCATCACAACACGGATCGTAAATCAATTTAGCCCAAGAAGCGCGCGGCGAGCATCCCAAACATTAATCTGAGTATAAAAAGCTTCACCTGCCTCCTTCATGCATCATAACGCACAAATTAAAGCGCTAAGAAAAACGGCACTTGACTGGCAATTGCCCTATTGTTGACATTGTGGATAAGCAACTACAGCGTTGTTTAGTGCTTAGCAGGCGACGTTACGGGCACTATTTAAGCATTTAGATCCCTGTATGATGATTGCAGCCATATTGTAAGAGGTAATGCAACGTGCTGGTAAAGGAGAGGCAGCACTACTACGCTTATGTTGGACTCTAATAGTTGTAACTATATGAGTCAGGGGTGCCAAACTCACATTCAGTCGTGGGTCAAACAAAATATTTATTGACAAATTTCAACATCTGCATTTTCTCTTCTTTCAAGATATTTCTTATTAAAATAAATGTTTGTTAATAATTTTGCTTAAACACTGAATCCAGAACAAGCATAATATAAAATAACTAGAAAAGCACTCAGAGAGCGCAGACCTCCGCCAAGACTACCCCCATTTTTTATATAAATTGCGATAAAATCAGTCTTCTGGATCAGATCCGGATCAGCCTTTGGAATATGAAAAGAGGATCCCATTGTCCATCCCTGAGTCAAATTTCATAGGGTTTGGTCAATAATTAACCGAGATATTGAGAAACAAAATTTTTGGCCCCATTTACCACAATGTTAACTAAAATTTCAAAGTGATTCAGAATCCAGGATTTCTTCCGGATAAGCCCCAAAATGAAATCATTTCCAACAAATCCTGAAAATTTCATCAAAATCGGTCCATAACTTTTTGAGTTATGTTGCTAACAGACAAACAAACAAACAAACAAACGCCGGCAAAAACATAACCTCCTTGGCGGAGGTAATAACAAAATTTTAAATAAATAATATCTCTATAGCTTGTATCTGTACACAGTGGGCAGCTCTAATACATATTTGATATAATCTCACAGGCCAAACATAATTATATCATAGGCCCAGGCCTGAGTTTGACATGTCTGATCCAAGTCAACTCTCTTCTGTTATAGTTAACTAAGGTGTACAAAAACAAACAGAGAAATTCAACACTTTTAGACAATTAGTAAGTGTTTGACTATGGAAAATCATAATAGAAACATGTATGTAAAGTTAGTCATTTTACTTATGCTAGGCCCAGCAAAAATCACAGTCCTATTCTTAGAGAGAGAGAGATTTTATTGATCTTGATGGAAATTCAGGCCCCTTACAAACCCTTTACCTGATTTTTTTCAATTTGGGCAAAATGTATCTTGCTCCAGTACAGATATATTGGATAAACAGCTCTTGACATCAAAATAAATCTGCTGTGTAGTGTCTGCGTCTAGTTATTTACCTTTTAGTATCAGGATGTGCGCTGATAGCATGCTAGTAGACTCTATTCACGCTTACGTCACAAACGAGGAAGACGTTCGGAAAGATGCGATTAGAACTTCTGGTGTAGTTACCGACAATGGGCTCACCTAACATGGGTCTAATAAACTGACTGATAAAACTCATTGAAGTAAATGTGATCAGCGGTACAATGAAGACTGCATATATATGTGCTGTTTGGAATCTTGAATATGACATCCTCATCTCTTCTAATCGCATGTACCCAGTGCGCTCGGAGTTGTGTGTCAGTGGGGAAATGATGAAAACTGAGGAATGGTTGTAATTATTGATTAGCCGAACATAACGGAATGCTATAATGACATTTAGATGAAGAAACCTGGGCCTGGGAAGTTGTTATCGTCTTCCTGGTTTGTGACGTAAGCCTGAATAGAGTCTGTTGTTGCTAGATTTACCACGATGGCAAAACTACATGATTATACACTCACGGTGAATAACTAGGATGCTATGAATTCAGGTATAAGAGGAATAGGACCGGAGCAGTTTATAATTAACTAGTCGTTTTTATATTTTTAAGAGTAAGTAAGTAAAAATCAGGTAGAGCGCCTTAAAATTGGGCTTGTATGTTCCTGATATTGTTATAATTAACTTACCCGCAATATCATGGCTACCGCAAACTTGCATCAGCTGTAATCATCGTGCCGCCCATCATTCTGCTGTTGCGATTCAGAAAATAAAAGGTTATGACGCAAAGACAACAAACACAATAATCTGACCTCTGGCCCAGTTCGTTCCCAAGAGATTGAAAGGTTTTCCAACATGGAACAATGGGGGCGCGGAGCAGGGCCTGGGCATTAGAAGTACATGTCTTTGCGATAACTCTCATTCTGTTATGACCACGGGCTCTCACCGGGAGGCTAATGTTCAGTCATTGGCTGTTGTGCTACTTCCCCAGCCTTGCCCTGACCTACAGCTCAAATCCTCAGTAATGGTAATAATGATCCACGTAATTTATTTAGCTCCAAGCTTTTCCAAATCAATGCTCAATGATTATGCATGAGCAGCAATGGAGAGCGCGCACTGGATACAGTAACGGCGATAAGCGGCCCTGTGAACCTCCGACTTGGATACGGTCAATTGGGAATAAGGCGTAATGTACTATTCCCAGTATTCAGGCCTGTGGAGAGCAGGCAGCTGGAATTGCCATCGGCGACGGTGCTTGTGGGAAGACTCAGAGACACAGATCAACAGAAAGAACTGAGTGGGTATGCCTTGTGATTCTGTGAATAACACCAGAGTCTATATTCAACAACTCCTGGTAACGTATGGATTTAAAATACTTCGATGTGTTCAGGCGATACGCTCGGTCTATATATTTACAGTAGCTTTATTACACTGCTGCAATATTCATGAGGTGCTGTAGTCCTGGAGGAGAACTGGCCTCAGGAGCTGGAGCTGAGCTGTCATTTGTCTTCATAGAGTCAACACTGGACATCCTGAGGAGTGACCCCGACCGCCTGTTGCTACAGTCTTTCCACTGAAGAGCAGCTTTTTCTCTTCAGATGTACACCTGTATTTTATGTACAAAGTACATTAGGCTGATCATTTGCTCTTTTCTTCATGTAATAATGGTTTTATCATAAAAACCTACCAGGAGAAGTCTTTTCTTTCATTAAAAGGGCCCATATTACATTATCTTCTGATCCATGTTATAATGTTGTTTCACTCTTCACTAGAATCATTTAGATCATTTCAGCCCTGGAACGGCCAATCTCTAAATGTCACTTCATGACATCACAAGGTGGAGTAGAGTATTTTGAGTTTCAGAAATGTAAGATGACTAATAATATGTGAATGAAACCAAACACAACACCAGGTATGTTTTTGATGAGGTACATTCAAACATTACTAAAAGTTCACAGTAATAGTGAGTTTTGTGTAATATAGGACCTTTAAGGCAGAACTGTGACATCATTAGGTGGTGTTTTGAATGATCAGACTGAATTACTGTATTTTTTGGACTATAAGTCACACTTTTTTCTTGGTTTGGGTGGTCCTGCGACTTATACTCAGGTGCGACTTATATATTAACATTTTCACACTGACAGCCGCGAGAAGATGCTCTAGGTTTGTGTGTTCTAGGGTTGTGTGCCTCTGTACTGTCTCTATCATGTCAGTCGATCGCACATATACTCCTGTATCTGTAACACTGAAAATTCTAAATTTAAGTGACTTCAGTGACAACTGAAACCATCCTGTCAGGATTCAGAAAGGCCGGAATAATTCTAACAGGAACAGATGCTGAGTCTGATGACAGTTATGTAAAAGAGGAGGCGGCGCTTTGTTTACCTACGGAAGTCGTGGAGTTGCTCAGAAGTGACACAGATGATGAAGAATTCAATGGAGTTACATATTTGGAGTGAGATCGAGTTGTTGTTTAAGCTATAGTTATCTGAATAACTGTTCATATGGCTACATTAACAGCCTGTTGTTCTATAGTTATAACTATAAATTGCCTTTCAAGATGAAATGTCAGTTCCTGGTGTCAGATTTTATATAACATTTATATTAATATATAAATATAAATATAATACATTTCCCCCAAAAAGTGCGACTTAGAGTCTGGGGTGACTGTTTTTTTTTCTTCTTCATTATGCATTTTTTGGCTGGTGCAACTTCAGAGCAACTTATAGTCCAAAAAATACGGTACTTATTTTTCATATATTATTTGAAGCTATGAAAAAAAAAGAAAAAAACATTTGCCAACATAAATAGTTCAAAAAGCCTAAATATTACATAGATGGGGGTAAATTCAGACCTCCCTCCTGTCACTTCACATCAGCTGCATGCTTGTCATTTCTGACACAGTGAATCATTCTTTTAAAACCATCATGTCGGCGGTAAAATGCCTCTTTAAAACAGTCAGTGTGTGTTGACCGATGCCAGACGTGAAGCTGGGCCAAAGCCAACGGTGCAAAAAGCCTGAACCCACACAGCTGGTGAGTATGGTCCAGGTAACCCAATATCTATGTACGGTGAGAGCACATTTTCGAAGAACAGAAGCGAGATCATGCATAATTGAACTTGAAATAGGAGTTATCTTTTTGCCTGAATAAGACATCATACTTGGAAACATTTCAAAGAGCACTCAACAGAAGGCAACACGAACAGGAGAGATGAACCAGCAAAAATAGCGAAAAAAGGTGTTTCATTTTTAACTCCCCAGCCGCCTTCGTCAACAATGTAAGACCTCAACGGACCCTTTACCAGAGTGTAATTCACAAATATCTAAATGCCTCAACACTCCCAGCGTGTGTCGTGTTCGCGTTTGAGGTGCATAAAAAAGACTTGGTGACAGGGTTGACAGCTGACAGGAAGTGGAGCGTTTATGCGTTGAGATGGTGAGGCAGCTGAAAGAGGAGAGCAAACTGCATTCTCTCCTCTATCCTTATGGCTGCTTATTTGCATCTCATCAGCATACTTTAAATGAACGAGCACCACCTCATCGCTTTTCAGTCGTACACACCCTCGTGGACAGGAAGCAAGGGCAGGAGGAGTTGGGGGGGTGAAGGTGGGCAGAGAGAAATGTGCCGAGGTCGCCCACGAGGGAATGCCAGGAAGTCCTACAAAGATGACGATTATAAAAAAGCAAACAAAGGGTGGTCCCATGCTAATTCAAGCTTGTTTGAACAGTACTGAATGATAGAGCTGAGAGATGGAGAGAATTTAAAATCTGCTGCCAGTAACAGTAACGGTTATTATTATTATTGGGTATTTTCATATTAATAATTGTGTAATGAAAAATAACTCTGAAAGACTTTTTTGTTCTTGAAGGGAGACGAATTTTAGACAACCTCATTTCCTAGTGAGCGAGAGTGTTGGAGACGTGTGGAAGCACTTTTTTTGAATATTCCATCCAGTCCTTGTATTTGCAGAGGTCGCTGGTGCTAGGCTAGTGCATGTCAATGGCCATAGTTAGCCTGCCACTAAAAACAGTCTTACCCACTCCACAAAACACCTGAAGCAAAACAATTCTAACGCCAGACTGTCGATGTGAATGTCTGTGTCAATTAGGACTGGGTATCATTCAGAATTTGCCAATACGATACATACCTCGATACATAAGCCACAATACGATACATATCTCGATACAGTGAGCTTGCGATTCGATACGATATACGATATATATTTCAAATTGATTCAATACAGTTCAATAAAAAATAAAGGCTAAATCATGGCTGTGACACTAAACGTCTTTGTTAAACCACTTCTTGCGCAAAGTTCATATGAAACAAACATTTTAATCATCAAAACAGTGAAAATGTCAAATGTGTCGCATGAACGAGTTTCCTTCCTCTAAACAAACAACAAAACTGTAGCGCTGTAACGAAATAATTTAGGAAACTATACCAAAAAAATACTCTTGGCGATATATCCATACAACAGCCCACGATATTGATACTGTATCATCAAATTAAACAATACGATATATCGATATTTCAATATTTTTGCAGACTCCTAGTGTCAATAGAATAATTTTACAAGTTAAATCCTTCAAATGCAAGATTTGTTTATGTCTGAGCAACAGCAGCCGCGAGTTATACTTCTACATCTAGTGAATATCTACCAGAAAAGTAAAATTCCACGATCCAAGGTTAGTTTTATTTCAAACAATTTTCTATCAACACAGACATTTACATCAATAGTCTGGCATAATAATAGATTTGCTTCAGGTGCTTTGTGGAGTGGGTAACTATGGCCATTGACATGCGCTAGTCTAGCACCAGTGACCTCTGCAAATACAAGGACTGGACGGAATATAAATTCCAGACTGTCCCTTTAATAAGATAAAGTATATGAGGCAGATCTCATTATGATGCATCTCTATAAATTGAATTACTGATTATTATGTATCGCTGTGCTGCCTGAAAAATGAATATTTACCTATCTAGCTAACTATCTATTGAGATCTAAATCAAGTATATAACAGGACTATTCCAGTTCTAATCTACGATAAAACCATGGCCAAAAATGGACTACATTATTGCCACATTAACTCAAAACAAGAAATTATCCAAACAAAGTGGATAAAATGAACACTAAATTAGGCAAACCCACATACTGAAGAGCTGTTCAAGTACTACTTGAAGGAGCTTGCGTACCACCAGTTAGAAAAACTCCTCTTGAATGATATCCTACTGATACTATCTTGTGCATTCAGGTTGCAATGTGAGACGACGACAACCACACCCACAACCATTAAGCCAAATCGAAAACTGGCAAGGAAATTCCAGGTTCTACTCCCATGTTCTTGTTCCTGTTTTGGTAGAATACTTCTATGTTAAAGCTGTGATAACCTGGTTTATACAGAAAACACACAGCACCCACAAAGTACTTTCAAAATGCAAGGACGAGTGTACAAAACCATTAAACAAAGTCATGCAAAACTCTTTTTAATAGCGCCTCTCCTGAAGCAACATTGCGTCAGAGAGAGTCAAGCAGTGAAAGATAATCTACCACAACCTTCAAGAGCTTCTGATATATGCGTTTTCCATTTTAAAAACTATTTATTTAGCATCAGCCGTGAGTAAACAGCGCTTGCATTTTCACCTGAGCGATCTTTGGTCTGTTTATTCACCTTTTATTTGAAACGTGATCCAGTGCAGACTACACCTGCTTAGTAAAGTGACAGTGGGCTCTGGTTTAAGTTCCATAAAACCCCTGGAGATGTTGCGTGTAAATATGGTGGGAGATATGAAGCCAGCTCCTACCTACCTGTTTTCCCTGTCTTTATTGGACAAGCTTTTCATTATGACCCCCCTCTGCTGCTGCCTTCAAAGCCTTTCAGGACGCCAAAGGAGCTGGGGCCTGAGATGGTGAGGTGCTGGTAGAGAGGCAATCTCAGGAGAGCCTTTGATTTCGGTGCAAACAAACAGATTAAGAATATTGTGGGGCGCGTGTGGCGAGGTTTATTCTGCACTGAAAGGCTCCTGAGGTTCAATTCTTTATCGAGAGCAGGATTTTGGGCCAAAGCCTTTGACTGAACTCTGGAGTGGGCTCTAATGCGTGTAGAGATAACTGTTCTCTTCACAACCATTTCCGTTGTCGGGTTTTTCTAAAAATGGCATGTCTTCAGGCTGTAAATTGCTTCTCTAATTGTCAATTTGGTGTGTAAAGAAGCAATTTGTTCCAAGTCCTTTGGTATTGCCCCATGGACCAATGTGAATCCACAGAGACCAAATCCAAAAGTAATGCTTTGTACAAAATGAAGAAAAAAAAAGTTGGATGATGGTTACTCATTTTTTGCGATATAGTAATTTAAAGGTGCATTGTGTTACTCTTCTGGTTTAGGGTCTGTCCAATACTTTTCTGTATGGAGATGTGATTGTAGGGCTGAACGATCTATCATTTTGGACCGAAAATTGCGATCTCAGACAACACAATTTTGGGAACATCAAAGCTGTGTTTTTTTGCAGTGCTCCTAAAGTCCCTAAAGCTCCTAAAGCAAAGTATAGTTCTGTATCGACTCAATGTACACTGCAGCTGTTGCCATCGTTTTGGATTTATCTTTGGATTTATCTATGCGTTGAGATCTATACACCACAAAGAAATTCACCACCACAACACTAGAGGGCGAGGATTTAAACCTGGTGTTTGTGTAAAATTTAACATGAACCATCTCCCATGCAATAGAAGCACAGAACAGACTCACTATCATCAGCACATCCTTTGTCATAGGAAGAACACTCATACTCCACTGAGCTATGTCCTTTAGTCCAACAGAAGCTGACCATATCAGCAGCACATGGAGTGAGCCGTTTTTTAGTGCTAATAGTTTATGCAAATTAACCACATGGTTTTAAGTTTCCTTTCTGTAAAAGGTAAACAAATGTGCGCTTCGGTGTAGGACTCTGGTATGATGTAAGTTCCTGTGATGTTTGCAAATGTTCATGTGCACTAAAACGTTATTTGAAAAAAAAATGTGGATGAAATCGAAATCACAATATCTGCCGGAAAAATTGCAATTCAAATTTTCCTTAAAATCATTCAGCCCTACTTGATTCCTTTGTCTGAAATGTTTCACAGTATGGAATTAAACCAAACCAGACTAAGTTACAGGTCAGATCTCTGGAAAGACAACCCCACTCACAGTCAGAATGCCTGTTTTTCTAGTATTTTTTCACTACAAAACCACCTGTAATTGAATAAAAGTAAGGCTGAGCAGTTTAATGTCATACTGTGGAACATTCCAGGCAGAGCAATGACATATCCATAGAAACAAGGTGACATACGCCCAACCAAAGAGTTACATAGTGGACCTTTAAAATATTTTAAGTGTAATTGTAAGTGCCTTTATGTTAAAATGGTACACAAGAGTGAAAATATACTACGTTTCATAAAATTGTCCTTAGTTAATGCCATCTCTTCAAATTCTATACAATCACTACGGGTATCTGACTACCCTTCAATTTCCTTTTTATTCAAATCTGATAATTGCACATAATGGCATGCTAAGCAGAACTTGTATATCTTCCCATAGGTCGAAGCGTTTACTTGCATGTTATTATTAGTCAAAGTGATTTGAGTAAGCCTGCAGACCGATCTGGAACAGTATGTGACAGGGGGTTATATTGAGCTCTATACGAGGGGTACGCAGGGCTGGGAGTGCGCTGATAATAAGGAGCATTGTATTTTAGTGTGACTTTTGAGGCTGACACTGTGGCGGTGGCATTAATGTGAGACAGTCTACTGGGACTCCTCCACACAAATGTCACCATCCACTCTTCATAGCTTGTTCAATTATTAGGCCCCGGGTTACATGGTGCTCGACATGTCTGTGTACACGGCTCTATGCGCTGTCAATTATTTAGCAACATGCACAGTCAAGTGATAGAGGCATTAGAAAACATGTACAGCAGGTTGCATGTCCACCTACTCACATGGCATTTTCCAACTCATTGATACTTACTTACGTCGCACTAGGAGGTTGGTTCTGCGTGAATATTCAGAAGTTACTATATTCAGCAGTTTGAAGACTCAAGGAAAGTACATGGATTTAAAGAACTAAACAACAACAACTTTTCGGGAGCCTTTGATCAATGTGAGTATATGACTGTAGTGTATGTTATACGTCTTGTTTAACGGTACAAATCAGCTTTGGTATAACAGAAAAAAGGATGTGTGATTTGTTGGGCATTTCCAGTGACGCTAAAGAAAAAGCCTACTTTAGTCTCAGTTTATGTAGTATCATTGACACTTTTACATGTGACGTCATCAACATCAGTTAAGTCAGTTTTTTATGGTCAGATAGTGTTAAAATAAAGCCATGATTCAAATCCAACTTGAGTAATAGAGCTTCACACAGAGCAAAAATGTTGATGATATCAGGCTCTAAGTATCAATAATACTACATAAACTGAGACTAAAGCAGGATTTTTCTTTAGCGTCACTGGCATTGCCCAACATATCACACATCCCTTTTTCGGTTGGCTTCAAAATAGATGCATATCACCAGTGGCTGGTATCGTTTAACAGGTAAATACGTGATTTCATTTCCTAACACATTTCTAAGGAGATACTGCGATAAGCCAAAATAAATGTGTGGTGACTTACAGAACAAACATAATTGATCAGTTCTATTCTGCTGCTGCTTTGAAGCCAAGCTGCAGTGTCATACATTTAGTGAGAGGCTCTAGTCCGGTCTATTAACAGCAGCTATTGACCCAAATTTCACCAAAGGATGTGCAGACAGTTCAATCAGACCTAAGTGGAACAGCTCCTATCATGAAGATGGAATATTGCCATAAACCAAGTCATAAAGGCCTAAATGAAACCCACATTTTACCACAACTTCAAAGCTGGAGATCTTATTTACTTCTATGTGAAAACCATGACACATTTTAACTGGTAATAATCTTGTCAGACCATAACACCTTCGGGAAATCTTTGTAGAGATGGAGTTTTGTCACTAGTGAAAAGTGTCTTTGTTTTATTATATAAACTTAGCTTCCTTGTCGGTGATCTAAAGAGCGCTTACCTGTTCAACCGATTATAATGAGCCTATTCAAAGCGCAGACTCAGATATGGTAGAGGAAAGGTCAACAGCCTTATTTGCTTGTATAAATGCAAAAGCAAACATTGAAAAGCTCAAACTATCTTGCGGCTGACACTCCTGTCTTTTTTGTAATATTTCCTGAAAGTAACACTGCGTTGAACTTTATACATAATTGTTGGTTAAACAAAAGGAAGTTGGTTTTGCGGCGCATCCAAATGAAGACATTAGCTGACACCAAAGACACATAAAAATCACATCAGCTCATCCCTGAGGCTAAGTGAACAACAACCAGTCATCAGTCTTTCTTTTGACAAATGAACTCGTATGTTTTCATTGTACTGGGACAATATAGATTACTTTATTGACTACTGTTTTTATTTGACGAGCTAACTGTTTGGGGTAGTTTAGGGTAGTTTAGCAGAGGGCAATTTCCGTTGGTGGATTATCAAATAGCAAAGGTTGTAGTGGTAAAATAAAATAATTACTTGCACAACTTGAGGCAGGGTCTGCTCTCCACTGATCTCACCAGTAAGTTGGGCTGGTGACACAAGCAGGGGCACGAACAAAAGAGAACAATGAAAACAAATGAAAGGCTCAAGTACAGTAATCATGCAGTATTCTGAGTACGACAGCAGCCTACAGCAAAGAAATGTTAAATAAACCATCACTTCATTCTCCCCATTGTGTAAGGAACATATCAGAATAAGAAGTAGCAAGAGATCGCTACTCTGATAAATTATGCAAACAACATAAATAAAATATTCAAATTTTTTTCGGTATAGGAGAAGAAAAGATCCAATAATCCATATGCTCACCCCACTCATGAGATATTCACTTTTAAATCATGACACAGGGCTACAGTAAAGCACAGAATATAAGGCCAGGGCTAATATTGACAGTCTTTTAATTCAAGGTCTGGGGTTGTGACTAAATAGAATATTTATTTTGCTTGTGTCTAGTGATGTTGTATGCTGTTTGAGGACAATCTATGGTTTGCCAATATCACAGGAGGATGAGGGGACACAGCTGTTTCATTCATAACCACTGTGCCGTCTGACACTGGCAAGTTGTGCTTCAAAAAGCTGGCGCTGCATCAAGAGTTGTAACCTTTTTGTAGTTACTTGTTTCGGTTAATCTGGCAAGGTGGTGGTGATGGTACAGCACTGACACTGGTCATAGAGCTGGACGACATGAGGAATGGTTGATTTGTTAATTTGCATTTCAGTTTTATATTTACACAGTCAAATTTATTTCTCCCAAGTCTGAACTCTGCTCCAAACCACATGCTTTTAATGACGACTGGCAGCAGACCTTCGATTAAAAGACCCAAGCCTATTATTGATGATTAGAAATGACTGACTCTCGGAGGATTAAAATGCCATTAACTGCACAGGCCTAGCTGATCAGACTTTGTTTTGTTTTACTTTTGATCATAAAATTCTCTAAAACAGAATGTAATCTGCCAAGTCATTCAATTAATCACATAGTAGTGATGGACTCCATTCAGTAAGCTTGCACAGCTTCTTAGGCTACAGGAAGTCAGTGGTTCTGCGCCATTAGCACCCGGAGCTTCAAATTGTCTACAGTTCAGGTTTAACTGATTTCTTACATAACTTCTGGTTTCTACCCCTAAAGGGACAGTCCCAAATTTTGGACACAGGACCTCATTTCCTAGTTTTAGCCAGAGTGTTGGAGACGTGTGGAGACCCGTTTTTAAATATTCCATCCAGTCCTTGTTTTTGCAGAGACCGCTGGTGCTAGGCTAGTGCATGTTAATGGTCATAGTTATCCTGCCACTAAAAACAGTTTTACCCACTCCACAAAGCACCCGAAACAAATGTATTATTACGCCAGACTGTCGTTGTAAATGTTTATGTCGATAGAATAATTTTAGGAGTAAAACCAACCTTGCATTTGAAGGATTTATGTCTGAGCAGCAGCGGCGAGTTGTACTTCCTGATAGAAAGCTTGGCAGTGGCGGACTGATATCATCTAGCATCAACCTTATCGGCAAACTAAAATTCTGCTGCTGCTGAGAAAATAGTCCCTCAACATGCAACAATTCATGTGATGCAAGGCAAGACATTTACATCGACAGTCTGCCATAATAATTGTTTTACTTTGGGTGCTTTGTGGGGTAAATAAGACTGTTTTTAGTGGCAGACTAACTATGGCCATTGACATGCACTAGCCTAGCACCAGCGACCTCTGCAAATACAAGGACTGGATGGAATATTTTAAGAAGTGTCTCCACACGTCTCCAACACTCTTTCTCACTAGGAAATGAGGTCCTATGTCCAAAATTGTGGACTGTCCCTTTCAGAGCAGGTTTTATTCTGGTTTAGGCCTGGCTTATATTTGTGAATGAAAATTGGACTATAAAAAATTATTGCCATTGTCTTGCAGCTAGTCACTGTACTTTAGGGAGTACCTGCTGAAAACCCATCTTTATTGATAAAGCCTCAAGAAACAATTCAAATGCTCCAGAGAAGATTTTAAAATAAAGAGTACAAGGTTAGATATTGATTATGATGTCAAACAAAAGTCCCAAGGCTGTTTAATAAAGCAGTCGTCTGACCTCACCTCGTCCGTTTCAACTCCGGCTCACAAGGACATGAGATTTCATAATGATTTTCAATAAGACGTCGATACCATCTCATTGATTTGATTGTAGGGCAGAGACGCACTCAATAGGAAACAATAGTCTATCAAAGCGCTCTCAGACAAAATGCGCTTCAATCAAAAATGCTTTCATAACCAGAGTGCTCTTCAAATTTAATACAGAAAGCGAAAATTATAGAAGGCATACAACAGACTGGATTGTTAGTACGGTTAAAGGCAAAAACAGTAAGAAAATAACTAGTATTCAATTCAGTTAATGATGGGTAGAGACAAGCAGAAAACAATCATACATTCACTAAATTCATTCTTGCATCAGGTCTACTTTGTGCACTCACTGAAACATCAAGTGTCTTATTATGTTGTATTTGCAATGTAAAATATTCTGGCGAGGTTGCTCTCTATACAAAGGTTTCATGGAACTGAAATACCTGCATTTGAATAGGCTTATCGTAACACTGAAACATACACAACACAATTCCTAAGTTGTTACAAGTTTTCAAACACACCTGTATTCACATTAGGGTTGTCAAAACCATTGTAATTCTGACTCTAATCGATACTAAAACTAATATCAAACCTAGATAATCATTTGAGCAGGTATCGATACTAAAAAAGTCACATTCACAGGACAAAAATGAACTATTTTGAGTAGCTTTAGAATGATCTTGAGCTGTATCAGAACAAGTATAAAAGAATATAGACTAGTGTACGCCCATGGACCACTATGGAACCCACCTGGACCATTGAGGCTTACACATATAACACCACTCGGTAAAAGAAAGTACTATTATTTAATGTTAGGGATGTAACAATAATCAAAATATCCAGACATCGTATCATCAATAGTCTCAAAATAATATTGGGAACTGTCACAATATATCAAATTACAAGTTCTTTTGCTGAAATGCATGGTTTGATAGTAGCAACAGCCAATAATCATAGGGAATTACACATCCCATGATTCATTTTTAGTGCAGTCAAACGAAGAAATACGTTTTTTACTTGAATTCTTAAGATTGTGAAAGCAATAATTCACACCAGAATCTTGTCAAGGTATTTTAAAAGTCAAAAGTATCCTATCTACAATAATAATAGCCTCACACAGTGTGATTGCATGTTGTGAAAATATTGTATCGAGGGATTTGGATATCGTTACATCCATATTTAATGTTGAAAATTAGTTTTTATTATCATTGTAGTATTGGAATAGGTGTTAAGAAAGCCTATATATGCAATGGACTGGTTATGCTGATACGTCAGCATCAAAATTACCAAAATGAAAGTTGATAGGCACTCACATATTGTTTCATATTGTGTGACTATGGCAAATTACTATAATACACAAGATGCCTGAGGCCATCTTTAGTCTGCATGTTTAGACTGCACCTTTAATCCACACCGTTACTCTGCACCTTTAGTTTGCACCTTTATTCAGCACCTTTAGTCTGCACCTTGTTGTATTTCCATTAAAAAAGAAACATATCTTGGCATTTCCCGTTAACAGTTTTGGCTTGTAACGTGGAAATGAAACTACGGATGAATGGCAAACTATGCTATAAATGAAAATATTTGGGCGAGTACATACAAGCTGAGTTTTAAAGCATTGTGTAGCATATGTGTGTCTCGGTCTATAAGTTTGTGCTGGTCTATTCATACATTTGTCGTTACATGTTACAAGATGAGGTTACATAGGCTGCCTGCCACAAAAGTGTTGTGGCGAGTCACGTTAAACCCCAACCCCACTAAGCTATAGACAGAATACAACGTGGGAAACTTGCCAGACAGGTAGTTCAGCCTGGGGGAGGCGATGGTGAACCTAACATACATTCCTCATTTTCCTTTCCAGAGCTGCCTTTCTGCCAGTAATAGCCTTGTATTTCACCATCCCAAAAGACATGAGCTAAATAGCCTCCTATAGTACTATGGACTGGGGCCATGAGAATTACGCAACGTACATTGTTTGGTTTAGTGCTGCTAGGTGAATTGCGGTTTACATGATTTCAGGAAATGCAAGGGTTTATTTTCATTACCTTAAGCAACACGTTGAGCGGTTTGTTTCTGCTTAAGCCAACCCGAATTATAAAATAGGCATGGAAGTATTCTTAAAAGTTAAAATAAAAGTTCACAAGGGTTACAAAGGTAAGTTAAAACAATATGAAGTTAAATATAAGACGGATGTGTAGCCAGGTTTGGTGAGTGGTGAGCACGCGAGCTCCTAGGACACGTACCTCTTTGATCTTCGCCCGCCTCTCCCGGGTCTCCGCGTCCATCGGCTCTCGCCCCGTGGCTCCCGGTGGCCGCTGGTACTCGACCATAGGTAAATGATTCACATCCTTGCCACCGACACCCGCGCTTTCCTTCGCAACTTTCTGCTTCTCCATTAAAATGTCCTTTTCAATCTCATCGGGTCGTTTCTGTAGCGTATCCTTTGCCTCTAATAGCGCTTTTTCGTGGTCTTTCCTGATTTTGGCCAGGACCTTCTCGTCATTCGCAGCCGAACCGGAGTCATTGCTATCCGGGTTGGTGCGAGTGTTGGTCTCCACAGCGGAGGAATGAAAGAAAACTCCGCTAAGCAGCTTTGAGGAGTCCGGTAAAAAGAAAATAGCCCCGAAACATAACGTGATGAAAGCGCTAAATACTAAAAGTAAAATGAATTTCTCTGTCAACCTGAAGGAGGTCGGGCTGGCAGACTTCCTATTAGGAGTCGTGGTAAAAGGTAAAAGAGTTGCTACAGGCATTTTCCTCCTCTTCCTTCTACAAACTCAACAAAAAAATAAATTCAACAGCTTGTAAGCTTTCACGTCTGGGTCAGTTCCAGTTTAGGAATCCATGTCTGGGTGCTGAGGAGGCTGCGGGGAAGAGAACACGCGCGTTATGAGCTCCAGTAAAAAGTTGAGGAGTGGAGCAGCTGTCCATAACGAAGACACTCCGCAGACAGAGCGAGTCCACGGGCTCACACAGGAAACACGGCGGAGGGCGTGACTGACAGCGGCCCGCAGCCAATCACAGAACACCATGTGAGCGCTCGAGCCGAGGGGCGTGTCACCATGACGACAGAGCATAAAGCCACTGACAGCTGCGAGCAAAACTTATATACCAGCAGACTGTTCACCGCGACAAGTCAGAAGGAAAACGGGGCCTGCACGTATAAATGTCTAGATTAGGTACATATCATTCACTGCACAACTCACCCTTATGTAACGGATAATACTCCCTACAACTGTACCACAACTTCTTACAAATTGTACACATGATAAGCTCAAGCCTTCACCTTTTCAGTCAGTGTGTGTTAAATATGACTGTCTGTGGAATAATGTCACAATATAATTATTTATTTGGATCAGTGGACTGACACTCTACCAAATAAGCTACTCCCTACAACTGTACAACAACTCACCCTTATGTAATAGATAATACTCCCTACAACTATACAACAACTCACCCTGATGTAACGGATATTACTCCCCACAACTGTACAACAATTCCTTACAAATTGTGCACATAATAAGTTCAAGCTTCAGCCTACACCTTTTCGGTCAGTGTGTGTTCAATATGGCTGTCTGTGGAATAATGTTGGAATATACCTGTAACTATAATAAATTAATCAGTCAATCTACAACTGTATAACAACTGACCCTTACGTAACAGATAATACTCCCTACAACTGTGCAACAACTCACTCTTATGTAACAGATAATGGTAAAATGGTAAAAGATCGCATTTTTATATAGCACTTTTACAACTTCAAGGCACTCAAAGCTCTTTATCAGATGGGTTAATTGTCTTGCCCAAGGACATAATGACAGCTAGAACTAGAATCAGACCGCCAACCTGTGGGCCAATGGATCTGATGATGTTTATTATGCTGAAAGCGGGATTCAAACCTCCAACCTTTGGATCAGTGGACTAATGTTCTACCAAATAAGATACTCCCTGCAACTGTACAACAACTCAAGCTTATGTAATGGAGAATACTCCCTACAACTGTACAACAACTCACCCTGATGTAACAGATAATACTCCCTACAACTGTACAACAACTCACCCTGATGTAACAGATAATACTCCCTACAACTGTACAACAACTCACCCTTATGTAACAAATAATACTCCCTACAACTGTACAACAACTCACCCTTATGTAACAGATAATACTCCCTACTACTGTACAACAACTCACCCTTCTGTAACAAATAATACTCCCTACTACTGTACAACAACAACTCACCCTTATGTAACAGATAATACTCCCTACTACTGTACAACAACTCACCCTTATGTAACAGATAATACTCCCTACAACTGTACAACAACTCCCCCTTATGTAGCAGATAATACTCCCTACAACTGTACAACAACTCCCCCTTATGTAGCAGATAATACTCCCTACAACTATACAACAAGTCACCCTTATGTAGCAAATAATACTCCCTACAACTGTACAAGTCACTCTTATGTAACAGATAACACTCCCTACAAATGTACAACAATTTTGATTAATTTATTCTGGACACAGATGTATATTGTGACATTATCCCACAGACTGTCACATTTAACATACACAGACTGAAAAGGTGTAGGCTGAGCTTATTATACTTGAGCTTTTTATGCCTTTACCCTTTATTCCTTTGTCATAGCGTCATCTTGACAGTAGTTCATATTCATAAATACAACAAGAGGAAACAAACAAATCATTAACAGTATGGCAAAGTACTACAGCACAAACTAAGTATCGTAATTCATGTATCCGCACAGAGTTAAACATTGAAACTTCTTTATAAATTGGAAGAGACTGGTACACAGTTTTAGGTCTTCTGTACAGTTGTTCCAAAGCTCCACCTCTTTAACAGATATGCAAAATTTCTGATTACTGATTTTCATGTTGGTAAACATGGCTGTACCTCTGAGTTCGTACTGGCTACAACTCACCCTTACGTAACGAATAACCCTATGTCCTGTCAATCATCATATCATTGTTGCACTGTCCTTCTATGACCTCTTTTTTACTCTTTTTTTTTTTTATTGTGACTTGTACATTTACATTTATATCATTATGCCTTATTTGACACCTGTCTCTTGCCTTCTTTTTTGCTACTTATTTAGAATTTATTATTACACTTTATATTTTTGCTCTTTGTTATGATAATATGCTGTGATGTGTGAGCTGCTGAGTCCAGGTAATCCCTTGCAGATCAAGTTTGTCTAAATCTAAATTTAAGCCTAAGTATGAATCATCTTTTGATGTTGTAATGTGATAACATTTCTTCTTCATGTCTGGAGGTGTGTTAACATTTCTTTAACATATCGTGCAAATGTAGGCTCTTCTCCACCTTGTCATGTCATGTGGTAAAACAGGAAATGTTCCACTGTGAGTCATTTGGAAGATTACAGCTCTGGAATAACCAATCTCTAATCTTAACCTAATAAAGAGTTACTCAATCATGTGTGAATGAAACAAAACACAACTCCTGGTCTGTTTTTGAGGTGGTAACGTGGCTTAAATCTTACAAGAGTTACAGTTCAGCACTTCCAAGCACATAGTTGTTACTGGTTCTTTATCTCAAGTGATAATCAATTGTGAATTGTCTGCGGTAAAACACATCTCAACTTCTCCTCAGTCATGTGGCATATACTATCCATGTGCCCCCCTGCATCGTCGTTCTTGTTGTTTGGATGTTAGAGCAAAAATGAGATACTTTTAAGATGTTTTGTTAAATTTTAAAGGAGCAATGTATGATCTGTGTACAGTATGGAGATGTTATTTCGTATATTGCATTTGATTTAAGCTATAGGCCAAGTTACAGCTGCTGAAATGAGGCCGATCACAGTAGAATGCATGTTTTTGTTCAACTCACAGTATTTCTATTAGCAATAAAATGTTAATGAATAAATGTAAGATAGAATTGATAACAAACTGACAGTGGAACATTGCAGACAATACAATAACATCTCCACAGAGACAAGCGCGTGGAGAACCCTCTACCTGAAAAGTCCCATAGTGGAATTATTGCGTAATATATTTACTCAGGGCCTAACCAGTTTTCTCTTATATTATAGGCCTGTTTGGTATTTTCAGACATTCCTCGTAGGATTAATTCCCTGGGCTCTGTCTTGTGTCTAGCATGTGGTTAAGGTGCTTGAGGTCAGTTACTCATTGACTACCAGGTGAAGAGAAAATCTCACATTAAACCCCTAACAACTTCCACTACTGAGCCAAACTGTATACCTTTTAGTAAATGACTTCCCCTGAGTTACGAGGATAAATGTTTAGAATTACTTATGCAAGGGCCACTTTCCAATACGCCGCAGGCCAATAGTGAAATGCTCAATGCAGGCTTTTTATTATTCATGGACTTTAACAAACAGTGAAGTCTTTCCTCTTTGTCCAAATGCGCTGGCCCACTGCACATACAAGAACATAGTGTACTGGACTGATAGGGGTCGTGCTCTCTGGGGGAGCGGGCCATATGCGGATGGTGCAGGGCATTTTTAGCACTCATGCTTCTGGTATCAGCTCCCTGTTAGATAAAATAACAGAGGCTGTTATATAAAATGACAATAGAAGTCTTTTGGGATAGACATTTTATAAATTCTTTAATTTAAACAAATGTCTTCTAGAACAATATTCAGTGTTTCCCACAGAAAATTGGTTAGGCAAAGCGGTGCTGCCGAAAAAGGGAGGAGCAGGGGTGGGGGGTGGAGAAGAAGTGAGGAGTGGGATGCGCAGAGATTCCCGTAGCCACTTGTTATTTCTTAAAAGTACATAGTGTAACCTTCCTGTTGGGAGGCCACCACTGATTTGTCTCCATAGATATTGAGCCATTTAGTCAAATATATTTGTTTTCTTCATTAAAAAATGTCTTGAAAAAGATGCATTCTTACTTTGAGTGGAGGCACCTTTCCACAGATCTGACCTTTAACTTGGCCTGGGGACATAATTAGTTATAAACAGTAATACAGGAGAATATCAAAATGATACAATAGATTTGGACTCAGAGTCTCCATAGTGGAGTAATTACCTGGACCCCTGTGGACTTCCTTTTTCTTAACCAGCAGGACTGTAAAATTAACAACTGTTAAGAAAAACTATTTCCTCCTAAATATGAATTGTCAAAGTACATACTACTACTACTACTACTACTACTACTACTACTACTACTACTACTACTACTACTACTACTATACACTACAGCAATAGCAACAACTACTACTACTACTACTACTACTACTACTACTACTACTACTACTACTACTACTACTACTACTACTACTACTACTACTACTACTACTACTACTACTACTACTACTACTACTACTACTACTACTACTACTACTACTACTACTACTAATAATAATAATAATAATAATAATAATAATAATAATAATAAAGAGAATAACTTTTTAAAATCATCAACTCTTGCAAATTTCCTGGCAAAGGCCCCCATGACCCCCTTGCATGGGGCCCTGAGAGTAAGGGAGACAGGTCTGTTTGGCTGTTGGCTTTGTTTGGACCTTACGCACACCCCAACACAACTGGATAAATAGGTTTATTAAAACTTCGTTCTGTTTTAGACGTGCCGTTATCTTGGGCCTGACAGAAGAAGATCAGAGAGCAGGTGAGCCTGAACAAAGGCCAGGTGAGGAGAGAGGGGATCAGATTTCATATCTGCCATCTACAGGTAAGGAAAAATCAAATAAACTTACAGATGGTATTTTTAAGAGTCTGTGTTCAGAATACATTATTTTGTTGTGGCAATCTAGCGGAAAGCCTTGGGGAAAAATCACATTTTAGTTCCTGTTTCTTTCTCTGTTTGTTTATGCTGCCATTGTATACATACATAACTCGAGTCAAATGTACTTTGAAGAGTTTTCTTAACACATACATTCCCATCATCCCTCAGCTGCCATTTTGTTTGGACAAATGCCTTGTAAATATTGGTGTGAAATCGTTGAATTGAGAAAGAGGCAAACACGCTGTGGTTGAGTGCGTTGTCAGTTTGAACACACTTCATCTGTCCTCCACCTGAGAGCAGACCAGGAGAGCCTCTAATCTGGGCTCTGACAGTTCACGCCGGCCATATTGGAATTCTGCTACGACAACTTGTCAAATTACGACATGTATTCGAATGATTACTCTCTCACTCCGCAATTCAAGCAGAAAATTAAAATCGCAGATGAAATGTAAGGCCCCTTGATATTGAACCGAGAGACACTTGTGGCAACAGTTTTGACAACCAACATTCATCACTGTCATTTACATTGGGATTTGTTTGCGACCCCGGGAGCACTTGATGATGTATCAAAGAAGTGCGGATTTCCCAGCGGAGTAGCAGTTTTTGGAGGATAATGGTACAAAGTAAAGCTATGTTGTCAAGCTGAGTATAGCCGCTAAAAATAGAGCTACCATGAATTTCCATTGTTCAAGTGAAGGATGTTAATTAGTCACGATATAAACCATGGAATAAGAGCGTTAACTTTTTGATCAAATACATGTCAGAAGAAAGGAACTGCATAAAAAATGTATTAAAGCACAGGAAACTATAATAACTAGTAATATAAAACAGAAAACAACACTATTCTCTTTCAAAACTAAGCAACCGAGACCCCAAAACATCGTCTTCAATAGGCAACTCAAAAATATAACAGCAACACTTTATCATTACTTAATTTATAATATCAAGAAATCTTTTGTGTGTCTGTTCTCTTTGGGTTGAGGCTATAGTATTGGCATCAACAAGTTCACTATGGAGCTCAACAATGAAAGTAAAATTTCTATACATTTTTTCCATTGACTTTAAAAAAAAAAAAAGAATGACACCTTCGTCCTAACGATTCATAACGCAGTTGTTTCAAGCCCAAAAAAAACACGCAGTATTTGATGAAATGTTTTTAATAATTTGGTGGTTTATACAGTTTCAGAAAATAATTTAAATTAAAATTATAGGTTTCCACATAGCTGATTAGCCCTGAGGAAGCTTCCAAACTTTTAATTATTATTATTATCTTTTCTATGGGAAAAATAAATGAGAAATTTACTTCCAGAAGCGTGTGGGCATCACTGTTGAGCTCCATTGGCCGCGCAATAGGAATTGGTTGCTAGTAAGTTTGCCCTGATTTCTTCAAAGATTCATGTTTGAAATGACCACTGTTTGAAATGTGTTGGGAAAGTTTTGTCGCTTAGAAACTGGTTGTATATTTTAGGTGTGAGTGCTTCTCCAAGGAGCAGCCATCACCTAGAACAGGGGTCTCCAACCTGTACTTCAGGAGCTACCGGGAGCACCTCCTCCTCTAAGTAGCTCGCCAAGGGATTTCTGAATTAAACGTATTGTGCTAAAGAAGTAAAATCTGATCATTTAAATGCCTATTACCATTGTGCCATGACTCTTACATATACTCAATTTCTTATGACTAGCATCTCTCTGGCATTTTCGTTTTGTACAGGTAGCTCACCGGAGAAAAAAGGTTGGAGACCCCTGCTCTAGACCCTCATTACTGAAATTCCCTTGTACCAACAAAAGGAAATGTGGTTGCATACAATAATCACAAATGCAGAGTCAGAGAAATTTTAAAGTGGCCATATTACGCTATTTTCCGATCTATACTACAATGTTGTTTCCTCATCACAAAATATATCTAGAGTTGGCATTTAGTTCTTCTCTCAAACAAATACATGCACCTGGTGATGTCATGCGGTGATACAGGAAGTACTCCACTGTGTGTTGTAAACTGCACACACCTTCACTAGAATCATTTGGATTATTTCAGACATGGAATTGCCGATCTCTACTTAATAAAAGGTAAAAGAAAACTACTGCTTCATGACATCACAAGGTGGAACAGAGCATTTTGAGCTTTAGAGTAGAGGTCTGTGTGGGATCAGCACAGAGAATTGTAATTTTCATTCCCGCTCCTGCCCGTATCTCTGATAGTTTGTCCTGCTCCTGCCCGCAAATCCTGCAAGATGGGGACGTTCGCTTTCCTAAGCTCTATCAAACACAGAGAAAGAAGGAATTGTCTAAAATGCGCGAGAGATTAGACCACGTTCGCAAGTTGAGGCTGCTTAAAATGTTTTTTATTAATACTAAATAAAATATCCAGCACAAATGATGTATGATAGGCACACATTAATCATTTTTATATTTTACTTTACTCTCATATCATCTCACCCGTCCGCTTCCACATTGTTAAGTCCCACTCCTGCCAATGAGCTTTCAAAATATGTCCTGCACCGCACTGTTTTGTGTCGGGTCCAGGGTACAAGGCTCTACTTTGGAGATGTAGACAGACTAATAATAAAGTTACTCAAACATGTGTGAACAAATGAAATGAAATGAACAAAACACAACTCTGACTATGTTTTTGAGGAGGTAAAAACATTCAAACATAGATTAAAGCTCACAGCAATTTGTCAAAATATGGGAACATTAAGTAATATGATTTAGACTAAACATTTCACATCAAGTAATCCCAAACGACTCACTTTCTTCTTCCCAATTCACTTGTAACTCCTCAACTTATTTCAGCGAAGAAACCCTGCCACATAATTTGATTCTCTGGCAGAACATTTGAGAACTACCTTGTCGTTTCCTGAATGAACAAGTGGGATAAGCCCCTCACATGACGCTTCCTCCACGCTGTTACGACTAGGACATTTGTTTTGTACACCCCGTCATTTTCATAAACGCTTCCCAGCAAGTGTCAGCGCAGACAGGAGAAGCTCTATTAACGCTCTCCGGTTTGCAATAATCAAAATCAAAACTACCATTTACGCTGCCAGTTACATGACCGCAGATGGGTAAAGTAAGGAAATTCCTGCCATAAATAATGTATAAGCGTCTTGGATGCTGTTGGAAAGAGATAAACATGTGAAGCCGTCAAAGCTAAAGTACCAGGATGTCCTTCTTAAGCTCTACTCGCAGAATAGTGGTGGTCTTAAAGCGCTTTAAAAATCAGCCCCCTGCCTCTCCACTCTTCTCCCCGTGATTGTCAGGGGAGAAGGGAGCAGGGTGGTGTGGAGAAGAGGAGAGACCAAAGTACAATTGCATGAATGTGAGGTAGTAAAATTATGACATTTTCACAGTGCATTCAAAAATATACTTTTAAATTTACGTTTTAATTCCAACCATCAAGCTGACATACAACAACAGGATATGAACGCTTAACCCTGTGAGGCTAATCCCGTTATGCGTCGCTAAATCTAAACAGTAAAGAAGCTCCTCAAATGTCTGTATTAGTTCTTTGACCAAATGTGAGATCTTTTCTTCATTCATTTTTGGCAGTTGTTAGAATAGGCAGAAATGTATTTGCCTGATTCATCAGCAATAGGATTTATTCACTCGACAGTAGATGAGTACTTTTTTTATTTAACCAATCACTGCTATTTGGTCGTGACGTATGTAATGTGCCAAATCCCGTAGGAAGAATGGCAATAATGTCTTTCCCTTTGATAAAATTCACTAAACATTCTCTTTGTTCTGGCTTTAAATCCTTGATCTCATGAATCGTTGCCAACACAAAATGTATAGCTTCATCTACATCCATGTCGACCACTTTGTTTATTGTTGTGCTGTACCACAAAAGGGACCCAGACAGATGCTTGAGTTTGACATCATGGCTTCACAGCTCTTTACTGATTGGCCCGTACGCAGTCTACACCTTCCAGGGTTCTTGCATTCAGCTCTTGTATTCTGATTCCTGACCTAGTTGCTGGAGAGAAATGAAATTGAACAGAGGCACTAGGTGGCGCCAGCCTGGCTAGAAATTATAGGAATGGACTGAAAAAGAAAAAAATATATATAGCTGACAACAAGCTTATGTTCACTGGAGCTCAACAGTGATTGTCCTGTTCTGGAAGTAAATTCTCCATAAATTTTTCCTATCGAATAAAAAAAAATGTAAATATTAAGAGTTCAAAGAGATGGTGGAGGCTGACCAGCTACGCAGTAACTAATATCCATTACATGGTTATTTTAAGCCCGAAAGGCACATTTAAAATGCAAGATTTGTATTAATGCTTTAATAACTTTTCAGTGGTTTATAATGTTTCAGAAAACGATTTAATAAAATTATACATTTTATAATATGTGGCCATTAGTTACCACATGGCTGATTAGCCCTGGGCACACTCGCAAAATCTTTATATTACTTTTTATTGGAAAGTCACTGTGGAGTTCCATAGAAATTTGTAATAAGGTTTCTAATTCATCTAAAAGGTACACACAATGTTCTGTATCTGGAGGAGGGTATGGTACGCCAACTGCTTTACCTAGAATGTTCCACAGTATGGCATTAAACATATCTATTTTGCTATTATTAAATTTAACATGTTTTATTTCTCAAAAATACCTCGAAAACTGAAATGTGCCTTGGTAACATCACTGGCCTGTCTCTATGGAGATGGATAAGCTTAAAGTCATTCTGAGGAACATTTCAGGCAGAGGAATCACATCTCTATGGAGACAAGAAAGTTTCATTTCATTTTAGATGAGGAGCAAGTTACAGTACATTGGGTCATCTGAAAAAGCCAAAAGTTCTGGGAATTCATCCATACGAGACCCTATAGATTCATACAGCACAACTATACAGCATCTTCCAAAATGATCATGTTGGCTGCGAGTCAAAAACAGCAGCCTACTTCCTGCGTAAATCAGTGTAAACAGAGTCTGAACCACGATGAGTGCCAACCTCTGGGATAACTACAACAAACATCAGGCAGAACATAGGGGCCTTTCTTCTGCGGGTGAGCTGTATATGCGCTGGAGGAGGGCCCGGGCCAGAGCGGTGGTCTCTGTTACACCCCCCCCTCTCTCTCCTGTGCTGCACGCAGGTCCCTTTTGGTCTTGGCAGTACTTTCTTTATGGCTCAATGCACCTCATTTCTTATGGAGGTATGAATCACCAGTTGGCAATGAGCAGTGTATTAGTTTCCAGGTAGGGGAGAGGAGAAATAAAAAAGAGAAGAGAAGGAAGTTGCAAAAGTAAAATAACACAAAGCTCTTAATGGAGAAATAATAATGATGTTTGGAACTAGAGATCAAAGTCTTTGGCGCTTAATCTGGCCTTGGTGTCACTCTCGTCACACTGAGTTCTACACATTATCAGTCTGGGACGGATCTCTGTTTGAATCTGATTGGTCGAAGAGTCACAGCGGGACAAGCCGAAAAATCAAACTTTAGTTACAGTACATCCAGGTGAGAGAAAAGCACAGACATCTTCTCTGTGCACAAATACACAAAGCACAAAGCACTTTCTGCAGCTCTTCCACAAGTACGTCTGTCTTCGCTGCCATGTTTGTTTTGGTTTGTTTGGGCAGATATTTTTAGACGCCAATTTTCGTAACTATCCCCCAAAAATATATGATACTCAAAATATACTCCAAAATATATGATACTAAATGGAAATGATATCAGTCTTTATTATATATTTAGAACATAGGTCTACTACTTCAACTACTGCAACTGCTACTGCTGTTACTACAACAACTTTTACTATGGATACTACTATTACTGCAACTACTACTGCTGCACCAACTTCCTACCCAACTACCCTCTGAGCTAATACTGCTATAACTACGGCAATGAGGCTACTACTAGTACTAATTCTACTATTAAATACAGCTACTACTTTAACCAGTACTTTAACTACTACTACTACTAGTACTATAATAATAATAATAATAATAATTCTACTACTAATAATAACTAACTAACTAATAATTATACTATTAAATATAACTGCTACTAACTACCACTACTACTGCTACTGCTGTTACTACAACTTTTGCTTTGGATACTACTATTACTGCAACTACTACTGCTGCACCAACTTCCTACCCAGCTACCCTCTGAGGTAATACTGCTATAACTACAGCTATGAGGCTACTACTACTACAACAACTAATTCTACTATTAAATACAAGTACTACTTTAACTACCACTTTTACTACTACTTCCTACTACTACCTACTACTACGACGACTACTACTACTACTACTACTACTACTACTACTGCTACTATTACTAATAATCATAATAATAATTCTTCCACTAATAATAACTAACTAAGAATTCTATTATTAAGTACAATTGCTACTAACTACCACTACTACTACCTACCACTACTACTGCTACTGCTGTTACTACAACAACTTTTACTATGGATATTACTGTTACTGCAGCTACTACTGCTGCACCAACTTCTACCCTCTGAGCTAATACTGCTCTAACTATGGCAATGGGACTACTACTACTACTACTACTACAACAACTAATTCTACTATTAAATACAACTGCTATTTTAACTACCACTACTACTGCTACGACTACTACCTACTACTACTACTTAGGGGTGCATGATTATGGAAAAAAAGCATTATCACACTTATTTTGGTCATTATTGAAATCACAGTTATTTTTTAGTTACACACTACATTTATTCAGCATTTCTCTCTCAAAAAAACCCACTTTGTTATTGATAATTTAAGCAAAACTTCCAAAATTGAAAATAAATATACAGTAGGCTACAACTACGTCCCTTAGAGCAGTTTTGCAATGTATAAAACATAAAATGAATAAAATATACTTTGAATATGAAATAAGGCATAGAAAAACATAAACATCTTCAAAATAAACTATATGTCCTGCTGGGCTACAATCTCTATCTCTAAAAAAATATCTCAAAATAAACTTTGTTGAGCTAAATCATTTCAACACAATTGTTTGACACACAAATTGAAATCATAATCAAAATTCAATTAATTTCACAGCGTTACTACTACTACTACTACTACTACTTCTACTTCTACTACTACTACTACTACTACACTAACAACATAATGTATGAATTGAAATCCGCACTAATTTGATCGCCAGCTTCAGTGCTTGATGTGCTTTTCCTTATTGCATTTGGACCTTTGAGTGAGCCAAGTTTCCTAAAGATGGAGCAGATAAATTTACACAAAGTGGTAATAGGTCTCAGTTGCAGAATAGGTCACTAAAATGCCAAAGCAATCGTGAAATGTGATGTCTTTATTCAACCACACTGTCTCGAGTATAAAAAAGTAGGCCATACTCGTCCCTGGTGTATTGTAAATAATTACACAGACAATATTTTGTGTCTATTGTTAGGAGTAATAGGCAGCACATATTTATGTAGTAGACGCAACTTGGAAAAATATCAAAAGAGAAATATGTTAGTAAACTTCCAGTCTAGACCTTGAGACTTCAACATTTTTAGTGTGCCATAAAGAAGAGGAATGCTAGCAAGTGTTAAGGAAGAATGCCTTTGAACAGTATGGTGAAAAAGTTGCTATATCTGAATTGCATTGCCAACTGGGAGACTATAAAACAAGAATTATTAGTTTTGGAGATAAAATATACGGTGGCCGATGGGGGCCAAACGCACTGCAACAGCCCAATGTGTCTCAGTTAGAGAAAACAGCTTCAAGTTCAGGAACGATGCAAATTTACAAACTTAAACACAAGTTTAAATGAGGTACAAACAAAGAACGCGGTGCAAATGAAAAAAACGAGGTGCAAGAAACAAAGGCAAATGTATCATCATCAAATACACTGCAAACAGAGAAACAACGCAAAGCACAAAATGATGAAAACCAAGAAAACACCTGCAAACAAAAAAGAGTCATCACAACAGAAGTGCTCCAAACCTACAGAGGGAGCTCTCAGTGTAACAGCTCAATGTTTGTTACAGCAATGTGGCTTTTTATAGACACATCAAGAATCTCGGACTTCTGGTCATTGCACAGTGCATACTGGGAAGGATTCTCCGAAAAAGTGAGCATCAAACCGCCATGTTTGATTTCCCAGTGAGATGAGTCTATTGACAAAGTCAATCTTTTCTAGTCTTTTGAACCATATCACTTTTGTTTCTGGTTCTGATATTGTCATATTTTAGTTTTGGGATTCGGACATTGTTAATTGTGTGGTTCTTGGATGTCCTAACAGCGGAAAACGGCTCGAGAAATGTGTTTGCGAACGTCATAAATGCAAAAGGGAATCAGATGTGTAAGACTGCAAACCTCTGTTCAAACTGTTTCCCTTCCCAACAGAATTGAAAAATAGTGAAAGGCGAAGGCGATGGGCTGGATTGATCCACAGGAAGGACGAAAAAGGAAAACTTTTGACTGCCTAAATCATCCCAGGTTTGCAGCAAACATTTTGTATGTGGAGCGCCATCAAAGCGGGATTATATTCATATCCTGTGTTTATAAATAATATAAATATCGCTGTACAACTTGGTGCATCACGTGTTGTTTATTTTGTTATATTTCACACCAGATTTTATAAGGCTCTCTGTAGTTTATAGTCAGTTGGCCGTTTTCTGTCTCTTTCATGGACAGAGCTTTTCTCTCTCTCCATTCAGTGTGTCTCCACTGATCTGTTATACTTAGATCGCCCCCTGCAGGTTTGGAGCACTTCTGTTGTGATGACTCTTTTTTGTTTGCAGGTGTTTTCTTGGTTTTCATCATTTTGTGCTTTGCATCGTTTCTCAAGTTGCGGTGCATTTTATGATGACACATCTGTCTTTGTTTCTTGCGCATGTTTTTTTCATTTGCACCACTTTCTTTGTTTGTACCTCATTTAAACTTGTGTTTGAGTTTCTGAATTTGCATCGTTCCTTTACTTGAAGTTGTTTTCTCTAACTGAGGCGTACTGGGTCATAGCAGTGCCGTCGCTCCCGATTACCACTGTAAAATATCTACATGTCATAGTTAGTTTAAAAAGTATCCAAAATACTTGAAAACACTTTACTTTACTTTACTTTTTAATTTATTTTAAGATTTACCCATTTTTTTCCGTATTTGAGCACAATATGTCTTGCCCAGTACAGATAGTGTATAAGCATGTCTGCTGTCTGCATCTAATTATTATAAGTCTTATTGTCCGATAATCAGAATGTGCGTGGTTAGCATGCTAGTGATGACAAAACTCTGCTCTGATCTCTGAAAGTTGTAAAAAAACGCTTATAAAATCATTGTGCTGAGTAATTAAAATGTTCGCAATGTATTAAGGTAAGAGAGGAAAAGCTTTGGATCACTACATAAACATTTTAAAATGAAGTAGTTGAGTATTTCACGTTCACAACAGTAAAAATCTGGTAGAGCGCCCCTAACATTACATCACTTTGTTTGCTATCTATACTTTTTAGTAACATATTCAGTAAAATATTTAGCATGCACTGTCCAAATATATTGCCCCAATGTGATAAACTCTCTTTGTATGACATAAAAAGGACTCAGTTGTATCAAAATAAATAAAAAATGTAATAATAAATACATAAAGAGATGAGTGTAGTGGTGACAATAGAAATAGTGAAGAGAGCAGAGGAGACATGTGCTCTGTGAATAGGGTCGTTAATTGGGTTGAGACGTGAGCTCTCGCTGAAATCCCAGGGCCCGTTCAGTTTTTCTTGACAGAAATCAAATTCTTTCACATCAAAAAATAAATAAGGAAGCATGTTAATTTGGAGCTGCAGGCCAATGAGGTGTGAACATAACAGGAACGCAGTAACATGTGCCCTGGATCAGGACATCTGCTGTTACATCCTCTGGTTATGTGTCACCTCTGAAGTATGCCAGATATGAATGTGTGTGCGTGTGTGTGTGTGTGTGTGTGTGTGCGTGTGTGTGTGTGTGCAGACATGGTTATGGGCAAGGTTCATTTTTAATAGAGACTGACTGACAACAAATAACTCTATAAGAAGTCTGACCTGGAGTAGAAAGTGGAAATTGAGCTTAAGTGCAATAGGGATGGGGGGAAAAAAACATAAATAAATGAAATGATGAGAAAATAAACATGAACACCAAGATGTTACATGTACTACTGCTACCACTACTACTATTACTACTACTACTACTACTACTGCTACTTAGAGATGTAACAATAACCGAAATGTCGTGACACTGTATCATCAAAGTTCTCACAATAATATCGTGGACCATCACAATATATTGAATTACAAGTCTCTTTGCTTAAATTAAGACTTATGGTGCAGCAATAACTAAAAAAAGACAGAGGGAACTACATAGACCATGATCCTTTGCTCCATTTCAAGTGCAGACTACATGAAGAAATAACAGTTCTAAGCACTTTCAAGTCTTAGTTCTTTGGATTAAGTCTTGTCAAGGCATTTTAAGAGGAAAAAGTACACTGTAAGCAATTGCTGTAAATTTACGGCCAATTTCCAACAGTAATATACTGTATTACTGTAATACAGTTTTATACTGTAATTTGCAATGCATTGTGGGCTGCTGAACGTGAAGCAACAGCACACATGCCTTCAACAGTATGTTAATGTAATAAATCAGAGTAAATCACAGTAAACTACAGTATTTTTGAAATCTGGTGCGCGCTAAACTTGCGAGGGAAAGTTTTACTGCCAGTGCATCGGGGACATGCGCTGCAAGACGACCTGCTTCCTCTGCATCGGATTGTGCATCTACAAATAAAACGGTAAGTAAAAACTGTCTTTGCCAAGAGAATACAAGTAAAATCATGTTTGAAATCGAACTGTTGCTCAACAAGTTATCTAGTGAGTGACTGTGTTATTGTCATTTATTTTTTGCATTTGATTTTGCTATGGTCAATTTAATATACTGCTCTTCCTTCGAACGAGTGACAAAAGCAGCTCAGTTAATGCTACACAGTCACGTTAGCATAACCAGGAGGGAAAGAGGTGCATGAATTAAAGCTAGAACATATTTACATCTAGCAGAGAGTATTAAGGGGTTATAACGAGTAAACTACAGTTGGTGGATGAGGAAATAGTGAAATGACAGAGAACAGAGATGCTGTGGTGAGTTCATTTTACTTTCTGTCGAGTCTGAATGAAATTTGTTAAACACTGAATTGAGGCAAGTTAGCTAACGTTAATCCTTGTTTGGTAAAACAACTTTTACATGAGGCGTAACGATTTTTGTAACAGTTAGACTGTTGAAAATGGGTTTGCTTTCTTGAAATTTTGAATTTAATTTATCTAAATTGTCTGTCTGTTGCAATATGTTATTTGGTCTCCTGCAGTGCCACAGACTCACGCACACACACAGGAATAAATTGGCTGATGAAAAGTGGTCTCATGGAAAAAAAAAAATAATAATAATTCCAGTGGCAGAGCGTGCATTTCACACCTAGGCCTTCAGTAGTGCTCCGTCTGAAACAATCCTCAATAACTATTTCATGGTTACCTAACTTACGAAGGATGTAATGTTATTGTACATCCCTTATTTTTGATAATTGTGTTTGTTGCTGTTTAGAGTGGCAACGCTGGAATAAAGCCAGGAAGAGGAACAACAACTAGCCTGGTGACACTCATTTCTCCATGACTGAGATGACTGCTCTTTGAATCACTGTCCACACCTACTCATACGAATGCACTTACTTTTAAGAGGTAAAACACAAGCCTTACGGGACTCTTTGGTGGTAAAGCACAAGCCTAACTCACATACTATTTTAAAAGTTTAAAACATGAGTCTATGTCACAGAACTCCTTTAAGAAGTAAAAGTACCTCAGAGACCTATTTTAAGAGTTAAAACTATGGAGTAAGAAAGCTTTTAGAAATATTTGTGTGCATAGAATCTGTGCATATTTGGGAAATCCGTGCATATTTGTCTGTGGTTGAGCATAAAATAAATATTCGTAAAATCTCAAATGCGTCCAGTCGTACATAAAATATATTGTGTGTATTTTATCCATCAGAATACGAACTGAAAAGTTACGACATCAAGAATTACAATCACGAAATGAAAATTTACAATTACGCTTTCTTCAGTACGAATATGAATTCACAGACCCGACTGTCAAAAATACAACATCACTTCACAAGCAGAAGAAATCAATCGAGATGCATGGTTACATGGTTTAAACATGTTTTAGTTTCCTAAACAGTCCTAGTCCTGGTTAGTCCTGGTGTAGTCCTGGTTTAGTCCAGGTTCAGTCCATATGTGGCCCAAAAGTCCGGCATCTCGATTGATGTTTACATTCCTAATCATGAGCCCCCCCTGAGCTTTCCCACAATATCGCAATAAATATTGGACCGTGAGGTTCATACTGTGAGACTTGGATATCGTTACACCTCTACTACTGCTGCTACTACTACTACTACTACTACTACTACTACTACTACTACTACTACTACTACTACTACTACTACTACTACTACTACTACTACTACTACTACTACTACTACTACTACTACGGCAAAAGGAGAAATTCAATTTGTCAACTTGACAAGTTCAGTTCAGCATAATCATTCATGACCCTTGTGGTGGATACCTCTGCCACCACTCAACACTGTCAGTATTTTTTCATTTCATTTCATTTCATTTCCATTAAGTTAATTACATCACACATAGTTTAATTCTTTTATTTAGACTTATATTCTAATTTGGGTGCACTCATTTTAGTTAATATAAGTCTGAATTATTTACTTACACTTGTTCTTTTTTGTTGTTTTTTTGAGTTCCGGATGGAGAACCCTCGGGAGAGACCATGAATCCACAAGGGGGGTTGCTTTAAGGTCAATTTATTATCACTTATTATTTTCTGTATTATACTTATTTGCTTTCTTGTTACTTTAAGTTAGTATTTTTGTTAATTATTTAGTGTAATTCTCCCCTCTTGTGTTCAGCTTTAGTTGGTCCTCACCCCTGGTCCTTTGTCTGGTTGGGTTAGTTTTGTTCTGCTCAGTTTGATTTGATTTGAGTTACCCCAGCTGGGCCTGACTTTTTTGTTCAAGACTTACCTAATTTGAGCCTTTGTTAAATGATCTATTTTTTTTAACTTTATTAAATTTAAACTTGTTTTTGTACCTTGTGTTTGGGTTTCTGTTTGGTCCACTACAGCCCTGAATGATTCTGCAAATATAACCCCACACTCCGTGCAAGTTCAAAAGACCGAGCTAAATAACAGAATCTGTAAACAAGTAGGTGTGTTAGTTTCAGAGTAGTTTCAGTGTAGTTAGCTCCTCCCTTCAGACAGATATAAGGAAGTGTCCTGCAGCATTTTGACCAGAACTGAATAATAATAATACATCAGACTTATATAGCACTTTTTGGGGCACTCAAATAGGCTTACTACCACACGATCACAGACCATTTCATCACCATCCAAAACATCAGAGCAGAGTAAGAACAAGGCTTTTCCCGCTGTGTTCACCTGGTTCTCCCCGGACACTGCTGTGATGTTGCAAGACAGAAAGACAGAGGAGAGACACTTTTAGCTCTTTCTCTCCTCAAACTGCCCTGACACAGATCTGCTGACCCTGCCTGACCTCATCCTGTTAAACTGCTCTGAGACCTTTGACGTTGAGACACAAAGGCCACTGAGATGTGCAGTGGAAATGTTGCAGCAAAATCTGAAGTATCCCTTTCTCACAAACAACACTGAAATCACCACTAATATGAATGCCAACCTAACTAATCTTTACACTTCACTGTCATTGGTTAAAGGCACCTGTCACTCACTCAGATCATGAGGAACACTGACCAATAGGAGGAGTGGATGAGGAAAGTGTCTGTATTTGCCTCAATTGAGATGTTACTGTTTTACTTTGGAAAGTTTCAGAGTATTGCATGATTAAACTTATCTTTACGAAGATAAATGTGACCAGGCCAAGTAACGGGTCAGATCTGTGGAGAGGTTGAGCGCATGTTTAATCAGGTATGAGCAATAAAACACTTGCGAGACACACATTTAATCCTGTGGAAAAGAACAACTCCATGGAGAAAAGCATTTCCACCAGCAGTGTTACATAGCTCACCTTTAACATATCTCAACTTATCAAGATATATGAAATCCAGGAATAGGTTTCTTCTCAAAGAGTCATTACTTTCTGAGAGCGTGAACTTTAGATCTGAACCTATACAAGTGTACCATGATGTGAAAATGAGTTTACAGTCCAAATGTACAGATGTGTGAAGGGGAAGTGTGTTATAAGTGAGAACACAGGAGAGGATGGAGGAAAAAGGCCTAACTATGTGAAGAAACCTGGGACACTGAGTTCTCCAGTACGTATGGATCTGTTCTCCAAAGTGTAATGGACTGTGCTCATATACAGTCTGCACCAAATCCTGCCCCGAAGCTACATCTCACTATCTTCACACTAGAATTGTACATACATGCTATGAGTCATATGAGCTCCATGGGAAACGTGGTTCACTTTTTGCAGCTCCCAAATATGCCCCACTGGAGGTTTAAGAGCACATGCAGCTTCAAATTAAAAATGTAGAGCTGAAGAAATGACTTATTCTTTCATATTGTCTTGGCGAAATAAAATAATGGATGAAATAATTGAAATGATTGCCCCGTTCATTGCAGCAATCCACTTTTTAATTTAAATGGAAAGTGAAACATGGTGAGCATTATGAGATTAAGGTCCAATTGGTGAATGAATAATTTAACACTGTAATTACAATTTGATACATAAATCACAATGACTTTCGTTTAAGATTGAAAATTCTAAGTCCTGCAAATGGACATGGTATTTTATATTTTATTAACAGCTCACCATGAATCAATTTAGAAAAATACATAATTGCACCATTGTTTTCCATATCACCTGCTTGACTTTATGGAGATGTTATTGCCTAGAATGTTCCGCAGTATGCCATTAAACATATATATTGCCATGGAGATGAACAAGTGGCATAAACAAGCTGAGTTTCTGGCGAGATATGTGGAGAGGAAACCCCGCTCAAAGGAAGGACGTATGTTTTTTTTCCAGGTAAAGCAATAACATCTCCATGGAAACCAGCATGTCGCATACACTAAACCGGCACATCCAGGAACTTGACTCATGAGAGATGTTCACGCCCCTTTTTTGGGGGGAAAACAAACGACCCCTCTCATTATCTGTAATGCAAATTACGGTCAATAAACGTAATTCAAACAGAACTCCTAGGTCTAGATAATAACAGAAAATACACCAAATCAGTATGACTACTCGATACATTACCACTTTGCTGCTCGTTGACCGTGAAAGACATGTACAAAAGTTTAACTCAATTAATATGAAAACGTGCCCCTTCAGTCTCCCATGTACAAAGTGTACCCCACTCAGTGCCACAAGTGTCATACCTGGACATTTACTGTATTTTCCAGACTATTGAGGGCACCTGAATATAAGCCGCATCAACTAAAACAAAAATTTAACAATAGGCCGCACCAGAATATAAGCCGCAGGTGTCCACGTCCTCAAGAACGTTTTCAAGTTCGGGCCATCTGGTTTTATCGCCTCTGAAAGATTTTGTCGTCCTTTTGCATTGAGTCAGTTCATCACTCTGCTGTCGGCAAAATCTCACCATCGACTCACTGATGCCGAGCTCACGGGCAGAGGCTCTGTTTCCTTCTTCCACAGCCACATCAATTGCCGTTAACTTAAAACTACTGAAGTCAGAGACAGTTCTTCTTATCATTTACACATACGGGTAAGACGTATCCCCCGCACTAAAGTTTATTTAGTATCATAACTTATTTTATCACACGGCGATAAACTATTTCAGTGCGCTGAACAACTAGTGTAGCACCTTCATGTGAATCCTACATCCATGTGTTACTCGCACTTTCTGCACTCAGGCTGCACGTATCTGCTGTGTTGCCAAACCATAGACCATATTTATGAATGAACAATGTGCCAAACAAAGAATCTGTCCATATACTAGCCGTATCGCTTTATTAGCCACAGGGTTCAAATTGTGAGAAAACAGTAACGGTTTATAGTCCGGAATTTACAGTATTCGTATCTCACTGAGTCTCCAGGTAAGAAATTGTTTTCCTGTATTTTTGTCTTTATATTTGGCTCATATTTAAAGTATGTTAATTAATTTAGCATCATTTCTGTCATAGCCGATAACTGTTTGCCTAGATTTCTGTTTTCTTTGGTCCGATTTGTTTTTGGATGAATGAATGAATTTCCGTGAAGGTTTCTTAGCTTTACTGTTTGTACACCCAACCTCACAGCAGCTCTTCGGCATGTCTAACGCCAACAATAACGGTCACAAGCAGAAATTGTTTTGGGTTTTTTATATTCTTCACCTTTTAAAATACTTACAAACACATATAAAACATATACAGTACAGAGGTGGTGTGCAGTTGATTACACAGGAAAGCAGAAGAAAGAAAACAAAACGTGACTTGCTCTGAGGGATCGTTTTCCCCGTAAAAGTTCATAGTGCATCTTTAAATATTCACAGTTAAATCACTCAGCAAATCGACGCACAGCCAAAGGTGATGGGGTCAAAAATACACTGGTATAAACAGAAGAAACTGCATATTTTCATAAACAAATATCTCCTCAGTACATCTTCATTGTGTAATTTTCTGTCCACGGGGGAAACCCACTTGAACAAATCACAGTATTAAGCAGAATAAATACATCCAGTTATGAGAATGAAGCTTTATTGAGTTTGACATGTGCACGACAGCTCTATAAAAAGAGGAAGAGCTGCACCGACAACAGACCGAGAATGACAATGAAATAAGTGGAGGAAATGGCACGACTCTTATTTTCTTTCCAGGTCCAGAAAGGCGACTGTGTTAGAATGTAAACAGCGAGCTGCTTGAAGATCGTCCCATGTGGTTGGATTACATGTGTGTTCAGGGCTCCTTCTGATTATTGTATTCTCTATTCTCCACACAGTTTGTAGGTGCTCTTATGTGAATGACTAAATCTGTCCTTGAAAACGTCCATTAAAGTTTGACTGTGTTCTTGAGGAGCTTTTGTTGTTAGTTAATTCTTAAAGGACCCACATTCTAGTTTGTTTTTTTGATTCCTGCATGTTTAACACACAAACCCTGCATATAAAACAGGTGCTCCGCTGTGTTTTTAAACTCTGAAATTGCCAATCTCTACTGAAGAAAAGGTGAAAAGTAGCTGTTAACTTGAAAACTACCACTTCATGACATCACAAGGTCAAACAGAGCATTAATAATACTAAATATGTGTTAATGAAATGAAACAACATTTTAAGAGTGCCTAAATGCTGGTAGTTCAGTTAGTAGTGGTGTGCAAAAATATTGAATATATTGTTTTATCGTATCGTTTAATCATGTGATGATGATACAGTATTGTAACAAACAGGCTGGTTTGTTACCCCAAACCACACTTAGCACCTTCACCCTTCACTAGAGCATTTTAAAACACTGCACTTTCCTTGCACACAGCACTTTTAACATATTTGCACATCACAAAATAAATTACACACAATTGGTTTTAAAAAATATTTATTGACTTTCCTTTAACCATTTTTTATTCCTGAGGCACAGCACTTTAATTGGAAGTTGCTTGTCCCTGGAGGAAAAGGGAGACAATAATAAATTACATTTTAAATTGACTTTGTGCAATAAATATGGTGCAATATCTGTTTTAGAATGTTTTAAGTGTTGATGTGTTTAGTGTATTTTATTGTGTTTTAATGAATGGTGGATCTGCTTTTACTTACCTCCCCTTTTTATCTTCTGTCCAGGTGTGAAAAGAGTCCCCGGGAAACGAGCTCCCTCTTTTATGGTTCCGGGCTGGACCACGTGTAACATTTTGTCCAGGGGTTTTAGGTTAGGTGTTTTATTGGTTTATTTGTTTTAACATTTAATTGGTGTAATTGTTTTAGGGTTTTATGTATATAGTTGGTGGTTTTAATAGTTATCTGGGTTTTGGGTTGTTTTATGGAGGTTTAGGTTTTGATTTTACGCTAATGATAATTTTAACCATCCCTTTTTTAGCATAGTGGTTTTATCCAATCAGTAGGACCAGCATAAAAGGCGCCTTCAAACATCAGTCTGTGTTCTGCTGCTGGAGAGGAAACTGCTGCCTGCCTCCATTTTGCACCCTGCACTTTTTGTACTTGCACTTTTGTAATCATTGAAAAAACAAAAGTAAACTGTGGACCACAACTACCTGTCTGTGTCTGGATTTTGGTTTTTACCTTGCTCACTGAACCCCAAGCCGCTCACGGTCAACCTACGTTACAAGTATCGATATTGTGAGTTGCTGTATCAATTTATCACCAGGAGTACTTTTTGGTATATTTTACTGAATAATTTAGTTACAGTGCTACAGTTTTGTGGTTTGTTTAGTGAAAGGAAAACTCGTTTATGCAACATATTTAACATTTTCACTGTTTTGATGATTAAAATGGGTGTGTTTCATGTGAACTTTGCACAAGAAGTGGTTTAACAAATACTTTTAGTATCTCAGCCATGATTTAGCCTTTACTTTTTATTGAACCGTATCGAATCGAATCGAAATATATCGTACTGTTCCGTAAGCTCACTGTATCGAGATATGTATTATATGGGCAACTTCCGAATGATACCTGAATGACTGTGTTCTTAAGGAGCTTTTGTTATTAGTTAATTCTTAAAGAGTTTTGTTTTTGTGTTTTTGTGTTTCATTCCCGCATGTTTAACACACAAACCTTGCATTTAATACAGGAAGTGCTCCATTGTGTTTTTAAACTCCACACACCTTCACAAGAATAATTTGGATTATTTCAGCCCTGGAATTTCCTATCTTTACTAAACAAAAGGTAAAAGGTAGATGTTAACTTGAAAACTACCGCTTCATGACATCACAAGGTGGAACAGAGCATTTTGAGCTTTAGAGATGTAGAAATATGAATAAAAAACATGTCTCAGTGAAATGAATGAATGAAGTGGTGGTAGTTGGTGGTATTCAGAAAATCAGAGACGATCACAAGAAGCAGGCAAAATATTCACACCATCATGAGTCCAGATTCTAGCACAGTCTGGCAGAAGAATTTAAAATTCAGATTAACTTGGTAAATGAATAAATAAATAATTACATAACAGATTGATCTATAATACAATAAAGACATTTTGATTGAACATGTTGACAAAGGTAAGGCTAAATAAAAGAGCCTAAGTGTGTATAAATGATTTGAGTACACCGGGGCTAAACAATCAAGGTTCAGTCACATTTCTTGGATGAACACCAAACTATACAAGACTTAATTTCAGTTTTTTGTTGTTATAAAAATATTGCACACATTCCACTGCTGGACAGATGCTACAATAATAACTATAGTGGATTTTAGTGTGTGTGTGCGTGTGTGTTCGGAGCAGTGCCCCCCCGATATAAGCACCACTCTTAAACTGCTGACCTTGGCCTCCTCCCTCCTGACTCCAGCAGACTACAGAGTACACAGAGTACACAGACAGCAGGACCCACACCGCTCCACCACATACATCTCTCTACTTTCATTTCCTGTTTTTGTGAGTTTTGTTTCTTTCTCAAGTTCAAACACAACAAACACAACACTCTTAAAAGGAATAAATGGATCCATAAGGGTGCACTTGGTTTAGTTTAAATAAAATACAAAATTATTTGCTACTGCTATCCATTACATTACTGTTACTTCTACTAGTAATACTAGTACCTTTACTACTACTATTATTACTAGTACCATTAGTACTACTGGATTACTACTACTACTTCCACTGTTACTACTGCTACTCATGCTACTACTGCTGCTACTACTACTAGTGCACCTACTGCTGCTACTACTGTTGCTGCTGCTGCTACTACTACTACTATCACTATACTGCTGCTACTGCTACTACAAATTCTGCTACTGCTACTGCTACTACTACTATTACTACTACTGCTACTACTACTACTACTACTATTGCTACTGCTATTGCTACCCCTACTGCTACTCCTTCTACTCCTACTCCTCCTCCTCCTGCTACTACTACTACTTCTACTCCTACTTCTCCAAGTCCTCCTGCTACTGCTACTACTACTCCTACTTCTCCTAGTCCTCCTGCTACTACTATAACTACTCCTCTTCCTCCTCCTGCTACTACTACTACTACTACTACTGCTACTGCTACTGCTACTACTACTACTAGTACTACTACTCATACTACTCCTGCTACTACTACAACTCTTTCTGCTACTACTGCTACTCCTACTGTTGTATCTTCAAAAGCTCTGCCTCCTTCTGTTTCTACTATCACACCTTTAACACTAGTACTTTTAAATTGCCACTCCTGCTCGTTCCTGAACTCAGTGACCTGACTCCAGCTCAGCGGTAGAACAACCTGTGCCCTCTGTGACTTCCACCTCGCTCCTAAAGCCAGATGACACATATTCTCAGATACTTTGAGCCTGCTCTGAATCGCCGTGTACTAGCACTTATGCTAATGTGTACCTCCTCCTATAACTCAGCGAGCGCCGGTCGTAGCAGGGATCCACTCTCACGCTGCACACCTGAAGAATCTGTCTCGTACCTGCTGCGCTCAGCCCCGGCTCCTGTAATTCATCTGCACAGCCTACGTCCTGCCATCACATCCAATTATTAGACGATTAGCAGAAGCATGCACACGGCTAACGATCTCACATCACTTCACATTAGGGCCCCGTGCGTCGTGCGCCTCCAGAAGAATGTGTGCTAAATGAAGAGAAGGGAGCGGAGGAAGAGGAGGCTTTCATACTTGCAACTCAATTTCGCTGCTAAATAATTGCATATCTTTTCCAATGAGTTTGAAGATGAGTGCAGTAGGATTCTATAATGTGTGGCGTCCATGAATTTTCGGTGTTATTATAGCTTGTATTTTGTGGTCTAATCTAGTCTGAAAAGTGCACTGTCACTTTTAGGTTGGGGGTCCGTCACCTTCTTGTTTCTATATGTAACCAGATTATACATTTACAAGTCTGACAAAACAAGGACAAAGGCAGGGTATAGTGGAAAGGTTCTAGCCAGGCTGGCCTCCGCTCAATTTCATTTCTCTACAGTGACTAGGTCAGGAATCGGAATACACTAGATGGTTCACAAAAACCCTGGAAGTTCGAGTTCGAGCACCAGCCAATCAGCAAAGAGCCATACATTCTGGGTTGTGAACGATTCCCGAGATCGAGGATTTAAAGCCAGAACAAAGAGAATGTTTGGTGACTTTTACCAAGGGGACCAATGGGATTTGGGAGAATCTTAATATACCAGTTCGCCCCCATTACATACGTCACAACCAAATAGCAGCGATTGGTTAATAAATAAAAGTACCCGCCTACAGTTGAGCAAACAAATTCTAACACTGCGAGGTCAGACGTTTTCTACGAAGTGAAACTGACTGATGAATCAGGCTAGGAAGGTTCAATTTCTTTATTTAAACAATGATATTTAAAAGGGTTTATTTTATGTTATAATAAAATGCACAAAATACAATAGAAAGTGCTGTAGTTGGTCTTTAATTTAATTTAATTTAACAGAACTAAGGGGCATTGAGTTTTCGAGGTTGAAAGAGCGCTGTGCTAGAAGCCTATATTGCACTAATCTCTATTACGTCAATAATCCTGACCATTAAATAAATAAGCACCTAATAAACTACAACTACATAGTAAAAGCTATTATAACCAGAAGAGATTGAGAGCAGAATTACAAGCAGCAGCGGCAATTTGCGACACAGGAAACCATTGGTTAACGTCAAGAATGCTATTAAACACCACCAAACCACGTTTATACAACAAAAAGGGCATTGGCCTCGCGTTCTGAATATCAGGCACTACAATCGGAGCAGCAGCTAGGGGTGTGCAAAAATACTGAAATATCGTTATTTTGAATCGTTTAATGTGATGATACAATATCGATATCATGAGTTGCTGTATCGATATATCGCCAGGAGTATTTTTTGGTATATTTTAATACAGTTTTGTTGTTTGTTTAGTGAAAGGAAACTCGTTTATGCGACAGATTTGACATTTTCACTGTTAAAATGTTTGTGTTTCATATGAACTTTGCACAGGAAGTGGTTTAACAAAGACTTTTAGTGTTACAGCCATGATTTAGCCTTTTTTTTTATTTTTTATATTGAACTGTATTGAATCAAATTGAAATATATCAAATCAAATCGTAACCTCACTGTATCGAGACATGTATCGTATCGGCAGCTTCTGAATGATACCCAGCCCTAGCAGCCACTGTTACCAATAGTACCTTTAATCCAGTTGTCACACAACACATTAGAAAAGGCTTTCACAACAGTAACCACTTCACCAGAGAACATTTGAACTAGTACATCTACCCACAGAAAGCCCCGACAACCACTCTGCGGCGTGGGCACCTTTGTCTAGTTTCTAATCAGTAACACCGGGTGAGCCAGGCACAGCGTCAAGTTCACTGATGCTCTGAGGTAGGAAAACACATTACCAGTGATGTTCCACAGTATGACATTAAACGGCTTTACTCTACATGAATTCAAATACAAGTGGTTTTATTGCTCAAAAATACCTAGAAAAACAAAGGCAATCTGACTGTAGGCATGGTCGCCTCTCCACAAATCTGACCAGTAACTTGGGCTGGGTTGGTCTCCATGATGCCATATTGTGAAACATTTCAGACAAAGAATTAACACCTCCATGAATAAAAGCAGGTGACGGACCCTCCACCAGAAAAGTTACACAATGCACCTTGAACCTGTTATGTTTACATGCTTTTCCAAATATATGAGTATTTTTCATAACCTGATTCTCTGGAACAACATGTTTTAGATTTCTTTTTGGAGGGACACAAAACTTGTCCCCGTGGACATTATTCCACATTTAACCTATCTTCATGGAGTCCAGAAGGTGACACCACCAGGCCAAGTTACTGGTCAGATCTGTGAAGTGACAACTCAGTCACTGTCATAAGAGCAAGTTATTTAAAGCCCTTGTAACTAAATAAATCTATGATACAGGTTTTTATGCAATACTGGCAAATCCAAAACATCTTCATGGAGACAAGCAGGTTACATTATGCACCTTTAAATTATATTCTATGGAAGATAAACTGTTTGATCAGACTTTAAATATTGCTGAATTTCTCACTTTGAATGGTTTAACTCTGAAAAAATATGTTGAATTTTCATATTTTCATTCTGAACTTCACTTGCAATTGTAGTTCAAGTATGTTCAAGGTGTTTAAAGAGTCAAAATAATAATAATAATCATGAAAAAAATCATTAATAAAAAAAAAAAAAAATCACCTTTTTTTTCTTTCATGTATTCTGCTTTATTCTCACAAATGTGTTACTGTTGCAGGGAGGCATATGTTTCTGTGAGCCACACAACTTCACTTTGGAAGAGTCAAGATAGTAACAAAATATATTTAGGATTTTACTTCAGGCTGAACTTTTACTACAAATCAACTTTAATGCCTTGGTGGTCTATCACTTTTATGGTGTTTTATGTGTTTGTAGATTCATTGTCCATTCTGTCCACATTTGACCCGACAAACACAGAGCAGGACCAGTGAACACACAGGCTGCTCGGAGCGATACCTTCAGTATAACAGAGCGGTGCAGAGTTTGCCCTGTGCCGTGTGCGTGTCTGCAGGGACCTCTGTGGTGTTCACACAGCTCCACTCTGCTCCAGGCACACGACAGGACACAGGCTCCTAACCCTGACCGTGGAGGCCTGCCGAAGGTTAGTCTAATGTGCATTTATAAAACAGGTTATCTCACACATACAGAGGCTGATATTATGCATGTTTGTATTTATGTATTGTTTGGTATTTCACTTTCCATTTGAATATTAGCCAAACTCAATACAGTCCAATCCAAGTTCAAAAACACTGCTCACATGCTTTGGTTTTGGAGTTGTTGTTGCAAATCAGATACTAATTCATACTAAAACTAGTATCAAAACTCATCTGAGCAAGTATCGATACCATAGACTGCATAAAAAAGTGGATGTCACCCATTACATTCAGCTCCAGTCAAATGAAGCTCACGATGTCAGCGGTTACAAGAGCAAATTTAGAGCACAGTTCCACATCAGGAACAGGAATTTGTTTTTATGGACAAAATTGTGAAATAAAAACACCAGGATCATACAGAGCGGGTTAATATGAACATTTTAAGATGAAAATGATAAAGCTCTCTGCAGCGGTCACAGAGAGAGAGGTGACCATTTTTCAATGTAAAGTCATGGAGCCGGAAGTGCCCCCATGCTCACTTCCTATTTGGAACACGGCGACTGGTGTTTCTATACACAGTCTACAATCGATATTAAAAAGTCACATTCACAGGACAGAAATGAATCTTTCCTGAATAGTTTTAGAATGATCTTGAGCTATATCAGAAGTATAAGCCCACATAGACGAGTATACGCCCATGGACCACTAGAGAACCTAGGATTACACAGATGGTAATATAACTATGATTTAATACTGAAAATCACATTCTGTTGTCTAAAGAAAAAGTGTTTTTTAATAATCATCGTGATATCTGTACTGGTCAGAGGTGGGGACTTGCAAGCCGTGACTCGGACTTGAGTCAGCCTTGAGTCACAATTTTTAGGACTTGAAATGTGACTTGATAAAATGGTCTAAGACTTGGGACTTGACTTGGACATGAGGCCTGTGACTCGAGAAGACTTGAGAAGCAGTTTCTTTCTATTCTGACTGTAATGATTCACACTAAGATCTTGTCAAGTCATTTAAAAAGAAAAAAATAACTAAATTATTTTCTACAACTCTTATGTATGCTATACATGAATAATAAGTAAATAAATATACTATGACTTTTAAAGTGCAATTTATCTTAAAAGTCAAATAAAATGCAAAAATCTATGCTATATTTGGTACTTTGGTTTACAAGACGACTTGAAACTTGAGACTTGCAATACAACGACTTGGTCCCACCTATGGTATCGGTACTGAGTCTATTCCTTGATACTGAAACAGAGTTAAAACATTTGAATATTGTGACTATTTGGCTCTGCATGAACATAAACAGTTGATTTAACAGTAAAATCTTTCTTGTTTAATTTAATGTTATATTGGTCTTGAGCTAATATGAAGTGAGTAAATAGTATTCAGGACAGTAAACAGTGTGTGATGTGAAGAGCGAGGAGAGACATACAGGAAAAGCCAGCTGTCAATCTCTCTTTGAAGCTTGCATTAAATCCTTAGGCCATAGCAAACACGGAGAATTGTACAAATACATAAATACAAACTTTAAGAGTATTTTATTTCTGTGAGGTATCAACTACTAACACATAATTTATTTAGATCACCATGTTACCTTTTATTCTTTTGAAAACATTTCGCCAAAAACACTTAAGTTGATTTGGTAAATATTAGGCATGAAAGGGTCACAAATCATAATAAATTGAAAGGGAGGGCATCTGATGTCCAAGATAATAATTCTGATAATTCTTGGAAATGTGATCCCTCGTTCATCCAGGATTGGTCCATGATAGAAAAGGTTTCAAATGTAGAGAGAAGCTCCAGTTATAATCTTTGTGCAGTGGGGCTGGTGTAATAACTTGGACACTTTATGGTTGTGCAGTGCAAAAAAATGGACAATGGATATTAATAATGGACACTTCTTTTTCTTCACTTCTTTGTGATGAGCTCTGACCGTTGTCTTACTGTAGTGTGATATGTGAGTGTAACAGTTTGAAGCTATGGACTGTGAGCCCCAGACAAATTTCTCCTTGAGGATAATAAACTTTATCTTTATCTTTAGTCACGTGGACATTTTCTACCATTTGTTGATATTGTTATTACTGTTGGATGTAATAAAATATGGTCACCTATGGTCCCCCCCCCCTCTTTTGCTCTCATAATTTGCTTTTGTATATTTGTGGAGAACTGCTGACAACGAGGCTTGCAGGTTGAGCATTGAACACAACCTTACAGCTAACCAGAGGTGGGGACTTGAAAGTCGTGACTTGGACTCGAGTCAGACTTGTGTCGCTATTTTTAGGACTTGAGATTTGACTTGCTAAAATGGACTAAGACTTGGATCTTGACTTGGACTTAACTCAGACTTAAAGCCTGTGACTTGAGAAGACTTGCAAAAGACTTTTAAATCTGAATTCTTTCTGCTCTGACTGTAATGATTCACACTAAGATCTTGTCAAGACATTTAAAAAGGAAAAAATAACATTTCTACAACTCTTATATAAATACTCATATATAAATATGCTATGATTTTTTAAAAGTACAATTTAGGCTACGTTTACACTGAAACAAATCACCATATCACTGTATCACTGTATCATCGTATCGGAAACAATTTGTGTCCAGACATGTCGATTCTGTGTCAGCAAGCCTTCCCTATCCACACAGCATTGCACATATTTGTTTACATTTTACAGAATCAAAACTTAAAACAGCATGGCTAATTTGCATAAACTGAGCTCTCAAAAAACAGCTGGCTCCTTGTGCCCTCGACTCAGTAGAATATGTGTGTTCCTTCTGTGACAGAGGGGTGTTCTGCTGATGGTGATTCTGTTCTGTGCTTCTATCACGTTGGAGATGGTTCATATTGAACTTTTCAGAGATTATACATCTGCAGGTGATACGCACAGACCCAGAACTATACTTTGCCCTTTAAAGTGAAACCACCTGAAACGCTAGTAAGTTGCAGTCGATTTCGAGCTGAGGAAGATGGCAAGTGTAAAAAAGTCTTTTCATGGACTGTGTACTAGCAAGTAGTTCTAGCTACAAGGTTTCCCGTTTGTCTATGGTTTAAACTATTTTTCGCAATGGCGTCACATGACTGATGTCACAAATCCAGTGAATCAGAAAGGCGCAAGTCACAGTGACGTCAGCATATCAGTGTTTTCAGGCATCCACACAGTGTCCGGATCAGATCCGTACTCAGATGAAATCGTGGGAGCTGGTGGTCTGATCATTCCTTCTCTGGAGCAGTTTTCCATCAGATTAGAGCGGACGAACACTGCATCTGCAATGAAAACGACTCGAATATGTACTATTGTGGATGGGGCCTTAGTTTCAAATTCATATAAAATTTAAATTTGGTACTTTGCTTTACAGCGTTGAAATGACTTGAAGCTCAAAGCAGACGACTTGGACTTATGGGCCAGTGACTCGAGACTCGACTTGGACATGACTGTATTTGACTTGGGACTTGACTCGGACTTGAGGTCAAAGACTTGAGACTTAATTGAGACTTGCAAAACAATGACTTGGTCCCACCTCTGTAGCTAAGCACAAGGATGATTCAAGTAGGGCGTGGGTGAGATCACTAGATTACTCAAACATACATGGATGACATCTCAAACCTCTTCAAACATGTTTTTGATGAGAGAAGACGACTAATAAACACCACATCACTATTACAGCCTGTATAAATACACACCTCGCACATCTCAATACAGAGCTTATATTATTTATGAAGTCGTGCCCTTTCTTCACACTGCACAGCGCGCTCCTGTTGTCTGTATTTCCACGTACTCCTCACACTGGATGTTGTTGTATTCAGAGCCTCGAGCAGCGGCTAATTCATCATTCTGTGACAGGTGCTACACTGACGCGAGGCTACACACTTGGCTAACCATGCAGCCCCCACTTTACTGCTCCGGAGCCGCGCTGGTTGTCATGTTATCATTACACCTGATGCACGCCACAGAAAAGGACTCTCTCTGTCTAATTTTAAACCAAGTGAGAAGGCGGGTTTCTGCATACTGAGCGCAGAGCAGCTGGTCTTTCTGTGCAGTATACGGGGTTAATGAGAGAAATCTATATGTTTGGTTGTCATTTTTTGTATTATCATAGTGTTGTGCTATGATTTTAGATTGTATCAGGTGACAAACAATAAGGTGAGTTAACAACATTGTAGAATTTGAAATGTGATCACCATTGGATGACAGGTGTCTACAACTCAATGTTATGTAGCCTGTATCATTTTATGTTTTTGAAAGAAACTACAGACAATCCACCAGGTTTAAAGGGGCATTATTACACTACATATTTTCTGATCTACGCTATATTATCTATGTTGTTTTCTCATCACAAACAAACCTGGAGTTGTGTTTTGTCTTGGCTGAGTTCTTCACTTAAACTGAAAACTCTCTGTTTCACCTTATGATGTCATGTGGAAATAAGGAAAGTGCTCCACTATTTTTAGGACTTGAGACTTGACTTGATAAAATAGACAAAGACTTGGGACTCGACTTGGACTTGAAGGTCAGTGACTTGGGACTTGCAAAACAACGACTTGGTCCCACCTCTGACTAAAGGTAAAAGGCAGCTGTTAACTTTAAAACTATCACTTCATGACATCACAAGGTTTGAAGATATAGACAGACTAATAATAAAGAGTTACTGAAACGTGTGAATGAAACAAAACACAATTCCAAGTCTGTTTTTGAAGAGGTAACAACATTCTAACATTCTGAAGCTCACAAGAGTACATTTTTTGTAATACAGGACATTTAAGATTAAGAACTTTTATTTTTCCAACAGTGAGGAAATATCAGTGTTGCAACATGAAGTTCAAGAACAGCAGGAGAATATATTTATGCAAACAAAAATCAAGATAAAAACATTATCTTTATCTGACTGGGATCATTACCTTGCCTTGCTGTAATCTTGTGGCTAAAGGTCATTTCAACCAACGACTATCATGTGATTTCATCGTATTTATCTACTACTACTACTAAAAAAAAAAAAGTTATAATTTTTTACCACTGCACTGACAAAGGACATTGAGCTTCCAGTCAGTTTTTAGAGCAGAGTGAAGGTGGCGCCTCCTAGTGCCTCCACTCAATTTAATTTCTCTCTAGTGACTAGGTCAGGAATCGGAATACACTAGACGGGTTGCAAGAATCCCAGAAGTTGTAGACCGCACACCGGCCAATCAGCAAAGAGCTGTGAAGCCATGACGTCAAACTCAAGCGTCTGTCTGGGTCCCTTTTGTGGAACAGCACAACAGTAAAGATGATGAGATGGATGTAGACGAAGCCAGACATTCTGTGTTGGCAACGATTCCCGAGATCGAGGATTTAAAGCCGGAACAAAGAGAATGTTTGGTGAACTTTATCAAGGGGAAAGACGTTATTGCCCTTCTTCCTACGGGATTTGCCGCATTACATATGACACGAGCAAATAGCAATGATTGGTTAAATTAAAAAAGTACCTGTCTACCGTCGAGCGAATGAATCCTAATGCTGCGAGGTCAGACGGTTTCCACGAAGTGAAACCTGCTGATGAATCAGAGTGAAGGTAAATGGAGCACTGAAATCATCTCATGAATTTGCATGTGCTTTAAAAACAAACAGGAGCACTTCCTTGATTACCCGATTACCACTGGATGATATCATGAAGTGTTTTGAGAAGAAGCCATCTTAAATACAGAATTGGCTTTACTCTCACTTCTTTTTTCTTTCCATTTTCCCCTCTCCTGTGCTTTCTTACACCCATAAGTTATCTCGATCATCTATAACATTTTTTTTTATGTGACTGTTCTGTACCACTGCTTCTCTTCAATAAAAAAATAAAATAAATAAATAATAAAAATATCTTTATACAGCACAGAGCTGATTAATTAGGTTAAAACTAGGTGATTTAGAAAAATCTTAAATACAGGATTACTCAAATATTGTACAATTGACAAGAGAAAATAGGAGAAGCACCACTCTCATTAACACTACTACAACTAATGGGGGAACACAGATGGGGTGGTAGTTTTGGATGGAGACATGACAGAGCGTTGTACAGTTTAATGAAACGCCGTGAGACCTGAAGAAGGATGGACCAGAGCAGGTGAGGAGACAGGAGATTGGATTATACAGTTATCTTAATATTCTACGGGGTGTCTACCATCAACATTAGAATTCAGCGGTGATCAGGAGGCACTGAAAATGATCTGAATGTAATTTGTCTTCCATCTAGTTTTAGTGAAAGATGCACAGACCCCATTTTTCCAAGACAATCGCATTAATCGTATTGCTTATCTAGACATTTGCATTATTCATTTAGAAAAGTGGACGCCATTCACACCACCAGTCACACAAGCAAGAAGGGGGGAGTGTCTTGCCCAAGGACAAAACACAAAATCAAACTGTTAATCTTAGTAAATAGGCAAATATCACCAATTTAGCCTCTGCAGTGAAGAAGGTTTATTAACAATCTCAGGGTGCGTCTGAATGGATGTTCCATGTTCCAGTGCCTTGATGTAAAGTGCTCTGAGTGCCTAGAAGGTCAAAGAAATAATATTAAAATGTGACATGTGTGGATCATTATCTTGTTTTTGGACATGTTAAATCTGGGTATTGATCTAAAATGATTCATTAAGAGTCCACTGAGTTCTGGTTTGGAAAAGCACAGTGTCCAGTGACGTATTAGGAGCCAATTTCCTCCTGCCCCGTTGCTGTAAACATCATCACAACCAATGATTTGTATCATTTGTGCCAAAATGGCTACACAACGCTGCCAAATCCTACATGTATCACCAAATAAGGATATAAATCTGGAGAACAAAGTAAGTACAGAGAGTGGGCAGGATCGGAGCAATGATGTCTTGAACACAGGAGAATAAAGATCACTCTAAATGCAACAATTATAAACGATTATGACATGGTTAAAAGCTCTGATTGAGTTCATTTAGCACAATGTCCTTAAAAACATACATATATTTGTACATGTTAAATGTACCCATCGTAATAAAAATGATGTTAAAACTAAAAAAAAAAGAAGTGTAATCTAGCATGCATGTATGTGTTTATCGTGTATAGACCCACTGAACCTTCCCTCCGCTCTCCACACAAAAAACATTTTAAATCAGCCTTACACATTTCCACATGTGCTGAGCACTCGTGACTGATCCTTGAGCAGCGTTTATTCCTCATTCACTGGATATTAGGCTCATTCACAGTCTATGGCTCTGAGTGCGGGTGGAGGTGCAGAGGTGCTTTTCTCTCAAGCACGCAGCACGGCAGAGCTGTCACTACTTCAGGTGTATCAGCCCGTAGACACACACGCACCCAGCTCTTCAACAAATCCACAGCTTCGAGAGGAGATGAGGGGAATAACAATGGAAGACTTACGGTGGGATTGTCAGGATGCGACGAGAGTGTGAGGTTTAGTGTTAAGAAGGGTTTGATGGAAATGATGTTGGAGATCTTTCCCATATAAGCAAATTATACATCAGGCATCTTCAAGGTTGTTTTTGTTGTGTGTAAGCCACCTTGGTAGAAAAGGTTTGAAAAGGAACTCATCTGGATATGTTTTTGGAAAATGACTTCCATCCAGAGTCATTTTCAATCAGAAGGTGCTGGTCTCCTGTTAAATGAGTCGTGCTCAAAAGGAAAAGTTCTACATCTGTGTCCACCTCTCGCTCCAAGCTGTCAAATATCTGATTAGTGTTTGATCTCTGCCATGGTTTGAAGAGGCTGTAAACAGAAGGTAGATTGGCGGCACAGTGGCTGAGTGTTGTGAGAATGTTCTGGGTTCTATTCTCCCAAGCCTGTCCATGATGAGTTTGCCTGTTTCTCCCAGTGTGTGTTTCCTCCATCAATCATCAACATGCACCAACGTGCACCAGAGGGAAACTCCTCTAACTAAGATGGTCTTGACCAAGACCAGGATCTGGAGAAGGGTCTCTGAGCACTTTAGGGCAGTAGCTCACTGCTCCTGACAGGTTGCCCTAGCAACACTTGAGCCAGTTGTACAGCACTCTGGGACATTTGCCTCTGCCCCTGGAGCTACTTCAGTTCTTTCCTTTTGTCTTCAGGAGTCCTGTTTTCTATGTTGTTCACCTTTTCATCCTCTGCAGCACTGAGGACAATCCAGAACAACCACAAATAAAATGTCACTGGAACCCACCACTAAAATGTCAAACTAAACTTGTGTTAAATGAATGATTGTAATAACTCATTTCAACTCAACTGTCAAAGTGAACACATTTATGGAGAATGTATAAATTGTACATTATATTGAATCCTGCCTCTGTGCTGTATATATTAGCTGGTCCTGGTGGCTCTGCTAGTTTTCATTTTAAGTTATGTTTTATAATTTGATCATTGCTTTAGTCATCAGCCGCTACATCAGGCTATGCTAAGACCCATGGAAAACCACATAAGCCTGCTTAAAGGGATGAGAGACTTGTTTTGGAAGGGCATCTGGCATAAAACTCCTGCCAAATCATTATCCGTTTTTCTGCACCAGTAAGATCAGTGATTGCTGATGTTTTTTCTCTTAAGAATAAAATGAGATTCTATATCCATGACTCATATTTTGTGTTGGGAGATTACAATTTGAAATGTGCCTGATTTTGGGGGAAGAATTTGTGATCATAATAAAAGTGTCTCCAGGAGGGTAATTATAGTCCAATTACCAGAGGATTGTTCCATTTAGAGAGGAACAACACGCCAAAGGGAGATGATTGCGCCCTTGCTAATAGCCACATTTAAAACATCTCCTCTCTCAGGCCATAGCACAAGTATGACTCTGTCTGTGTGTTCTCACGCATCAGCACAATCTTAAACCAAAGGAGAGTTTAAGATGACACAGTGGAAATTTAACATTCATTCAAAAGTATTCTTTCACTGCTAAATATATTTAGGTCACGTAAGGAACGCTTTATTGTTTCCATACAGGGAAATGTGTCCTCTGCATTTGACCCATCCCTCAGTGCCACTGGGGCAAGTGTGTTGGGCAGTGCTCCGTCAGGGCCCGTCTCCTGGTCAGGGTGACCTCAGCTGGAGGATTTTAAAATCCGTGGATTAACATGACACCTGGTGTTTGTGCTGATCAGATCTCTCTTGTGCACACACCAAAAATCAGATGGAATGATTGTGTTTTCTCATCATATACAATATAACTTTATAATGAGATGTCTCTACAAAGCATTTACAAATGATTAAGAATCACAAACTGCTCATTTATAAAACTGTATTCATCAAAATTTACAAAGCATTTTAAAATGTTTAATAATGATTAACTAATCATGGACTAAAAATGACACACTACTCATTAAAAAATGTAGAGAAATAATAAAAGAATGTATGAGGAAACAGGACTGAGGTAAGATGTGATGTGATGGATGGAGTCTTCTAAACTTAATGTGTTTGAACTGGCTTTGGGCAGATTGTCTTGTGACTGTGAGAAGGAGAGGTGCCTCAGCACCCATGGACACACCCTTTGGGAGTCACAATCAATAACTTAAGCCCTGAAGGAGCTGCTGGGTTAGCAGCGAAACATCGGCTTTCACACAGACTTGATCCAGCAGTCACAGTTGGGCTATTTTTGACGATAGTGTTGCAGACGTGAGCTCATCTTTGACCTAATCTTACAGAATGGGGCCTCCTCCAGTACATGGGTAAACTCTGTCCATGTGAATAACTCATGTGTTACTGTGAACAACACTGTTTATTGTCTAAAACAAACAGATGTTTTCCACCTGCTCTGGCCTTTGTGTAGAACACAACACAACACAATACAGACTCACTTAGATGGACATTTGGAACATTCACATGTGGAATTTTAATCCAGCCTCTCCCTGAGACTGCTCGTTCTCCTGCTCAGATCTCCACACTAAACTCTATACATTCAGACATGGAGCCAGCGCCGAGTTCAAACTCATTTAGGTCCCATTTAGTGAAGCACCGCTGTGACCTCCACGTTCCACACTAAATGTGAGTGTGATCAGAGCCGAGCTGGAGTCCAGACTGGACGGGCAAAAAGCCTTTACCTCATCCTTTGGTGTGCACGCGCTAAACAGAGCAGCACCACTTGTAACCTACAGGGAAATTAACTCTGATCAGAACATATGGAAGTGAAATTTGGGACATTTTTCCAATTTTTCGCCCCCTCCAAAAGTTGCCAGTTTATGTTGATGGATTCGTTATGCGAGCAGTTCTTTTGCACCTGAACAGAATGAATTTGATTTGTAAACGTTTGAGCTGCCTTCTGTGAATACTGCTGATGCTGGTGTACCAACGGATACTTCACAGCTGATGTCATCAACATTCGCTGGGGTTGTGATGCTAACTGTAGGCACTGCTCTGTCTGAAGCTCTATTAGACTTTATCCTGAGCCTTATTTTAACACAATCTGCTCATAAAGAGTGGACTTGGTTGGAACTATACAAGGTGAGATGATTTGTGCGCTTAAACAAGTCAGCCAACAGTTTTCAATTAGGCACTCTCTCCTTTTTCAGAATTTTCAGACCTTAAAACTTTTTTTTTGTGTGTGTTTTGTGAGTCAGTAATGTGAGCATTGTGTCTCCATGGTGACTGCTGAACATTTCACCTTAGAGACACACGTAGAACAACCCAGCATCATGTCACTGCAAACTATCAATTAAAAAGCATCACATATGGAACCTTTTCAGACTCAGTTGTATTTTTTTTGTAAAGTACAAAAATGTCATTTCCCTAAAGCAAACTACTTTCAAATAATACTCATAATCTGAAAATAAGTTTTCTGTCTGGAACAAGCATCAAGCAGACTGTCATGTTAATATATAAATAAATTAAAATAAAATTAAAGTGTTTCTCATAGATTTTTTCAGTCAATACCAATATCAGGCGATGTCTTCTTATTTGAGGTCCAAGGTTCTTTATTTTTCATTTCAACATGAACAAAAGATGCTAAAAAAGTAATAATAAATATGATATTTCATCATATTTTTTAATATTAAAGATGCAGTCTGGAGTAGTAGCTGCTGTTTTTTATATTTATGTAAACATACAACAATGTAACAAATACCACCAGTATATTGTCTAGTTATAAAATGTGAACTAGTAATGTAAAGGTGTCTAAAACAGGTTGATTAAGGGTCCTATATTACAGAAAATTGACTCTTGTGAGCTTTTAGCTATGATATAATGTTATTATGTCATCAAAAACATGACCAGAGTTTCCAAGTTCAAGTTAACTGTTCCCACCAGGATTAGAACAGGATCAGTCGGACAAGGAACAAAATTCAGCTCTGGTATTTTTCCTCTGGACCAGCTGACCAAGGGACTGACAAACACACTCAACACACAAGGTGCAAATTGAGGAGAATTTCAACACAATTGAGCACTTTCAGTATTACTGCATGAAATCACAAGGTTTTCTATTTGAGAGAAGAATGCTCAACAGAGCTACTTAGAAGCTTGGAACTATTAAAATAATGGGATAGAGTACTGCTCGCTTGTAGCTGAGTTTGGAACATGCCTATGTTCCCTCATTTCTAAGTTTGTTTTTTTTTGTTTTCTTTTATCATCAATTTGCATCAGATTTTATCCCCATTTCTCCCAATTTGGTTGTTCATTTACACCCAACCTATTATCCAGCAGCAGTTTACTACAGATGTAATGCAAAGGTCATGATGCAATAGCCAGGCTGGCGCCACCTAGTGCCTCCACTCAATTTCATTTCTCTCCAGCGACTAGGATAAGGTCACATACACTAGGCGGTTTGCGAGAACCCCGGCCAATCAGCAAAAAGCTGTGAAGCCATGACAACAAACTCAAGCACCTGTCTGGGTCCCTTTTGTGGTACAGCACAACAGTAAAGAAAGTGGTCAAGATGGATGTAGACGAAGTCACACATTCTGTGTTGGCAACGATTACCAAGATTGAGGATTTAAAGCCGGAACAAAGAAAATGTTTGGTGAATTTTATCAAGAAGAAAGACGTTATTGCCCTTCTTACAGGATTTTAAGAAAAGCAGTTAGCCCTATTAGCGGTGCATTACATACATCACGACCAAATTGCAGCGACTGGTTAAATAACAAAAAGTAGCTGCCTACTGTTGAGCAAACAAATCGTAAAGCTGTGAGGTCAGATGGTTTCTACAAAGTGAAACCAGCTAATGAATCAGACTAACGGTGCAAAGGAGATTAGGTTGAAATCATTCATCCTTTTAAATGCTGTATAAAAATAAATATGACTTGATTTGAAAAGTCTCAGAAATAAAAAAAATCTAAATAATGGAACATAGAGCTGTGGGACCATTGGGGTGTGGGAACATAGAGCTGACCCCGCTGAGTTGGTGTACTTTTTCTCATCTTAAAATCTTTCACTTGTCCTAAAAACAGCTTTTTAATTGTTTGCTCCTGCTCCACTCTAGCTCCCATCTCTCTGATTGGTCAAAACAATCATGTTGCACGCGCTTTGAGAGAAGAACGCTCCAGGAAAGAGCATTATATTACATGGACTAGAAAACAGCGTAATATGGATTCAACAGTGATCGTGTTTTTATCCCGGCTTTGAAATAGCACAAAGAGAAAGCATGCGTATGACCTCTTAGTGCTGGACAATTTTCCTCAGAAATAACAATAGCAAAAGTGAAACTCCACTTTCATAATTGCCCCGTTGCCCTGAAAGAAGTTGACTTGTGCCATCTCCACACCGTAACTTCCCCAAAAAACATCCCTCTAAGTTTGATCTAAAATCCATGTGCTCCGTAATCATCAGGTAAATTGAGGTAAGTGACCCCTCCGATCAGAGCAGGCGGCGTAATGAGCTCGGCGCCGTCTCGGGCACGTCCTGTATTTGTTTGATATGCCGTTGCCATGGTGATAATAAAAACATTTTGATCCTGACGGGCCGTGGCTGTGATGAGGTGTGTCCATGCAGATTGGATTTCTTTATCTTCACTTCATCGCGCTCTCAGGAGACCCACGCAGACCCCTCTGAGAGTGTGTCTCCACTACAGATTTGTTTAGTTTAGTCCTGTCCCGAGGGTCTGGATATAAACATAAAGTAAAAAATAATAATAACAATAAAATAAAAAAGGGTTATCTCTTTTTAAATGAGGACAATGTGATAACAATAAAACACAAAATAATTTAATTCCATCACTGCTAATTTATAAGGGCTCATATTACGCTATTTTATGATCTGTTATAATGTTGTTACCTCATCCAGAAACATACCTGGAGTTGTGTTTTGTTTCATTGTTTCACACAATTATCAGACAAGCCCTGCATATTTAAAGCTCTTTCTTTTAAGCAGAAGAGACTGTTTTGAAACTCTGTGCACCTTCACTAGAATCATTTGGATTTCAGTCCTGGAATTGACAACCTCTTCTAAACTAAAGGTGAAAGGAGCTGTTAACTTGAAAACTACCACTTGAAGGCATCGCAATTTGGAACAGAGCATTTTGAGCTTTGGAGATGCAGACTAGACAGACAGACAGACTAATAATAAAGGATTACTCAAATGTGTGTGAATGAGAGACAAAAAATGTTCCAACAAGGCCTTAGAGCGCAATCAAACTTGTGTAATGTGGGACCTTTAAATAGTCTTTGTCTTTTTTGATGGAAAACAAAAACAATCCAGCAAAAGAAAATCAGTATATCTATTTTTTATAGTTATCTACTAACTTATGAATAAAATATGTTAAAAGCCCCGGTCCTATTGGTCGAGATTCTGACCCAGCTTCAGTCTATATAATATACATTCTTATCTATATTTTATTGGGGTCCATCATTTAGATTAAGAAAGACGAGCTGGACATTTGTGGTACTGACTCAAAGCATGTAAAAAACACTTTCATGGACACATTTATATTATGCTATTTTCTATGTTATAATGTTGTGTCCTCATCACAAACAGACCTGGAGTTGTGTTTTGTTTCATCCATATCACACATGTTGGACACACAAATCCTGCATGTTTAAGCTGAGTTCTTCTCTCAAAAGAAGAACAGAAAACAGAAAATACTCTGTCGCACCTTGTGATGTCATGTGCTAACACAGGAAGTGCACCACTGTGTTTTTAAACTCCATCCACCTTCGCTAGAATCATTTGGACGGTTTCAGCCCTGGGATTTCCAATCTGTACTGAACTGAAAACTACAACTTCATGACATCACAAGGTGAAACAGAGGATTTTGAACTTCGAAGATGTAAACAAACAAAGCACAACTCCAGGTACTGCAGGTTTTTGATGAGATAACAACTATATGACTTATCTAAAAGATCTCATAAAATTGCAGTTTTCACCTACCCCCTATCTCCTCCCTCAGCTCTGTATTTACTTTACTTTACTTTTTCAGAAAATTCAAACACCAGGTCATGGGGCTCAAAAAATCACATAACCATTTTTCAACAATAAAACTGAAATGCCACTGTCCAGAGGCGGTTTCAGATCAAACAGGAAGTACATTTTTATTATTAAGCTCTTTTAGATCAATATTGCAGTTAACAATGAACAAAATATAATAGATTCATGTGAAAAACGCCAAAGGCATAATCTGTCTTCTTCTTTAACCTCAAATCACAACAGTTTCGACGAGCACTGACTGAAATGACTATGTAAAAGAACAACTCTACATGATGTTATTTCTCCTGGCAGAAAACACATGCACAACTTGGCTACGCTGTGTTCCCCCCTGAAGCCAAATGGACTGGAGCTTTGCAGGTATCTGTGCCATAAATATCATGATTTATTAAACTGAACAGATGAGAGAGTGAGAGAGAGAAAGAGGGAGAGAGGGAGAGAGAGGGAGGGGAGAAGAGCTGGAAGGCATGCCTCTGTCGGAAAAAGAGAGCTGCTGCTTCTTCTCCTTCAAGTGATTTTGAATGCAAAGGACCCCCGTACTCCTCACTCACAGTCTGTTACATGGAGAGTGGAGACGGTCGAGTGGACAGAGAAGCGCCCCGGGACGGACTCCATGGGGAGAGGAGGATTCTGGGTAAACGACAGAGAGGCCAAGAGGCAGAGAGAGACAGAGAGAGAGAGAGAAGAGAGGAGGGAGGGAGGGATTAGAGCAAAAAATGTGACGAAAAAACAAACATGTGTACGTGTTTGCGTGGTTTCCGACAATGTATGCTTTAAATAACTGCACTACACTTTTAATAGCCTTAATAAAGCACAAACAAAGAATAAACTCCATCCATCTTCTTCCACTTATCTGGGTCACGGGGGCAGCAGTGTATGCAGGGGTTCCCACATTTCCCACACTTCCTCCAGCTCCCCCAGGGGGACCCCAAACTGTTCCCAGACCAGCCCAGAGACATAGCGCCTCCACTGTGTCCTGGCTCTTCCCCAGGACCTTCTTTCTGGTGGGATGTGCCTCACCTCCACAGGGATACATCCAGGAGGTGTCCTCAGCTGCTCTTCTCCATGTGGAGGATCAGCGGCTCTACGCCAAGCTCCTCTCGGGTGACTGAGCTCTTCACCCAATCTCTCTCTATCAGCCACTTCACTCTTGACTGCAAACCAGCCCAGTGCATCTTGCAGGTCATGGTTCAATGAATCAGGACAACATCATCTGTAATCATCAAAAACAGCAGAGATGAGACAAATACAATGAACAGAACCAGTGACAAAGGGGAGCCCAGCCCAGACCACATACCCCCAAAGCACCCACAGCAATGTTTATTTTTCAGTGATCAATATTTTATTAGATTTTTAGTATTAACAAGTAATTTATTAAGAATGATTTAGACATGGAGTTATGGTATTATTTATAAGTCTGAATGGTTTCATTTGTTCATCATGAATTGTGTCCATGTTATTTCTTTGTCTAGAATGCTCCACGTAACATCCATTAACATATTAATCTTGATTTGACAATCCACAGATCTGAACAGTAACTTGGCCTGGGGACGTCAGATGCTTTAAAAATAAGTCAATATTATACTGCGAAACTTTCCATACAAAGCAACAAAAAGGAATGAAAAGTAAGTGTCTACAACTACAATTACAATCGCACAATTTCAACAACAGATCAGTGACACATTTACCCTTGTGTTACTTTGGTCTTCTCTTGGATAGAGTTACAAGAATCTAACAAGAAAGCACAATAAAACTGAGTAAAAATGTCTTCTTCTTCCCAATAAGAGTTTTCCAAGAACATAATTGCATTGTTAGTTTTGGGTCTAGTAAGTTTTATATGGACACAGTAAAGCAGTGTCCAAGTCTGCAAAGATATAATCACGAGTCCGTTCAGAGCCCTAACAGCCGAGCACTATTGGATTGTCTGGTCTGGCTCCTCTGACTGCTGCAGCCATAAAGCGCTCAATGAATTTTACACACAAAGTTGTCCTGAAAAGAGAAAGGACAGCAATCTGTGTAGCAAGCGCTGTAAAACTATCAGCTGTGTGGAATCTGATCAGGAGACAGTGGACAGACCGTAATGAAACACATTCTTCAGCGTGTTTTATATAGGGAACCATTCTGAGTTTACATGCTATACTGCACTGTGGTATTTGTAGTGTACGTGACAGTATTTACAGGTGACACTGAACTACAATCCAAACAGCTCTGTCTTCATAAAATTAACTGTAAATCAGGAAGGGTTGGGCTATTTATTTTCATTATTTCACTTAGTAGGAACAATTTATGACACTCTCTTGTTGTGAGTAAATATTGTTTAAAGCTACTGTAGATTTTTTAACTAAAATATTTACTAAAATAAAAGCATGGTAGTGTTTATTGCACTCAAAACTACTCTAAGTGGGCTTGCATCTCTACAAACTCGACTCTTATTAGGTGTGGAGGAAGGCCTACTGCTGCTTGTTTCAGTGGAAATGTTGTTCCTTTTGGTTATAATAATATTTCAGAGAGTGTACCTTTAAATATGTAAACAGTAACAACATATTTAACTAAATAATGCAAAAAATAACTGAAGGTATATACAGTATTTAGACTCATACTCATACTACATACAGTATATTTACATTTTAAAGTTATATTCAATATGACACACTTAGGGTGTCTTGAAAGGCGCTATTTGAAATTTAAATTTTTTATTTTTCTTATTGAGTCATTTTGCAGCACTACAAAACAAAAACAAAACAGAACACAACTACGGATCATGACAGAAAGGATCCAAGCTGAGGCCAAAGTACCAAAACCTATTAAACAATAACAGAATTCCAAGAAAGAAAGCAGCACATGAACAGCAAGTTTGCATTTACAACTTCACTTATGACTCTCTGTACATACAAGAGACAAAATATAAATTAAAAAAAAAATAATAATTTAACGCATAATTCATTCATTCCAGAGCTCTATATCTTTCAAAACATAATGCTTTATACTCTCTATTTTTTTAAGGCTTCACTCAGGTTGTTCCAAAAACTAACTTTTCTTAGTTTTAATCTTGCTAGTTTTGATTAGTTTTTTTTGTTTTGTTTTTTGTTTATGGTCATACAAACTAATACTAATGTTAACAAAGGCACAAAAGTTTATTGTTTATGATTGTACAAAATAAACCGATAAATATAATAATGAGAATGAAAAAAATTTTGATTTTTTTGTTTACGTTTATGGTCATACAAACTAATACTAATGTTAATGAAGGCAAAAGTTTATTATGATCGTACAAAATAAAAGGTAATGTTCAAGAAAAGTCAATAGTCGTGGTCTGCTTGTGAAGACAGTAGATCTGTAGGTATTTCTGTAAGATTTTCTGTAAGTTTTTTTGTTTTTTTTTACCCCTGTTCCTACCTACCTACACACACATTACATTATATATAAATAACTATCCGTGTTGTACATTTTTTTGTTTTGTGATTTGTACCAGTGGAAACACCCTAAATGAGAACTTTGCCTGTAAGCCTGTAAAGTTATATTGATTTGACAGATTTTATATATTTGATTCAAGAGCCCTGTACCTTCTGTTGCACTATTCTACTGACTGCTATTCCCATTTTCTATCCAGGCAATGTGAAAAAGTCAGATAATTTGTTTGCTAAAATGAGCCTACAAGACATTGTTTTGAGTCATTTTAAAATAAAGCTTCAAAAAGGTACGTACTTGACCTGATGGACTCTAATGAAGAGGGATAGCCTCTTGTTAACCCGCAGGACCAGAGGTTGAAAACATCATGTCTCCTACAACACTCTAATTGGCTTTTTAGATCAATTAAATTCTTCTGACCTCCCCTCTCCTTGAGCTGTGACCTTGCGTGTTTTTAAAATGTGAATGTGAAGATTGTTGTTTTGGTGGGTTTAAGTCTTTTAATCTGGTTGTTAAAGAACTGACAATCACTAATGTGCTGTCAAGAACTAAATGAGATTCTACTCAAGTGTCTGGATGTTTAATACCTGTGATGTTCAGATCAGACACAGGCTGAATGAAAAGTAGTCCTGATGGTTCAGCAGGTTCACAACATGGGGAGTTTGTGTCCCATTTCGTTTGAGTTTGAAATGGACTAGAGATCATACTACCTGAATACTAATATCACTTATAGCAGCACTGATTCAGGACAAGTTTGGAAAAAAAAAAAAAAAAGGAAAAAAAACAAAAAAAAAAAAAGATATTTGGGTTCAGTTGTTTTAGCTGACTAGATTTGAGAAGTTATTTGTTATTAGACAAAATTCCATCCATGTCCTTATTTTGTGATTCTGTATAAGAACAAATATTATGCAAATAAAATATGATTATTGAGTATTGGCAAATGGTAAATCTTCACATTTTTATAAAGCACTTTTCCACCTCCAAGACACTCAAAGTGCTTTACATCATGGAAACACTCACCTATTCACACTCACTATCTGTATGTGTCTTGCCCAAAAACACAACAACATTATTCATTATTTCTGTGAGAACTGGAACTGCACGTCCAACATGTGGGTCAGTGGATCTGACTGTTCTACCAATGACGTCTATGTCAAGAGTGGGATTTGAACTTTGGATCAGTGGACAAACACTCTAGCTAAAGTCGTATTGTTTTAAAGCCAAGAGTTTAGTGCCACTGTTGTAGATAAATAAAAAATATAATTACGCGTAAGTGGAAAGCTCTAGATGTTAATGTCAAGCTTATTACAATGGATAATTCATTTGTCTATTTGCATCTAGTCAATACGTTGTATTGGAAAAATGCCTCATACATTCTTACAGTCAGCAAGGTCACAGATTTGACTTGTAACATGTTTTGGTGGCATCACTATCCTGCCTACCTGAAGATATGTTTAATGTTGACCAGTGTTTGGAGAAAGCAGGTGGTGCACTCTTCACCTCAAATCACAGTGCAGCTTTAAGAATGGAACAAATAAATAGCAGATTACATCAAACACATCTGTACATTGTTATGAACCAAGGATTACCACACCAACATCCACACCATTTCTCAGTCCTTAAAATGATTTTTCATATTCTTTTTACTCATAACTTTTTTACGCATGGGTCATGCTTTTCCCTGACTGGTTAATCCACCTGTCAATCACTCTCATCAGCACTCAGAGAGACAGGATACTGTTCCAGACTATACATTTTTGTTAAGTATTATACACGTTATACACAAACTTAGCTTTATATTTAGTCAATTGTTTGCCCCACAGTCGGGGGTTGGGGGTTGGGGGGCACCTGTCCCTGTTTGTGACCTGCCCTGTGTCCCTTGGGTGCAAACACAATGTGACAGTTATTGTAACCACCTCCTAATGAAATTATTCCACGACTGTATTCGTTGAGTGTGGAGCAGAGGGGCCGGGCTGCTGTGGAAAGCACCAGGATGCATAATCAGGCTACAAGTGCCCTCACAGATTGGAATTGTATTAGGCAAAGTCAGAGACGGACAGCGGGGCTGAGTGTTGTGTAGGAGGAGGGGGGTGGGGGGTCAGGGGGGCGGTACTGTACTGAATCTAAATGAGCCTGTCCACTTACCGTCACTGTTGTTCACTCAGGCACTGTGTACTGTGAGTAAGTCAGTACTTTTATGACAAATGTTATACTTATTTTGCATTCTAAAATACACACTTTTATTGTAAAAAAACATCAATTCTTACTGTACAGGAGCCACCTCTCCAAAGATCTGAGCTTTCACTTGCCCTGGTGGCGTCTTCTGCTTCTCTTCATGTGGAAAAGATTAGTTTAATGCAACACTGTGAAACATTAACCTGGCTGACACCAGACTGATCTGAGTGTCAACCTGAACTGAGTTCTACACATTATCAATCTGGGTTGGCTGTCACTGAAAGCGAGAAGCAAACAAGCTGAAAAATAGGCTCAGAATAGGCTCAGAATTGTTGATGTGTTCTAGTTGCTTTTCTTTAAAAGCACACACAAATCATGTTAACTAATAAAAGCATTGAGTTTTAATAAAATATATTGTTTACACACAAAACTGAAGAAAGAACTAAAAAAAAATGTAAAGGACAAATCAGGGTCCTGACTTCACATAGCGAGCTAAACTCCATGATATAGGAAAAGCTTGGTTGTGGCCCTGCCTCACCTGCCTCCCCTGACCGCACGGCACTGATGCTTCACCTCGCTGTCCTCCCTCTGCTCTCCAGTTGTCTCCAAACATTGCGGCGTGCTGCTTACTGTCTGCCCTTCAGTCAGACGCTCTTCCCTGTTATGTCGGAGGCGACCAATTGTGAACAGAGCGTCTAGAAAGAGTCAAGGCTGTGTGCAGTTGACTCAAACTCTCTATGAACAGTTTTTAATGTTTATCAAAAAATAACTACTCAGTATTCTGTTTGAGTGCAATTTTTGGGACATTTAGAGCCTGATTCGGGATTCGGGACAACAGCTTGGGTTTTGGGACTGTCTTGAATGTTTCAGGATGTCTAATCACCCTAGAGAGTGCATAATAATAAAATCTTAATGAAGAAAAGTAGCAGACTCTGACTCTGAATATTGTGCCGTTAACACATTTTAGAAGACTCAAAGTTTGAACCAGGGGTGATGAACTTTTCCTGAACTACACAAAGCAAAAATCAAGAGGAAACATGAAATCAACTTTACAATTAGAGATATAAAGGCAACAAGAGAAAGCCATTATCCCATCTTAGGTTCTTTTTGACATGCCAAGTATCTACATTTTAGAATTTGATATAATATACATTGCTTCATACATGTTAAATGAACTGAGTAATTGATTGGACAACAACACCATTACAGTGTAGTCTCCTCATCACTGCTGAACTCTTCTGTAGTCAACACACAGTGACTCAAAGTAGGCTAAAGTGACAGAGCTCCTCCCCTACACTCAGGCTAAATATATGACATATATTTGCACAGAAGCTACCATCTTCCACGCAATTACACATTAACTGAAACTAACAGCCTAATAATCCTGGCAGGGAACCATTCAAATGTGGATCTATAATTGAAATCAGGGCAGCATGAATGTATTCAGGACCCATGTGGCGTCTTCTTGGAAGAGACATTGCTATGGAAATGTGATTATTAATGCCACTGTGACTCAGCTGTAGGTTGCACTGTTGATGTACAATTGTTTTAAGTATAAATTGTTAAACAACAAAGAGGTTGTGTTCCGCAAAAGCACAAAAGAGACATTTAAAAAGATCTGTGGTGACAAAAAGAGAGAAAAATAGAAAGAAAAAAATATGTGCTTCTTTAAATGAACTCTTATTGAAAACAAGCTTATTGGTTAAGGTGCATTATGTAACCTTTTCTGCTTGTCCCCATGATTATTGCTTTTTACATAATACAGCATTAAAGCAGACAGATGATGTCAAATCGACTTTTCAGAGCTTTTAACAATCTTATACCGTATTTTTCGGACTATAAGTCGCTTCAGAGTATAAGTCGTAGCAGCCAAAATATACGTAATGAAGAAGAAAAAAAAACATAAGTTGCACCAGACTATAAGTCACATTTTTTGGGGGAAAATAATTTCATAAATCAAAAACCAAGAACAGACATTTCATCTTGAAAGGCAAGTTTCAGTAATAACTATAGAATAGAGAACAACAGGCTGAATCAGTGTCTGGCATATTAATGTAACATATGAACAGTTATTCCAATAGCTATAGCTATATAACAACAAAACAAGTTTACCAAACTCTCCATCTCACTCCAAATCACTAAATCCATTGAATTCTTCATTCTCAGTGTCACTTCTGAGCAACTCTGCGACCTCCAGAGGTAAACAAACGCTTCCTCTTCTGTGTAGCTGTTGTCAGACTCAGGATCAGTTCCAGTTAGAATTATATTTATTTATTTATTATATTTCACTACTTGCACCAGGACAGTGGCTCTTTCTGTAGGAGACATGTGCAGTAGAGCGAAGTGACAGTGGTACAGGAATAATAGAAGTAGCAGATACTGACACACCAAGAGCACCCTCTCACACCTGTCAGTGTGAACATTTTAACACATAAGTCGCAGGACCAGCCAAACCATGACAAAACTTGCGACTTATAGTCAGAAAAATACAGTAGCTGTTTCTCCTTCTCAGTGACGTCATATTGCCGATCAAGCCATTTTCACTTACACCGGTACATGAACACTCTTCTCTACTTACTTAATTGTGCATGATCTCCAGCTATCCACAGTAGGTGCCAACAGCTACACAGCTCTTTATTGTGATGACATTTACTTTAGGTTATCTTCCTACTTGTTCCCATGGACATGTTGTTCCTGGCATAAGATGCATCTACCTCCATGAAGAATGTTCCAAAGAACGGTTTTAACTTTCTATTTACACTGAATGATGCAGGTGATGCGCCACCTCCAGAAAGTTACATACTGTACCTTTAAATACATTGTTACTTGTATTTAACCAGTATAAGCAGTTAAAGGACCAAGACAGCAACAGCAGCAGACTCAATAGTGCTTGAAAGTCATAGTAGTAGTACACGCATGAATATTTGGAGTACTTCTTCCCCCTGACATCGAAACACGTGGGCTCAGAAACATTGATTTGGGCTCTTCAGTGTTTGACATTACTGATCCTTAAAACCCATGCGTCCTCTCATTGACCTATTGGACCACTCCACTCTGCTCCTGCCCGCTCCTGCCTGCACCTGCCCGCTCAGACCTGCTCCATCCTGGGACCCACTCCAAACACTCTAAGCCACTTTCACCTTCACGTTGCTATATATTTCCACTGTTCAAGGTCACTGAGCAGGTGATCCAGCATTTAAGACATGCCTGGTTGCAGTCTTTGGAGATAAGAAAGCTTTAAAAGAGAATCACAGTGGGAGCAGAAATTAGTGCTTACCGCAATGTAATTTATGCATGTGCAGTGGGTATTGTATTTGTATGGGACTGTGTGGAGGATGAGTCACTTAAGATTCACTTTGTTAAGGAGCTGAGGGGCGAAAAGCACCTTGGAGGAAGAGAGGGGTGTCATGGAGACGGAATAGAAAGTTAGAACTGGAGGAGGAGGAGGCAGAAGATTTGAAGTGCTTATGAATAATGGTAGAACTTTGCTTGGTTATGTTTGCAGTTAAAAGTGTAAATGTGGGAGGGCATTGCCAGTGTATGTGGTATGTACAATGAAGGAGGGCTAAGAAGAGTTTAGGCTGAATCCCATTACACCTGTTGGCTATAACACTTTCCCTTACCTCTCCGTTTTGTGTGTTCACGTGTAGGGGTAGGGGTGTCTCAGTTACAGTTATGGCAGAGGGGTAGGGGAAAGTGGTAGGGCTGTATACTCCTCCAAACGAAGATTTTTCAGAGAAGCACTCCAGACTGAGGGGCATGAGCAATTTCCCAGAATGCCTTTCGAATCACCGGCAAGATGGCTGCTACGACGACCACAGGGACCAAAGAAGTTCACAAATTGTAGACGGCATGTTGGATTTCTGGCAAAAGCTCGTCGTGTCTGCTTACGTAAAAGCTGGCGGAGACTAGTGATGATGTATGTGATTGTTGAAGGGGTGTCTCAATTCGTAGGGGTTTACTTTCAACACCTACCCCTTGTTGCTCAGTTTCAAGGGGCAGGGGTAGAAATTAGAAATGGGATTGGCCCTTAGAGGTGCATCGTGTAACTTTTCTGGTGCAGGGTCCGTCAAATGCTTTTCTCCATGGGGATGTTTTTGCTTTGACTGGAATATTTGACAGTATGGTATTAAAAATTTCTATCGTCATGGAGATCACATCAAATCAGACCAAGTTACAGATCAGATCTGTAGAAAGGCGACCTCGCTCACAGTCAGAATGCCTGTTTTTCTGGGTAATTTTGAGCAGTAAGACCACCTGTCATTTAATACTGTAAATGTAAGCTAGAGCTGTTGAATGAATGAATGAATGAATAATGGCCTTTATTTGTCAATTTCTTCACATGTAAAGGAATCGAAATTGGACCTGTCACCCCATCTGTACTTTACAAACATACAATACAATACATGACATGGGGAAAACTTTGTGGGCAGGACCAGAAGACAGGTAGCAGATAAGAATAAACATTGCAGCATAACATGAGGATAGGGGGAGGAGGAAAAAAAAAAAGAGAACAATCACAGACAGTGCTCCTGTCGGGGCAAAGTATCATAGTATCACTATCAAAACACAGTACAAACATTTCACAGGAGTAGCAACAGGGTAGGGGAGGGGTGTGGAGTTAACCCAATGTAGGCAACCAGTAGGAGTGTGCAAAAATATCAAAATATTGTATAATTTAATGTGATGATACAGTATCGATATTGTGGGCTGTTGTATTGATATATCGCCTAGAGTATTTTTTGATATATTTTTACTCAATTATTTTGTTACAGTGTTACAGTTTTTCAGAGGAAGGAAACTCGTTCATGTGACACATTTGGCATTTTCACTGTTTTGATGAGTAAAATGGGTGTTTCATATAAACTTTGCACAAGACATATTTTAACAAAAACTTTTAGTATCACAGCCACAATTTAGCTGTTATTTTTTATTGAACCATATCGAATCACATTTAAATATATTGTATTGAATTGAAAGCTCACTGTATTGAGATATGTATCGTATCGGCCAATTCTTAATGATACCCAGCTCTAGTAAGCAGCCGTTCGGACCTGCAGCCACTACGCGCTGGATGCAACAGACCCGCCCACCAAGCCGGGAGTGCAAAACTGTGGGGGGGTAAAATGTCATGTTAAATGCCATACTGTGGAACATTCCAGGCAGAGCAATGACATATCCATAGAAACAAGAAGCTGATGGACCCCCAGCTGAAAAGTTAGTGCACCTTTAAAGCCAGTTGGTCGGAGTGTGTATGACATATTTCACTAAAACACAGTTAATTATCGTATGATTATATTAAACACATTTGAAATCGTACACAGTTTTCCGTAGTTTGTCAGTTTTGTTGAAATGTGTATCTTTACATGGGCAGTTGACGTGATATAAGTAGAATCTATAACTTTACACCAAGGTCTGTGAGATTTTCCAAAGGCTAGGTTATTTGTTAATACTGCATAATGCACGAATAGTCCGGCAATAGTTAAATCACATTATATATCACTGCTCTGCTCTATATCATCAAGACACTTAACCCATCTTGCCCCCAGTGTCTGCACTGGTGTATAAATGAGTGATTGGTTCCTTGATGTAAAGTGCTTTGAGTGCACTGAATGCGGTAAAACGCTATATAAAAATGTGACTTGCCGGAAAAAGAAAAAGTATAATTTATAATTACTATAAGTACCACCCCAACAAAGTAATAATTACATTCATAATTTGATATAAATTGTAAGAAACAAGATTACATGACACAAGGTCGGCATTACATGTGCGGTTTTAAGCAAGACGATGTATATTCACTTTATATGTGGATAGAACACTTGTAATGTAATGAAAGAGATAAAAGTTCAAAATCATACAGCAATTCTAACACTGTGGCCCACATAAAGTTTTCTTGGGTGTTAGTTCCTGTGGACCTCATTCCTTTACACAGAGAAATAAATGGACCACCTTCAGTATAGAAATGTAGACACCTATGAAATTGAATGAGAGAATATGGATTCAGTTGAGGGCAGTTCAGACAGGTGAGAAATTGAAGTTGAGCAAAGGAAAGGAGACATAGTAGCCGGTTACTGCAGTCCTGTGTGTATTTGTGTGTACGTGTGTATTTTATCAGTACACTGTTGTTCCCTACAGGAGTTGAGAGCCTGGTCAAAGCTCTGCTCCACATTCACTGTTTAATTAATCACGGATTATTCTCCCTGTCCTGACTTTGCACTCTCACACGCTCAGTACTACTGCTACTGCCTCATTACGGCTACTACACCTTCTGCACATCATCCAGCATAAATTAAAAAGGCTAAAAACTGAAAGGGGTTAAAAATTATAAAAAGTTGAAAGTGCAAGCAACACTGTGTTTCTGTGCCATGAAAGCATACTTCTTCTTTACAAGCATACTTCTCCATTGATACAGACATATGTTCTCAGTATTTCATTGCAATAAAAGTATAAAAGGAAAAAAATGAGCTTTTTTTTGGTCTATTTTCTGGTCAAAAAATACACAGTAGGGCTCTAAGCTTTTAGCCTGATTCATCATCCGGTTTCACTTCATGGAAACCGTTTGACCTCGCAGTATTAGGATTTGTTCACTCGACAGTAGGCGGGTACTTTTTTTAATTAACCAATCGTATTTGGTCGTGATGTATGAAATGCGCCGCGAATGGGGTTAAATGGTATATTAAGCTTTTCCCAAATCCCATAGGAAGGCGGGCAATAATGTCTTTCCCCTTGATAAAATTCACTAAACATTCTCTTTGTTCCGGCTTTAAATCCTCGATCTCGGGAATCATTGCCAACACAGAATGTATGGCTTTGTCTATATCCATCTTGACCGCTTTGTTTACTGTTGTGCTGTACCACAGAAAGGGACCAAGACAGGTGCTTGAGTTTGACGTCATGGCTTCACAGCTCTTCGCTGATTGGCTGGTGTGTGATCTACAACTTCTGGGGTTCTTGCAAACTGTCTAGTGTATTCTGATTCCTGACCTAATCACTGGAGAGAAATGAAATTGAGCGGAGGCACTAGGAGGCGCCAGTCTGGCTACTAAGCTTTAGGAATTTCCATAATAATGTCTTTCAGCAAGTGTAAATAAAACATGTGTCCTGTGAGCGGGCTTGCACCTCCACAAACCTGACTCTTAACTATGGTTTATGATCCAGCGTCAAACCTATGCAGATGTGCTGCACAGCTCCCAGTGAAAGTCAATCAGTTACTACACGTTGAATTTCCACCAAACGCAAAGGTTGTGATTGGTTGATCCACAAAGACTTTACAAACATAGAAATGTCTGCATATGAGCCTAATTTGATTGTCTATTGTTATAATAAATAAAAAGAATGAATGTAAATTAAAACATTTGGATTCCCACAGCTGTGTTACCATGTCAGCCCTCAGCTGAGCGAAGCCTGACACTGGAATATGAACCAGCTTTTAATTTGGCTGGGAGGTCTCAATGTAAAAACTGATGTTCTTTTGACTAAAATATTCCACTGTATGGCATAAATATCATCTATCTACAGAGAAGGTATTGTTTTAACTTTTTATTTCTAGGGAAACATGCAAGTGACATGCCACCTCCAGAAAATTACACAGTGTTAGTTTAAATATTTCAAAACTTTAATAATTTGTTTGGATCAACACAAAATGGAAATAGTGACATAATAATTCAATATGGTCAACATTTCTTTTTTCTGTGCATTTCTAAATCATGTCAGCTTTCGACCTTTATCATCCACTTTAAGCTTTAAGAATTGTCATAATATTTCTTTTCTTTTCCATACTTTCTACACTTTGGCTGGTTGAAGACATATCTCTGGCTGCCTTCATACACACAGCCTATTCTGCCTTGTCCTGATGTGAAGGTTATTCTTAGCAGTTGGCTCACAGTCAGAGAGCACAGCCTGATTCAGAAGGTCTGGAGGAGAGGCTTTAAGTCAGCCTGATCCTTGTTCCAGGAGGGCCACGTCTCTGGTTGGAGCTTTTCTGTTTTTGGTGCCAGCTCCTCTGTGTAAAGCTTAAGGTTAAATGTGTGTTTGTGGCGGTCTGGACCCACACACAGACTGATGATGTAAGGTTTAAAGCACCTCAGAGAATTCATTTCAGCTAAAATGTAGAATATTAGACAAAAACAGTTGTGTTTTTGCCAAGGGAGTGGACAATTAACCTCAGTAACCTCAATGATAACAAGAAGAATAGGCCAGTGTAGAATGAGGAACTTGGGACATGACAGAATTTGTAAAACTTATGTACTCATTAAAATGTACTTTACTCTTATAACTATAAAGGAAACACCAGGCAATCCTTAGTTCTCTGTTTGTGTAGTGAAGGCAACCAAGATTTTCGTATTAAGAAACAGTGTTGGAAAGTAAACAAAGTACATGTACCTAGAATGCACATTCTGAATACAAATTTTGAGAACCGTATTTTTCAAACTATGCATAAGGAGCACCGGATTATAAGGAGCATTAAGAAAAACAAACAGACGACACTTGAGACTGATCCCTTAGCACAGGCATCCACGATCCATTGGTAGATCGTGGCGTAATTCGCCTGGCGTTGCCTCCCTGTCTTGGTGAATGTGGATTATGAATGTGAATGTGGATGGAGAATTAAAGTTTTTTTTTATTTTTATTTCCTATGAGGAGAATTCAAATATACTTTGCGTAATAAAGTGTTTAATGCAGCTTTACGCACATTTGTTTTCATTTTACAGAATCGAAACTTCAAACCAGATGGCTAATTTGCATAAACTATAAGTGCTGAAAAAACATCTCACTCCTTATGCACTGATGCGATCAGCTTCTGTCGGACTTACTCCACTAGGCTCCTGACTCCTGACAGTGCAGCTTCGTAGCTGACCAAGTGGTATTAAAACATTCTGACAGATTTTTGAGCGCCGTGAACCACATAAAATTGGTTCAAGGTCAGTAAACACAACAAGAATTAACACATAAGGCGTACTATAAGGATTTTAAGTGCACAGTATAGTCCGAAAAATACAGTACCTGTATTCTGATTACTTTTTCATTTGGTGTTATAGAATACAGTTACTTTTTTAAAATCAAAAGATCGCATGGTGGTACTCTATCACGCAAGTTTGGCTTTTTTGTCCCTTGACTAATTAGACATTAGTTAATGACAACAGATAGTTCAACAAAAATCAAGCTGTTTTCTTCTTCATCAGATTCTTCTGTGTCATGTGTTTTTCACTATATTATTATGCAACTCCATGAAAAAGTATTCCAAGTATTCAAAGTACAGTACTCTAATTGGACCACGTATCAGAAATGTTACAAAATATATTTTAAAGCATTCAAAAAGTATTCAGTATTCTGTAAATACCAATTCTTATACCACAATGATCATAAAAACACAGTTTGGACAGCATAATGTGATTCTTTTATATAACCATGTGGTCTTATATCTGTGTAATTCCTCAGTCGTTCAGGTCGGCTGCATAATGGTCCAAGGGTGTAAACTAGTTTATGTGGTCTTATACTTCTGATACAGCTCAAAATCATTCTAAAGTTACTGAGGAAATGTAACTTTTTTATTATCAATACTTCAAATGAGTATCTAGTTTCAGTACTAGTATGGCTTAATATCTGATTTTTATTTGACAACCCAATCAACCGCAAATGTTCAAACAACCTTTCACTGAGAGAAAAATGTTCAGCTCAGTAGGGCTGTAAGATTAATCACAATTTGAATGGATGCAAAGGACCATCATTTCCATGAAGTACCATCATTTCCTCCACAAAAACCAAAATATCCTGTCTTAGTCTGTATGAAAATCACAGTTTTGTCGGCCTTTACATCAATTCTCCTGGGTGCGTTTAAAGATTCTCTACACAAAACGGATTCTAGTGAGCTTTAAGCCACTTTAGACTGTTGTTACCTCCTCAAAAACATACCTGGATTTGAGTTTTATTTCATTCACACATGTTTGAGTAACCCTTTATTATTAGCCTTTACTAGCCTTTATTATTATTTGCCAAATTTTGTTGATTTTACTTTGTGAAAAAGCAAATATAGTATTATTTTATAAAGTATACACCGTGCTAAACCCAACTAAGTACCTCAAGGTCAAATGAACGTAATCCCTGCCCCCCTCTTCCTCTTCTTGTAAAACCCACTGAACAAAGATGACCGCCACTTCTCCTCCTCCCTCTCTCATCTCTCTGCTCCTTGGGACTCTCCTAACTGGACCCTCTCCTGTCACCCATGCACCCACTCTCCCCCACTTGCTCCCCCACCCGCTCCCCCACCCTCCACACCCCGTACCCCGCGTGGCTTTTATCTTCCTGATGTACCACCACCTGTACCGCACTGACCTGATCTATGAGCCAATTACACTAAAAACGTCCCTCTCAGCATTCTCGGGGTTGAAAGGCCTGCTCAGGATATTAAAGCGATTACATTATATACAAAGTGAAATGCTATGTCAGAGAGAGGGAGAGAGAGAGAGGGAGATGGGGAGTACAGGACTATGTATACGCCTCAGTGAAATGCAAAGAGTTGGAACCGGTCCAAGTGGTAGATTTGTTGAAGTTTATAAGCCTACGTGACATGGGTGTGTATGTGTGTGTGTATGCGTGTGTATGTATGTGTGTGTATGGGACACGCAGGCTAAGAAAGAAACATTTCAGCAGTCACTTGATTTCATTGGACAGTGTGAAACAAAACAGTGAACAGCAGAAGGACAACACCAAGACTAAACTTATAGGTCCTATATTATGCAAAATTGAGCTTTAAGTCATGTTAGAATGTTGTTACCTCAACGAAAACATACCTGGAGTTGAGTTTCATTCACAAATGTCTCAGTAAAGCTTTTTTATTAGTTTGTCTAAATCTTCAAAGCTCAAAATGCTCTGTTCTGATTTGTGATGTTATGAAATGTTTCAAGTTAACAGCTACCTTTTGCCTTTTGTTTACTATTGATGGGAATTCCATGTCTGAATTTTTCCAAATAATTTGAGTGAAGGTGTATGGAGTTTAAAAACACAGTGGAGCATTTTCTGTATTACCGCATGCTATCACAAGGTGGAACAGAGCGTTTTCTGTTTGAGAGAAGAACTAAATATGCATTTGAGTTAAACATGTATGAATAAAACAAAACAAAACTCCAGGTCTGTTTGTGATGAGGAAAAAAACATATCACAGGCAGAAATAGTGGTAAAAAAGTACTTAATAGAAAGTTCATTGGCAAATTTTCAGCACAATCAGCAAATTTACAATAATGGTTGATTTATGTTGTTCAAAGTGAATCTATAAATCTGCTCTTATGGTGCTCAACTGTGACATTTTAGCAGAATTATAGTTTTAACTGTGACTATTGTAATGCACTTTTGTCCAGCATCAGCCACCACGCTCTTTCTCGCTTACAATTTTTCTTGCTTACGACTTTTAACCGGAACCAAAACACGTGAGCACATTAACCCGATAATAGCGTTGTTGCACTAGCTTCCAGTTCCTTTTAGAGTTGATTTTAAGATGTTACTGTCTCTTTTTAAAGCTTTGAATGGACTGGCCCCACAGTACAGCGCAGACCTCATCCAGATTTACTCCCCCGCACACGCTCTGAGGTCCAAGGGCCAGCTCCAGCTCGTGGTGCCTAAAATGAGACTTACGAGACTTAAAACTGCTTTTAAGGGGGCAGGACCTTCTCTGTGGCTGGTCCCAAACTCTGGAACGCTCTGCCGTCTTAAAACCCACTTTTATTCTCTGGCTTTTAACACCAGTTGAGTTGTATGATCCTCTGTGTCTTTTATTTATTCTATTTATTTTATCTATTTTACTTATTTACTGCTTTTTAAAAATGATTTTATGGTTATTGCTTTTATTTAATTTGACTGGTTTTAGTGTTTTAGGACTGGTGTCACCAAATTTTAGCAATTTACCTTTTTGTTGTCTTCATTTTATGATCTCTGTGCGGCACTTTGGAAACTGCTTTGTTTGTAAAATGTGCTATAGAAATAAAGTGGAAAGCTGTTTAGCCTCTGTTGTGCCTGTAACACTCTCAACTCTTAATATCTGTATTTTTTTTAAAATAAATGGGAAATTTTGAAGAAATTTCCTTTGGGAATCAGGGCGAGCGCAGAGGTGGGTGGGACTGTTGAGCTCCATAATAGGCAAATAAATGTGATTTCTATTCAGTTCAAAGTGAAATGATGGTATGGATCTGTAAATGTTTAATTTGTAGATTTATTAGATTTCTAGATTATGTTGTAGATAATAAAACAATCTCTACTAAACAATCGGCACTTCAACATATAAACTGATATAAACTGCAGGAAGCTTTTTTCTCCCTCTTTCTCTCTGTATATGCTCAAATATTGCTGAGTACACATTTGTAGTATCATTGCTTTTCCTGTTGAAATCCATTGCGCAGGCCATAAAGCTCTCTGTGTGCTATCTCTCCCACACGTCTGTTCCATTACATTACATGATAAGGCTCCGACACTGAGTGATGATGTCATGTTTCCAGACCAGATCTAATCTCACCTTAATGTCCTTATTATCTCTGCTGTGTACCGTTACACAACCTGCTGGAGCTGTTTGGGGATTCTATGTATGGATTTAGAATTGATCTTCCCCCCTGTGTATAATCCACAGTGTGAAGTCTGAATGTATTTACAGTCCAAGGGCCACTGCTCCCGACTTAATCCTCTCAAACTATCGGCCCATGTGGGTTCATCCGTCATGCGTACTGAGATGTAAACTGGAAAAAGCAATATAGGACAACAAGGACCTCTGACTGAATGGGAGCTGATAAAAGCGTGTGTTTGTTTTAGTATGAGGAGGAAGAACGAGAGAAGGACTGGAATGGACTTTTTGCATTTGTTGATGGGAATGTACAATAACACTCACACACCGTAAAATAAAAGTGGACTGAGGGAGTGTGGAGCCAGCCAATCAAGGCTGGAAGTTTAAGTGCTTAATCTGCACCCAAGGACCATATTTGGAGGACGAACCCAAAAGCCAATCAGGAGAGAGCGAGTTGAAGGTACTTATACCTTCTCGCCCTAGCTGCTAGTTTGGCGGGGTGTGGGTGCTTTTGGATTGGAACCACTGCGTCCATGCTTCCTTACTATTTGGAAAGTGGCAGCTAGCAGGTCATCTATATCCATGTATATATCCAGTCTATCATGGTAACACTTCATAATAACTACATCTTAAAGCCCCACTGTGCTAGTCAGGCTGGCGCCACCTAGTGCCTCTGCTCAATTTCATTTCTCTCCAGCGACTAGATCAGGAATCAGAATACACTAGACAGTTTGCAAAAACCCGGGAAGTTGTAGACCACACAACGGTCAATCAGCGAAGAGCTGTGAAGCCATGACGTCAAACTCAAGCACCTGTCTGGGTCCCTTTTGTGGTACAGCACAACAGTAAACAAAGTGGTCGAAATGGATGTAGACGAAGATATACATTCTGTGTTGGCAACGATTCCTGAGATCGAGGATTTAAAGCCGGAACAAAGAGAATGTTTAGTGAATTATATCAAGACGTTATTGCCCTTCTTCCAACAGGATTTGATGTGTTACATACTTCACCACCAAATAGCAGTGATTGGTTAATTAAAAAAAAGTACCTGCCCACCATCGAGCGAACGAAGTCTAATGCTGTGAGGTCAGACGGTTTCCATGGAAATTAAACCAGCTGATGAATCAGGCTACCACTGTGTAACTCTGTAGCCAAAAAATAATATATATGTATATATATATTATATATATATATATATATATATATATATATATATATATATATACATATATATATATATATATATATATATATATATATATATATATATATATATATATATATATATATATTTTTTTTCTTTTTTAGTTTAACTGTTGTTTATTACAGTGAAAAACACTGAAAAACATGCATTTTTATCGTGGATGCATCTTCACAAACCTGACTCATACATGTCCTGAGGGTCTCCTCCTGCTCGTCTCCACGGAAAACCCCAAACCCCCTAATTAAGTTACTAAGACTGAACCATCATTCTTTACAAACTATTTGTTCATTATGAATTAAGTTTCTTCATGCATTAAGGATGTAAATGGTGTAGTCATTATAATGTGTTACTGAACAGACTGCATTATGTAAAATTTACAGGTAATTTTTAATTTGTGAACTAGAAACTGAGACCAATACCAATGAATCCGCAGTGGGTCTGATTTATTTTTCCTTGCCTCCTCTGTTTTTTTTCTCTTCAGTCCTTCAGCTGTCAATCATATTAATTGATAGGAGTGAGCCAATTGGGAACAAGCTGCCTCTCTCGACGGGGCGGGACTTCCACGTGAGAGATGAAGCAGCGCAGAACAGGAGGAGGTGACAAAAGAGAATTGAGACCAAACCTTCATCTACATTAATTGGGACAGAAGAACTTGCCTCCTGGTGCATGCTGGAACCTGAAGAAAACAAGAGCACACAGATCTGATGCTATGAATGGAGACATTAAGGCCATTCTTCACACTGCCCCCGTGTGGCTGGTCATGGTACTGAAGCAGTTGTAACCCAAATGGTTTTAGACAATGGTTCCCAGTTGGCCTTAATACAGAACTTAGTGTTATTGCTTATGATTACACTGTCCCTCAAATTACTTTACGACAGTTTTACGAGCTATGTCATGTAAAATGTGTTGTAAAATGGTGAGTTAGCATACATTTGGGAAATCACACTATAAACTGCACACTGTGAAGGCATGATTAACCAATTTGCAATAGATCCAAGCATTTTTACAGGGAGATGTATTTTTGATTGCTGGCTATGATCCACAAAGGTAAGTGGTCCCATAGGCAGTGTTGGTGCAGACAGTATAGACCACACAGAGCCTCTCAGTGTGTCCTGGGGCCTTGATGGTCCCTCTGGCTTTTCCCTCTTCCTGCCTGTGTGGTATAACATTCACATACAGAACACACCGGGAGGATTTCACATTGTTCTGAGGTGAAAAAAGTGATGTTTAATTTGTGTTTGGTCAACGTTTACTTAAAAACATGTGTCTTTTATTGCTCTAATTTATTTATTTTGGTCAGTAATATTTAGAAATGGCAAAATGAGAAATTCAATGTGTCCACTGGATAAAAGTTTATTTGGCAGAATAAACTTTTATCCATTTGACACCATGTTCATCCAAGCTGCTTCTTCAGTTCTGGTCGGAATGCTGGTGGACACTTCCTTATATCTGCATGCAGGGAGGAGCTAACTACAATTAAAATATTCTGAAACTAACACATCTACTTGTTTATAATTTTGTTAGCTCAGCCTGTTGAACTTGCACTGAGTGTGGGGTCATATTAGCACAATCATTCAGGGCCATAATGGCTGCTTTCACACCTCTGGGCCTGACCTGGTTGTCCCTATTGTTTTCTTTGTTTTGATTTAGGTTTGAGGATGGAGTTGTAAATATGAAATAGATGGTGTCTGAGACCCCCACTTCTGTTCAAAGATGGATTTTCTTTCTTAACATAAAACCTTCTTTAACTTCCCTCTCAAACCAATTGTTTTCTCTGGCTAAGATCTGTACCTCTCTGTCCTCAAAGGAGTGGTCCGTGGCTTTTATTTGGAGGTTGAACAGCAGACTGAGGTCCTGTGTTGCTCACTCGTTTGTCTCGGTACATCCTCTTGTGTAGTGGCTTTCGTTTCTATTTAGAAAAGAAAGAAGCACTTTGTAACTTTTTCTGTTAGGCTTTTCTGGTGTGTCCTTATTGTTACTTTCTGCACAGTATGGCATTAAACTAATCTATTTCCATGGAGACAAGCAGGTCACCAGGCCAAGCTACAGGTCAGATCTTGGTTCATAGGAAGAGTACCATACCGATTTGTCTTGAATACAATCCAGGCAAATATTTTCTCCATAGAGACAAGGAAATGACAAACCCCAAACCAGAAAAGTTACATTAGCGCAGATGGCATATGATTTTTCTCAGTATTTAGTATTAAATTATAGCATACAAGTAGATTATTGTTTTGCTTTTTATTCATTGTAAATTCTTATACTGATTTATAATGTGTAATAATAGAAACTAGACTACTGACTTCCTGTTTAAACATGCAGACTGATAGGCATTCTCTTCATGTTGGTATTTCATTTTAGCAAGCAGCAGATTTCCATTTGTTTTTATTGTTGTAACATTTCTGAAAGTAATATTTTATCCCGATTATGTCTTTGGTATCACCACCAAGTCACTAAGAAAATGATTGTTGTGAAAGTGAAACAAAACATGGTATAATAATAATGTTCTCTCGTTAAACCAAAACAAAAAAACATACCTGAAAATGATTTGATTCCCTTCCACGCACCAGACACAATCATATTATTTCATGTCTTAAATTACCATCAATGTGCAGCTAATAATAACAGTTTTTTCTGTCCAATTCAATTACGATTCTCCGAGATTTTACATTGAGAGTGTTGTGGAGAATGACTCCTGATGCAGCTCCAGTGTTGGCCTCTGTGTTTTTCAATTTGCATGGTTTTAAATGGCAATGTATTCCAAAAAGAGCAGAGATTATGATAATGAGGAGATGTGTGTGTGTCTCAGAAGGAGGAGATGGAGAGACAGTCCCACAGTGCACACATGGTCAGTGAAGCCTAAAAAGGGTTGAGCCTTGAGAACAATATTGCAGACAAAACAAAATGGACTCAGGCTAACGCTTTATATTTATAATGATTCATATTTAATGATTCATATTTAATTTAATTTTAATTAATCTCGTTAATGAGACTACTGCACAGCACATCAGGTATGTCAAGGTGTTGTGTACACTTTTGTAACATGATTTTGTATATTCATGGAGCGATTCATTCATGAGCGATGTAGGCTCAAGGGCAAAATCTTACTGTTAACCTTAAGGAGAGTTTGAAAAGAGCACAGGAGACATTACTAAATTACAGAAACATGCATGATGACATCTAAAACCTCTTCAGGCATGTTTTTGATGAGAGAGAAAGACAGAAACATCTGATCAGTTACAGATGCTGAGACGCCATTTCTTACCTTCTGACTGAGTGGAGTGGACAACCACACAAAAACACATATATGGAGAGGGAATCTGTATCTGTGAACCTTCTGCACAGTGAAACAATATGACAGGGAATTGTTTATGGTTTGTGTCTGGTTATTGTTTGGCTGCTGATGCTGTGTGAATAAACTACTAGGCACTTGGTCAATACAGTGAGTGGTTCAGATTTGTGCATTTAACTTAATTACAGAGCCACTGTACATTTAATAAGACTTGGGACATTAATTTTAGGTTTTCTGTATCATAAAACAATGTGGTGTCACTGAGTTTATAGTAGTAGAATTACTTTAACTTCTTGGGCTCATTTTAAAGGCAGTACAGTAGGAGATATATTTACATTGTTGACATATTTTGGCTGCTACTGCAGGCCATCTTCAGAACAGTCACTGTATTGTCATGAAAAAAGAATCCAACAAGTTGATGCAATTTTAAGCAATTCTACTAATCCAAAAATGTCCATTTTGTATTATTTTGTACATTGATTTGTGCAAAAAGTTCTGCCTATAATCAGTTGGGACAGTTCAGTAGGAGGCTTGAGGGCCAACAAATACTGTTCTGAGGGGCATATTTGACCATGGCCATAGTTTGGACACCCCTGCTCTAAACTGTACATCTTTATTTCATTAGCTGACCAACATATTTGACTGTTTCAGTGTCACAAACATTGTACAAGTTGCAAACCATTAAGAACAGGTTTGGATACAGTGGCATGTTACAAAACACAGATGACCTGGTTGGCTGTACAAGAGCAGTCCACTCTGCTTCACTAATAGACCTGGGCAATTAATTCAATTTTAATCAAGACTGAGATTCATTCATTTCTAATTCACAATGTTCAACTTGTGTCTTTTTAATTGGGAGGTCCACAGCCAATCGTCTGTTATAAGCATGCGGTTTGGAGTTGAAGGAAAACATTGGCATAAAATGCATAGACTGTACTAGTGTATATAAATGGACATAGTGAATCTGCTAGCCACCATGTTCCAAATAGGAAGTCATGATGAGCATGCTTCCGGCTCCATCAACACTGGCTCCAGTTGACTTTACATTGAAAAACTGTCACACCTCTCTCTGTAATTGCAGTTATGAGTCTTGTCATTTTAGTCACAAAATGTGTTAAAATGTTTACCCAACCTACATGATCCTGGTGTTATTGTTTCACTATTTTATCTGGAAATAAATTCCTATTCCTAATATGGAACTGGCTCCAAATTCTCTCCAATAACTGCCAGCATTGTGAGCTTCATTTGACTGGAGCTGAATGGGGGCCTAATGGGTAACGTCACACTCCCTTAGTCTACTTCTTTATACAGTCTATGGTTAAATTGCATTGATTAGTGTTGTTTATGTTCATGAAATTAAAACTGAAAGACATTTTTATTTTGTTTTTTAAAAGAAAGAATAAAATAAAAAGAAAAAAGTAAATTACCATATCGTCTAATCCTATTTACTGCCTCCAAGTTGTTCTTAACAACACGCCAAAATGTTACGAGAGCCAGGGTTAAGTTCAGTCTTTTCAATTCCAACACAAAAACAAGCTGCTTTGGGAAAACATCACATTTAACTTGTGCTGAACAAAATCTTATATTTACAAATTACAGATATTTACAGAAATTTTACTGTCTCAAATATAAACCCAAATGAGGCAGGGACAATTAGAGAGTGGGATTTTTCAACCCCAGCTGTGCTCTGAGTCCAGGGGTGCTGTACATGTCTGCAGATACACAAATGAGATCTACACACATGTTTTATGGATGATTCACACAGTTTGTTCACAGCAGCATACACCTCCTGTATTTGAACGCGTCATGTTTTCTGCATCGTAAACTTTAATTATTTATGTGCGCGGTTCTGTTTGAAGCAGCATCTTCTGCTCTGGTGAATGTGACGGGGTTTGTAAGAGAACACACATCACTGAAGTGCACTAAACGCTGTCTGCCAGAGACAGGAATACACTGACATGTTATTAGTTTATTTATTTCATTTAGGATTTTAGCATAATAGCAAATCTGTAAGAAACATTTTAGCTTAGTGATGTTGGGATTTCTCAGGATGTATATTGGGAAATTGATCTCCTGCATGTGACCAACTGGTCATATGTTAATGAGTCTAACAAGAAGCAGTGGGCGCCCAGGGACCTTAGACACACTGGTCACAAATACGAATTAGCCAAATTATTGGAGTTTAAGAAATTTCATTTCTATGCTGTCCTGAGCTGGCAGTGAGAGCCCTCAGTACAAAACAAAAATGGAGTTTCTCAACAAGAGAAACAAGACATTCCATTTCTGTGCTGTGCTGAGAGCTCTCACTGCCAGCTCAGGACAAATGGAAAAAGTAAACACTAAAATGATGGTTGACAAAAATCACTGATCAGGGATGATGGGTAGAAAATGTATTTGTCATTGTTATAATTTTCTTTCTTGTATATAATAACAAAAGCATGTTGTTAGAACAACATGGACCCATGATCCCAAATCACACACAAGCTCAGAAATGTAGTGATGGACAGATGTTGGTCCCATCTCCAGAACATACACATGCAACAGAGCTCCATAGTCCCTCCCACTTCCAAATCTGCTCCATTTCCAGAAGTTACATTTCCACTAATTTTATCCACATAGACCTTTCAAAGGCATTACGAAGACTAAGCAGCTACGTGTTCACTAATATCCATAACGTGGTTGTTTTTAGTCCACAAGCACATTTAAAATGCAAGATTTAGCAAAAATGTTGTGATAACTTTACGGTTTATAAAGTTTCAGAAATATTTTTCCATAAAATAAAATAAAAAGTCTTGTGGTCATTAGTTACAGCAGAGCTGATTAGCCCTGAGCAAGCTTTCAAACTTTTAATATTCATTTTTTTCTTCTATGTTAGCCCCAGTCCTTCACAGCAGCCAATAACACACAGTAGTCAAAGTCTACATGAGGCGGAAACAAAGGGTTTCCTGACTTTTCACAGGTTTACATTCATTTACACACTGTCTCTCAAAACACTGGGGGAAAAAGACATTATGAACATATTCTTTGTGTTTATGATGATTCATTGCAATGGGATGTAAAGATGGCGACACAAGATGAAGCGAGGAAACTGCTGAGAGTTTATGGAGTTTAAAAGAGTGCTAAAAATAGGTCAGGACAATGGAGACTACATGTGGCTAAATGGCTTCTTTTTAGTCTGACAAACAGCAGTAAATGCACTTAAATAGATCTGATTGTAAAAGATTATACCCAACAACACAGTACGCAACAGTACCACCTACAGCTTCCATCAACCACCCATATAAAACAATGTATTTAACAAGTCACAATTATGTAAACGTCCTATATGACATGAAATTGACTCTTTTGAGCATTACGTCATGTTATAATGTTGCTCCTCAGTGTTTTGTTTCATTCACACATGTTTAAGTAACCCTTTACTATTAGTCTGTCTACACTGTGAAAGATCAAAATGCTCTGTTCCACCTTGTGATGTCATGAAGTAGAGGTTTTCAACTGAATAGCTATCTTTTGTTCACTAGAAATTGGCAATTCCAGGGCTTTCCAACATTGTAAGATAAATCAGAAAACAGCACAATTTGAGACCTTTAAATCTTAATCTTCATTTTGCCAAATCATTTCCATAACAATAAATTAGTTGTGTTTCTGATGAATAAAAAAGTTGATTGTAAGCTGCAGATCTGAGTTGTTATTCCAGTATTGTCTTGTTTGAGCGTGAGTTTCCTGATTGAAACATCTGTCACTTGGCTATTCTCCCTGTGAATGTTTGGGTCTCGATGGGAGTTTGTGGTAATGAAACGAACATCAGAAGAATGAGAGAAGCTCAGCACTGCACCTGCTGGAGGGACGAGGTAGGACAGGGAAGAAGCCTGAGACAGCTGTTCAGTATGTGGATTCAAAGACATTTTAAAGTGGTTACTGTAATTTTTCTTAAAATTGTGACTGCTATACTACTGGTCAAAATTTTTAGAACACCCTCATTTTTCCAGTTATTTATTGCGATTCAAGTTGTGCACGTCCAATGAATAATTTGAAATGGTTCAACGGTAAGTACTGAACAGCCAAAGGTTAAAAAAAAGATAAAAGATAACAAAACACAAGTCCAATCTCTGCCAAAACTACCTCAGGAAAAAAGAACAAGATGGTAAAAGCTTGAAAACATGGAGTGACCAGCACAGTCTCCAGACTTAAACCCCATCGAGCTGATTTTGGGATGAACTGGACAAAAGAGTGAAAGCCAAGCAACCTACAAGTGCCACACATTTATGGAAACTTCTGCAACAGACTTGGGAACAACTTTCTGAAGAATATTTGATTTTTGTTGTAAAAAGAATGCCACGAGCTCAGCTGTTATATCTGCCAAAGGTGGGTACTTTGATGAATCAAAAGTTTAGAATACATTTTGGTCTATAAATTGATTCCGTGATTTATTTTTCAACTCAAATTGTTTATTTATTCTGTGCTTTCATTTCAGAGTACAATTACACAATAGACAGTAAAAAAACGGGGAAAAGTGTGGTGTTCTAAAACTTTTGACAGGTAGAGTTCCATCCTGAGATAAGTGTACCTCCTCTGCATGACTTTGCCAACCTTCAAGGGCCAATAAACACCAAAATCACTTTTTTCTACTCATTAGCTGTGTAAATGGGTCTAAAATAGAAATATGTACCTATCCCTGGCCTTATTTGGGCATTTTAGGGCATATTTGTTAAAAATTTTCAAAGTTGTGTCTGTAACGGCCAGTTTAAGATCAACTACGGCCAGTATATTTGAACTTTCAGGTTGAACTAACAGCCGCTAATGAATCAGATGCAGGGTTATTATTATGTGATGAGCACAGCCACTGGCGGTCTACAGGGTGTACGTGAGGAGCCCGCCCCTTAGCCCTGCGTCTACATGACACCGCTGGTCACTGTGATGTCCCGCCGCCGTGCCTGGAGAAAAGAGAAACATTGTGATCCAAGCACAAATTTCCGCTCTGTTTCAAAGTCTGGAGAGCACCAGTCCGCTCCAAGTTGGATTGTTGAGGCTGTCAGTCGGCAGTCAATCCTCACTCCAGAGCCCGCCCCACACCCGCTCTTCCCCAACACCGCCCACGCTGGAGGATTTTCAGATTTGGCTTAGGGGTGGAGTAACGCTTCGGGAGGATGTTTAATGGCTCTTTAAAGTTGGACTAGACACCTAAACTCCGCCCACAACCACATTTCAAATCGAGCTGCTGTATGTGGACTAAAGAAAACAGTGAGAGAGGAGGAGAGCGGGGTCTAGAGGTATAAGGAACAGTGTGACAGGTCTAACAGGTATCCACACTTCAAACTCCGTCTCCGTCTGGAAATTGCAGAGACCAAAACTTAGATTTACAGTAGGTGTTTATGAGTAGAAAGCTGCAAATTTACCTAGTTTGCACAAAAACAGCCAAAAAGTAGACAGTGGATTTTGATTTGATTGAGTTTAGATCCACTTTAATCAATTTCAGCACCAGAAAAATAAACGTGAGGGAGGAAAAGAGTCAAAACTATGTAACATCATTTTTGCCCTGTGATTGCAGCATGCGTTTGAGTGACAGGACAGGGAAAAAAATGCCAAAATATTTATAAATCACGATATTAATTTCTGTTTCATGTACACAAAGGCACAAAATGAGACTTAACACCAAACTAAACCTAGACTAGACCAGACTAAACACCATTTTTTACACACACTACACACTCAATATATACATATATTTACACTCAATATGCAAAGTGGGTGAAGTGTCAGCTGGGATTGAATATAGAAAGAAAGCTGGGATTGAAGATCATAGCTGAATCATGCATGAGGCTGTAAAGAAAAAAGGGTCCATATTACGCTATTTTCTGATCTGTGTTATAATGTTATTTCCCCCAAAACAAAACAAAAAAACATACTGTACCTTGAGTTGTGTTATGTTTCATTTACACACATATAACCGAGTTGCAACAGAACATTTTGGGCTTTGGAGACAAACAAACAAAGGATTATTCAAACAAAACACAACTCTAAGTATGTTTTTGATGAGGTCACAACTTTCTACCATGACTACAAGCTCACAAAAGTTGATTTTGCGTAATGTGGGACCTTTAATAATACATTCTAGACACCCCAATGTGGCCCCTCTTGCCTATTCACCATACTTTTCCGAGCACACATTTGGGCAGCTATAATTTACAATCTAAAACTTACAGCAGGGTAAAAAAAACCCATCTTATTTTAAATGAGGGAATAGCATTGGATTACATGTCTTGGTGTGTGTCTGCAGGAGATACCAGGTCTATTATTACAACGACAAAACACTCATATTGAAAAAGGAATATTGGTATTTTGGGCTGTGAAAGTCTAGCAGAGAAAAGTGAAACGCTTAAACTGAAATGTAATGGCAAAAGTCACTGGTATGGACAGCTATAGAGCCAGGAAATATGGTGTTTACCCTTTATGTACAAGTTTAATAGAAGGGGGTACAATAAGTTTTTGGTTTTAATGTTTTATAGAGATGGGAAACATAAAACTAGTCTATCCAATAGTTTATTTTTCTGCACCTCTAAGCAAAGTATAGCAGTTAAGGTCTCACCCACACATGCTAAAAATGAGATATATACAGATAAATTAGGGTGCATCCCATAGTTTCCCATTTTAAATTATTAGTTTAAAGTGGGACACAGTTATAGTTATTAGTATCTTGTTGGAAGCAAACTGAAACAAAGTATAGAAACTTGAAGCCCAGTTGTATCATATTTCTAACATTAATAGTATAATAGTTAGTAATTAACTGCAGAAAAATATTTGTCTGTGTTGTTGAGATACTAAAATTTAAAACTTGATTTTGAAACTGAGAAATGGACTTGATATTTAACAACACTCTTTCTTTGATATTTGATATTTAACAACACTCTTTCTTTGATATTTGATATTTAACAACACTCTTTCTTTGATATTTGATATTTAACAACACTCTTTCTTTAGACAATAGAATTTTCAATGGTAAATAATATGTATTTTTTGGACTATAAGGCGCACCCGATTATAAGGAGCAATATCAATAATGTTGAATTCTCTCATCTATTTTCATGCATAAGGAGCACCAGATTATAATGAGCATTAAGCGAAACAAATGAATGACACTTAAGACTTATACCTTAGCACAGGCATCCGTGATCCATTGGCAGATCGAGGTGTAAACTGCCCGCCGTTGACTCCCTGTCTTGGTGAATGTGGATTATGAATGTGAATGTGGGTGGATAAAGTCTGTTTTTTTATTTCCTATGAGGAGGACTCAAATATGTATTGAGTAATAATCTGTTTAATGTAGCTTTGCGCACATTTGTTTATGTTTTACAGAAATGAAACTTAAAACCACATGGCTAATTTGCATAAACTATAAGCACTGAAAAACAGCTTGCTCCTTATGGGCCGATGCGGTCAGCTTCTGACGGACTTACTTCGTGAGGCTCCTGAATACGGTAGCCGTAATGCTCCAACAGTCCATCAAGCGGTGCGACTTCGTAGCTTACCAAAGTTGTACTAAAACATTTTGACAGATTTTTGAGCGCCGTGAACCACATCAGTTCAAGGTCAGTAAGCACAACCAGAATTAATACATAGGAAGCACAGGATTGTAGATTGTACTGTCTATTGTTGGGAAAATTAAAGAATTTTAAGTGCACCTTATAGTCTGAAAAATATGGTACTTTTTTTAATATTCAAAAGAAACAGAAAACGCACACCAAAATTCTTGTAGAAGTGCAAATGCAAGGAGCAGCCAGACCAGGGTAAAAAAATGCATAGCACACTCAGTTGGCCGATGTCCAAAAGCTTTTTTATTAACAAAATAACGTTTTGGCAAAAAAAAGCCTTCATCAGATATTTACACTAGCTGTCAAATGAACTCTCATCATCAGTAATAGTACTTTAGAACTTCACCTCAATGAAAGCCCCTTTTCATGAACTCACTTAGACCAGAGAACAGGGCAGCGCATTTCAGTGTAAAAAGTTGAAGAGCTCCACTGAAAGATTTTTCTGAGCTAAGTAAAAAAAAAAAAAAAAATTACACCAGCCAATCCAGGGTGCTCTGAGTGTGGCCAGCAGCAGCAGCAGCAGCTGCCTCTGTGTCCTCAGATGATAAGGCCTTTGAATTGTGCATGAGAATAAGCAGTGTGGTTTAAAGCTCTCTGCTCCCCCATCACTCCATCATGTGTTTCATCTGCCTGTTATCACCTCGCATCAGGAGGTCTGCTCCTGTCTCTGCTCCTGTCTCTGCTCTCTGTCTCTCTCTGTCTCTGCTCCTCTGTCTCTGCTCCTGTCTCTGCTCTCTGTCATCTCTGCTCTCTGTCTCTGCTCTGTCTCTGTCTCTGCTCTGCTCTGTCTCTGCTCTCTGTCTCTGCTCTCTGTCTCTGCTCCTCTGTCTCTGCTCTCTGTCTCTGTCTCTGCTCCTGTCTCTGCTCTGTCTCTGCTCTGCTCTGTCTCTGCTCTCTGTCTCTGCTCCTGTCTCTGCTCTCTGCTGTCTCTGTCTCTGCTCTCTCTCTCTGCTCTCTGCTCTCTGCTCTCTGTCTCTGCTCTGTCTCTGCTCCTCTGTCTCTCTCTGTCTCTGTCTCTGCTCCTGTCTCTGCTCCTCTGTCTCTGCTCCTCTGTCTCTGCTCCTGTCTCTGCTCCTCTGTCTCTGCTCCTGTCTCTGCTCCTCTCTGTCTCTGCTCCTCTGTCTCTGCTCCTCTGTCTCTGCTCCTCTGTCTCTGCTCCAGTTCATCCTCACTGTGTAGAATCCATATGAGTGCCAAGGTTGACAATAAGAATTAAGCTTTATTTGACTAAAGTCTTCCAGACACGTCAAGATACTTTACAGTTTAACAATTTTACTCACGCACACCTAATCTATACTGGTGCGTGGCCAAAGGGAAGAGTCTTGCCCAAGGATTTGGTCAGCTCTAGGGTTGGACTGCAAATATTCAGGTCTGTGGGAAAACTACACAGTAAATCAATCCTATAGTCTCCCACTTTCTGGACGTGAGAAAAAATACACACATGAATCTTATAAGTCCTTTGTTAACCGTCGCCTGTAGCCCAAGTCAGAGTCAAGTCTCAAGTTAAATACAGGCAAGTCCAAGTCGAGTCTAGAGGCTCATAAGTCCAAGTCAAGTCCAAGTCGTGTGCTTTGGGCAAGTTATTTCACATCTTTAAATCAAAGTACCAAATATAGGGTAGATGTTTGCAATGTATATGACTTTTAAACCAAATTGTACTTAAATAGTCATGGAATATGAGTATTTACCGTATATAAGAATTGTAGAAACACAGATTTTTCCCTTTTAAATGTCTAACAAATCAAAGTGTGAATTATTACGGTCAGAACAGAAAGAATCCAGATTTAAAAGTGCTTAATAACAGTTATGTGTCGTGTAGTCTGCACTGAAATGGAAGGATCATGTTCTATAGTTCTCTCTATTTTACTGTACTGTACTGCATATACTGTATTGTACTGCATATACTGTATTGTACTGTGTATTACTGTAGTACATTTGATGACACCATCTCACAGTACTTCAGTTACATCCAAAGTAACAAATAGAGAAGTGGGAGTATCAGCTGTAAAGAGAAAAGTATTTTCTAAAAACTTATATATATATATATGTATTTTTTAGGAGAAGCATCAAGTCTGCTCAAGTCACAGGTCTCAAGTCCGAGTCGAGTCCGAGGTCTTTGTCTATTTTATCAAGTCAAGTCTCAAGTCCTAAAAACAGTGACTCAAGTCTGACTCGAGTCCAAGTCACGATTTGCAAGTCCCCACCTCTAGTATGCTCCAGAGCCACTTTCAGGTTAGTGGGCAAATGCTATAACCAAACGACTAATGTGAACAGAATTTTTACAGAATTATTCAGATATGATTTCTAGAAACGGTTGCAGTGTACTTTGCCTTCACCTCAATTTTTTAGAAAGTAATTTGCATTGGTGGAGAGGTACTCAAGTCAAAGTACTATCATGAGACGAGAAAATAGACTGGAGATATTTTAGATTGAACTTAATAAAAAAAATATCAGACCAGTACACCCCCGGGCTCATTCTCATTAATTAGTGATAGAATTTTTAGCAGAGCCATCATCTTTTCGGCTCGTCACATATTCATTTATATTCCTGTTACATTAGGAAACGGTGTTGATCCTTCCGGGCCACTGTAAATACATTTATAAGCCCTGGTGACATTTGCCTTGTTTCCTCGGCCTGTTACATTGCCTGCTTGTTTGGGCTTATGTGTTGTGTCTGTAAATCTTGTATAGAACAGCATGCACCTCTGTGTCCTGCTGCTAGAGGATAGGCGCTGTGATGTTTGTGATGTTTTGGTCTTTCTCTGGTAGTTTTTAGTCCAGTGCTGGGGTGAATAAGTCTTTTCTGAAGCCCCGTGGAGCGTTGTGGGCGTTTGGGAAAAAACAAAAAAAAACATCTGGTGTTTTAAACTAAACATACAACAGGAGATGACGGGATTGGACTCACACAATGTCAAATGCATTTGTAGTTTTCAGATTCTAATAATGTGATGATATGATTGGGGCTATATTGATTTTAGCTGCCCCCATCTGTATTAAAAAATATTGACCAATAGAATATTACGGTGTCATCGGAAACCCAGCAATGTTTTATACAGGGTTAATGTGAAAGGTTTTTAGTTGTATGCCAATTATCCAATCAGAAAACTCAACTTCTTGCTTTGAGTTGCCAGATTCTGCAAATGTATTAAGGAAAACTGCATCAGCATAGACAGTATACTGTATATAAAAGGTCATAGCTAAGTTCCAATAGAGCATGCTTTCGGCTCCATCACCTCTGGCTCCAATTTACTTTCTACAGAAAAACTGTTGCCTCTCTCTGTAACTGCTACTGTCATTTTGGTCTTAAAATGTTTCGCTATTTTGTCTGTAAATCAAGATATGAATATTAATAACAGACAAATCAGGCAGCTTCTTTCCCCTAGTCACGCTGGTGCCACCTAGTGCCTCCGCTCAATTTCATTTCTTTCCAGTGACTAGATCAGGAATCGGAATACACTAGACAGTTTGCAAAAAGCCCAGAAGTGCAAGTCCGGGCACCAGCCAATCAGCGAAGAGCCAGACATGCTGTGTTGGCAACGATTCCTGAGATAGAGGATTTAAAGCCAGAACAAAGAGAATGTTTGGTGAATTTTATCAAGGGGAAAGACGTTATTGCCCTTCTTCCTACAGGTTTTGGGAAAAGATTAATATACCATTTTGCCCCGTTAGCAGTGCATTACATACGTCATGACCAAATACCAGCGATTGGTTGAATAAAAAAGAAACCTGCCTACCGTCGAGCGAACGAATCCTAATGCTGCGATGTCAGACGGTTTCCACGAAGTGAAAACAGCTGATGAATCAGGCTATCTTTACCCGAGGCCACTCCAGGTTTGAGTACTCACCAACAGTCAAACCAACAGTGGGGACGGGAAGGGAAATAACCATCAACACCCTTCCTCTGGATTGGCTCTTGGGTTGCTATGATACTCGTGGTCAGAATTCCAACTATGGCCCCTGTAACTGTTAGCTTTGATGCGCTGGAGCCAAACGCTATGGGCGATGCCACAATCCAATTTATCTCAGTTTCAGAACAAACATGGACATAGACTTGAATTCAGTTCAAAAAGGGTTTAAAATGTTCTTCCTAGAATTTTAACTCCATACTTATTTTAAAATAGAACATATTTTATATGTTTAATTCCACTCTACAGATCCAATCCTCCATCTCAAGGCTCTCCAGGAATAAAAAAAAATCAACAACTTGTTTTTATGTCCTCAATATATAGCTACTAAGAGCAACCCAGCATATACTGACTGCCCATATTTCATTTATCTTACAAGACAAAAACATTTACTTAAAATTCTTGCCACAATGTTATTTAAAGACTACAAAGTGTAAGGAAATCTTGCCTAAAAGTCAACAAAAATCTAAAAAAACTGCTTTCTGTTTTGTAATACATGCATCTCAAAGGGTAAAGTTTCAGAATACAGAACAGAGCACCTTTAATCCATGCCCTTGTCAGTGGCTGTTGTGGTTTTCATGTGTCAAAAGTCAAGTGGCCGTTTAATAATAAACGCAGTGTTCCATCGTCATAATCAGGATTTAACAAGTCAGCGGCGGTAAAAAAGGGAAATCAAGTGACCCATTATTTTCATACATTTAATCAAGTCTTGATTTAGCCGAGAGAAAACATCATTCACATTGTCCTCTGCAATCAGCTGAAGGAGCCCGGGGGAAGGGGCCTGGGCATAACAAAAGGTACAAGCAAGGACCCACTTCAATAATGATTTCTGCATTGCCTGTTCTGCATTGCTTTTCGAGGATGTTTGAAATGAAAAAACAAATTGAGAATTCATAAAAGCACAATTTCCATGCTGGAGAGTGCTTTGACACTTTTTATGTAACCATTTTGGATGAATAGTTTATTTTATTTATTTATTTTTTATAAAGCAGAATTCACAATTGCACTTCCTTACAACATGCACCTGTGTTTTTTCTTCTTGCTATTCCAATCTGGGCCACTACAATACACAATCTGCCTCCCAGTGTGAAGGAAGTGTTGTTAGATGTACATATCCGGTAAACAAGTTTCAAAACTACAGAATGTCTTTTTGTATAACTCTGTCAATCAAGTTGCTGTTTTTTCTGTTATGAAAATATTAGAGTAAGATAGTCCAGTTAAACAGAATGAGTTTTTAGTGCAACGTCATGTAACTTCGTGTTAGGTAACAGTCATTACAGTGTGCTGAACTAAAGGAAAATCTGGTGTAGTAGGCAGTTACAAGCCAGGTCTGTGGAGAGGAAGCTCTGTCACTGCACTTCCAAGATTTTCTAGCACAACAAAACATCGGTAATGATAAAATGCCTTTATTTCTGACTGAAATCTTGCGGGGTGGGGCTTTAAAGGTGCACTGTGTAACTTTCCCCGTGGAGGATCTGCTATCTGCTTGTCTTCATGACGATGTTATTGTGTTGCCTGGGATGTTCCACAGTATGGCATTAAACAAATATATCTAACTAACTAAAATGAAATAACTCGTGTCTCATCCGCCAAATTTCTGGGCGTCATTGTCGATGATTATCTAAAGTGGAAAGAGCATGCTGACTGGGTGATTAGAAAAATGTAGAAATCTCTTGGTATTATAAGAAAAGTTTGTAAATTTCTGCACTCTAATCTATACTTACATGATACTATAGTTTAATTTATCCCTATGTGTCATACTGTAATATAGTCTGAGCAAGCACTTTCTCTACTTCTCTGAATAAAATGTTATTGGTGCAAAACGTTTATATTTATCAAATTTGTATTTTTATGTATACAATTCTTTATAATTCAACTACGATCCCCAAACATTTCACATTTTACTTTAAAACTAATGCAGAGATTCATAGATACAAAACTCGTCAAAATCCTAATTTTCATGTTCCAAAATGTGTCACATCAAGAGCTCAGTTTTGCCTATGATACAGATAGTGCGTTGTTTAAAAAGAGTGTGAGGAAATGTTTGATTTTTCATGATAATACTTGGTCATCATTCAGTTGTGGATGTTTCATTGTATTTTAATCCATGTTTGAATCAAATTAATTTTATCCGAGGTGTGTAAATGTAATTTTTTTTTTTTTTTTATGCACGGCGATAATGTTCAACTTTTAATGTATTCATGGTATTCAGGTGGAGGCTTTAATATAAGTCCTTTTGGGTTTTTTTTTTTTTTGCCTCTTCTGACACCTACTTTTTTATCTAGTGTGTTTTTTTATTGTTATGTTATATGTGCAAAATAAATAAATAAATAATATTCAATTACATGTGTTTTTATTTCTCAAAACTACCACAAAGAAATGCAATTATTTCTGTGAGTGGGTCCACTTTTCCAGAAATCTGACCTGTAACTTGACCTGGTGATGTGACCTGCTTGTCTCCGTGGAGTTAAATTTAATGCCATAATGTACAACATTTCACAGAATCAACCCTCTACCAGAAAAGTTACACAGTGGACCTTTAAAATGACTTGCATTGATTTCAAGTTCATTCAAATGCACATCTGCTGGTGAAGCTGAATTAAAAAACTACTGGCAGATTACGCAACGTTGTATTAAATCAATATATATTCTCATTTTTACAGAATAGATTTATGACTTGAAGTTATCTAAAATGTATCATCCCAAATATCACAAAGCCAACATATAAAAACACGACTTTGTCTTCTTTTTCCCTTCACCTTCTTGACTTGAAGGCCAATTTAGCCCCAAACCTCTGACCGCTCGGACACGCTCTGCTGCTCTGGACACAATACGCCTTTCACAACTAAGACAAAGACCACTGCTCTCCCATAGACTGCAATGTGTTAATTATAATCTCACAGACCTTTTAACAGACGATGTAATGAGCGATCCTGGTGCGCACTGCTCCATCAATCTCAGTGTAAACCCAAAGAGACACATACAGATTAGTGCTGGCAGCTCTGAGGAGAATCCAAAGCAGAATGTGTCCTTGTCGTGTTGACCTGCAGAACAAAACAAGTGAATAAGTGATGGTGCGGATGACTCTGAAACACAGACAGTACAGAATATGAGGCTCCAACTGTCGGCCAGACACAGACATGGGGGGGAATTCAATTTTTATCAAAACAGAGATATTTGATAAAGAATCATGGAAAACTGAACCAAAACAGTATTGTAAAATGCAAAGGCACAGGGCGTAACTTAGAGCAGGAGTAGAAGCAAACAACATCAATGTACAGGTAAGGTTTATGGGAAAGCAGGCAGCCTCGTTCACAGTACAAATGCATTTTAACAGTGATTAAGCAACAGTGGTGGAAGAAGTAATCAATTTTCTTACTTATGCAAAAGTACAGATGCCAGAGCAAAAAATACTCAAGTAAAAGTAAAAGTAAAAGTAGAGCATGAAAAAAATCTCCAAAAAACATCTAAAAGTATTAAAGCACATAAAAGTACTACTTAGAATGTACTTAAAGAGTAAAAAGTATTTCATGTAGATTTTCAGGGCTAACAAAGCTTTTTTTGAGATTAATGTAACAAGTGAATCATTTTTTTTTCTAGCTGTTTTTCTTTGTCTAGACAACATGATGCAAAAACAGGCAGACAGAGATGGGAAAGAATTACTGTAACTCCTCAAGCTAGAGAAACGAATATGTATACTAAAAATCAATCTGGGAAACTAATTTAAAACATAGTGTAAAACTGAATTGTCCTTGTCTCCATGTAGAGTATTAAACTTTTCTATATCCAAGGAGAGTGGTAAAAGTAGATGGCGCTACTAGGACAAGTTACAGATCAAATCTGTGGAGATGCAACCTGTGCTTAAGAATTGAATTTCCATCCATCCATCCATCCATCCATTTTCGTCCGCTTATCCGGGGCCGGGTCGCGGGGGCAGCAGCCTAAGCAGGGACTCCCAGACTTCCTTCACCCCAGACACGTCCTCCGGCTCCTCCAGGGGGACCCCGTGGCGTTCCGAGGCCAGCCGAGAGACATAGTCCCTCCAGCGTGTCCTGGGTCTTCCCCGGGACCTCCTCCCGGTGGGACATGCCCAAACCACCTCCCGAGGGAGGCGCCCAGGAGGCATCCGGAACAGATGCCCGAGCCACCTCAACTGGCTCCTCTGACGTGGAGGAGCAGCGGCTCTACTCCGAGCTCCTCCCGTGTGACTGAGCTTCTCACCCTATCTCTAAGGAAGCGCCCAGCCACCATGCGGAGGAAACTCATTTCGAGCGCTTGTATCCGCGATCTTGTCCTTTCGGTCATTACCCAGAGCTCATGACCATAGGTGAGAGTAGGAACGAAGACTGACCGGTAAATCGAGAGCTTCGAGAGCTTCACCACAACGGTCCGATACAGCGACCACATCACTGCCGAAGCTGCACCAATCCTCCTGTCAATCTCACGTTCCGTCCTCCCCTCACTCGTGAACAAGACGCCGAGATACTTGAACTCCTCCACTTGAGGCAGGGACTCTCCACCCACCTGGAGAGGGCAAGCCACCTTTTTCCAGTTGAGAACCATGGCCTCGGACTTAGAAGAGCTGATCTTCATCCCAGCCGCAGAATGAATTTTCAACAGCAAAAAAAAAGTTAATTAAAAGCCTGTTTACATGAGAACACTTGTGGGTAAAAACAACAAAATATTTTATCGGAAGTGCATCCTTCATCCTCCAGACTGGAAAAGTTCTCTTTCGCCGTAGCGTTTCCCTCTGTACTGCCCAAGACGCAAAACTCTGGTCATGTCAGCTCACGTAACGTACGCGTTTATGTCACATACATACAGTACACACAAACCTGGCATGCATACCCAATCGAGTTCCACACACTTTTGCGTCACTGTGTGCACACAGATTTCCTCCTCGTAAAAAGTGAAGCCACAACACCATTTCTGCATCTCCTGGTCAGACCATCATCACATAAACGTAGCCTAATGCTCGCTGGGGGCGACAGTAGATCAGTTGGTAGAGTGTTTGCCCAGTGATCCGAAGGTTGGCGGTTCGAATTCCGCTCACTGACCCACAGTTTGGCAGTGCGATTCCAGCTCCCATAGATGAAAACATCGTTGTGTCCACTGGTGTGTGAATGTGTGTGTGAATGCGTGAGTGGTTCCGAGCTGTAAAGTGCTTTGAGTGCCTTGAGGGTGGAAAAAGCGCTATCCAAATGTGACCATTTCCAGTTACCATAAGTTTAATGCCATACTGTGAAATATTCCAGGAAAAGTGATAACATTTCCATGGAGACAAGCAGGTGGCGAACACTCAAAAAGTTACACATCAGTTGGTTTGATATTGTTAATGTTTGTTGATACTAAAACAACTTCCACTCATTTTAACTTGGGGCTGTTTTGAAGCTCGAAGGGTGGGGTACATGTTTTATTAATACAATAAAATACCTTTTACTTCAGAAAGTAAATGGTTGAATAAATTGAAGTTACGATCAGCAGCCAGACCTATTCAACACACTTGGCAAACTGAAACAGGTCTGAAACATTTTCCATTACAGCAGTGTTGATTATAATCCTTTTAAACTCATTATTTACCTCCAGTGTGTGGGCTTTTAGCGATGCCTTTACTCAGTTAATTTCATTGTTGAATTCATTTACGTGACTCCAGTGGTCGATCATTTTGTGTGCCAATTCCCCTTCTTAAGCACTTGTCCTGACTAAAGGGTCACTGTGCAACTTTTCTAGTGGAGAATCTGCATTTTCTCTATGGCGATGTTATTTCTTTGACTGGAAAGTTACACGGGATGAAATTAAACATTTATTACCAAAGAAACCAGCAGGTACACCTCAAGATCAAGTTCAAGAGAGATCTATAGAGAGGCAAACTTGTGCACAGTAAAAATTTATGTTTTTCAAGGTATTTGGTCAGTCAATACAAAAAAAAAAAAAGCAACATGTAAGTTTAAAGGTCCTATATTACGCAAAATTGTGGGATAGAATGTTGTTACCTCCTCAAAACCTATGCTTGTGTGGACGGGTAATGATGTCTTCTGGGACACACTGTCTTCTGTGACAATTGTCTGTGTTTTTGTATCATTTGAGCAAGGACAAGCGAGACTGGTGTTTTAAATGTGCTGTGGCAATAGGCAGTTACATCCTGTTTTCTTCAGTGTTATTTTAAAATGGCAATATGCAACTTTTCAGATGGAGAGTTGGTTGTAGTCCAGGTTGTCTCAATGTTGGTATTATTGCTTTATCTGGAATCATAACAGGCCCACATTATGCTAGTTTCTGATTTATGTTGTTTCCTCATCAAAAATACACCTGGAGTTGTGTTATTTCATTCACATATTCAGGACATCCCCAGGTTTGACTAGCCCAAATTTAAGACTTTTTAAAGACCTTTTTAAGACCACTTAAATGAAAATTAAGACCAACATCGCACCCATTATGCGGGTGAAAAACACCAGATCCAATTCTAATAATGATATATCTAGAATCTAAGAGTCACTGTGGATTAAACCTACACTTCCCCACGATCCATCCAACGTCTTCCTCCACTCTACTGATTGTTAATTCATTGCTGCCAGCGCCAGAAACCAAAGTATTGTTTGCACATACTCCAAAATAGACGTTCATTCACATTACATGGTTTCACGTTGTTTTTTTTGTTTTGTTTTTTTACCTCCCTCCATTTAACATTGCACTGCAGCCTGGTTGAGTATACAAAACAATAGGCTCATGAAATTTAAGACCTTTGTGAAAAAATTAGACTTGGACAACATAATTTAAGACATTTTATGGTCTTAATTTAAGAACATGAAATTTAAGACCTTTTAAAGACTTTTCAGGCCCTTTGGCTACCCTGACATTTAACACACAAACATGCTCAACTGTGTTTTTAAACTCCAAAAACCTTTAAACTAGAAACATTTGGATGATTTAAGATCTGGAATTTCCAATCTCTATTAAACAAATGGTGAAAGGCAGCTGTTAATTTGAAAAGTACATGAAATCACAAGGTGAACCAGAGCATTTTCAGCTTTGATAGACAGTTAATAAACCAGGATTACTCAAAGATGTCTGAATAAAACACAACTCCAGGTATGTTTTTGATGAGAACAACATTAAAACATAGATTAGAAAATAGTGTAATATAGGCTCTTTAATGCCATGGTGTGGAACATTCCAGCTAAAGCAATAATACCTCCATTGTGACAACCAGGGGACCAGCTCTCCATCTGAAAAGTTGCATACTGCAGCTTTAAGATAACACTGAAGAAAACAGGATGTAACTCTGCCTGTTGTCACAGCACATTTAAAACACCACACAGTCTCGGTTGTCCTTGCTTAAATGATACAAAAACACAGACAATTGTCACAGAAGACAGTGTGTCCCAGAAGACATCATTACCCGTCCCCACAAAAACAACACAGCACTCCCCTCCTTCTATTATTATGATTGAAGATTTCCATCTCCGCACTGCAAAACAATAATTGTCCATCCATCATGTCAACGAAAATACAATGGATTTTTTTCTTTTACATTATTACCCACAAGAGGCTGTTAAAACCCGCGGCGACAGTGGATCAGGCGATATAGAGTGCTCGTCTTATAACCACAAGGTGGGCGGTTCGATCCTCGCTTCAAGAGCATGCTGTCATTGTGTCCTTGGGCAAGACGCTTCATTCACGTTGAAGAGGCTGTTTGCAACAACGGAAAGCTATGTAACATTTCAGTCGATCCCAGGGGAGCTATGGCACCAGACGTTTAGAGATAATGTTTTTGGTTGCACTTTTGGCCATGTCTACACATACATGAGTATTTTTAAAACCTGAGACATTTCACTTTGTTTGTACCCATCTTTTACATGCAAACGGAGAATTCGGAGAACGAATCTTTATAAAAACTCCGACTAGAGTGGAGATTCTAGAAAACTATGGTTTGGTGTTTGCGTGTGAGTGAGATAAATGGAGTTTTAGGAGCTGACACGCCAAAAGTACAACCAATGTTTATCTTTTGCTATGAGGATGATCATGAAGCATTCAGAGCAGCAGTGACATTTCTTCTGGTGCAAACACTTTTCATATGTTTGCATTTGCACACACAGCTGATGTATCATATCCATGACCAGAGACGAATGAGGCACGAAGGTCAGTGATTTTGCCATTTCTTTAACATATTTGTGAAGAAGTGAGCCCACTCAATAATGCACGTTTTTCAAGGTATTTTTGAGTAATACTTACAAACCGTGAAATAAATGCTACAGGTTTGAATATAATAATAAATAAAATAATGCGCTCAATGGCGTATTTATGCAGGTTGATGTAAATGAAAACTTTTTTGAAAATGATGCTATGTGCACGATGTTATTTTGGAAAACGGAGGGAGGAAAATATTTCTTTCTCAAAATCTCTATGTGTAAACGTAGCCTTAGATTACCGTTCAAAGGATGCTTTTTTCACGTAATAAAATATTATACATATATATTGTGTTCAAAATAAGACCACTGTGTGTTGCATCTAATTATTAAGAGTTTTATCTCTGCAAACCAGGAAGTGATTTATTAGCATTGGCATTAGCATTACAGGGATCTGAAAGTTGTGAAAAATGCTTGTGATTGTGATGAATAATTAGGAAACTGGGAAACGATTTTTAATTTAAAATGACAGTTCCATTGTATTACTCCTACTTACTACCACCACCAAATTATCTTCTCGTTTTCAAATGAATATTTTTATAAAACAACTAAACCACAGTAACACTTCATCCATGTTGAAGAGGCTGTTTGCACCAACAAAAAACTATGTAACATTTCAGTCGGTCCCAGAGTGGCAACAGAAGTTTAGCGATAACGTTTGGGTTGGACTTTAGATTATAGTTCACTTTTTCACGTAATAAAATATTATACAGATATATTGTAAAAGCAGCTCTATTGGGCTCAAAATATGACCGCTGTGTGTTGCATCTTATTATTAAGAGTTTTATCTCTGCAAACCAGGAAGTCAGTTGTTAGCATTAGCATTAGCATTACAGGCATCTGAAAGTGGTTTAAAAATGCTCACATAGTTGGGAAATAGACTTAAATATTAAAATTATAATTCTATTGTACTACTACTACTATTTACCACTGCCATCATAGGGAGCCTGCCTGATGACGTATGGGAAAAAAGATATTAAACTGTGGCCTCAATTTACTATTTTATTCCCACAATATGTAATTCGTTCCAACGTTTTAGTTAATTTGTTCCCTCATGTTAGCTAAATCGTTCCCACATTTTACCGAAATTGTTCCCACGTTTCATCAGGCAGGCTCCCTACCACCACCCCTCTAATTATTATGTTTTTGTTTTCAAATGAATATTTTTTTATACAACAATCAAACCACAGTAAATTACTAATATTTCCACCCAGTAAACTATGTCTATGAAAAATAACATACTTGAAAGCAGAGGCTCCAGCCAGTGGAAGCTGCAGCCTTCTTTCTTACGATGCCAGACTACCACCAAAGATCATATATAAAGATCAGAGAAGAAGAAAAAAAGGCTAAGCTGAAAGGATAAGCCAGAAAATGCATTAAAACGATATAAGGGACAGATTAGAGGAGCGGGCAGGCAGCCAGAGGAAGCAGCTTCTCTGGCGTACACGTTGCTGTGCTAGCGATGGCGCGCGGTGCTGAAGGCTAAGCTAACATGGGCAGTGCTGATGAATAGGCCCTGTCAGGATAAGCCAAACAAACACAGATCTGTATAGTGTATGACAAGGGTCCTCCAGGCACCACGATGAACAATGGCATTTCCCTATCCACAGAATAGCAATGAGACAGGACACATATGCTGGAGGTATATTGTAGTGTGCTTTGCCTTTTAGTCTCCCAGTGTGTGCATTAAGAGCAGACACACACAGTGCAGCGGAGGAGGCCACACAGCGCTGGGGAACAGAGGCCTGTGATGGTGACAAAACACAGCTGACTCACTGTGCCAGGAGCAGTGCAAAACAAGGCCAAGTGGTAAAACAGGGAGAGTTAGGTAACATCATAAGTCACGCAAGCATCTAAAATACAGGTTAATGATGCTGTAGAAATAAAGTGTGAAATGTTAGTGAGCAAAGTGTTAATGATAATACTAAATGTTAATTATTAACAGTCATATTTGTAAAGCATTTTATCCGGGTTTAGGTCATGTAAGTACCAACAAACTTGTGATATAAACATGATGTAATAGTGGACAGAAGCGAGTAGTTACATTTACTTGAGTAACTTTTTAAATAAGTTTTTCTTATCAGAGCACTTTTCTAACAGGGTAGTCTACTTTACTTGAGTTAAAGTTTTGGTTGCTCTTCCCACTGTGAAAAGTGTGACAAAAGCATTGAGATGACAATATGAAATGATTTAAACATTTGTTTTTTGCACTGTCCTTCAGCTCTATATACACGTCATTGAGAAAGAGACTCTTTAATTAACCAAGTTGCCAGTAAATCCGTGTGTCATTCGTTCATTAGTTTTTCAAAATAAAACCAAAAATAAGAAAATGAAAAAAACAACTATTTTCTTCATTATTTGTCTCCAAAAGAAAATGAAAAAACGATAACGTTTCATTTTTTTCAGTTTTTGTGTTTAAATGAATAATGGAAAAAATGGATAATGTCCGTTTCCCATTTGTGACTTAAACTGCGATGCCAGACTTTAGTGCCCCGTATGGACTAAACCAGGACTAAACCAGGACTAAACCAGTCTCAGTCCTGGTCTCAGTCCTGGTCTCAGTCCTGGTCTCAGTCCTGGTCTGGTCCCGGTCATAGTCTCGGTCTGGTCCCAGTCTCAGTTTTGATCACCCAACAGTCTATGTGGGTGCACCTCCGGGCCTGGCTCGACACTCAGTCCTGGTTCAGTCCTGACCTGGTTTAGGCCTGGTTCAGTCCTGGTTCAGTCCGTATGGGGCGCAAAAGTCGGGCATCACAATTTAAGTCACAAACGGGAAACGGCCATTTATCTGTTTTAACAACAAATCGTTATCTGTTTTTTCATTTTGGTTTTGGAGACAAATAATGAACAAAATAGTTTTTTCGTTTTATTATTTTTGGTTTTATTTTGAAGAACAAATGATACACAGATTTCCTTAATTCATTGCAAGCTCTGTTCTAAGCCTGTTTACAAGTTTATAAGGCAAAATTGTACAATACGATTGGCTGAAGCTGGACCACAAAAAAAATTAAACATTTGTTACTCCAATTTTATTGCTAAGATCTAGTTTTCTATCTACATATATTTATATCCAATATCTCCTCAGTACACTTTTTGTATTTAGTATGTCAACAAAATTAACCAAGAAATGTAAACCTGCCTCTATCCACTTCTGTTCTGTAAAGTTCAATATTGTACAATTTACACAGTTTCAAATTGGCATGTCTAAATGTAAGACTCACCTCAGACTAATTTGTGCTTATAAATGCCTGAATGGTCGGTTATGAAGTGTTTAAAGTGTCAGCCACCCACGCAGACGTCTGTCCCTCTTTAAATCTCCTCATTACTTAGATGAGAGGAGCAGCAGCAGTGCCCCCTCACAGAGCCATATGGACGTGCTCCTCTTCTGCAAAACCAGATGTGGACACACCAGCCACCTGCACCACTTTAAACACACACATTTCCATTACCAAGAGGAAACGATTTATTAGACTAACTGTGTGTGTTTAGTGTTGGCAAAAGTTCTCCCCTACAAGGAAAGGTAGTTGAATTATGATGGCAAAGAAAGAAACGAAAATATCCAGCCAACCAAAATAAATCAACTATTATTATTTTATGTCGGCTGCCCTTCCAGACACAACACCATTACCAGGAAGATTTGAGAACATTTTTTATGTGTGGTCCTGACTTAACCGTATACAGCAAGATGGATTCTTGCTGTTTTCATTCTGGTTTAGTTCTATTTTCATCTGGGTTTAGCCCCGATTTAGTCCTATTTTCATCCGGGTTTAGCTCTGGTTTAGTCCTGGTTTAGTCCTATTTTCATCCTGGTTTAGTCCTGGTTAAGTCTTGGTTTAGCTCTGGTTGAGTCCTGTTTTTGTCCTGGTTTAGTCCTGTTTTCATCCTGGTTTAGTCCTTAGTTTCTGGTTTAGTCCTGTTTAGTTTAGTCCTATTTTCATCCTGGTTAGTCCTGGTTTAGCCCTGGTTTAGTCCTATTTTCCTGGTTTAGTCCCTGGTTTAGTCCTGGTTTAGCCCTGGTTTAGTCCTATTTTCATCCTGGTTTAGTTCTGGTTTAGCCCTAGTTTGGTCCTGTTTTCATCCTGGTTAAGTCCTGGTTTAGCCCTGGTTTAGTCCTATTTTCATCCTGGTTTAGTCCTGATTTAGCCCTGGTTAAGCCCTGGTTTAGTCCTGATTTAGTCCTATTTTCATCCAGGGTGGATTCTTGTGATATTTATGAGTTCACAAACTCACGAAAATCCGTCTTGGAGTATGCCCACTGTACGGCACCTGCTATTTAGTTTGTGAAAAACATGCAGAAGGTAAAAGAGTGATCCCAGACTGATAAAGTGTAGAAGTCAATTCAGAGAGACACATAAATCAATCTGGGGTGAGCAAAATTAGTCTTGACAATGAAGAATAAAAATCCAAGTACAAATTTTAAAAACCTATTATGCAATTTGTTGGCCACTTCATTTATACCTCCAAGCCAAGAGAGGTTAGAAAATACAGTAATCAGGTCTAAGAGAGATGTTCTGGCATGAAGCTGATCTTGGCATGTCATCGCTTTGTCTTCACTGGGTTCACTTGAGGCAGGAGACAGCAGCACTAAATTATCGAAAGTAAAGGCCCTAAACCCAATGACCATGCTTGCTCAAATGTCTGAATAAAAAGAACACACTGCATTAAGCATAGTGGAGACTTAAAATGTTGTTTTGCTCAATGATTCGTAAAATAAGTTGGATTAAGTTGCCCTTTATTGTCCCCATAGGATCCTTTGTCCTCTGCATTTGACTAGGACGACCTGTCACGAGCAGAACGTGCATCTCCAGATCTTGAGCTAGTCTCGATCAGGACTACCTTAACTAGAGGAGTTTACCTATTCTGAATGTTTTAGGCATAGAAAGATAGAACCTAGTGGCATGTTCACTGGGGAGTTGAACACAAGACATTCTTGCTTAGAGACTGATACATACACCTGCACTTTATGGTATTCTCTTCGCTTTTACATGACCCAAGAGCAAAGAGATTCCTGTTAAATCTACAACACACAAGAGATGTTTGAATGTCACCGACAATAGAAACTTACATGAGAAATTATAGAACAGGAGAAACCATAAAACTACATTGGCCATTATTTTTTAAGCATTAAATTACGCAAACTCATCATGTGCCCCTTTTATTGGATGACATCCCTTTTTATTATGAGATGATGAATGAATAATGGACACATAAAAGAGTTTGTTCAATAAAAATCCATCTGCCTTTTTGCCCAAACTTTACTGTGACAGAAATGTAGTCAAACTTCTCCACTCCCACAGCCGCATGTGTTACTGCTACTCTGACTATAATGCCCCGAGTACATGTCCAAATCTTCACAAAGGGTGTCAGACGCAGCATGAACAAAATATGAAGTGCATGTAGTTATGAATTTTTGAAGGCCCTTATAAATTTCAGATTTGATACATGTTGTGCTATGAATTTTTGAGGATATCAAAAATTCTTTCTGCTCATATGTCAGGCAAGAGAAAGAAGCTGTAGTTAGTGGTGTATTAAATTAGGGACTCTGAACAGTATTTAAAGTATAATGTTGTAATTTTTCTTCGTCTTTTGTTTTAAAAAATATGAAAAACAGAACTACTTTATTAGGCGAGAACCTCCAGTCACATGTGAGAAGCTCAGAGTATAGCTGCTGCTCCGCCCCATTGACAGAATCCAGTTGAGGTGGCCTTTGACATCTCCCTCAGGTGGTATTCCGGGACGACTCAGGACACGTTGGAGGGACTATGTGTCTGGGCTGGCCTGGGAATGCTTCAGAATCCTTCCGGAAGAGCTGGAAGAAGTGCGTGTCTTAAAAGGGAAGGGCATCTATGACTCGGTCCGGATAAGAGGAAGAAGAAGAAAATGGATGGATGATTTTGCAGTGCTCCAAAGTCATTCCTCATTTTCCTAAGACATTCCTAGCATAATAAATTATTCACTGCAATGAGTTTATAAGTACTTTTCACAACTTTCAGAAGCCAGAGCAAATTTTTACCATCACAGTTAAGTTAACAACAACTAGCTATGATAACTACACACTTCCTGATTTCCTTTGGACAATAAACGGCTTAAACCTTTAAGAGCCAGAGTTTTTTTCCCTAAAACATTAGATTTTGACATCTTAGTCCTGGTGTAGCCCTGGTTAAGTCCTGGTTTAGTCCTGATTTAGTCCTGGTTTAGTTCTATTTTCATCCTGGTTTAGTCCTGGTTTAGTCCTGGTTTGCCTAGTTTAGTCCTGGTTTAGTCCTGGTTTAGTTCTATTTTCATCCTGGTTTAGTCCTGGTTTAGTCCTGGTTTAGGCCTAGTTTAGTCCTGGTTTAGTCCTGGTTTAGACCTGGTTTAGACCTGGTTTAGTCCTGGTTTAGACCTGGTTTAGACCTGGTTTAGTCCTGGTTTAGACATGGTTTAGGCCTAGTTTAGTCCTGGTTTAGTACTGGTTTAGTCCTGGTTTAGGCCTAGTTTAGTCTTGGTGTTTAGTTCCTGGTTTAGTTTTATTTTCATCCTGGTTTAGGCCTGGTTTAGTTGTATTTTCATCCTGGTTTAGTCCTGGTTTAGTTTTATTTTCATCCTGGTTTAGACCTGGTTTAGTTGTATTTTCATCCTGGTTTAGGCCTAGCTTAGACCTGGTTTAGTCCTGGTTTGGTCCTATTTTCATCCTGTTTAGGCCTAGTTTAGACCTGGTTTAGACCTGGTTTAGTCGTATTTTCATCCTGGTTTAGTCCTGGTTTAGTCGTATTTTCATCCTGGTTTAGACCTGGTTTAGTCGTATTTTCATCCTGGTTTAGTCCTGGTTTAGCTTGAATGTAATTTGGTCCCCTATTTGGCAAAATCATCCATTTTATTCAGAGCAGCATCTTGTCAGCTTAAGTCGACAGTGGCGCTTTTAGATGGTTAATTATTCAAACAGGAGACAGACACTGAGATCTCATTTTGACCAAGAGGTGCTTTTAAAATACATCTGCGTAAAGGCAATCCCATTTTACTCAGCTCCATGGAAAATCAAGTAAGGCCACTGTAAGAAGAAGAGGAGGAGATTGAGAGTCTGAGGTGATTGATAGTTCTCCTGCTGTGGTGGAGATAAGGCTGGTTCCAGTAGGAGAGAGACTGCATTTACGTAAGAGGTGACTGGCTGACAGGAGAAGACAGCGGGCTTCTGTTTGGTCGACAGTGACGGACTAAAAGGAACAAGGAACGAGTAAACTCAGCTTCATTCGACCACAAATATAAGTGGAGATATCAAACTTACAGAGCAACTTTTCCTTAAACTTCTGAATTTGCACAAAACAATCAGGCTGACAAAACAGGAAAGGGTCCAAACCAAGGACGCCATCTTTGTTTCCGTTCATTATATTTGCTCAGTGAGTCCCGTCCTGTTATCTCCTGTCAAACTGCAGCTTTCACATCAGCTCCCCTTGGCTCGCCTCACCCTGACAGCACTGCCACCATTTTACAAACTTCATTCACGAGCGCGGGGCGTTCCAGCTTTAGTCTGTCTCTGTTGTGAGATGAACAAAGTAAAATAATGGCTGCATATCTAGACCAAAACTGAAAGAAAAAGTCAAAAAGGGCAGATATAGCGACAGTTAACTTTCCCGCAATAGTTGAGAAGTTAAAGATGCCATCATAAAAAAGTATAAAGTTGATCCATGGATGTTGTTACGGCTGTCCCTGGAATGTATAAAGTATAGCAAGTGATCCCCAAGGGCAAGTTACAGGTCGGATCTATGCAAGGTATATATTAAGCCCCAACACTAAGTCTTGTAATAGACTGTAATTGATTAAACGCATAACAAATATGCTTAGTGACATACTGTGGAACATTCCTTGCTCATTAGACTTACATGGTGCACCTTTAAATGAATACTGTATAAGAATAAACGTTGTGTGACAAAGTAATTAGAAACAGAAAAAAAAAAAATCATAACTCAAAGTCATAATCAAAATGTTTTTATTAAAGGCCCTCCTCAAGAAAAATGTACCTGCATTTGCATTTTACACACAAACCCTGCATATTTCAGTTCTCTCAGTCTGAAACCTCTGATAAAACGGCCGCCACACACTACAGAATTTTTCGGTCTTAAATGATAAAAGACAGACATGAGGAGAATCTCATGAGACTTAAAATCTCCAGTTTTCTACAATCTGAACAGAAGATGCAAAAGTAGCGTTGCGTTTTACGCGTTTAGTGCATCTTCAAAAGGAAATCTGCGTGCATACAGTAGTGTGTGTATCACGTGAACAGATCTGACCACAGGCACAGACGGCAGAGTGTATTCAACTTTTCCACTCTGGAGGGTGGTTTCAGATTTTTGCATTTTTAACCCCCAAAAACACCATCACCGTCTAAACAAAAGGCACTTCCCATAAAATATTTGCAGTTTTTTCCCACAAGCGTTCTTATGTAAACAGGCCCTGAGATGCTTAAGTGTTCAAAAGAGCTGAGCACTGCACTTCTAGTTTAGATACAAGTCAAAACTGTGTTACTATTATTTGTGAAATAAGGTGCAATACTTCAGATGTATGATTTTTAAAGCATAAAAGATTAGCGAAAAGAACTCAGGAAGTCACTATCGCTAATCTGCATCTTCACCTCGATCCCTGCGCTGTGTGGATGTAAACAGACACATGTGAGGAACTACTCTCACCTTTTTACTTTCTAAACGCCTCAAACTGGATTAACAGCGTGGTTTCGTGGACTGGACGTCATTATTTGCGGAGGACAAATTCTATGGTGTGGATGAGATGCTGTACATTAAATTTACTATGTTACGAGATGTGAGTAAATAAAGTCTTATTATTTTCGCTATATCCTGAGTTTGTATCTTGTGCTTCAGTGTCCGTCACTCCAACAGCCCCTGACACTTTTATTGGCTGTTGCCGTGCTGATGTTTAGTGGTTATGATCTGACCGAGCAGCTCAGAGTCACACTGACACCACGCATATGAGGAGCGCAGAGGCTTCAAAATCACACATAAAGACACAAAGTCGGGTCACGCCTCCCCGAACTCAGGGAGAAGCAAATCTCAGTCAAAATCTTGCAAATTTTCCTGTAGTGTGTGGGGGCCTTTAAACTCCAAACACCTTCACTGGAACTGTCAGTCTCCCGTAAGCTGTTAACTTGAAAACTACCACTACATGACAACACAAGCTGGAACAGAGTATTTTGAGCTTTGGAGATGTAGACATATGAATAATTACTCAAACATATGTGAATGAAACAAAACACAACTCTGGGTATGTTTTTGATGAAATAACAACCTTCTAACATGATTTAAAGCTCTAAAATCTTCAGTAAATAGATTTTTATGACCACTGACCAAGCAGTAAAATGCAATTGAATCCGTTGAACTGCTGAATTTAAGTAGTTTAATAGTACATGGTAAATCCTGCGATAACTGTTTAGTAGTGACCTCCATAATTTCCAGTCTGGTTCCAAAGCCCTTGCCCTTGTTTTGACACCGGGGACAGTGTTGTGACTCCCATCTCCGGCTCTATTAAATAAACATGGAAAGTCCTGCTCTCCCCTCCCTCCCACGCTGAAGAGATACACCACCTCCAAAGGACACCGGCTCAAACCCTGCCTAAATCTGTGCTCCCATGGCGACGACACCGAGCTGACACAGCAGGTTCAGACTGTGAATAAATACAAGCCGAGTGTTTCGCTGAAGCAGTTGTCAGAGGAGATGGGGCTTATAGTGCAGAGACATGGCGGTCCAATGCCAACAGACAAGGGGGATTATTTGCGAGCTAAAAGGTGCACTTTGTAACTTTTCGGGTGGAGAGAAAAGTTACTTAAAGTTTGTCTCCATGGAATGTGTTTTTGCTTTGCCTACAATGTTCTAAAGTATGGCAGTAAATGTATAAATCTCAATGTTTTAAGACAGATTAATGCAATACTGAGAAACATTTAAGGCAAAGAAATAGCCATGGAGACAAGAAGAAAAGTTACATAGTGAAACTTTAAAGGTGTATGGCAATAAACATCCATTTAATATGTTTTTCTGTTGACCTAAAACTTGCATTCTTACTGTGAGTGGGCTCGCCTCTCCACAGATCTGACACGTAACTTGGCCCTGTGACCTCCATAGAGATAAATAAGTGTAATGACATACTGTGGGAACATTCCAGGCAAAATCTCCATGGAGAAAAGCAGGTGACGGACCCTCCACCAGAGAAGTGACACAGTGCACCTTTAAACAGCCACTTGAAACAGCATTGAAAAGTTGCCCTTGTAAATGTCTGTTGCAATTATGAATCTACCTTGGAATATGTATGTGTATCTGTGCATGAATGTGTAAAATGCATTTGGAAAATCAGCTTCATGAATCTGGAGGCAGCAATGTAAATGTCAGTGTTTAGTATGGAAATACATTCAGACAGTCCTGTGCATGCATTCAGCGTATTACTTTTCGACTTTGAGAAATTGGTGTGACTCCTTTATTTATACAGTATACTATGTATTCATGGCAATTTTATGTAAACGTATAGAACGAGTCCAAACACTAAAGGCTTTTTTTCTTAGTGAAAAAAATCACCCCAAACTTTTAAATACTTCTAGCCTGGGTCATCAGCTGGTTTCACTTCTTGGAAACTGTCTGACCTGGCAGCATTAGGATTTGTTCGCTTGATGGTAGGTGGGTAATTTTTTTTTTTTTTTTTAACCAACTGCTGCTATTTGGTCGTGACGTATGTAATGCGCCAATAACAGGGCTAACTGGTATATTAAGCTTTTTCCAACCCCGTAGGAAGAAGAGCAATAACGTCTTTCCTTTTGATAAAATTCACCAAACATTCTCTTTAGGCTTTAAGTCCTCGATCTCGGGAATCGTTGCCAACACAGAATGTATGGCTCTTCACTGATTGGCTGGTACCCGCACTCGCACTTCCGGGGTTCTTGAAAACTGTCTAGTGTATTCCAATTCCTGACCAAGTCGTTGGAGAGAAATTAAATTGAGAGGAAACATTAGGTGGCGCCAGCCTGGCTAAAATATTTGTACAGAGAACTGAGAAACACTGAGGAGTATGATCAATGACCTATTTGCAAGAGGATCACTAAAAATAAATGAAACAAAATATTTATTGTAAGTTTTGAGGGATCACAACATTATCAGTAGTTGCTTACCATGCAAATATAACGTTAAGGTAAGTGTCATAGATTATAAGTAAGTACCATGAGCTGCATAGAGGTGCACAGTGTGTGGTTTATCTCACAGCTGCTCTCAGACCGGCCCTCTGCTGCTGTTTGTTTTCACAGAGACTGTCACCAACTAGCTCCTGTTCACTGAGCCATTAGCCCAAAGTTTATCACTCAACCAAGAACAGCCAGAGCCACAACAGATGCTAAAAGTGGCATGTGATCACATTGTCAAAATAATGTATGTGGGGGCCCTTCTTGCATGAAGTTATTTTTGGCAAACTTGTTCCTATGTCATAAGGAAATCTTATAACTCAAGTGGTAAAATTAGACTATTATGCATCAACCCTCAACCATATAGATCTAAAAACATTACAGTAAATGAAAATAGGTCAGCAACACAGTCATTAGAAAGACATTCATTCTTTCAGTACTGATCACCAATTACAAGCAGATCTGTGGGTAGTAGAGTGGAGAGAGCCCACACAAGTCCCAGAATAGTACTGCTTTAGTAACTTGTTAATACAGGTGCATTATGACATCAGATAGACAGAGAGAGAGAGAAGAGAGAGAAGTAGAGGGTAGAGAGAGAAATGGAGAGAGAAAGAAAGAGAAAGACAGAAACAGAGAGAGAGAGAGAGAGAGGGAGGGAGATGATTTAGTGAAGAGGCTGGAGCTGCAGCGGCTCTGTCAGGGTTCATCACCACTAACCACTGTTGTGCACAAACAATCAATGACACCCACCAGGAGGCACTTTTCTTCTCTGCTCCACAAACATGAGGGAGACAGGAAGAGATAATACTGACATCATTTTCATATTCTTTTTAAATAATACAAGACTATATAGGACGACAAGCTATTTTACAGTGTGTGGCCAAAGCCTCATCTCGTCAGATCTCAGACACTCAGCAGGGCAGGTCTGATTAGTACTTGGATGGGGGGCCGCTGGGAAAATCAGGTGCCACAGTGGGGAGCCAGTGGCAAAATCTGTTGTGTCCTTAGGTAAGACACTTCACCCACATTGCCTAGTATGAAAGTAGTGTGTGTGCAAGTGTTGGTGGGGGTTGGAAGAGCTGATGGTGCAGATTGGCAGCCTCATGTCCGTCAGTCTGCCCCAGGACAGCTGTGGCTACTATAGTGAGTGAATGAATAATGCACCAAACAAGTGTCTGGAAAAGTGATATACAAGACTCATCTTTTTTTTTTTTTTTTAACTAATAGTGGTTTAAAGTAAAATATGAGAAATATCCTTTTGCACACATATATTCTAATATAGACACTATAGATTATTGACCTCATGACCAAACAGTGAAACATACTTTCATTTCTGTAACATTACAGTATATGACCTGGTTTATGAAAGTTTATACATTTTATAGAATTATTATTAGGCTGATTATTAACTTTGCCTGTATTTAGGTGTGTGACAATATCCAAGTCTCACGATATAATATCATCAGGGTATGAACCTCACGGTATGATATTTATTGCGATATTTTGTGGAGGCTAACAAAACTGTTAATATGCTCCTTTTTCCTCTTAAAATACCACGACAAGACTTAATCCAAAAAACTAAGACTTAAAAGTGCTTAGAACTGTTATTTCTTCATGTAGTCTGCACTAGGGCTGGGCGATATGGATCAAAAAATATATCGATATATTTTGCTATATCTTGATATACGATATATATCTCGATATATGTTCAAGAAAAAATTACCCCCTAAAACTGAAAACTGCAAAAACAAATCTGCCAAATTCCACAAGGTTCTTTTTTTAAATTGAAGTGTAAGAGGTCGACAGTTCATGTAGGAACATTTAAGATTACAAAACCCTAATTACATAAATAATAATTTAACTGTAAAATAAAATTCTTTTCATTCATAAATAAAACAACTCAACACAAGCTCATCTTTGCATTAACTCTGTTATCCAAACCAGAACCAGAACCATGAGCTCATTTATCAGCAGAAGCTCAGGATGTTCCTTATTTTAATAGATCCATGTTATTATCCAGCAGTAAGGAGCTGTGAGGTTTAATCCCACAATCCACTGCAGATCAAACCCAACGATTCCAAACACTATTGTACAAGTGACACTGCAGCAGATTATTCATTAAAATATTCTGCATAAATAAACTTTACATTATATAAAGCATAACGACTCTAGACACATCAGCCCGTTTGCGATAATAATGTGTTTAATGCAGTTTTGCACACGTGTGTTTACATTTTACTGAAACAAAACTTAAACGCATGGCTCATTTGCATAAACAGCGCACTTCTCATGCAGCTCAGGTCGTTTAGCATCTTTCGGGCTAAAGGACGCGACTCAGTGGAATATGAGGATGTGCTGCTGATAGTTTTGTCTATAAATGGTGGAAAAGGTTCGTGGTGCTTGAAGCTTTTCACTGGCACCAACTTTCAGCGTTCACGGCGACAGTGACGAGTGAAGGAGACACGAGCGAACAAAATCAGGGAGGCACGGGCGACGACAGAGAAGGTAAACAAGCGAAGCGGCGAAATATATATATACGATATGTCAGAATTCATATTGATATATTTAAAATATCGATATATCGCCCACCCCTAGTCTGCACTGAAACTATCAAGGGAGCAAAGGATCATGGTCTATGCAGTTCCCTCTGTCTTTTTTAGCTACTGCTGCACCATAACTTTTAATTAAAGCAAAGAGATTTGTAAATTGATATATTGTGATGGTCCACGATATTATTGAGAACTTTGATGATACAATATCACAATATTTCAGTTATTGTTACATCCCTACCTGTAACATATCTAATGTAACACAGGGGCTATGAAAGTCAAATAAAATATAAAACACACACCTCCATAGTCAGAGGTGACAGTATCCATTCCCCAGATCAAACTCTACGTTCTCATTTTCGACTCCCAATCCCTTCATTTCCAATCCATCTCCATTATATCCTAATTTGAACCACATTTTGACTTCCGTTATCTCCTCTCCTAACTTATATTCACACTCTCCTCCACAACGAAATCTCTCTCTCTGGGGCTTGTGATGTAGAAACGCCAACCTGCCAAAGACTTACATAAATCAAACGCACCCCCATGTGTCAAAAAAGGAGTGAAAAAAATCCTTGCTATTTCAGAGTAGAACAGCTTTCAATACAGTAGTGGCTATAGAGGTCAATTATAGCTGGCCATCAATTTTACACACACTTAAATGGAGTGGCCGCGCAGGTCGTAAAGCACGCCCATCTGCTGCCCACATCCGTCATCTTTACAATGGACGTCCCTCCCCCCAGACGCTTCCTCCAGGTCTGCTCACTCAAGCCTCCAGACATCTAAAGATACAGAGGAGGGATATTGCTTTTGTGTTGTCATTGCATGTCATTTGAGGTATTAATTTAGTTAAGGGCCGTGTCAGACTGTGTCAGACTTGATACGATGGGGGGAAGTGTCTGGGGAAAGGGAAGTCAGTGCGTTTCTGCTTACACTGCTATCTCTGCAAACATGGCTCTATATTTTAAAATTTCATGCGCTGTAAGTTAAATGATGATCGGTTTAAAATATAAGGTCTACATTTCTCCTTGGCGTAAAAGTGAATTTGAAAAATCAGGTGTCATTATAAAAATAAAAAGGTGCAAGTACCAAAAATATCATCGCACATTAGTACATACAGTATATATATTTATTTATATAAACGTTTAAAGATGCACTATGTAACTTTTCTGATGAAGGGTCTGCCCCCTGCTCATCTCCATGGTGATGTTATCCCTGGAATATTCCACTGTATATGGCATTTAACGTACCTATGCATTTACGTCATTATGGGTGCCTGTATTGCCCAAAAAGAAAAAAACAAAACAAAAGAAAAACATCCACTCTTACTGTAAGTTGGATCGCCTCTCCACAGATCTAACTGCAACTCAGCTTGGTGTTAAACAGCTTGTTTCCATGGATATAGATAGACGTTCAGGCTACGTTTATATGATGACGGTCTGAACAGAATATGCAAAAGTGGTCTTCTCTTTTTATTCCGCGTTTAGACAAGTGTTTTCTGGAGGAAATCTGTGTGCATACGGTGACCCAAAAGTGTGTGGAATTCGATTGGGTGTGCATGCCAGGCGGCTAGATGGTGATGTATGTGACGTAAATGCGTACGAGACGTGAGAAGATCTGACCAGAGTTTTGCGTCTTGGGCAGTGTAGACGGAAACGCTACGGCGGAGTGTATTCAACTTTTTCACTCTGGAGGGTGGGTTCAGATTTTTGCATTTTTAAGCCCCAAAAACGGTGTCACCATCTTTAAAAAAAAGGCACTTCCGATAAAATATTTTGTCTTTTTTACCCGCAAGCGTTCTCATGTAAACAGGCCCTAAATACCATATTTTGAAACATTCCAGTAAGAGCAAAAACATCTCCATGGAGACAAGGAGAGGGCATATCCTGCATCAGAAAAGTTTCACAGTGCACCTTTAAACATCCATAAATCTTTAAAAAAAATCAAAACAAATGAGTAATATACAAGTAAGACAGGGTTAAGAACACAGATAACACTTGAAAATTACTTGAGAAACTTCAGTTAAAAGCCAGTATAAAAAAGTACATTTTCATCAGCAAAGAAAAAAAACTCAAAAGAACATCAGTGTTGTCAGTATATTAATATATATATTTTTTTACACTTCATCAAAAACTTTCTTCTCAGTGACTCATCACGTCATTACTTGGCATTTACGCCCCATCCACAGCGTGCAGGTTGGTTCCCACACAGTAGGAGGCAGAGCCAGTTATAGCACAGTCTTAGAAAACTAGTGGAGTTTCTTGGCTTCTGTCTGCATTTGGGCTGTGACAAAACACTGCAGTAGTCTCTGAAAACTTCCTGAGTAATGGATGTGAGCCTGATGTATGCACTGGTGTAACCTTGAGATACAACTCAATTAGATTTAGTCCCAGCCTGACTATTGGAAGAGGACAGGGAGGCCAGACAAAAGCTATTGTTTGGGCTTTGTTATTTGACTCCAGTGTTACTCTTAGTGGATGAATTTGTAAGTATTAGAATGCCCCGACACAGACTGACTATATTCTGTGGTCTATTTTAGTTTCAACATTCAATGAAATACAAGTCAAAAACTATTAGCACATCCAGTGACAAGTTGAAAAGCTGAATTACAAATTTCTTGCATAAACTGATTGCGAAGTCCTGTAACATGTATCCACCCTCACACACACTGCACTTTATAATGTACTTTGTGTTGTACTGTATGTTGTGTTGTATTGTAGATTAAAATAAAAATAAATAAAAGCTGAATTAAACTTGGATCAAAGAGGACACTACATACCTGAAGTCTGCACTGGCCAACAGATGTTATAGAGAAGTTTTATGTTGTGAAAAGAAAGAAGCTGAAAGCTGAATCTGGCCTTTCTGTGACCTTGGTTCACACGGGATCATGGCTCATCTTGTCTATGTAACATCTCGCAATAGCACATCAAGTAATGTTCACAGAAAATTGACTATTGTGAGCTTTAAATGGTATATTGTTATCTCCTCAAAAATATGGAGTTGTGTTTTGTTTCGTTCACATGTTTGAGTAATCTTTAATTATTAGACTGTCTACATCTCCAAAGCTCAAAATGCTCTGTTTCTCTGCACCTTGTGATGTCATGAAGGGATAGTTTTCAATGTAATAGTGAACTTTTACCTTTTGTTTAGTAGACATCAGCAATTCCAGGGCTAAAATCATCTAAATGATTCTAGTGAAGGTGTATGGAGTTATATTACAACATGGAGGAAGTGTTTTCTGTTTGAGAGAAAAACAGCCTAAATCTGCAGGATTTGTGTGTTAAACATGTGTGAATGGAACAAAACATAACTCCAGGTGTGTTTATAATGCACATTATAACATAGATCAGAAAATAGTGTAATGTGGGCCTTTTAATGTTCACTTTCATCAATAGGGACAGTACATACATACATGAAAAAGTTCCTGTCTGCAATGTTTAACTCTAAGATGTTACAAAGTTTTATACTGTGAAAAGAAAGAAGCTGAAAGTTGAATCAATTGCTATTCTTTGACCTTGGTTCACACGGGATTTTAACTCGTCTATGAAACATTCTTGCAATAGAAGTGAACAATTTGCACATCATATAATGTTTAAGTAACTGGGGCATTCAGTAATTTTCCATTGTTATAAAGTATATGAGCAATAATAATGGTAATACAGTTTTTCTATCATTATCAAAGCCAAGATGGAAGACAAAATTTTACATTCACTGTTCAGTTAAAGGTCCTATATAAAAATAACTCTTGTGACCTTTAAGCCATGTTAGAATGTTATTATCTCCTCAAAAACATAGAGTTGTGTTTTGTTTTGTTCATACATATTTGAGTAACCCTCTGTTCTCTATCACTTTGAGATGCCATAAAGAAGTAGTTTAAGTTAACTGCTCCTTTTACCTTTTGTTTAAAGACTGGCAATGAGGAGTTTTAAAACACAATGGAGCACTTCAGTCTCCTGCTTGTCCAGGCAATCCATTACTGTGTCTCTCACTTGAGGTACAAGTTTCCACTGCTGCTACTGCTGATCGCACACATTCTCATCTCACAGGCATCCACTGCATTTGGTCCCACAAAGGTGCATGTCTTGTGGATTATGGAATATGTTGTTGTCAAGTATATGTTTCTGATGTCCGCTTTGTGCACAGACATGGATGAAACCATTAACATACAGGGAGGGTGACTGCACGACCTGCATTTGCCCTGCACAAGTGATATGCACCATGAGCACACAGAGCAGGATGATGCCGCTGTACAAAGCTCTACTGACCACTGCTGCCAAGAGAGCAGCACAGACGAGACATGTGTCTGCTCCACTGTCACAGCTCCGAGCTCTCAATGAATACATGTGCTGATCCCGGTCAGAATCCGGCCGCGCCTCGGCTCCGTGTAGTTTTCTATGGTTCTGATGGTAGCCACTGACTTTAACACTTTAGCACAGAGCTGCAAATGGCCTCATGTGAATGAGCAGCTTATGTACAGATCCAGATCAAACCAAACTATAGAGCAGTGCTAAGCCGATGCAGGAAGTGGGCGAGGGGTTGTGCTCTGCTGCGGGAGTGCATCCAGAAGGCGCAGGAACATCCCGCACGCACACGAACATGTGAATGTTATACATTTATCATCCTAATATATTTCAAAATAAAAGCACTAAAAGCTCACATTGTTTTGTTGTAACATACTTGCAATCAAACTGAACTATTTTCACATCACATAATGTTTAAACTAAGGCATTCAGTACCTTTCTACTGTAACAAAATATATAAGCACATATTATAATAATATAATTTTCAGTATCAACGACAATATTTTAGATTCAAAGTTTGGTTGATCTTCTTTGCTAAACTAAGATAAGCCTGCAGACCTGATCATTTTATGTCCAGGTGATTTGGTAAAGCCGCACTAACTTATTTATATTGGAGAACAAAAGACATCTGTTCATGATGATCCTATTACAGCATTTTATAGGATGAGAAGCATAATGAACCAACTGCCTGTGATCCTGCAAAGTTCTTCTATCTGCAAATGACTTTCTTCACGGTGCATAGTCATCTTTGTTTTCAATCTACAGTACAAGTATAACAGAAGCTGGGTGTCATCAGAAATCTGCACGTTGGTTTCATACAAGCTCATGTATCAGCAATTGTGTAGACGCTGAATTATTCAACAAAACAGCTCAATCGGCTTATGTTGCCCTCGAGCAAGACGAACCATAACAGACTGCATATGAAGTGACATGTACATTAACATCTGATTTGGTCAAGGAGCAACAAATGATCCCATGTGAATATACTGTACACACTACAGGTCAAAAGTTTGAACCGTCTCTTTCAATGTTTTTTCAATATCTTAACTACTTCTGACATTTTATATACGGTACATAAAAAACTAATCCCACACTAAAATTTCAGATTGAAAATCTTAACTAACCCCAGCTCATGCCCTATGGCTTGGGTTAGACAAGCTTATTATGTCTGCAAATTATTTTAAACATTTGTCTCCATGTCTGTGTAGTCCAACAGTTGTCCAGGTAGAATCTACAGCAAAAAAGATGACCATGAAATATATGATCTCTAATTGTGTGTTTATAACTTTCCAGAACATGTGAGAGTGGAGTTTCCATGTTCTTCTCGTGTTTTATAAGTTTCATGTGCCAGGCCAGGCCTTCATTAGCCAGGCTGGTGCCACCTAGTGCCTCCGCTCAATTTCATTTCTCTCCAGCGACTAGGTACAGGAATTTGAATAGACTCGAAGGTTTGCAAGAATCCCGGAAGTTGTAGACCATGCACCGGCCAATCAGCGAAGAGCTGTGAAGCCATGACGTCAAACTCAAGAGCCTGTCTGGGTCCCTTTTGTGGTACAGCACAACAGTAAACAAAGCGGTCGAGATGGATGTAGACAAAGCCAGACATTCTGTGTTGGCAATGATTCCTGAGATTGAGGATTTAAAGCCGGAACAAAGAGAATGTTTGGTGAATTTTATCAAAGAGAAAGACATTATTGCTCTTCTTCCTACGGGATTTGGTGTATTACATACGTCACGACAAATAGCAGCGATTGGTCAAATAAAAAAGTACCCGCCTACCATCGAGCGAACAAATCCTAATGCTGCGAGGTCAGACGGTTTCCACGAAGTGAAACCAACTGATGAATCAGACTAGGCCTTCACTGGAGTTAATATGAAAATATTATATATGCAATAAAAATAGGTTGTAAAAAAATAATTGTATTATCTGAGTAACTTGTCGTTATATGCACGTACCCATGGCTCACTTTGAAGGACGTGTCAACTCCACTTCTCTAAATGATAAAACAATGATGAGGCCTGTTTAAAGTGCTGCCCTACACTTGCTCTTTTAAAGTTTGAAGAGAACAAAATCATTATCTGGACAATAGAAAAAAACTGATGAAAACTCCCAAAACTGTGTGTCCTTACAAAGGGCAGGGAGTGGATCGTTCAAAGAGAATAATTGATGATAAAAAGGTTATTTCAGTAAATTTATGTCCAGCAAAAACTCCTGCGCAAGGCTGTCTGGTATCGATCCCACTGTAAATGTTTATTTTAGGCACGACCAAAATTCGTATCAGAACGAATCAGAAAAAATCCTACGTATTTTGTGAAATGAAAAAACAGTGCTATAAAAAAAGCACCATGCTTTATGCTTTAATCAATTACATCATAAAAAAACTCATTTGCTTTTTGATGATATTTATCCGAACATTTCTTTAACTGAGTGAATCATGGCCTCACTCTAAAAGGTTAATGTAATTTTTCTGCCCCTTCCGAGTCTCCATGGAAATTTTAAAGCTTTGGCTGGAAAGTTCCACAGTAGGACATTAAACTTATCTATGCTGCGTCTCATTTATGGGTGCTTTTATTGGACAAAATGAACTTGAAAAACATACATTCACTCCTGTAGTTCAATAAATGTAAGGCAGAGCTGTTTAATGTCATAATGTGGAGTGTGGAACATTCCAGGCAAAGGAATGACATATCCATAGAAACACGCAGATAGCAAACAAACAAAAAGTTACGTAGTTAACATTTCAATCACAACAATAAGATCTAGAGAAGCAGGTGGACGGTCACATCGTGTTTGTCTAAAATCTCAGCTGTATGGCCTGTCCCTTCCATTGGCCACAGCACGTAACAGAGCTAAAAGAAAAGGTGGACCAGACTAAAGGGGCTTTGAGCTCATCTCGGAGGTTCTCTCACAGCAGCAGACTCCTGTAGAGAGAAGAGCCGGAGCCAGACGCTGAATGATTCATGTCCTTGTGTTTGTGCTCCACAGAGGCATTTGGATGAGCTCGTGCTGATGGAGGAGACTCAGGCAGGAGAAACATTTTTGTACTTTCAGTCTAAATTTAAACCTTGAGCCATGGCCCCGTACAAGATTTTCAAGTCAGATTGCTTCATATCATGATGCATGCTTGGGCTACAGCCAAAGAGACACTTTGAAGTATCTGTATCTCCCAACTAAGATAAGGTAACACTAAAAAGCAAAGTTTAATCTTTCTTTCATCTATACAAACCGTAGACCTTTTCATATTGGAGTCACAAAAAACCCAATTGCTTTTTTATTTGTCAGTTTTAAGTCAGATGCCCTATAGTTCTTTCCACATGTTTAATAATAAGTAAAGTAACACTATATTGTTCCTGTGGGGAAATGTGTGCTCTGCATTTGGCCCATCCTACAAATACAAAGGGCCTCATTTATAAAACTCGCTTACACACTAAGCATTGCGCAGGTACTCTTTACGCCAACCATGGGGTTTATAAAACTCCTACTAAGCGCAGCACTTTGCTTATCTCTATGGCAGCTAGGACCTGCCGTATGTGCTGTGCAAACTCTGTAGACATGGAGAAAAAGTGACACTTGTGAAGAGGAGGTGAAGAGAGTATGAGGAAGTGTTTCATCAGGAAATGCACATATATATAAAACTTACATTCAGATTTGCACATTTAAACTGAGGTTAGCCAAAGCATGAAGAAGGGCTGTTTATTCCATATTCTCCACAGTATTATACATTTGAATCCACATGCCGTAATGCACAAGTGCGTGCACTTTCCCGGTGCAGTACTGGGTCTCACACAGTTATGCCGTGACCATAGACTTCTGTAGACCACAGTCTATGGCTGTCTCCAAACACAAAGTGGATGAAAAAACTAACGGACCTGAGAGAAAACTCTTCCTCAGACAGAGTACAGGCGAGGCTTTGGTTTAATGAAGCACTGGGACTAAACGCAGCTCCAACACTTTAATTTTGTCTTTACGCATCGAGCGCCAGAGTGGCTCGAGTCGGCTCATGACACTACTACTTACTGGCCAAACCCAAAATATTCACTGCATTTTTGTGTAACGGTGAGCTCTTGCAAATGAGAGCTTGCTCTTAAGGGCTGTCTCTGTCTAAATAAACACACAATAATGCCCAAACCCAGGCCCGCGCACTCACAGAGGTAACCAGAGTTCAGATATTCTGTGCAGACTTTTATTGGCAGAATAACAGTGCATGATATGTGTCTGATTTGTTACATGCTGAATCTGTGTTCTACCTGCTGAAGCGCTCATCATCTGGCTGCTGGTATCAGTCCCTCTCTCAGGGAGGGCATCTAAATCTCTCACACGTGCTCATAGTCTCCTCCTTTGACCATTCAGACCTCTGTGTGAATGTACCTATGTGCATAAAGACGTCCTTAATGATAAAACTCTAGAAACTGTGAAACAACAAAGTGGCAATATCTCCAAAGATGTACTGATGTCTAAATATTGTGAAATTATTTAGTTTGACATTTTTTAATTTAAATTAAGTGATCAGAGGTAACGACATTATAGCATGGCTTAAAGTTCACAAGAGCCCATTTTTGTGTAATGAAGGATCTTTAACTGGACACGGTGCATGTTTTGAGTTAATGGGAGAAAGCAAGTGCCATATGGATACAAGGTAGAAAAAAAGCTGGTTATTGTTCATGTTTTCTCTATACTTGTTTTGGAGTAAGATACAATATTTCAGCTGTACTTTCTTTATCCTAAAATGCCATGATTTAATGAAGTACAACCTACAAGTGTCTAATTCTGTGGCATTTACACGTGGAACATCTGCTGGGATCAGTTTTGTCCCATCTCTCTCTCTCACCTGTCATCCACGGAGGAATAATTTAGAGACGATTTGACAGGATCCATTAAAGCATGTCACTGCGGAGACATAGTGCCCCACAATCTAAAAATGTGCACAGACTGATTCCTACCTTGTTTTTCTACATCCCTGACAGCTCTATTCAAAACACAGTGGATTTTTGTGTTAAAACAAGTGCAGATTTGAATAAAAGACTCAGCTGGGAGAGAAAAACATGACGGCAGGAGCTCATTACCAAAGTAAATACTGCGCTCCCCCTTGAGTCTGCGTCTCCCTTTAGTCTGAGCAGCAGTGAGGCTTTGGTCACACTGTTTGGGTCTGTTTTTGGAGATAAGTAAAACATGATGCTAAAGGTACCTGAGGGCTTAAGGTGTTTCAAAGGTAACATCATCACTGCTGAGAGCGATGCACGCTGCTAATGAGATGCTTTTAATTCACAAATAAAAATGCTGCCCAAATAGATAACAAGAGCAGTTAATAGAAAAACAAAACATGCCTCCTCTTTGCCACTATAAGAAAAAGAAACATATTTGTGTGTGTGTGTATGTGTGTGTGTTTTTGTTTATAGTTGTGTCAGCACTACAAAAACAAACAAATAAATAAATACATAAAATATTGTTTGGGCTATTTTCCCATAGCATTCAAGACCACCAGGTAACCTTCATAATTTGGGCTCTGAAGCGATGCTCCAAGGTTCCATCCTAAGCCTCATTCTTTTCTCTTTTCATTATTGATATTTACTGCAAGTTAAAGCAGGGCTATTATGTAAAATCAACTTTTTAGAGATTTTAATGTTAATGTTAGAGTTGCTTCCTCTCACCATTTACTCACCCGAAGTTGTATTTGGAGTGATCTGTGCATGTTTGAGCAAACTTTAATCACTTATTAAGACGCTATATTGCTAGTCAAACCTCATTTTCTCCACCACCGGCATACGTCCCACTGCTCTGTATTGACTTGACTTGCTCCAATTTAATTTTCTTGATTGGTGATATAAGTAGGATTCCGTAGCTTCACATACTCATTTTAGTATATATTTGTTTTAATCTGCTGTTTATGGTGACCTCAGCTCCCATTGAGCCCCATACTTTTTAACACAGAAGTCAGCTGACTTTTTTATTCATCGAGTTATATTGCGATTTAAAATGTGCAAATTATAACATAATAATCCATGGGTGTCATAGATCATTGTTTCTCAAAGACTGGGTTGTAACCCTCAGGTGGGTCGCAAGAGATTTTTTTGGGGTCGCCTTGTCACGATCTGCATGGAAGTCTGCAGTGTACACTTCTGACACTGATCTGCTGTTGTGCTCTCCTCCTGCACCCCGCTCTGGAACGTGCTACAAAAACGCAGACAGGCCCACCTATCACCACTATTAGAAATGTTTAGACATGTTTTGTATAATTTTTAATCTTTTTGTAATAATTTTATTGACTATTTCGTTCCAATATTGCTGGTTCAATTGAATGCTGTAAATAAAAAGAAATGGGCTGCATTTAATGTCCAAATAGGTGACCTATGGATCCTTTTACTGCTGGTACAATTACTGTTTTTCATTGTTTAAAACTTGAGTAATACTAATTGTTCAGAGAGACACGATCACTCAGTCAACAATAAAATATCCTCATTAATGTTCAATAATGGTCAAATCCACCTTTATTTTGTGATTTACGAATAACGTCTATTGACTTGGGTCGCGAAGGTTTGTGACTTTTAAAATATGGGTCCCCAGAAAAAAAGTTTGGGAAACACTGTCATAGGTTATAGATAAATAGCAGACACAAGCACAATAGGTAGATAAGAAAATAAATATCCTACTCTTCACATAAATACCTGTTGATTCTAAGTATTTTCACTAGTACTACTATAAACTGTGTAGGGATCTCCAACCTGTAGCTTGGGAGCTACCAGTAGATCTCCACCCCCTTCCAAGCAGCTCGCCAAAGGATTTGTGAAAAACACTTAATCACTAAAATCTGATTAATTACCATGAGAACTGTGTCATTCTGATGCCTAACTTGTGCACTAATAAATGGATTGTTTCTGTTTAATAGGCATCTAACTGTACCCCATCTAAGGTTTGTTATAGTTCTTCTTGTGACCGCTAAAATGAGGAGCTCTCTGACATTTCCATTTTATAAAGGTAGTTCACCAGAGGAAACAGGTTGGAGACCCCTGGTGTAGGGAATTATTGGGCTGTAGTTATCAGGACAAAGTCGGACAAAATCATGATCGTATATCGCATGATGCAGAAGAGCCACTCAGAGAATGTGTACATTTATATAGAGGACACACTAGGTCAAACACATGGAGTGGGCACATTACTCCACTCTCCCCAGTTACACAGCACTATCTCGATCAGAGGAAGGTGACTTTGGTTGTGCAGCTTACATAAGTTAATTCATGACTCTATACTGTGGTGAGTGCTGAATCAGCTCCAGACACATTGGCCAGATGTTATCTCATTTCATATTTCACTGCCATTTCCCTGAGGGTCAAAGAGGCTTGTTCATATAAGACACACCAAACACACCTGATACTGTTATGTTATTCATAGAAACACTAGAGTTTATGGGATTATATAGGTTTAAATTCCAATAATGTTTTGCTGGTTCAGAGATTTTATTAAAGATGAATGGCTGCTAGAATTACTGTTGTCTTTATTCTCCAAACAAATACAACAACTTGATGTATACCAGAATGTTCACAAAAACATTTTCTTACCAAAGACATATTTTATAGCTGGGTTATGTAACTTTTATTATGAAGGGTCTGTCACCTGCCTTGTATGTTCCACAGTACCACATTAAACTCATAATGAGAGATAGCTCAATAAATCTCTAATCTCTCTCTAATATTTTCACTTTTTAGCATATTGACCTTAAATCAGTGTATAGTCTGTGTTTATGGTAGTCTGGATGCTCCTGAGGTAAAAGGTCAACTAACACAATGCAACAGGGCACAGGCATTTGAAAGAAGATGGAAATTCTTAAGTGGAGCTGCCAAAAAATCTGCATAAAACTTAATTTGAACACTTTTGTACAAAGAGGCCACTGTACAAAAGGTGACTACACATCTCTATTATCCAATTAGTAGTAAAACAGGGTGGAAGATGAGTTTGTACTCAATTAAAAATTTATATTTGGGGAAAAAATATTGGCATTTACCATGAAAATTATCCATACTGATCGATCTCTACTCATAATCCTACATTTATTAAATTACAGGTGTTATAAGTGATCAAAAAATACCTTGAAAATCTTGTATTTGTTACTGTGAGTGGGTCTGCCTCTCCACAGATTTGACTTATAACCTGGCCTGTTGTGGCAAACATGGACCCTCTACCTGAAAAGTTATATAATGCACTTTTGAATTATTAGACTTAGTTATTAGACTTCGACTTTACTGATCCACAAGGGAAATTACTTGTTGTATGTTATGTTGTATTCAGTCCTGAGTGTTGAGTTTCTAAAAGTTACAAATGACATGTTCCACTACTGCTGCACCTTTGTTTTACTAGTACTTTTACAACTCAACAAACTCCACACCGATATTTTCCATTTTATCAACTAGATATCATACAAAGATAGGAAAAAAACACTGGCGCTTAAGCTTCCATTTTTACCTGGACTAACTTTTGATAATAACATGCACAAAGTTTGACCTGCTTTTGACACCCAAATCTCATTTTAACTGTGGACTTACAGTGTTTTCTTGACTCTGTCAGTGGAACGGCTGCATCTGCTACATCACACAGAATTGATTAGAAGAACGCCATCTTGCCACTGATGAATAGTTAATGCGCTAAGGCCTTGGGGGATCACCACATGTGTCTACTGGCCTACAAATGAGAAAGCATAGGAGCAAAATACATCAAGTTAACACACTGTCACTCTGTGGTAGTATATGTGCACCAGGTTACGTTACAGGCAGCACAATGTCTGAAGCTTGACTTGATAAATGTTATTATGAAGATTACAATCGTGGATCAGTGAATTGGCAGGACTGGGAAGTGCCTACAGATATAATTATTGTAGCAGCTCAAGAGACTTCATGCAAAATTCAATTAAGGGGCTCCTCGGGGAGTGGAGGCAAATCTCTATCATAAATCGATGGCAGAAGTCCATGCTAGTCCCAGGCCAGTGTGTGTCTCAGGGCTTCACAGGCAATAAGGCGTACACCATTAAACAACGATTAGCATCAGATTAGAGCAGAATGAGCGTAGTTTTGAGAGGGAATCAATGCATGTCACTCACAACAATGATAACACAGATAGCATAGGAGATAGTGTATTTTAAATATTATTGAAATATACTGGCGCTGTACATAAATAAAAAGTGGAAAAGGTTACCTGGTTCAGCCATATACACTTTTACTTATTCAAAGTGCATTGCATAACATTTCTAGGGGAGGGTCTACATTTTCTGTCCACCACATCCTTGTGTTCATACAATACAATGACATCTCAACTGGTAGACCCTCCACCGGAAAAGTTACCTCTAAGTCTTATAATGTTAGAATAGTTTATATTTCCTCCTGAGACCTGGCCCATTCATTTGTGTCCTTTGTAGTGGACATTGAGTTAACCAGTTTCTCTTTTAAGTGTTTTGAGATAGACTTAATAAGGGGACTAGGTTCCTCTGCCTAAACAGGGCTGGTGGATTATGTGGTACTATCATGTCCAGGATACAAAATCCAATCAATCCAATCCACTTGGTTTATACAGCATATTTCACAAACGAACAAACGCTGCACAAATACATACTAATAACAACAAGAATAAAATAATTATAAAATAAATGCTCAGATTTAATCATATTAGTCCTAAAACAATAAAAGCCAGTAAAAGTAAAAAAAAAAAAAAACAGCAGAATAGCAATAAATAAATAAAACCAATAAAATACATTAAAAAGAAATAAAAAGAACTCAATAGGAGTTAGTTTGTGGCTGCACTATGATAAGAAAAAAAATAATAATAAGAAGAAGAAATTAAAAGGGAGTCTAAAATCTTTTTGGGGAGAATGTAGCTTGTCAGAGATGTTGGTCATCAAAAAGTTGTTTTTGTTCGGTTGTCAATTTCACATGGATTTAACACCAAAATGTCCCTGTTGTCCATTAAAAAAACATGTTACAAAATTATGAATAAAAATAAAATGAACATAATTTAAATGCTAAAGTGTTCATTTACCTCCAAATAGACAGAAAATCACAAAAAATATTGAATTTGAATTTATTTGTTTGGAGGATAAGCCCCTTGAGATGTGTCACCATCTCGTTTTCAAGGGGGTCCTCATAAATACAACAACAAAAGACAGATGCAGTCGGGCAAACAGTAGGAGACATAAATTCAAAGTATATTCAAAATATATTGCAATACACTTTTTTTCTTCGGGTCCCAGGAGGATATTTGGATTTCAGAACTGGACACACCACAAGCCTTGAATAAGCTCTATTCACACTTACGGCACAAACCAGGAAGGTGTTTGGAAAGATGCGATGACAACTTCCCAGACCCAGTTTTCTTCATCTACGTGTCATTGTAGTGTTTCGCTATGTTCAGCTAATGAATAATTACAGCCATTCCTCAGTTTTCATAATTTCCCCACTGACGCACAATTCTGGGAGCGCACTGGGTACATGTGATTAGAACAGACAAGGGCGACAAATTCAAGATTATTCCAAACAGCACATACGAATGCAGTCTTCATTTCACCTCTGATCACAATTACTTCAATGGTTTTTATCACAGTGACACTCGGCGAGCCCAGTGTCGGGAACTAAACCGGAAGTTGTAATCGCATCTTTCCAAACGTCTTCCTGGTTTGTGACGTAACGTGAATAGAGCCTATACCATTAAAAGCAAAATGAACTAGTCTTTTTAGTCACCACAGTATATAAAGAGTAGAGTACATTAACAGTGACAGTGAAAGATATGACAATGCCAGAGGTGCTTACAGTAACAGTCCCAGAGAGGAGAGATATGGGTGAGTCTGAACGTGATAATTGGACCGGTGAGGATTGCAGGTCTAATTAATGTAAAAGTCATGACTCAGACCTAATATGTTAAATGGTCCATATTTTCCGATCTGTGTTATGTTGTTTCCTCATCAAAAACATACCAGATCTGTGTGTGAAGCGCTCCACTGTGTTTTTAAACTCAATCTCTACTGAGTAAAAGGTAAAAGGTAACATGAAAATAACTGCTTCACCATATCACAATGTGGAAAAGAGCATTTTGAGGTTTGGATATGTAGACAGACTATAAATATAAGTAATAAAGGATTACTCAAAGTCCAGGTATGGTTTTGATGAGGTAACTACTAGGGCCTGACCGATATGGATTTTTTTTTTGCAGCTGATATAATACAGATAATCTGGGAATTGGAGGAGTCAATAGCTGATTTAAAAGCCGATACATTTAGTGATGCAAAAATTCACTGTAAAAATTCAAATCTTCAGTTAATTATAAAACTTAGGTCTGACTCTACTGAATTTTAAAATGGGTTTGTTTAGGCTTCATTTATTGTTATTCTGCATCTTGACAGTCAGATTTAAAGACAGCAGGTCACCTTAATGGCATTTTTGCATGACATTCTAGCCAGTAAAGAAAGTAAGTAATCTACCTCCATCAACCTTTAGCGGTAAATGCATGCACGCTGCTGTAGTTAATTATATGCGTAAATGCGGATCATTAACACCTCGATTCACACCTCATTTCAGGTCCAGTAATGTGTGTACGACCACTGTACTCACTTTACAGTAGGCCAATGTAAGAGAAAACAGGCTGTTTATGTGGGAGCTACAGCAGGTAAGCACTAACCAATGAGAAAGAACCAAAAGTAGCTTCAAAACCGACACGTTTGCAACACTCACCGCTCATACAGGCTCCTCTCAGATCACAAGGTTTCACAAATAAGTCTGATAAAAACAGGCAGTAGTTTTGTTGCCGGCACTGAAATGAAATGTATTCATAGTCAGTACTGTGGATCAGACACAAGAGCATTTAAAGCCAGCGCCTCAGTGTCGAGCACATGGATCTTGTAAACGAGCGCACGTGAGTGATGTGACTCTGGGGGTGCTTTCAGGGGCAGTACAGCATCACAAGCACAGACAAATGACTCAGCAAATAAATATTGACGTGGCACCACATATTAAGACATGTATCTGTATGTAAATTGGATTAAATAGACATAATACAGAGAGTCTAAGCTTTATAACACAGTATAACGATGCCCACGTGGACTATCGGCCCATATCGGCAAGATTTAGGTCGATAGCCTAAATCTCAAGTCTCAAAGTGCCCATATCGACTGATAATATCGGTCAACTGATATATCGATCGGGGCCCTTGTAACTACATTTTAACTTGACTAAAATCTCACAAGAGTCAAATTTGCGTAATATAGCACCTTTAAGTAGTTGTAGTAGTGAATTTCTGCAACCTGCAAAATGACACTGTAGTTTAGCCTGAATGACTGCACACACTTCAGACAGACTAACTATTCAACATCCCGTATAACTTACTTCCAATGTAAAATAAATGAACTGACTTTTCTCTTTTGTCCAAACTTTTACTTTTTTGTAAACTCTGAGACAGTCCGTTACCCCCTGTTTCCCCGCATTACCACCTTATAAATCGTAGTTAACTTAAAATCTGATTTGCATTATATTCAATTTTCCTCCTTTAAAATTGTATAAATCACTGGGCTGTCCTGCTCCCCTCTGTAGCTATAATGAGCCCGAGCACAGCGGACACTAAATCATCCCACAGAGCAAATTACCGTAATCCTGACAGCAGCGCGCTACCTGCACAGCACCTTCATAATCACAGGGAAATGAGAGTGGAGTGTGTGCCTTTTTAGTGCATTTATGGTAGTTCGGACACTCCCAGGAGAGAAGGTCAACTCCCACAATGCAACGGGGCACAGGCATTAGAAAGCACCGATGGAAACAGGAAACCAAGTGGAAACAAACTGAAATGTAATAAATATCCCAGAAAAGTAGGAGTGAGGTTTTTTGATAATAATAGAATGACAATAATACTAGGGAGGCACTGATCCAGGTTTTTCAGTTCCGATACTTCCAATATCGATACTATGTCAAAGTATCTGTCGATATCCAATATTAACTGATACCAGGATTCAAAGTTTTATTTTTTTCTCTCAAAACACAGTAGTAGTTTATTACAGAATTGACCAGATTGTGTGATATCCTGCAAGTAACAACTGACCAGCTTTGCATTACAGTTCAAACTAGGGATGGGCATTTGAATAAATTTTCTTAATCGATCGTTGGGAGAATTAACGATCGATTCTCTATTACCATTATTATTCTGCATAAATAAACTCAACTTTACAACATATAAACTATAACCACTATAGATCCACATCAGTCTGTTTGAGGTTATAATGTGTTTAATGCAGCTTTGCCACATTTGTTTCTGTTTTACAGAAACAAAACTTAAAACCACAAGGCTCATTTTCATAAACTAAAAGCGCTGCTCTTAGCTCTTAGCGCAGCTCTTTATTTAACAGTCATTTCACTCACTTTATTTATATTGTTCACTTTATTTATTTTGGCTACTGTTGTGATGAAAATTGTTTGTCTTTTGCACGCATGTGCACTCAACTTTATGTTGCAGTAGCTGGGATACTGTATCTACATGCACCACCAAACCAGGATACTCAAAAAACCCAATCATACCCGGGATACTGATGTGCATGTAAACTCACTCACTGAGTGGTACAGTGATCTCCAAGGAGATGCCAGAGCCCAAACATGGGACTATGAGGCCACAACTCCAATGTCTGCACTGTCAGACGCAGCCTCGTCTCTTTCGATACGCTATGCACAGTAACTTCCATTTAGTTTGTCAATTAAAAATGAATGTGATCGACGAAATTCTTAATGATCAATTGTTGATTAGTCGATTAATCATATCCATCAATAGTTCAAACATCATGAGACATCAGTAAAGAGGATATACACTGAACCGATATCATGGAATCAATACCTGATACTGCAAATTTTCCTGGACTGGCACAAATATTCAATACCAGCATCGATGCATCCCTAAATAATACTGTCGATATGTGTAACACTTTTCTAGACAGCCAATGCACTTCACAATAACACACGGTTTGCTCACAGGAGTATGAAGGTATGAAGTCAGTGGAGTGTTTTGCCCAAGGACACATTGTCAGTGTAAAAGCGTAAAGCACGATTAGAACTACCACAATAAATTGAAATTTGTCTTTAAAAAAGCTTCTACTAGTAATCCTTTACATATCGTCCAGCTGCCATTTTTCTGAAGCAAAACATAAGAGTAAAATGAATAGAAAGACAAAAGACTAGGAAAGTGGGGAATTAAATGTCCAGTCAAATAGTCCCCAGTGGTTCCTGACTCTCATGGTCCATGAGTGTAACCCACAGCAGAACCGTCTAGCACTGTACCTCCAGAGTGTGCTCCAGTGATGACCTTTATCAGATGGAGCGCTAACTGGCTAATGGCCTGTCCCCAGTCCAATTAGAGGAGCTAAGAGAGGGACAGACTGGGCTGAGGAGTCGGCTGCACTCCACCTCTGATGGAGACATGTAATGGGGGCTCTGTCACTAACACCTGTGTCAGAGGGAGCTGCGAGGAAATGCATTTGGAGAGAAGCAAGAGGTAGTTTTTGATCTCTAATCACTTTGAGATTGTTTTGAATCATCAACAAATAGCCCACACATATTTATACACATTTGTAATTTATACTACGCTATATTAATACTATACATTCTTGGCAGTCTCTAACCTAAAGAAAAGTCAGAAAATTACATTCTGCATTTCAGACCAATTAAAAAAAAAAAAAGTGGAATGTACAGATACTGTCTCTCAAAGGTAGTGAAGTAAAACTAAAAAGTAATGACTATAAAATATCTTTAAGTAAAATATATACTACTTATACTTAAAAATACTTAAAATACTTAAAAAATAAATAAATAAATAAAAAACTGCAAACTAGCACCCACAGAAAACGCACTGGGTGCACTACCCACAGAAGAAAACGACTCGTCAGCCTTCGCCATGCCGCTTATGACTTTGCCTTCACAAATCAAGTTTAATTTCTAATGGTCCAATTCCATCTTTTGGCATCTCTCCAATAAACTTTCTGAAGGAGTGGAGAAAAACAATTAAAGTGGACCGAACAGAATGCAAAATACCCCACATAAGACAGAGGGCCAGCGAGAGCCTTGGAGTATTCTGGCCTTGCTACTTAGCCCAGATCTACCTGCTTAGGCCTGGCTCTTCTAGCAGTCTCATATGGTGGGCATTTCTGTGCTGCAATCAGCTAGACACCAATCTGTAACAGCCCGGTGGCTCCAAGTAGCGACCAGCACACTGACAACTCAGATCTCCACAGATGTACTGCCAAGCTGAAGCTTTAACCACATTCACTGCTGCCCTGATTACACAAAAAGAGGTGAATCTCCTAATGGGAAACGCCACTACACCCTAGAAACACCAAATAAACAAAACTAACTGGCTTCAACCTCCCGTGTGTCTCCAGAAACAAATTAATGTGCAGCTAGCAAGTGCACACTGGGTCCCAATCAGCCAATCAGCCAATAACCAAACTTTAACCAACTTAACTTGCAAAAATTAAATGTGCTGATTACAAAAAAGTTTAATGGAGCAGCCCCCCCACCTGTTACCACCCATGGCTCAGGAGTCGCAACGTACCGTAGAAACGCAGGTTACTCAACTGGTGTCTTGCGGAGGAGAAGACCAGGAACCTGAATGACAGCCCCAGTTACATAGAGCCAGGGACAGTGGGCCTTGGTGCCCGTGATTACCTGTCCCTGCCCCACGGGATGGCGGGGGCTGTCATAACATACTCAAGCAACAAGTTATTCTGTCAGCGAAAAAAACATTGCCGACTTGGTTGTTTAGATCACATCAAACATGAATGTGACTCTTGAATTAGTGAAGCAGTTCTTATTACAGTCCTCTCATAAATGTTCATGCCCCTGGGTGTGATAAAAATGCAAACCTAATCCTCATTTTAAAACATAAAATGAAAATCTAATTGAAATTGAACAGAATAATTATTTTTCACCCCAGAACGGGGCAGCTCCCAATAGTAAAATTAGGGTTTGGGTTTTATATTACACTGATGAATATTGTACTGCAACTCATTTTTTTTCTGAGCACGACAATTGTATCCTCCAAGAATGTCGCTTCTCTACAGTAACATCAAACTGCTCTCCTCGTCCCCGCAGAGCCTGGAGGCTGTGAGAGTGGGTGCACCCTCCACAAAACCTTCCATAACTTAAGCTGTGTTTTCTTATCACTTAGATAATACTGCTGTACATTACCATGTTGTTTGCACCTGGAGCATCAACACCACCAGAAATCTTTGCATAATACACAGAAACACCAAACAACTTAAAAGACGCCTTTCTTTCTGAAATACAGAGAAATCTGGACCATTTCATTTCAGTTGGTATAGAGTAAATAAATAGGGTTATGAGGCGGCAGGCTGCAGGTTGAGGGCAGATTGAACCCGAGCAGATGTGATATGAGACAGACCAGTGTACTGGACCCAAGGTGATTGGATGGTAACGGAGGATGATTACTCTATTCGGAGTGAGCTCGGTCAGGGCCACACTAAGGCTGTATTCACACAGCGTGAGGTGGACTTTATACATGACACAGGCACACAAGTAATGAAACACTTACACATTCACTACTCGTACAGTCTGAACCAATGGAGTCTAGCTGAGATGTACAGTTTGTCAGTGTCAAAGAAGGTTTAAATCTGCATTGCATAACCTTTCTGCTAAAAAATGCTCGCCTGAAATGTTCCGCAGTAAACCATTAAATATATCTCTTGTGCTGGTGGAGTCTGATGCTTTTCTAGATTATGATTTTATATATATTCACCAAAATTAAGACAAGTAACACTTTTATTGTCTAAAATTTGACTAAATAAAACAATGGTTTCAGTCACAAAATTAAGACTACATCTATTAAAAACTAAAATGTCTCATGAAAATGAAGACCAGCTCAGAGCACAGTTTGACAGGGTTTTGTTGTGATAAATAATAACTCTTACTAAGAGCTCTCATCTTGTTGAAAGATTTGACTTCATTTAGATATTGAACTATAAAGATGTCACATAGTTGAAATGATTTGGTGGAACTGTTTGTTAAATTTTGCCTCTGACATTTGCCTGTGCTGTGGGACACGACTACATTAGTTTTTATTGTTTTTGACAAAGCCTCATACAGACAGATCCCCCATGACCCATCTCAAGAAACCATTTCTTGTATTTGTTCACAATACCCCGAAGGCACCATGTACTTCCCAAATCAGATATTGTAATTTTTGACAAGTGAGCACAGTGTGATAAAACTCAATATTGTTCGTACTGAGTGTCAAAAAAAAGGTGCACTGTGTAACTTTTCTGGTGAAGTTTTCATAAAATGCTTTTCTCCATGCAGATATTATTGCTTTGTCTGGAATGTTTCACAGTATTAAGCTGTTCTATCTTCATGGTGCCCAAACCAGACCAAGTTACAGGTCAGATCTGTGGAGAGGCAACCCTGTCAGTATGCCTTTTTTTCTGGGTATTTTTGAGCAATAAAACCACCTTTAATTAAATAAATGTAAGGCAGAGCTGTGTAATTTCATACTATGGAACATTCCAGACAGAGCAATGACATATCCATAGAAAAAAGCAGGTGACGGACCCCAACCAGAAAGTTACATAATGCACCTTTAAAGGCATTTGATAGAAATGATTAGTACATATCTACACTATATTTGGAGGCATGTCTATATCTGTGCTTGTGTCTTTATAATGAGATCAAGTGGGAGTGTGTGAGAAGCTCTAGAGGATGGTAAAAATAAGGGGGCCCAGGTAACAGAGGCTGACATCTCACTGTGGAGAGAGACGGACAGAGACACAAGGTAAACTGGATGACGCGCCGCAGGGGTTTGTATAAATAGACATCTCCAATCCAAACGGAGGCAGCAGCAGGAGAGCCGGCAGACACAATGTTTGTACCAACACAGACTTTTGTATTCCTGAAAGCAGTGTATCGGGCAGGTCAGGAGTTTAGGAGCATTTAGTATAAAACACCATTTTTCCCCATGTACTTGAGCAAAATGTGTCTTTCCCCAGCACAAATCTATAGTATAAGTAGCTCTTGAGGGCAAAATACAAATGCTGCATGCTGTCTGCATCAAATTGTAAAGTATTTTATTGATACTTTAAGGCTACGTTTATATGATGGCGGTCTGAACAGGAAACGCAAAAGTGTCGTTACATTTTCACTTTTTATTCTGCGTTTAAACGAGCGTTTTCGGGAGGATATCTGCGTGCATAGGGCAGAGGTGGGTCCAAGTCGTTGTATTGCAAGTCTCAAGTAAGTCTCAAATCTTTGACCTCAAGTCCAAGTCAAATCCCAAGTCAAATACAGGCAAGTACAAGTCGAGTCTCGAGTCACTGGCCCATGAGTCTAAGTCAAGTCCATGTCATCTGCTTTGAGCTTCAAGTCATTTCAAGTTTTTAAGCAAAGTACCAAATATATGGGAACTTCTGATAAAATATTTTGTCGTTTTTACCCACAAGCTTAAGTAAACAGGCTCTAATACATGGGGTGTGATGCTAACTGTAGGCTCGGCTCTTTCTAAAGCTCTGTTAGACTTTAATCTGAACATTATTTAACACAGTTTAACCAGAAAGTACTGATTTGAGTTTTTCTTTAACCTTTCTATTGCAAAGTATGTCTAATGTGTCTAATAATCAAGAAGTGAACGTTATCTTGCTAGTTGTTGTTAGCTTTAATGTTACGGCAAAACTCCGCTCTGGTCTCTGGGGGTTGTGAAATACATTTATAAACTCATTGCAGTCAATAATTATGAGCTAAGAATAACTTACTTTCCACTTTAGATGGTCTGAAGTGATCTAAAGTGCAAACTAGATATATTTGCAGCTTTGCGTTCAAAATGTATAAAAATAGGTCTGTCCTGGCCTTGACTACTGCGTTTTCAAGTACTATGTGACATCACAAGAGACTGCCCTGATTACAGCCTGCTGTTTCTGAGATGTACTTCACCGCTGTTAAGGACGTGATTAGCATTTGATTGGCCTGATCCCTCACTTGATCATTGTATAAGTATACTCTGAACCGAAATGGTGGTTTAAGGTAGAACCTGCCTTGTGTTTAAAGCAGTATACTTACACACTGGTCAAGTGAAAGATCAGGACATTCAAATGCTGAGCAGGTTCTTAACAGCAGTGAAGTACAGATCACAATAGCAGTAAAACAACCCATCATGAGGCTGGCATGTAAACAAAGACAGGCCAGTTCATAACCCTTCCTCTTCCACACCAGTGCCATTATACTGACAAGGACTTCTGGGTGGGAGTTGAAATGTGTTTATTTCAACAACTGTTTCCAAACCTCTGTGAGACCTTTTATACTTTGGTAAAAAAAAACAAAAAAAAAAAAACATGTAAGTCTTTCCGCATAACTGTAAAGATATACTGGTGTACAGAACCAGAATCAATAGCTAAATCTATAGAAATGTATAAACGATAACACTACTTGCTAGGACCAATTCATCTATGAAGAGGCGGGGCTTATTCAGTCAATAATCCCATTTCTATAAGCTGTTTTAGATCACTTTTGCATCTTACAATGACCAAAATGTAGAATAATGATCCACATACTGTATATAATATGATTACGAAGTTCTAGATTTGACTTTTAATAACTGGATCACTAACGGTAAATATATGTATTAGACTGTAAAGCTCTGAACACTTGAAGTACCTTGAAGACTTGAACACAAACTAAAGTCAGAGTTTTCCAGTCTCCATTGGTTTACTATTAGCTAACTGGGAATTTGTTGAGGTGTGACGACACAATCCTGAGCTCTGTTGAACCGCAAAACGGATCACACAATGAGAATCCCTTTTGAAACTGAACTTACAAACTGTGCCAGGTATGTTGAGAAAAAAATGTACCAAAGACTTTAATTTAGCAAACTAAAACATTAAAGGTCTTATACTAGGCAAAATGGACTCCTGTGCGCTTTAAGCCACGTTATAATGCTGTTACCTCATCAAAAACATATCTGGAGTTGTGTTTTGTTTCATTCACACATGTTTGAGTAATCCTTATTTGTTAGTCTACATCTCCAAAGGACAAAATGCTCTGTTCCACCTTGTGATGTCATGAAGTGGTAGTTTACAAGTTAATAGTTATGTTTTAATTTTAGTTCAACAGAGATTTGCAATTCCAGGGTTGAAATTATCCAAATGATTCTAGCCAAGGTGTATGTAGTTTGTATTACCACATGGCATCACAAGGTAGAACAGAGTGTTTTCTTGGCATAAGGAGAAATTCAATTTGTCAACTGTACAAAAGTTTATTTGGTCGAATATGTTTCGCAGCTCATCCAAGCTACTTCTTCAGTTCTGGTCAAAATGCTGGGGGATACTTCCTTATATCTGTCTGAAGGGAGGAGCTAACTACAGTGAAACTACTCTGAAACACACCTACTTGTTTACAGTTTCTGTTAGTTAGCTCGGCCTACTGAAATTGCACTGAGTCTGGGGTCAATTAGCACAATCATTCAGGGCCATGATGGCTGCTTTCACACCTCAGGGCCTGACCTGCCTATCCCTGTTGTTTTCTTTGTTTGTTTTGATTTAGGTTTGAGGATGGAGTTGTAATTTAATTTAGTTTGGTTTAGTTTAGTTATTTAATGAGACAGGGACACTGCACAATATACATTAACTTTAACAGGAGAGATGCACTGTGCCTGGTAAATAGGAAATAGATGGCGTCTGAGTCCTCCACTTCTGTTTAAAGAAGGATTCTCTTTCTTAACAAAAATAGCTTCTTTAACTCCCCTCTCAAACCAATAATTTTCTCTGGCTAAGTTCTGTATCTCACTGTCCTCAAAGGAGTGGCCTGTGGCTTTTAGTTGGAGATGAACAGCAGATTGAGGTCCTGTGTTGCTCTCTCGTCTGTGTTGGTACATCCTCTTGTGAAGTGGCTGTTTCATTTCTCTAATGTAACACTCACTGCAGTCTTCACTATACTGAAGAGTGTTTTCTGTTTGAGAGAAGAAATCAGCCTAAATATGCAGGTTTTTGTGTTAAAGATGTGTGAATGAAACAAAACAACTCCGGCCATGTTTGTGATGAGGAAACAACATTCTAACATAGATGAGAAAACAGCGTGATATGGACCCTTTAAATAAAACACTGAATTGCTACAGGTGCTGTGTGATTTTTTTTTTTTATTATTCCACAAATCATCTCTATATTTTTGGAGTTAAATCATGTTGGAGAAATTCTCAGGTTTTTGAGTGTGTGCGTTTGCTGAGGGCCCTGGGTCTAATTGATCACTATGGGCTCCAGAGGTCCCTCTCCCCTGCAGTCGCTGTGCAGTACTTGACTTCGGCTATATCTATCTGCTAGCAGGGCCCCATGCCGCCATTATGGGCCGACACACAGGGAGAAATGACTGCTTTAAATCACCACTCACCTGCAGCAATCGGGGAGAAGGTGCAGAGGGAGCTGTGCGAGTGCTGAGGAAGGAACAAGATGGAGTGAGAAAGAAAGCGCCGGTGTTTGTATCTCCTCGTATACGTCAGAGATTTACTATAGAGAGTTTTTTAAAAGTACAGGTTTTCAAATTAAGTAATGTTCTCTCAGATGGCGGAGGTAAGTGACAGTTTTTCCTATATTAATTACATTGCACGAGAAATCTAAAGGGAAAATTCACAAATGCTGAACCTGATTATTTTTATTAGACTGGACCCTAGAGCTTGCTATATTACGTAAAAGAAAATTAATAAAATAAAATAATTAATCTACGCTGACAACATTTGGTCGACTATGACAGCCCTCCTACATTTGAAGGAAGACATGGTAACTTTTGGCTGTACACAGAACCCACATGAATCAGCCTGCTGTCTCTCTGCCTCTCCTGCTCCTGGGGTTTTTCTTGTCAATAGGAGTATAGTGAATGCAGGTGTAAATTGGTGTTTGGCAGGAGCTCTAGGTGTTGTTGCCTTATAGAGTTTCCCTGACAGAACAGAAGAGGAGCTGTCTCATTGCACTGGTCACGAGAGACTGTACAGAAGCGCTGTGGGCTGTAATACCTCCTGTTTTGTTCCTCTCCTTCACTTGGACTGTGGACAACTGCAGGTTTGAAACTTCTCTCTGTAATTCAGTACACGGATACGGCATGATATTACACAGTTAACAGCATCATCTGGAGTAATACTTCATCATATATGTTATTTTCAAGAACATTTAAAATCCAATACTGCCTGATATAGCCACCGCAAAAGGAAACATTTAGTCGTTCTTACAGGGCTCAAATTATGATATTTTCTGATCTGTTATAATGTGGTTTCCTCATCACAAACATATGTGGAGTTTGGTTTTGTTCACATATGTTTATCACACAATTTAGGCTAGTACTTGTCTCAAACAGAAAACACTCTGTTCCATCTTGTCATGTCATGTGGTAATAAAAGAAGTGAGCCACTGTGTTTTTAAACTCCTTCACTAGAATCATTTGGATAATTTCAGATCTGGAATTGCTAATCTCTACTAAACTAAAGTCAAAAGGTAGCTGTTAACTTGAAAACTACCACTTCATAACAACATCACAAGGTGGAACAAAGCATTTTGAGCTTTGATGATGTAGACAGAGTAATAATAAAGAATTGCTCAAACAAAACACAACTCCAGGTATGTTTTTGAGGAGGTAACATGGCTTAAAGCTCACATAAGTCAATTTTGCGTAATATATAACATTTAATTTGACATTACACTTGAACTACCTACTTCCTAGACCTATTGGAGACTGATTAAAGGTCGATACAAAGTGTGTTTTATAATGCTTAATGAGATATAGCGCAAGTCACCAATTAAGTATAGCTATTGCAAGATTGAATCATTATAAGCAACATTGCTTTGTACAAGCAAGCTTAGCACAGTTGAGTCAAGTTACTTACTAAAAATTAAATGTGAAAATTGGCCAATAATATTTCAGACAGATGGGGAGGTAATTGTTTTTGTAATACAGTGAATTCTTGGGTCAACCTGTAGCTCGAGAGCGACCAGCAGCTCTCAACTCACTTCCAAGTAGCTCGCCAAGGGATTTCTGAATTACACGTATTGTCCTGAATAAGTAAAATATGATGAGTTAAAAGCTTATTACCATTGTACCTGTATCATTTTGATGCCTAACTTTCGTACACTAATAAATGAATAATGGTTTACATTTTATAGGTACGTACGTCATTTAAGGCTCACTGTGGCTCTTAAATATACACCATTTCTTGTGACTGCTAAAAATAGTAGCTCTCTGACATTTTTGTTTTGTAAAGGTTGCTCACCGAAGGAAAAAGGTTGGAGACGCCTGGTCTTGTCACTAATAGAAATGATCAAGTTCAACGTTTATGAATACACCTTTTAGGTCAGATTCACTGGACCACAGGTTGACGGTGCAGTCCCGGATCCCACCGATAAATGCTAAGGTTGTGTCCTTGGGCAAGACACTTAAGCTAACTCATCCCTAGTGTCTGTGTACGCTGGTGTATGAATGTGTGTGTGAAAGGGTGAGTGGTTTTTTGATGTAAAGTGCTTTGAGTGCCTTGAGGATGGAAACAAGTTATATAAACGTGACAAAAACAAAATGTTTATTAAGAATTATTCAGGCTTATTAATGGCTTAATTTAAAAGTTAGGATTGATTAAATTGCAGTTATGAATAATATAGAGTGGTACTAAATAACATTCTCAAAAAAACACTTATGGTTTCCTTAAAACTTAATTCAAACCTGCCAATCACACTAATGGGCAGTTTTCCTGAACCTAAACTCTAAAAGGCCAACGCTGTAATTACTGCTAAAACACAGAAACGCTGCTCTAAACATCAAAGCAAGCCATTTTGTGAGTAAATGATTCTTTCTTGGCGAATGACCAATCGTCACTTCATCTAAAAATGCCTGCTCAGATTATCACCTATTTCATTCTGTATTTGGCACCAAGCTTCAGTCAATAAATTCATTTCGAGTTCACGGTCCAATGCACTCGAGTGGGCCTCAGATGGATGTTAATGCAGTTACGAAAAACTTGGAGCCGTTTGAATTATGGCAGTTCGATAATTGGTGGTAAAACTAGCACTTACTGTAATTGTTAAATTAATGAGCGCAGTAAATTAGCATTTGATGATGTCAAATCCACTCACAAGGGTCGGTGGCTATGTTTACATGCACACCAAAAATCTGAGTAATCTGAGTACTTTCTGATTGTTTACACCTTTGCAAGTTTATTCTATTACTCTCAAAATCCATTGATTAACTGACATTTTTAATGTATTGTTTGGTTATTTGGATAGGGACAGATACAAAAAAACATAACATTTCAAACTATTTCAATACTAAGGAATAGATCTGATACTCAATACCGATTCTGATACCACAATGACAAAAAACACTCACAAAATAAAAACACTCTTTAAACAAAGTGATTTTCAACATTACAAAACTACAACAACAGCAACTACAACAGTTCCTACAGCAACTAATACTACTACTATAGCAACCACAACAATTACAACTACAGCAACTACGATAACTACTACAGCAAGTACAACTACAGCAACTACGATAACTACTACAGCAAGTACAACTACAGCAACTACGATAACTACTACAGCAAGTACAACTACAGCAACTACGATAACTACTACAGCAAGTACAACTACAGCACCTACAGAAAAAACAACAGTTATAACTACAGCAACTACTACAAAAACTAGTGCTACTACTACTACTACAGCAACTACCACAACAACTACAGCAACTACTACAACTACTGCAACTACCACCACAACTACAGCAACTACTACAACTACCGCAACTACAATCATAACTACAGCAACTACAACCACAGCAACTACTACAACTACAAATACAGCAACTACAGCCACAACCACAGCAACTACTACAACTACAACAACTACTATAACTAAAACTACGCAACTACAGCCAGAACTACAGCAACTACTATAACTACAACTACAGCAACTACAGTCACAACTACAGCAACTACTACAACCACAGCAACTACTACAACTACAATTACAGCAACTACGGCCACAACCACAGCAACTACTACAACTACAATACAGCAACTACAGCCACAACTACAACCACAGCAACTACTATAACTGCAACTACAGCAACTACAATTCTACAGCAACTACAGCTACTACGATAACTACTACAGCAAGTACAACTACAGCAACTACAGAAAAACAACAGTTATAACTACAGCAACTACTACAACCACAGCAACTACTATAACTACAACTACAGCAACTACAGCCACAACTACAGCAACTACTACAACCACAGCAACTACTACAACTACAACTACAGCAACTACAGCCACAACTACAGCAACTACTACAACTACAGCAACTACAGCCACAACCACAGCAACTACTACAACTACAACTACAGCAACTACGGCCACAACTACAGCAACTACTATAACTACAACTACAGCAACTACAACTTCTACAGCAACTACAGCTACTACGATAACTACTACACAAGTACAACTACAGCAACTACAGAAAAAACAACAGTTATAACTACAGCAACTACTACAACCACAGCAACTGCTATAACTACAACTACAGCAACTACAGCCACAACTACAACCACAGCAACTACTATAACTACAACTACAGCAACTACAACTTCTACAGCAACTACAGCTACTACGATAACTACTACAGCAACTACTACAACCACAGCAACTACTACAACTACAACTACAGCAACTACACAGCTACAACCACAGCAACTACTATAACTACAACTACAGCAACTACAGCCACAACCACAGCAACTACTATAACTACAACTACAGCAACTACAACTTCTACAGCAACTACAGCTACTACAACAACAACTACAGCAACAACAACTACAACCACAACTACTGCAACTGCAACAACAATTTACTACAACAACAATTGCAGCAATTACAACAACAACAAAAAAAACAACAGCCTGCTGCAACTGCTACTACTACTTCTACTACTAGTACCACTACTACAACAACAACAACTACCACTCTGGTCCACAGTACTGTATTAGTTGCTGTAGGAGAGGCTGTTGGGTCCTTGGAGAGGTGTACTTCAGGAAAACAGGAGCTAATGATGCAAAAACCACTAAAAGGTCACAGTGCAGTATTCAGCGGTGAGGAATGGACTGAGCACCAGCAAAATCTCATTTAAAATCCAAAACATTGTGGCAAACTTAATTAGTATTTAATCAAGTGTTAAATTGAAATGTTTGGTGTATGATCAGTGCTATTAAAAATATCTGTCACCATTTCTCTACACTAATTCAAGTCCATTTATTGCTATATTAATTGGGTGGTGAATGATGTATGTTGCAGCATACCGAACAAGTAAGAAAGGATATACATTTTTGATTTGGTCATTTGTCAAATTTAAATCACTCCATTAAGATGTTATAGTGTAAGGTAGCAATTTTCTTGTTGAGAACTGAGGTAATTTGGATAGAAAGTGTTCAAAGTAGAATCCAGGGCGGCGGCAGGAGGTCAGATAGAGGGTAACTAAAATGAGCACTGAAATGAGGACTCAGAATTCAGACTAAATATGAAGAGGGCTAGTAATGAACTGCTGTCAAATGCATGCTAATTTTGAATTGAAACATGAACATTTTTGTTACAGCTGTTCTGTTCAGTTACTTACTTAAAGCTGCATTAACGTTTTGTTAGGTTGGCTGTCACTGCTTTATTTTTCTATGGATATGCCACTGCTCTGCCTGGAATGGTCCGCAGTTAAATTAAACAGCTCTATCTTACATTTATTCAATTACAGGTAGTTTTATAGCTCAGAAATACCTAGAAAAACAGGCGCTCTGACTGTGACTGTGTGTGAGTTGCCTCGCCACAGATCTGACCTGTAAGTTGGTCTGGTTTGGTCTCCATGATGATAGAAAGGTTTAATACCATACTGTGAAACATTCCAGACAAAGAAATAACATCATCATGGATAAAAGCATTTGACAAAACCTCCACTATAGAAGTTGTTCCTTTAAAGGCATCTAACTGTTAAGTGCTTCATTCTCCGATAATCAAGTGCACTTAAGCATACTAGTTGTTGCAAAACTCAAGTCTGACCTCTGAAAGTTGTGAAAAGTGCTGAGAAACTCATCGTGCTGAATAATAATTATGCTTAAAATGCATAAGGTAAATGAAAAAATTTGGTACCACATCTTTACAACTTAGTTATGGCTTTTTATTGTTGGAAAGATACTTAAAAAATAGTTGAATTTGTATTAAAGTTTAGTTTTTAAAAACACTTTTTTCATACAAAATTCATCCAGCTTCAGATGAAATTGAAACAGATAGCTTGCAGTTATAGAGGACAGCAATGAATCAATGGCAGGAATACATAAATGTTTAAGTTTATGTTTTATTGAGTCATATTTTATTTCTACTGGAATAATAGTCATTTCAAGTGGGAATGGTTATACGTGTGCAAATACTACTTGTATTATTGTAGTCAAAGCCAACTGACTTTTGTGCATTTTCTGTCAACTCTACCAACCACTTTTTGCTGTTTAAGGCGCTGGTATTAAGCCATTTTCTGACCTTTGTTATAATGTTGTTTGTTTGGAATGGTTTCAGCACTGGGATTGCCAATTTCTTCTGAGCTAAAGGTAAAAAAGTAGCTGTTAACTTGAAAACTACAGCTTCTTGACATCTCAAGGTGAAACAGAACATTTTGAGATGTTTTTAGTATGTTTTTGATGAGGTTACAACATTCCAACATGGCTAAAAGATTTTGTATAATATAGGATCTTTAATATCAAGTACTTCAAAGCTCAAAAAGATAATTAAGTTACGCAAAACGCAATTTATTCTTTAATTAGTTGTGTGCTGAAGTGAATGAGTCACCTTTAGAAATGTGTATCGGTGGCGTGTATTTGAATGGTTGGCCGGGGCTGCTCTTGAATGAAAGTTGTATTAAAAGTACAGGCTGCGGTGGGATTGTCAGAGTAGATGAGTATTGATTTTTTCGAGGACTGAGGCCGTGAGCTACATTTTTGAGGGCCACAAAGAGCTGATATAACCAAGCACTTTGAGGAGCGCCACTCTTCAAACTAAACACACGCGTCGAGAAGATTAGAAGTGAAATGATGTCTGGACCGATCATTGTTGATGGTGATGTTGTGCAGACCAGTGTCACCAAGGTTGCAGTTGTAATCAAGGAAATCTTACAACTTTGTGTTTAGATCTGAAAAAGAGTTTAAGAAAGAGCTGAGCACAGAAATTGTTTTAAAGCCGCACTGTGTAACTTTTCTGCCAGAAGGTCTGTCACCTGCTTTTTTCTGGAGATGTGCCAAGAATGTTCCACAGTATGGCCATAAACATACGAATCTCCATGGAGACTTGCAAGACAAATTACTGGTAAGATTTGTGGAGAGGTTCCGCACTCACAGTAAGAATGGATGTAAAGAAATTTCTGAGCAATATATATAACACTTGTAGTTGAATAAATGCAAAATTTGTTTAATACCAGTTTAATATCATACTGTGGACAATTTAAACTACAGCATTTCTCCATGGAGACAAACAGAACTCCAGAAAAGTTACACAATGCTAGCCTGATTCATCAGCTGGTTTCACTTTATAGAAACCATCTGACCTCGCAGCGTTAGAATTCGTTCGCTCAACGGTAGGTGGGTACTTTTTATCATTTAACCAATCGCTGCTATTTGGTCATGATGTTTGTAATGCGTCACTAACAGGGCTAACTGGTATATTAAGATTTATCCAAATCCTGTAGGAAGAAGGGCAATAGCGTCTTTCCCTTGATGAAATTCACCAAACATTCTCTTTATTCCAGCTTTAAATCCTCAATCTTGGGAATCGTTGACAACACTGATTGGCTGGTGCCCGAACTTGCACTTCCGGGGTTTTTGCGAACCGTCTAGTGTATTTTGATTCCTGACCTAGTCACTGGAGAGAAGTTAAATTGAGTGGAGCACTTTTGAGTTAAGAATGTGGAGATTGCAAACATACCCGAGAGTGGCCCAAATGTTTCATGAAAAATAATTAACAAAATATTATGATACATACCTCGATCCAATGAGCTTTCAATTCAATATGACTTATTTCAAATCGATTTGATAGTGTTCAATAAAAATAAAGGCTAAATTATGGCTGTGATTCTACAAGTCTTTGTTAAACCACTTCTTATGCAAAGTGAATACGAAACACAAACATTTTACTCATCAAAACAGTGAATATGTCAAACAAAACTGTACCTGTAACAAAATAATTTAGTAAATTATACTAAACATACTCTTGGTGATATATTGATACAGCAACCCACGATATCGATACTGTATCATTACATTAAATGATACAATATTTCAATAGTTCAATATTTTTGCACATCCCTAACCACAACACTCTTTTCCTCCTAAGCTTGCTGGGTTTTGTTTGCCAACATCCTAAAAGATACATAAATATGGAAACAACTGAAACTGTCAATATTAAGACATCAATTTCATTTTCTACAATATGTGTTAACCAGTTTATTAGCAAAAGTGAAGCAGTATAGCACTAAAATCAATATCAAAATAAGCATAGATTTGGAGGAAGTCAGTTTTTGCCCAGAGCTGCTGAAGGGAAAGTTTAGCCAATAACCCTCAAAACAAGAGAGCGCTTCGAGCAGCACTTGGAACTAACTACAGGATCTCACACAAAACAATTCTGAAATCTGTACAAAACTCAAACTGCAACATCAATTGTAGTGGACCTCTTCAGAATAGAGCTGTCTTTGCCATTGAGAAATAGTATAAAGAAATATGAAATACCAAATGACCACAATAGAACCCATTATTTGATCTCAGCAGCAGATCTATTTTGCTTGACACTTTAAACCTGTTCTTGCTGTCTATTTTCCCTGCTTTTTTAATCAAATGTCTCTTTCACTTTTTTTTAATTCAAGGACTTTGTTCCTTCAGAATCTATATAAATGTAATTGTTTGTCATCTACAAATATCAGAAAATAAGTTAGATTTGAGCAAAAGTATAAATAGTTAGAATGTAGATTGCAAGTGAACTTCATCTACCCAATCTTGTAGTGTAAAAAAACAAAGCAACTACTTTCTTAAAGACACAGTACCTGATTTTTATGTCTTAAAAACAGAAACAGTAGAACTAGTTCATTTTAAATAGTTGCAAATGAACAATTACATGGAACAGTGCAACAGTAATCCTCACAAATGTTTTATTAGATGTAGAGAGCATACAGTGGTCTCATTTTGACCTGATTTTAAAAGAGATTTGCACTGGGGCAAATCAAACATTACTTTGTTACATGATATAAGTGCGTGCAGCTCCTTTAAGGTCCATTGTTTTGAGAAATTTCAACAGTGCTGGAATAACAATGACAAAAGGTTTATTCTTGTACGTAATGAGCAGTAGCTGTTGCTCAACATCAAGGCCCTTCCTCCTGCCTCCTCATCAAATATATATGAATGTTTTTCTATCCTCCAGACTCTATAATGACAATCCCTTTAAGATTCCTCCATGTATTCCATATATAAGTGTCGCCTGGAGTTGTTTTAATACATTGTAATCACATAGGAACATGACACTTATTATAATTCCCATTAAACAGAATAGGCTATTTTAAGATTGATATTAATTATACACTATATAGAATAAGCCCCTAAAGCCTTCTCTATGCTGTCTTGTTTTTTGTAATTATAATGTATATAGGACATGCTTAATGAGCAACTGTTCAACCTGACCTCCAGTGTCACGATTTGATTGGTCCACATAGATCACATGACATAGTGCTATTACTTCCAGTGCTAAGGTCTTAATTTGTTCATATAGTGCACCATGTGCAGAAGTGACAAGGCCAACACACATAATCATAGGAATCTCTCCCAAGGTTGTTTACTGATGAGATTAACACAAAGCACAGAGGGAGCAAGATTGTATACAAGGCAGAATGTAAGTAGAATTTCAAAGTGAATTGTGGGCTACTATTGAAAATACTAGGTTGTGCATGCATTAAAGGGCCCACAGTAAACAATTTTTTGATCTACTGTATGTTATAATGTTGTTCCTCATCCAATGCATACCCGGACTTGTGTTTTGTTTCATTCATGTTTAAAACCCTGCATATTTAGCCTGAGTTCTTCTCTCAAACTGAAAACACTCTGATCCACCTTATGATATCATGTGGTAATACATACCCGATCCACACAACTCGCCCCCGGGAGATCCCAAAATCTGCTGAAATCCCACAAGACAGCGACACAATACCAGTGAGGACAGTGGCTCTTTCTGTAGGAGACATGCACAGCGCATAATGATAATCCCTGTATAAAAGTGAAATAAACAAGGAGCCAGGGTCTATATTATGAATATGATTTTCTGACTGACAAAATAGTGAAATAGGATCCTGTAGAGCGGGCTAATGCGAACGCTTCAAGACCAAAATGTGGAGGCTCACAGCAGCAGCTACAGAGAGAGAGCCACAATATTCCAATGTAAGTCAATGACTAAAATAACTTTTAAGGGCAATTTTGTTATAGAGACTTAACAATAATCCATTGTATTTATTGTTTTGGTTGTGTTTGGTTCAACAACAGTTTATTCAAGTGCATTTTTGTGAACAAGTCCTTGCTGTTAGCCAGACTACATGAGGCTGTTCTTATGTTAACAAGTCTATTTTTATGTTTTTGGTTGTCTTGCAGTTCCTGTGTTAAATGTTTTTTCTTCAAAAGAGTGTATTTGCATTTTTATTCCATTGTCATTATATTAGTTGAAAATTGTCTCAAAATGTCAGTATTATCGTTTATTGTAATAATTACTTGGTGAAATTAATCATCCAGCAAAATGTGTTATCATTACAGACCTACTAGAGAAAAAAGGAAGCTGTTAACTTGAAAACTACCACTGCATGACATCACAAGGTGAAACAGAGCATTTTGATCTTTGGAAATGTAGACAGACTAATAATACAGGTTATTAAAACATGTGTGAATGAAACAAAACACACAACTCCAGGTTTATTTTTGATGAGGAACCAACATTATAACATGGCTAAAAGCTCACAAGTGTAATATAGGGCCTTTAAACAACACAAAACAAATGACTATATTGTGTATTCCAACCAGGAGAGACACAAGCATTAACAAGCATAGAAAAATAGTGAAGTTTCAGTTGTATCCTTGTGATGTGATGGTGAAGATGGAGAGGCTGAGGTGCCTGACGGTTCTGCTGGCGTGGTATAGATTATACGCAGGATTATGTATAGTTAAAAAAACAAGCATAAAGGAGGGGAGCGAGACTGTGTGAATGGTTTGAAAGGATTAGGTATAAGAATTGGGCTTGCAAATCAGTCCGACTTGCACAATCTGACCATTACAAATAAAGTATTTTCAAGTTTTAAATATATATTTTTTGTACTCCAACTCCATGAATTGTACTTTCCAATTCACTTTTGACACATTTGCACATCCAAGTTTGCTGTGAAACCAAGCTGTGGTTCATAGACTGGCTTGTAACATGAGTGTTGATCACAGCACATCTCACTATAACTCTAATAGGAACAGAGAGAATAGGGTGTTAGAAATCATGAAAATCCCAAATCTTTATTTTCTTTCTCTGTATATGCACAAAGGGACAAAATCATAAATGGCACAGGATCTGCAGATGAGGCTGAGCTGACACTGAAATGTAAATGAGAGTATTTATGGACGTCTCCAACTAACAATGAGTCAAATGTTTCAAAAGAACATGCACTGTATTGAAGGTAGACCATTACAAAATGAAGGGGAAGTTCAGTTAAGAGTGTTAAAGCCACAGTATAGACTAAAATGAAAGTTTTTTTTTTTTTTTTTTCATTTTGGAAACTGAAAACCGCCGCCTACTCTAAGAGGGTTTGCACTTCCACAAACCTGACACTTATTTGGTCTAGAAGAGGGCCTCCTCCTGTTTGCTGACCTAAAACTTCTCTATACCCCTATGGAGAATGTTCCAGAGTATGGTTTTGACTTTCTATTTCCATGAAATCATGCAGGTAAAATGACACCTACAGAAAGTTACCTACTGTCCCTTTATATAAAATAACAGACTTTGAATTTGTAGACTGGTACTTGTAATTCAAGTGCAATGCATATTTTTTTCAAAGTAAATATAAATAAAACAAAAGCAGAGTGTGGAGCCACTTAAAATATTTTCCAACCTTTCTTGTTTAATTTAACAATTCATGATCCCTATCTAAGAACTGCTTAACCATTCTAGCAATATATACTTTTAAATTCAGCTGAATAGTAAAAATCAATATGCATGTACCGAAAGCACTATGCAACTTTAATAAACCAAGATGCCACGCTCTGGAATATTCTGCATGCACCACAATGACTCAGCACTGGACTTTGGTGCCATATATTTTTGTTATAATACAACACATCTCTTCCTTCTCTGTGGCTCCTGCTTCATTCCAGCCTCAGGGACATGCGGCAAATGTAATTTCACTTTTGAATTATGATTGACAGCTGAGAAAAACCATAGACACGCCTCATCCATACTTCTACAATGGAGCCAGAGGACGGAGCATGGAAAAACTTTGTCATTAAACACAATAATGAGTTTGAAATACATTCGGAATGATGTTTAACCCAGTTCTTGTTCTGGCGAGGAGAGGCAAGCGGAGAGGGGCAGATAATACGAGAACGCATACATTTTAATGGGTTTGACAGCGAGGGATCACAGCGTATTAATCCATAGCTTTGTCGAGCCACACTGCGTTAATGTGGCTCTTTACTAGGCTATTATAACCCAGCCTGACTGAGACAAATGGGAAATAAATGGTGTGGAGATGGAGGCTATATTCAGTCATGTGTTACGGCGGTTTCCTCAAGGGCTTTGGAGGACTATTCGGACCCATTTTAAGATCACCAAAAAGATAAAACTCTTACATTGATTTCTTTTTTACGTAATGAACATTTAAGTGTGTGAAAATGCCTACTATACTGAAAATGGTTTACGCGCATTCCAGCAGTGCTAAATATTGAGTGGTGAAAAGTAGCAGACATTTCAATTTCGTCTAACACCTTTTTATAGCTGTACTTTTTGGAAAGAAGAGATTGGAGATATAAATACTGATTTTGGATTGTACTTCCTAAGGTATTTAACCAGTTGGCACAATGTCAGCGTGCTATAAATCCTTGTCAAATTCATCAGTATACATTTTTAGCATAAAAGCTAGGCTAAATGTTAATTGCAATAGGCTTCAAACAAGTTGAATACCAGTGTGAGTCAGTTTGAGTCAGTGTTGTCAGAATACTCCAATTTAAAGCTGGACCAATTCAATATTTATGTAATTACAATATCATTTTCAACGTAAAAAAACTGTAATTTCATTAATATACAGTTCTGATATGATCCATTCTAAAACTATTAAGGAAAGGTGACTGTGCCCTATTTATAATACTGTTCAGTATCGGGGCTTCACAGGAAGAAGGGTCCAGGACTTTCTGTGCATGTTCTCCCCATGTCTGTGTGGGTTTCCTCCATCAACCTCCTGACTAAGACTCAACAAGATCACAAAGATGGGTCCCCCGGGAGTGACAATGCAGCGCCCACTGCTCCAGAGGAAATGACCCTGCTGCATTGAAGGATGGGTCAAATGCAGAGGCAAAGGAGAAATTCAATTTGTCAACTGGATAAAGTTTATTTGGTTGAATCCGTTTTGCAGCTCATCCAATCCAATCTGCTTCTTCAGTTCTGGGGTCTTGACAAAACTGAGGAAGCAGCTTGGATGAGCTGCCAAACGTATTCGACCAAATAAACTTTGTCCAGTTGACAAACTGAATTTCTCCTTTGCCATGGATTCTACCTGGATGACTGAGGGATTTTTCACACATTAAATGCAGAGGACAAATTTCCTTAGGTGGACAATAATGAATTTAACCTAAAATCAGCGCATGCTCAGAGTATTTAGTTCAGTTACTATTGTGCAGTTTTACACATCAAGGTTTATGATTCTAAGTGGTCGTATTTAGTTTTGAGAACTTTGAGAATTGGTACAATTTTTGTAAAATTTTGCAGGCAGAAGGAAAAATCACTTTACTAAGCATATTCACCCAATACCAAATTACATCTTTGTCCTGTTAACTTCATTCTTTAAACTCATTTCCTTTTTATCTCCTTTGGATCACAATCTAAAGTACGCAGCACCACGTCTGCTGCATTCATGTAACATTCCCAGTGAAAACTAAACTGTCACACTAAATGTCTGTATTCAAAATCATTCCCTCAATAGACACGCACAAAGAAGACTGAATGGAGGAAAACTCAGTACATAAGATCACATTTGAGCTGCTTGTGTCGCCGTGTGCAGTGCAATCATGGATTATTAACATTTATATTGAAAGATGGAGCCCCATTAGCAGGCAGCTGGTAAATTAGGTTTGGATTCAGTGCGTCCGCATGCATGTCTGTGGGTTAAAAAGGAATAAAGTTGTTTTATTGCAACATGGCGGGTGTAGCTCACTTTAGCAGGTCTATTCCAACACTCAGGGCTAATCCAGGGAGATTTACGAGGTGACATTTGCAGGCTCATAGGGCAGTTGTGAGGATGGAAAAATGCATATATAAAATGTTTGTATATTGTACTTTATGATTCAGTAGTTTTCGCTGATCAAGTTTTATGGAGGCTGTAAAATCTTAATGCGTGTTGCTTTGAGAGCTGTTTGGGTTATGGAAGTTCATTCCCTCAGGTCACGTATAGATTTTTTTTAGATAGTATAATTGTTATTTAAGTTTTCTTTAGGAGTAAGGAAATAGTTAGTGACTTTTTGAGCATATCAGAACACTAATAACATATGATTATATTCTGTGGACAAAAACACATTGCATTGATAAGAAGTTATATGGTGAGTTTGGGAATTTTAAGACACAAGTTGATTTTTGCACTAGATTTGAAGGAAGATGAAATAAAAAACACAATACACATGTGCCCATGAGAGTTTAAAAACATGTAAAATGCTTTTTTAAAAATCTTGCTCTATAAGTCACATTAATTTCACTCTTCAGAAATTTTCATCTCATATAGCACTTAAGCAAGTACACCTGCACAAGTATACGCTCAGACTGTATAAAGAAGTGTGATGTCACCCATAATGTTTGACTCCAGCCAAATGAGGCTCATTGAGGCTTGAAGTCTAGCAGTACAGGGAAATTTGAAGCAGAGTTCCATATTTGAAATTCTGACCAATGAATATCATAACAACCAGAGCCAATCCGAAGCAGGAGTGATCTTGGGAAAAGAAGGAACCTTATTCGTCTATCATTAATGTTCATATTTTGATTTATGGACAAAATAGCTAAATAAACCCCAGGATCGTGTCGTGTGGGTTAATATGAACATTTTAAGACCAAAATGACGAGCCTGACAGCAGCAGTTAGAGAGGAGTGACAGTTTTTCAATAGAAAGAGAACTGGAGCCAGGGTCGATGGAGCTGGAAGCGCCACCATTCTCCCTGCCTATTTGAAACATGAGAGCTAGCGGGTTAGCCATGTCCATTTATATAGTATATAGTTTATGAATATATTCCAAACTATGAGTGCAAATATGAGCAGACGATACATCAGTGCACCTTCAGAATCATATTTATCATGTTTAAATCTAAATCTATAAATAGACTAAACAAATATGACATTTCTCATCTGGATCGGGTCAACACAGCAAATGCTCAGAATCCTACTGCAATGAATTATTGATACAGCACAGATAGATTTATAACATGTACTGCCCTATATGCCAATCTCAGTTTTAAAATATCACTACATTATCTTCATATCAATTTCTCATCCCCTGAATACCAACAATCAACCATTATCTACTGCTGACCTGCAAAATATTGTTAAAACTTCCTCATCTTCTTATGAAAGCACTCTGGCCTCTTTTTCAGCACAGCTCAAACCACAGACCCATAGAGACAGCCTTCAAAATATCAAACATGGAAGCCCTCTCATTGTTTATTAATGTGAAAGAATCATTTACACTTTAACACTCTTGGTATTTGCTGACAGGACTTTGAACCAATGGCAACAAATACAGTACACGAGGCTGGTACGAGCAGAGATTTATACAAATGAGGCGAGTTTGAAACCACTTGCTCTGCTAAATTCCCATTAACTCCCATGCACTGACAGACACTGAGAGAAGCTTTTAACAGAATTCAATATTTTACCCAGGGCCGCCTGACGTTCTGTGTCCTCTGCCCCGCTCGGCCTGTCACTCGGCTTAATTACTCCTTTTGGAAAACCTATCAGCCTCCAACCAAGTCTGCACCAACTACTGCACTCGTCAATACTGGTGAAGGATTGGTGTTGGAGTATACTGGGTGATTTGTTAGCTGTTGTTCTGAAAGTTATTAATGGAAGATAATCTTAGCTGAGAATGCTAAATTGTAGGTTTACCTTATACACTCATAGTGATTCTGAGCTATTTAAAGGTCCTGTATTACGCTAAATTGACTCTTGTGAGCTTTAAGCCATGTTATAATACTGTTACCTCCTCAAAAACAAACCCAGTGTTTTTTTCAGAAGCATGTCTGAGTAATGATCACTTGCACTTAGTCCAGAACTCTGCTGAGCGCCTTTTAACAGGAAACAAAAACACATCACATCACCCCAGTTCTTGCATCATTGCCCTGGCTTCCTGTTAATTTTAGAATTGATTTTAAAATATTATTATTTGTTTTTAAAGCTTTAAATGGATTTGCCCCGCAGTACATCTCAGACCTCATTCAGATTTACTCCCCTACATGTGCTCTGAGATCCGAGGGCCAGATCCAGCTTGTGGTGCCTAAAACGAGACTTAAATCCAAAGGGGACCGGGCCTTCTCTGTGGCCGGCCCTAAGCTCTAGAACACTCTGCCCCCCCACGTAGCAACAGCCCCCACAGTGGAGAGATTTAAGCCTCGTCTTAAGACCAACTTTTATTCTCTGGTTTTTCTGTGTCTTTTTTTTACTATTATGTTTTTTTAATATATTTTTTATATACTTTTTGTTTTATTTATTAATTTTATTTATTTATTGTATTCCAAATTATTCTGAAGGTGTATGGAGTTTAGAAACACAGTGACATGACATCGCAAGGTGGAGTGTTTTAATTTTTTTTCTTATTAAGCAGGGCTTGTGTGTTAAACGTGTGAATGAAACACAACACAACTCAAGAAATATTTTTGATGAGGAAACAACATTATAACATAGACCAGAAAACAGTGTAAAATGGGCCCTTTAACTACTGAAAGCCATGCTCTACAACTGAAACTGAACTGATGGGATTTGCTTCTGACAAATAAACTTGTAGATAAGCTGAAGCTGTTCCATGTTTGAAAATTCTGACCTTGTTAGTTGAGTTGTGTAAAAATCCACAGACCATTACTGCACCAAAAGTTTTCGGATTTTCTTGAAACTTGAGCTCAGATTGTGCTGGTCCTTTTGGGCACTTGGAGCTCAGATCAATAACATTAGATAACGTTTTTGGATAATTTATGGCAGAGCAAATTAGACGTGGTTTGAAGTGAGGGCCCCCTGTAGTCTTTAAAGCAGACACTGAGACATGGGCCACTGTGGCGGATTGATCAGACTCATTACTGACTCGAAATCAAACAGAATATTTGTTATTCATTTCAAGCTGTAACCTAAAACTGTACTACATTTTTTTTTTTGCAGTGCCAAGTTAAAGAAACAACTGGAGGCATGAATCGTATCCTGCCAAAGTTTAGTTTTTCTTCATAATTTTGCAATGAGTCGACAATTCATTTTAGTTCATACATATTAAAGATGAACTCACTTTTCTGCTTGTCTCAGTGGAGCTGTTATTTCTGAATGTTATATTTCACTGTCTGGTATTAACTTTATCTACCCTGGAAACAAGTAAAGTTTAAGTTATGGGTCAGATCTGTGGGGAGATGAGTCCATTCACAGTACAATGTATGTTTGAAACGCCTATATTTTGCAATTTTAATGTTATAATGTTGTTTCCTTATCACAAATATTCCTGGAGTTGTGTTCTGTTTGCTGTTCTTTCAAACTGAAAACACTGCCTGAAAGTCTTTCAGTGTATTTTTAAATAAAGCTTCAGACAGAGTAGTGCCTTCAGTTAGCATCACACCTCCAGGGAATGTTTATGACATCAGCTGCAAAGTATCAATAAGCCCTGTCAAATTTAAAAGTTAAAGTTAGGTTTGACCTAAGTGAGCATGTTTTTGGAATCTTGCATATTTGTTCCAGAGTATAATATTTTTTAAATAAAGTTAGTGAAGGGAATTGGGTGGTTAGAGGAGGTAGATTAAAAGCTTGCAAGCCTTGAAAACAGTACAATATAAGGCTATGTTCAGACTGCAGCCTGAAGTGACCCTGTATCTGATCTTTTAATGACACTCTGAATGACACAGATCTGATTTTTTCAACTGTGACCCAGGTCACTTGGATATGTGCTCCTAAAACTGATACATATCCGATCTTTTGACATGTGACTTCAGTCTGAATGGCCAGGTCACATTCATCCCACCTACACATCATCAACAACACAGTAACCTGTTGCGAGCCAATACAGCCCAACATCGATGCGTTTGCTCACTGAAATAGCCCACCGAAGACGTGTTTCTTCCTGCGAGAGTGAACAACAGGTGCTGACAAATGTACACAAACATTCTTCTCGTCATACAAAAATTGTGTATGAACTCCGTGTCAGTGAAGCAGCAAAGCATAAAGCAATCCCACCACTCTTGGCTGCGACTCCGCACCCACACATTCCTTTTTACGGACGTTGCTGCCACTGCCCAAAAAAAGGTCACGGCCAAAAACCTCGTCCTTCTCCTTCTCAATCTCCTCCTTAAAATAAATAAGCTGTACATGTTCTGACTCTGGTACGACAGCAGCTTTAAAATCTCCAGGTGCTCAGCGCAGCGTGTGACGTCGTCGTGTCCTCCAATGCGCATGCTGGACACTTTTGGGGCATTTAAAGTTCACACTGGAGATCACAGACAAAAAAAATCTGAATTGAGCATTAAGCCCTGCAGTCTGAACGTAGCCTAAGATTATTCAAACATGCACGAATACAAGTCTGAGTAAGCCAATGATGAAACACTGTAGAGCAAGGCTAAACGCTCATAGAAGTTGATTTTGTATAACATGTCCCCTTTAAGTACTTCTGGGGCCTATTCACCATTTTGCTTCTCCATTCCCCATATGTGATCACACCGCTCTGTACCCAATCCAGCAATCACATTTTGAGATGCAAGACCAGTATTTCACACCAGGTTGACTTGTTGTTTTTATTTTCCCCCATCCTTCCAGCGATTGGTTTCTGCCCATAATCATATCCGCTGACAACTGTTGCCATCTGTCTCCACTAGCGCAGATCTGGAAATAGCATGTGGTCCGTGTCTGATGCACTGTGTCGGGATTGTTCCATTTCAAATCTCCCTTCTGTGCTACGTCTCTATCCCATTGTAATTCAAGCGGCGATGGATTTTTCCCCCTACCACGAGTAAAAAAAAAGTGAGTGGAAAACGCGCTCTTCCCACCACTCTCTGCATCCTCTTCATGCATAAATTGTACGTTTTCTAGTGCTTATTTACCAGGCTTCCAGCAGAAACAATGGCAAGTGCGTGTGTGTCTAATGCGTTTTTGCGTGCGTGCCTGTCAGTCGGAAACAGGACAAAAGAGAAGGACTCGGTGTACCTGGATGAGATTTCTGATGTGTTTTTATGAAAATGTTGCTGAGGTTGTGGAGGATGGTGTGGGCTGATTTGATGGGCCCAGTACCTGCCGATGAAGTCGAGTCCCAATCTGCATACATGAATGTTAACAAGTGCATTTTACACAAGTGTCCTCTGGGACCAGACGTATGCAATAATAAAAAAGACATGCGGAGCTCCAGACAGCGTCAAGTGTGTTTTCAATCAGAGAGATGAGTGAAAAGCAAAAGTTTGTGTCTTCTTGGAAAAGCGTAATATATTTATAGGTTCTTGTTTAATCGTGATGGTGTGAGAAGAAAGAAATCGAAGTCTTTAGAAGTATAAGGAAGTCAGTGATGGGTAGAACAGCCAAAAATTCAAGTACTTCAAAAATAATACTACTCAAGTACAAAGTGGTGCTTCAAGAAATTATCCAAGTAAGAGTAAAAAGTATTTGGGAAACCCCTACTCAGTAACTTCAAGAGTAGCATCTGATTCATAATTTGAAGTCAGTGTAATTGGGGTGACAGGACCTCAGTTGGTAGTTGGTTTGAATCCTGGCAGTGCGATTCCAGCTCCCACAGATGAATGCTGTCTCTGTACCCTTGGGCAAGACACTTAACCTATCTTGCCTCCAGTGTTTGCGTACACTGGTTTATAAATATGTGCATGAATGGGTGAGCGGGTCGTAGTAAAGTGCTTTGAGTGCGTTGAAGGTGGAAAAGTGCTTATATACCATTTACCATTTGCCAAGGACAAAATATGCACAAAATCTGTTATTTCCCCCCAAAAAAAAAAAAAAAAAAAAAGAAAAGACACAGAACCGAGTAAAACTAAAATAATCTGAAGGACAGTGAAATACAAATGTTCAAATCATTTCATATTGTCAGCATAAAGCTTTTGTCACTTTTAGACTCACAATGAGAAGAGTAACCAAAACTTTCTCAAGTAAAAATATGCTGCTAGAAAAGTACAATTTCTTAAAAAAACAAAACAATGAGTGAGTAAATGTAACTGAGTACTACCCATCATTTCATCCAACCAGAGTAACCAGTCTTTCTTCTCAAGTCTTGGATCAGATCCTTTCAGGTAGTACAATTCAAATGCAGCCTCAGCAAAGCTCTCATATAAAATCCATTAGGACTATGGTTCTCTTGAAAGAGTCGAAACAGACAAAAGGATGATTCACGATTACACAGAGAAAGTGCTGACTGCAGCAGAACATGGGGCTCTTGTTAACTAAAGTTATTACCACAAACCTGCAGCCAGTGTGTCATAATCCAATTAGCATTTGTGCATTTATAATCTGCATCTCCTGCTCCTCTCCACGTCCGCTGGGGAGGGGGGGAGAAACACAAGAGATATAAGGCAGGGACAGAGAGCACAATATAGCGGCAATGTATGCAAATTACTAATTAGTCATGATTGGAAAGACTTTTTTCTATTTCCTATGAGACATGCAAAATCATCTTCAGTTTATTAAATTGAGATTTTACTGCTCAAAAACATGTAGTAAATTTGGATATAGATTTTTTGTGTGTGTAGGATTAGGAGGTGAGAATAAATTGCACAAATTCTGACCTGGAATGCAATGTCTTATTTACTTAAAGCAACATAGAAGCACAGATGGTCCTCTACAGTGAACCACTTCTGGACAAACGAGGTATTACATGTGTCTTAAAGCAACACTGTGGAACTTTCTGGAGGTAGCACATCACCTACATGACTCCATGGAAATATAGAGTTAAAACCATACCAAAACATTCTCCATGAAGATAGGACATGACTGTACAATTATAGTCAGTATGAGTCAGGTTTGTGGAGATGCAAACCCAGCCAGAATAAGGATACATGTTTTAGGCCAACATTAACATCTGTCACGGGTCTACAGATGAAAAATAGCCTCATTAGCCAATTCTGTCATGTTTACAGCAATGTTAATGGATATGCACAGTCCCTGAAATAAATCACAAAATTCCAGATAAAAGCATGATAGGTCTTCTTTATTCAGTCCAGTTACCAGGGACTGAAGCCGGTATCTTTCTCAGCTAACAGAGTTAAGGAGCTTTTACTTGTGCAGACCTACACTACAGTACATAGAGCTGTGGCAGAGGGAAAGTGGAGGCCAATTTAAAGCAGCCTAAGTGCTTTGAATTGAAATGCATTGGCTGTTCTGAACATTCTGTTGTTCCTCCCACTGAGCTGTGACAGGATTTAGTGCCAAAATCCAAAAGTGATGGAATAATAAAGTATATTTCTTTTCTCCGGTAAAAACTAGGAGTATGAATAGGGTCTAAATGTATCCGATTTTGACCCTTTGGCTCCAGTAATCTCCTGGTTTTAATTAAAAGTTGGATTAGATGCACACACACATACATACACACACACTCACACACACACACACACACAGAGGGGCTGGTTTCCTGGTTGCGGTTCCCTGACAGCGGCCATTTGCTAAATCCTAATGGAATTCATTAGTTTCTTCATTTGTGTCCACTGAGACCGGAGACTGACGACGCTCCGGTAATCACCTCAAAGTCAATGAGCCACTCACCGGTAACATGACCAAAACTGTGCCTAACATGGAACTATTTGGACTAAGAGTGGGAAATTATAACCGTTTGTTTTTGCTGGTATTCTGTCAATTCTTAAGTCAATCTGCGAGACTATTCAAGCGTATTGGAAGCCGACTCCTCCTCATTTCAACTTGAACTTCTGAACTGCAAGCAAAAGAAAAACTTTTGGGATAGAAACTTTATTAACAATTTATTTAGCCTGATTCCACATGCTTACGAATTGTATTGAAAAAGCATCCAGTGCAAAATCAAATCAGAGTACATATTTTGTCTATTAAAAACATCACCTCAAAGTTCTGATTTTTATTCAAGTGCACTATGTAATTTTTCTAGTGAGGGCCGCACCATCTGTTGTCTCCATGGAGATGGACGATATTGCTTAGTACAGTGATACTCCCAATTTTTTTCACAAGAGCCACATTGGAAGGGCAAAATTAAGAGAAGAGCCACTTATACCCAACAAACGCCAACATACCAAGTCACCTTTGCAAATGTGCATTTCTACATATAAATTGGACATCCCACAAAAAAGGAACACAGCCAACACATTATAGTTAAAACCATATTTACCTTAATACTGGGATGGGTGGAAGCTGCATGCACGTCCTTCACTTTCTTCATAGATAGTAGATTTATACAGTAAATTTTCTTAATCAATCGTCGGGAGAATTAACAATCAATTTTCTGTTCGAGATTATAATGGGTTAAATGTAGCTTTGCCACATTTCACATTTGTTTACGTTTTACAGAAAGGAAACTTATAACCGCATGGCTAATTTGCATAAACTGTAAGCCTGGAAAAAAAAAACATCTTTCCTTGTGCACTGATGTGTCAGTTTCTGTCGGACTAAATGACACGACTCAGTGGAACATGTGTGTTCTTTTTGTGACAGAGGGATGTTGTTGATGCTGATGGTGAGCCTGTTGTGTGCGTATGTCGCGTTGGTGATGGTTCGTGTTTTCAGAGATCATACTGTGCAGGTCATACGAGTGCAGATTGTGCATGTGCAGGTTTAGCGCAGCTCTTTATTCAGCAGTTATTTCACTCATTTTATTTATGTTGGTCTCTTTATTTAGATGATGTTAATTAAGAGCATGGACTACTTTTAAAAATGCGGGTCAGGTACAGTATTTTCAAATCTTTGTTTGCGGTCTGAGTTATGGGTGGGTTAATTGAAAACGTTAGTCAGGTACTGGTTGTTTATACATGAGCATACACATCACTGGTTACTGGTGTCACGGCGCCCCCTTTAGGAAACACCATTAATTAAGCCTTGATTTGTACTTAGTGTAATGCAATGTAATGTGTATTTTTGGTATAAGCTTGCGAGCTACCAATTAAAGCTTGGTGAGCTGCATGTGTCTTAGTATGTTCCACAGTATGGCATTAAACATATCTATCTTGCATTCATTAAATCAGAGCTGGTTCTCTTGAATTAGAAAAGGCTTACATTATGTAGTGAGAAGGACTGCCTCTTCACTGATACAGCCAAGTTCTGTGCCATAAATGTGGGGCAAAGTCATAACATTTGCAGGGACTCTCAGCTTGAAAAGATCCATAGTGCACCTTTAGTTCTCTTGGCCCATGCTCAGTGCAGTGTGTTCGAGTACTGCTGTGACAGACGTCCCAGTCAGCATGACACTGTTATGATTGGGTTAGCACACTGCTGACTGCTACTTCTGTGCTCCTATACTGTATACTGTATATACAACACTTCTTACACAGCCGTCTCCACACTCACAGCTAACTATATTGGTTTCCCTATAGATGCGACATACTACAACTGCAGCACTTCACTCTTCTGCTTCTGCTTGTCCTGCACAGTCAGTTTGACCCCTGTCCCTCGCACCACTTATTTATGAGAATGTGAGCGCCCCACTTTTTCATTGATGCCACATGAATTATAAAAAGTGAGATTTAAATATGATTTACATACATATGAAAAATAGAAGTCATGACATCTTAAGATTTCTGAAATTCAGGATTGTAATATATTGGTACTTATTGCTATTCCAATCTCTTGTGTGTTTGGGTTGATAAAAACTGAAAATCATAAGATGTCATTATGTTATTATCAATACTACATTCAACATGTCAATCAAAAATACAATGTACTTAAGGTAGTCACTCTAAATATTATTGTGACATGTGACAGTGGTTGAGTGGTGAGAGCAGTTTGTAGACAAATGAATGGACAATAAAGTTCTGTCATTGTATCCTTAGGCAAGATGTTTCACCCACTTGGCCTAGTACACTAGCCTGATTCATCAGCTGGTTTCACTTTGTGGAAACCGTCTGACCTCGCAGCATTAGGATTTGTTTGCTCGACGGTAGGTGTTCATTTTTTATTTAACCAATCGCTGCTATTTGGTCATGATGTATGTAATGTGCCAAATCCCGTAGGAAGAAGAGCAATAACGTCTTTCCCCTTGATAAAATTCACCAAACATTCCCTTTGTTCCGGCTTTAAATCCTCAATCTTGGGAATTGTTGCCAACACAGAATGTTTGTCGACATCCATCTCGACCGCTTTGTTTACTGTTGTGCTGTACCACAAAAGGGACCCAGACAGATGCTTGAGTTTAACGTCAAGGCTTCACAACTCTTCGCTGATTGGCCGGTGTGTGCCGTCTACAACTTCCGGGGTTCTTGCAAACTATCTAGTGTATTCCGACTCTTGACCTAGTCGCTAGAGAGAAATGAAATTGAGTGGAGGCACTAGGTGGCGCCAGCCTGGCAACTAATACAATGCCAAAACTAAAATCTAATCAAGTTAATGTTATTTGAATTAAAAAAAAAAAGGGATTTGATTAAATTGCATTTGGCAAGTGATAGACTTTGTGTACTTAATATGGAAATACATCTTGCTTCACTTAGGAAAAACAACAGCTCTTTGCATTTAAAATAAGAAACAAAATCACTTATTCCATTGGTAGATTTTTTACTTGTCAAATTGAAAATACTCAAAGTCAGATGTTCTTAATTTAAGTCATTTTAGCTTACCTACATATTCCTTTTTGCTGTGTATGAATGCTGTGTGCACGTGAACGGCTGGTAGCTACCACTTGCTTAGAAAAGAGAGATTATTATACTGTTTGCAAATATTATTATATATTCTACACAGTCATTTTGTGTTTACAACTGACACTGGTGAAGGCAGAGGGGAAAGCCTGTATGCCTATAAAACTGCAGATATCATGCAGACACTGAATGAGATGCTATGTTGAAGCTTTATGTAGCGTACACAGCCCCAGACTACTCCCTGTTGGTACGGTTCACTTTATTTCCCTGTGCCCTCCATCTTTAGTAATATGTGCTCAGACAGTCTGCTTCCAGCTGATATTGCCTTAACTGGATCACAACAAACCTCCTATTTATACCAAGGCATCCTGTGTTGCTTTATTTCTCTAAGGGACCGTATAATGCAGGTTACAGCTCGGATACATACACCTCCAAGCTATGTCAAACCCATGTCAACATAATTAACTTTCACCTGTGTACTGCAAAACCAAAGGCCTTTATACGAAAGCCAAGTAAGAAAAATATACGCTGTGTATCTTTAGACAGTCTGCCAAAAAGTATATGATTCATCGATTCACTTCACTTTTTAAAATGTTAATGCCTGAGGATGGTGCCCTGGTGGTTCATTCAGTTTATCTTAGCTGAGTGGGTGTAATGTGCGTGCAGTATTTAATAAAAATAAAGACTTAAATGATGCGTCGGATAAAGTGGTTACAAAGAGAAAGAGAATGGGGAGTGTAGAAGAGGATGGAGACTGGAGGCCATTATTATAGCAAATGAGCAAACCAAGCACACCTGACCTGAACATGTGCTCCTCCAAGAAAGGGCAGTGGAGCTACAGCTAAAAAAAGTCAATTCATAAAAATGTTTGCGTGTGAAGAAGTGACGTAGGTAAGTACAAAAAGGCTTATCTGGCCAGAACCACACCATATCCTGTGTCCCTGATTTCAGTTGAGAGTGACTGACAGCAGGATTAACCAATCAGAGACTCCATTCTGGTAAAAACAAAACAAACACGGAGGTTTAGGAGCGCAAAAAGAAACAATAACAACAACAACAACAACAACAGAGGAGTGGAAAACAGCACAGATTTTATAGGCATCTCATTTTTAAAAGTTATAGATTTTGTTCTGAATGATACAAACATTTTCAAGAGATGTTTTCCACATTTGAGAGACACATGATACAAATTAGCAGCTGTTGGATCGTCTCAAGTTCAGATGGAGATGTCTCTTGCTTTGTGGTCCAGAATTCTGAATTCTAACTGAATGAAGAAGGAACTGATTGGTCAAAAAGGAACTTCTAGTTGTGCAATTTTATGCTCTTTGTCCTACAAAACACTGGATCATGGAGACTTGAGGATGGGGACTGGAGAACAGGAGCAGCCTCTAGTCTAGTACTAGGACAACAATATGATGTCTGGTTACAGGATGCTGCTGAAATTAGGCCTGTCACAATAACAAATTTAAATGCACGATATATTGCTACAGTGAAATATAACGATAATCGATAATACTGAAAGTACTTTATGTCACTGACACAAAGCAGGATAATCCCAGTAAACTATTTTGAAATAAACAGTATCATTAAAAGGCCTGAGCTGCAACAAATAAATAGCAGAATGAACTAACAATTAGTCATAGAAGTTATTTAGTCAACTCTCTGCAGCTCAAATCTTATCGTACTACAACTAAAAAAACTCAAATCTGACCACAATTGCAAAGAAATAGTACACATGATAAATATTGAGTGCTAAAATATATTTTGGGACTATATACTTAAATAAATAAATCAGTATGGTAACTATACTGACAGACCTAGCTGAAATACTTGTGGTATAGTAACAGCCTGGACTACTTCATGTATAAACTTCCCGACTACACAACAACTCAATGTAGCCACGTATTTACACACACACACTATAGAGTCCAGTGTCCAGCAGGTGCACTAGAAAACTAAGCAGAGTCTTGTAGTGCATCAAAGCGAGAGGCGCGCAGATGGCCTTAAATAATACATAATGTAGAGCCCATTGGTGAAGCGCCTGTGTCAGGAAGTGCATTAGGATGATGTGGAGATCTAAGAGGATATCACCGCTCACTCCTTGTTGTGGTTTTAGAGGTTGTTTAGCCAAATGGAGGCTTTATGTCAAGTGTAATGTCCACAGCTTCTACGGTCTACGAAGGGTACAGGTTTCTGTGTCGAGAGCTACACATAAGAAGTTGATGACATCATAAATGATCATAGACTGTATAAATAAATGGACATAGCTAACCCGCCGCATTATATATAGGAATTGAGCAGGGGGGCACATCCAAGCCTGATTCATCAGCCAGTTTCACTTCATGGAAACCGTCTAACCTTGCAGCATTTGGATTTGTTCGCTCAGCACTAGGCAGGTACTTTTTAAAATTTAATCAATCGCTGCTATTTGGTCGTGACGAATGTAATGTGCTGCAAACAGGGCTAACTGGTATATTAAGCTTTTCCCAAATCCTGTAGGAAGAAGTGCAATAGCCTCTTTCCCCTTGATAAAATTCACCAAACATTCTCTTTGTTTCAGCTTTAAATCCTCATTCTCAGGAATTGTTGCCAACACAGAATGCATGGCTCTTCACTGATTGGCTGGTAAACGAAATCGCACTTCCGGGGTTCTTGCAAACTGTCTAGTGTATTCTGATTCCTGACCCAGTTGCTGCAAAGAAACGAAACTGAACGAAGGCACCAGGTGGCACCAGCCTGGCTAGGCGCATCCAGCTCCATCCACTTTCCAATTGACTTTACATTGGAAAATAGTCACCACTCTCTCAGCTGCAGTTATTTTGGTCTTAAAATGTTCATACTGACCAGTCCTACATGATCCTGGTGTTTTTATTTTGTTATTTTGTACTTAAAGAAATTCCTAATATGGACCTGGCTCCAAATTTGCCCCTATAACGGCTAGCGTCGTGAGCTTCATTTGACTGGAGCCACACTCTAAGAGACCCATATACAATTTTTACTATTGGTCACAATAAATTAGAAACACAGGCAACAAAATTATGAATTATTATAAAACAGATAAATTCAAAACATACCATTATAAAACCAGAGTGTTTTTTACAGTTTGAATATTGAACATTTAACCTCAGTAAAAAGAGATATATTTGATCAGAAAGATGTACTTTTATTTGTATGGTTTACATTTAAAAACTTTTAAAAATTCATATCGGATAATTATTATTTACTTATTTTTATGGTACGTGTGTAGTATGTGTGACATGTTGGACTGCAGAGTGAGACGAGAGGGTTGGGCTGTGGGAGGGTTATGGGCTTTTTTTTGGTCTATTTTTGTTTTTATTTTGAAAAATAAGAAAGTTAAAAACAAGTGAAAAGACTAAACCCAGCCATTAATAACCAACAATAAAATATTCAGACAAACCTGCCAGGACAGCACTTTTACTTTTAATCCTCTTGCTTCTTCCAGGACCAAGATTACTCACTATTAAACGTATTACTTAGACAAAACGACTTAACAAATTACAACACTTAGAGGAACAATGGAATATTATCTAAATAGTCTGCAGTTTGCTGATGTGGAGTAAATGTTGCTTTTGTTTCAAAGAGAATAAAATAGGCTGGTGCATTAATCTCAATGCAGACTCACACCTAGTTTAAAGTCTACTTTGTGAATTAGATGAGCGTTCTAAACTTTATTTTGTCCTGCCTGATAAAGGGTAGCACTCTGAGTGGAATAAATGCAGCTTTCTTTGGTTTAAACTATAAAAAGCACTTTGTAAAACAGGCCTAAGGAGATAACAGCACTCATTTTATCCATTTACATCTTTATAGGAGATAATCTTTGGATTTTCTCTACAAGGACAATATTCACCACAAGGTTTACTCTTCCGGAACTTTAAGTATTATTATTAGTTTAGTGTCCAAGGTTTTGTGCCGGTATCTGATTTATGATGAGGGCATTCAAAACAAAATGTGTATAATTTGCGCATCATCACTAAAACTGGAGCTATGGGATAATTAGGGCTGGGAATCGCTGGGTCCCTCGTGACTTGATAGTTTCTATTCCTTTAGCACAGTGTTTCCCAAACTTTTTTCTGGGTCTCCATATTTTAAAAGTCACAAACCTTTGTGACCCAAGCCAAGACATTATTCGTAAATCACAAAATAAAGGTGGATTTGACCATTGTTGAACATTAATAGGATATTTTATTGTTGACTGAATGGCTGTGTCGCTCTGAACAATTAGTATTACTCAAGTTTTAAACAATGAAAAAGTCATTGAACGAGGAAAAAACTATCCATGAGTCACCTATTTCTCATTTCTTTTTCTTTTCAACATTCAATTGAACCAGCAATATTGGAACAAAATAGTCAATAAAATAATTACAAAAAGATTAGAAATTATTCAAAACATGTCTAATGAGAGAGGTAGGGTCGGGCCTGTCTGCGTTTTTGTAGCGTGTTCCAGTCCGGGCCAGATCATTCCCAGTGTTCAATCTGTGTAGGAGCTTTGTCTTAATTTTTGTGAGCACAGAAAATCCCAATTCACACATAGTGAAAGGAATAAGCGTAGAAATAATGGCCCTACTGAGGACTAGCCTGATTCATCAGTTGGTTTCACGTCGTGGAAACCGTCTGACTTCGCAGCATTAGAATTTGTTCACTTGATGGTAGGCGGGTACTTTTTAAAATTTAACCAATTGCTGCTATTTGGTCGTGACGTATGTAATGCGCCACTAACAGAGCTACTGGTAGATTAAGCTTTTCCCAAATCCTGTAGGAAGAAGAACAATAACGTCTTTCCTCTTGCTAAAATTCACCAAACATTCTCTTTGTTCCGGCTTTAAATCCTCGATCGCAGGAATTGTTGCCAATGCAGAATATATGGCTCTTCGCTGACTGGCTGGTGCCCAAACTCACACTTCCGAGCTTCTTGCAAACCATCTAGTGTATTCCGATTCCTGACCTAGTCACTGGAGAAAAACGAAATTGAGTGGAGGCACTAGGTAGCGCCAGCCTGGCTAACTGAGGACAGGATATTCTGACGAAACGCTTATCCAGAGCATAAGGTGTCAGAAGTGTATACTGCAGACCTACATGCAGATCGTGACAAGGCGATCCAAAAAAACTCTCTTGCGACCCACCTGAGGATCGCGACCCAGTCTATGGGAAACAATGCTTTAGCAAACCATGTACCAACAAGCAGACAACCCACAGGCCATGCGTTATTCTGTTATACACTTACAATTCCCTTGTACTTTGCACCCTGTTCAATATTCATTTGGTGTTATAGATGTAACCAAAACAACTTAAGTGTTTATCCCCTCTTCTTGTTTGTTTGCTGCATATTAATGAGAAAATTAAGTGGAATTGCCATCAGTATCCTACCAATGATTTTAAAGCCTTGTTCACATGTAGCCCCAACGCTTTCCCCTCCGGGCCGCGATCCACAAAACACGATCAATGGTGCTTCAGACTGGTTGGAATAATTAGCAAAGCGAGAGGAGGGAGTTCGCATGTTACCTTCTCCCCATGCGGCTTTTCTTTCAAGTGCGATCTGGCCTAAAGGCTGCAGATCGGAGAATCGTTAGCGAGGTTGATAAATCAAAATGGCCGCCTTTCGTTAACGAGTGAGAGATAGAGAATGTGTAAAAGGAGAGAAGAGGCTGGATTCTTTCAGGAGGTTTATAAGAGCTAAAGTAATGGAGGATGTCAGGCAGATAGGGCTGAAACTATTAATTGGAATAAATTATGTTTTTGTGTTGTTTTGTTATCTGGGCTATACGGGCTCTAAAACACACACAGAGATGCTGCATAATTAAATTAAAATGTGAAAAAATTACAAACAATGTCCAATTTTCACCAGCAATACACTAATAAATATTCTCTATATTCAGTCGTGCCAACTTTGCTTATAACACTGTGGACAAAGATTCAAGGCCATGGATAACCAAGGATAGTTCAAACTTCAGACAAGAGGTTCACTTAGAAGAGGAACACAAATGCTTAGTGGGGATTATAATCATTTTGACTAAACACAGCAAAAAGCAGAATGCACAGGCTGGGTTGCCGGGAGGTTTGGGAGTGAATTTGGGGTATCTTTATGTAAAAATGTGCTGTTCACTATAGTTCTCTTTCTTCCTGTCCAAATAGCAGGTACCTACGATAGTGCTGAAGCCCTTTATTTCTATTTTATTTTATCATACTTGCACAGTGTTGTGTTTAAGTCTATTCTCAGCTGTCAGTTGCAACACTGGTATTAGTCCTGTCACAAATACTATACTATAGACTTACAGAGTTCTATACACTTAGGCAGAACAATCATTTTTGAGGATCTGTATTTATTGTGGGGAGTTTTTCTTTGTACTAGTGAGAACATCTTGATTATTTTTCAGTTGTACAATGAGATTTGAGCTGTAGAAGGTTGAATTGATGAACTTATTTGACTCATTATACAAATTAAATACTACTGAACTAGGACTAAAGATGGACTAAAACAGGACTAAAAAAAGGAATAAACCTGGACTAGATCTGATTTAGTCCTGGTTTAGTCCTGGTTTAGTCCTGGTTCAGTCCTGGGATCAGTCCTGAGATCAGTTCTGTTTTAGTCCTGGTTCAGTTCTAGTTTAGACCTGGTTTAGACCTGGTTTAGTCGTGGTTTAGACGTGTTTTAGACCTGGTTCACTCCTGGTTTAGTCCTGGTTCAGTCCTAGTTTAGACCTGGTTTAAACCTGGTTTAGTCGTGGTTTAGACCTGATTTAGACCTGGTTTAGCCGTAGTTTAGACCTGGTTTAGACCTGGTTCAGTCCTGGTTCAGTCCTGGTTCAGTCCTGGTTTGGACCTGGTTTAGTCCTGGTTTAGTCCTGGTTTAGTCCTGTTTAGACCTGGTTCAGTCCTGGTTCAGTTTTGGTTTAGACCTGGTTTAGTCTTGCTTTAGTCCTCCTGGTTTAGTCCTCGTTCAGTCCTGGTTCAGTCCTGGTTTAGTCCGTATGTGGTGCAAAAGTCCGGCATCGCAGTTTTTTCCATTATTCATTTAAGCACAAAATCGAAAACTGATTTTTTTGGTTTCGGAGATAAATAATGACAACAATAGTTTTTGGTTTTATTTTGAAAAACGAATGAACGAATGATACACGGATTCTTCTCTTATCTTTTCTCGTCTCATCTTAAATAGCTGTTATCATATGAACCCATGTTTATTGTCAATCTGGCTTTAGTGCACAACAGGATATTTTCATCATTTATAAAGCCTATAGTCGTCAAAATAGTAAAACTTTAACCAAATTAACCAAAAACTGTTTTACTAATATCACAACCAGTTTTCATATTATGTGCTTATGTGTTTTCTTTACTGTATTTTTAATCTCTTTTTGTATTCCATGTCAATCCTCTGTATCCAAAGAAGTGTGTGCACCGCTTGTATTCCTCCTCTCAGTCCACATATTTCTCATTTTTCTAAACCTTCCTTTGATCGTGCTCCTCCTCTTTGCTTTCTGCTGACCGCGGCACAGGCTTTTGTCTCACAGACTCCAAACTCGGGGCGCACGTCTTATCTCGTCTAATTACCAAATGGAGCCGGCTCCTTTGTGGAGAGGGAGACAATGCAAGAAAAACAAAGGCAAAGTACTATGGATGCCTACGCTGAGATTATAATGGGACCTTTGTTATGAGACAGAGGCAATTATAATATGTTTTGCCATTATATGTTAAGTCAAGAATTTTCATGCATGGAAGGGCGCTGGTAGCATGCTAGTTGTAGGAAGCAGCTGGAGTTCAAACAAACAAGAAGTTTACATACCAGGAATTCCCCATTCAAATCAACCCTGGTTATTCTTCTGTTGTAGGGAGTATTATACTTCGGATCACACAGGTCAAGATAACAAATTCTGAGCTGGCAGTAAGTGGCCTTTATAAAACACAGCAGTGCTATTTCTATATTTATCTATATTTATTAAAGGTCTGAAATGACACAAAATAGATTATTGTGAGCCTTGTGAGTATACATTATTCATCTGTCTACATCTCCAAAGCTCAAAACACTCTGTTCCACCTTGTGATGTCATGAAGCTGTAGTTTTCAAGTTAACAGTTACCTTTTACCTTTAGTTCAGTAGAGATGGGAAATTCCAGGTCTGAAATGATCAAAATTATTATAGTGAAGGTTTATGACATTTAAAAACACAGCAGAGCACTTCCTGTATCACCACATGACATCATAAGGTGGAACAGTGTGTGTTCCATTTGAGAGATGAACTCAACTAAATATGCAGGAGTTCTGTGTTAAACATGTGAATGAAACAAAACACAACTCCAGATACTGTATGTTTGTGAGGAGGAAACAACATTATAACATAAGAACAAAAAATTGTGAAATAAAGGCCCTTTAAGCAGAAATCTAGAGGATTTGTTGCGGTTCTCAAACTGTGGTATTGATCCCATAGCAGTACACAGGCTCAATAGAGTTGTGCATGAGTACAGTAGCTCCAAAAATACAATACAACAATGCAATAAAGACATAAAATGAGGAACCTCTGATGACTTAGAATATATGCAATAAAAGAAAGAGAACCTGATTAGATCTTATTGATGCCTGTATAGATCTGTGGAAGTGATGGATTATGGGAGTGTACGGAGCCTGTATCTTCTGCCTGACTTCACCTTCTACTCCTCTCATTTAGCGTCTGGGTGGCTTTTCCAATCAAACTCAGTCATCATCTCACTAGTTTGTTTTGCCCCGGAGCCCCATGTGCCACGGTTCATTTATACACCAACACAGATTATACTTAGAGATGATCATTTCTCAGAGGATTGGATTAAATCATTACTTTTAATGACAATCTATGGAATGTTTATTTATATATTGGCCATCTTTATCAGGCTCCAGTGATCTTAGAAATTATATTCATGATCCAAGCACGGATTAAGATGTTTATGTGAAAGGATTGCAACAGATTGAAGCTTATAATGTGGCAGCAATGATTAGTTAACAGTGATGGCTAATATGCATTTCAAGGGGGAAAAACTGAAATTATTCGGCATGAAGGGAGAAAAAAATAGAAAAAAAAAAAGAAAAAAAACTCCCCAAAGAAGAAGTAAAACATGTAAAGAGAGAAAGAGACTTTATTGAGCCCAAGGGAAATTCAAGTTTTGCTGCAGCAAACTGTTAAAATTTTGCAGCAACACTGACGCCTTCTCAGTCACCTTTATATCTCAAAGTTCTCAGTGCAGTTTAACATTAGGACTCGTCAGATAGGGTCAGCAGATCTGTGTCAGGCCAGTTTGAGGAGAGGAAGAGCTAAAAGTGTCCCTCCTCTGTGTGCTCCGAGCATCACAGCAGGAAAGGCTTTTTGTGTTATTCCGGTGAGGAAATGGTTACAGAATTTTCCGCACTATAGGGCACTCTGGATTATAAGGCGCACTGTCATCAAATGGTCTATTTTCAAACTTTTTTCACAAATAAACCACACCGGACCGAAACACAACAGTTCGATGGGTCAGTCGGTCTTTGTTGGCGCGTTCACGGTGACTCTGGGCTTTGTTCAGTTGTGGCGTGTAGGGAGGGTGCTGTCTGGGACCAACTGGATTGTTGGCATTTTCACAGTGACTCAGTTGTTCAGTTGTGGCTACAAGTAGCACATTGCACTCGCTTTTTCTGTTCGTTCCTCCTAGGGATGGGCATTCCATGAAATTTTCTTAATCGATCGTCGGAAGAATTAACGATCGATTATCGATTAATCATTAACGTTTTTATATTAAAATGATCATCATTATTATTACTATCTGCACTACTAATCTGCATAAATAAATTCAACTTTACGACATATAAACCGTAACCACTCTAGAGCCACATCAATCCGTTTTAGATTATAATGTGTTTAATTCAGTTTTGCGCAACTCTCACAGAAACGAAACTTAAAACCGCATCGCTAATTTGCATAAACTCAGCAAAGATAAAACTACAGCTCTTGTGTCGCTGATGCGGTTAATTTCTGTCGGATTAAAAGACATGACTCAGGTGGAATACAGGTTAGTGTGACCAGATTTGCGTTTGTCAAAACCAGGACACCGTACGGGAGGTGGGAGGTGGGGACTCGTCATCGACATTGCGCGACTCTCACCTGGTAAAGCTTTTTCCCCACTGGACACCGAAACATATGTTCCTGCTTTGTACACTGTGCACATGGACTCACACTTGTCCCGAACGCAACGGAAAGCGTGGAATTTCTTGTACAAATTATTGTTAAATACGCATTTGTGCTTCGGTATGTTGCAGACTGACCGACTGTTTGTGTCTGGCTCCTTCTGAGTGCAGAGAGACACATGTACGGACCCCTGTTTGGTCACGCTACACACAGCAACCTACATTCGGGTTGTCGATTAAAATTAACGTAATCGATGAAATTCTTAATGATCAATTATCGATTAATCGATTAATCATGCCCATCCCTAGTTCCTCCATTCCGTTCCTCGTCCGTGTGGAGTGATGAGTGTGGCTGCGGGTGTTTTTCACTGCACGGTCGCTGTTTGCTCCGTGTATGTTTGCATGCACTGCGGGTGGTGCGTCTTTGTAGTTTACTGAAGTTGTGCTGAGACATCCAAGTGGATTTGTGTATGGGGCGCTCTGGGTTGTGGGGCGCTTAAGGCTTAAGAGAGCGCCCTATGGTGCGGAAAATACGGTAATTTCCTCCAAATGTTTGCTCTGGAAGGTCTTATGCCACATTTGCTGGAACATATGATTTAAAAAGCCTGTGGCATCTCAAAGCTATCCTCACAGCTATCCTCTCGTATGGTCTCCATGGATAAGGGAAAAACACAGCTCATTTCACAAAATCCAAAAGTCCCTTAATTGTGTCACTCTAACTGCACTTGCGGCACTTCTTAGTTGGTTAAAATCCGATGATATGTTGTTAAAAACTGTGCTCAAAAAACAAAAAGTTTCAAAAAGTCCTCTGTGTGTGAGCCAGGCAGTCATATTAGGCCTACAATATGAACCATTGGCCTAATATATAAGTTTATTTATTAATGTTCAGTAAAAGTTAAATTCATGTTACAACGACAGCGTGACCCTGTGTGATCCCCATGTTAATCCCTTCAGTGTTGCGTTCTGAACATACCAAAGAATACTACTGTTGTGGCAAGACAGTACCTTGCCTCCAGTTTTTACTTTTAAGCAGTGTTATAGTAAAATTCAGACACATCAGGGTTAAAGTTGAGACAATCAAGTAGAATTGGAGTGATACTTAACAACTCCCTGCATGTTTAGTTATGCCATGTGTCTCTTCTTTATTGATCGCAGTTTTAAAGAACTCAGTCAATGATTCTTAAGCCTGCACTCCACCATGCCCCTAGGAACAGGAATCAGAAAAAAAACATACTAAAAATAACATGTTAACAACTACAGGCTCTGAAGCGATGGGCTGCTAATAATGACAAACAAAACAATGAAAGGCGACATGGAGGGGGCCCAGAGGAGGAGACCCCACAGCTGAAAAACAAACACACAAAGAGACACAAACAGCTGGAGAAATCATAATTATCGGACGTCTCACAGCGCCGCTACAGTCATCAGTGACCTGCAGGGGAGGGCATCTGACCCAGCCACAAGGAAGGATGCTCTAAGAATGACAATGAGGGAGAATACACACTTTTAGATGGAGCTTAAATAGTAGGATTAGTCATTATAGGGCTGCAAGATTAATCACAGTCAAATCAAAATCACAATTTGAATGGATGCAGTTAGCAAATGACAAAGAAAGCAGTTGTTGAAATACAATAATTACTAGGGCTGGGTATCATTAAGAAGCTGTCGATGCGATACATACCTTGATACATAGGCCACGATGCAATATATATCTTGATAATAGTGCACTTTCGATTCAATATGATATATTTCAAATCGATTTGATACGGTTCAATAAAAATAAAAGCTAAATCATGGCTGTGACACTAAAAGTCTTTGTTAAATCACTTCTTGTGCAAAGTAATATGAAACACACCCCTTTTACTCATCAAAACAGTGAAAATGTCAAATGTGTCGCATGAACAACTTTCCTTCCTCTAAACAAGCAACAAAACTGTGGAGCTGTAACAAAATAACTGAGTAAAATATACTAAAAAATACCCTTGGTGATATATCGAGACAGCAGCCCACGATATCAACACTGTATCATCACATTAAACAAAACGATATATCAATATTTCGTTATTTTTGCAAACCCCTAATTATTACCTCCACAAATAACAAAATATCCTATCGTATTCTGCATAAAAACTACCATACTTGGAGTTTTTATGCAGAATGTGATTCTTGTATCAGTTCATTTTGTTAGTTAATTTATTTTTGTCAATTCTTCTGGACATGTTTAAAATGCAAGTTTTGAACAGAAACTTGTTAAACAAATAAATCACAAATGTAATCTCAACTGCAACGCTGAAAGAAATGAGAAGTGAACATTTTTTGGAACAGTATGGTAAAGGATTGTACTGGACGAGTATACAAAAATTGCAATAGTTGTAAGACACCAGATATAATGTATATAATATAAATGGTGGCTGCAAAATTAAGAGGTGGGTTAAAAGTGCACCTTGTAACTTTTCTAGTGGAGGGTCTGTCACATGCTTGTCTCCATGGAGATGTTATTATTGTGTAATACAATACAATGCAAAGACAAACAACATGGATGTGTAATGTGTAACGGAAATGCATAATGGAAAACTGCATTCTTCATTAGACACATCAGATCCTGTACTGTTCTATGGACTGTTACAATTGTAGGTACTGATGCTCTCACTTATATCTGTATCTGGCCGTAGCATTTCTCTATATTAAGAGTTCTGTCTGGGAGGGTCCCACCCGGTTAGTCTATGTCAGGGGTGGGCAAACTTTCTGGCTCGCGGGCCACATGGGGTCCTAAAGTTTGACTGAAGGGCCGGACAGAAAACAGGACACAACGTGTTAAGAGTTCAGATTCATTACATTCTTATTCACATTTACCTAGGACTTCAGATGAGCGCTACACGTTTCATCACTGCTGTGAAAGATTCAGAACACATGAAACTGTTGAGACCTGTTCCACTGCAACACCACAACTGAATGTATATCGTGAGTTCACTGCTTTCAAATATGACAATATGACAATGGTAACAGCTCAAAAACAAAGCTCACGCCAAACAACCACAGATATACACCTGTGAGTGTGATAAAACCTGACTCCAAAATGTTGTACACATTATTCATTACAACCCACAGACCACAGGATTTCTTGATTGATTTTTACCAACTCAAAATGGAAGCAGTGCAGTCTTATATCTTAAGCACCAACTACTTCACTCATGGTCCGAATAACTCCTGTAAGAACACTTTCCCATAAAGCATTGCGGCCAACATAATACGCCACAACTCAATGTATATATAGTGCGCCATCTACTGGGAAACGCTGGAAATGCATGACAAATAAAACATCAACAAGGTTTATTATTGTAATTTATTCCAGTTCGGCGGGCCAGACTAAAAGGTTTAAAGGGCCGCATACGGCCCCCGGGCTGTAGTTTGCCCACCCCTGGTCTATGTTGTCCCTCTTTTCTGGGCTGTTGTTTCAGGATCCAACGTACTCAAAATTACAAGTAGCATTATTGACTAAAAACAAAATCTCTAAATCAGCCAACCAGTTTTACAAATGGTTTATACAAAACAAAAACGGCAGGTGTACAGGTGTCGCACAAAACTGAACCAATATAAAAGGTAACATCTATAGCTTTAAATATATTATAGTATGTTTAGATGCCTATAAGCATAAACCATAAAATCAATATATAATAATAATATCAATGCATATATGTACAACTCCTTAACTCCAACATTAAGCTTTTATTACCTGTGTTACGAGGTTTCAGACAAGATTCTGATGGCGAGCTAAAGCAAAGTATGTAAAACCGATTTGTAAAATTGCTATTGTTTGTGAGATGCTAAAACATTTTGACACATTTGATATTGATATTTGCCCTCTCCATGAACGAACATATTTCGAGAGGGTTTGCTGATTTGACAGTTTGGGAACACCAAGTCACCATTCTACAAAGAAAACCATCATCATTCCCAAATCAAAGTGATCGCACGTCGTCGTCCTGGCATCTCTCACGGCCATTTAACAGATCTTAATGAGTGAGCCCCTGGCAACATCAGCCCAGCCAACCGCCACCACTCTGCAACGCTCGTCAAAGCCTGTTTCTGTCACCACCGCTCAAATTATTTATTTGGAGTTAGAATTTGGAAGAGCCAAATTCTCCACATGCCTTTTGGCAATGAAATTTAATGATAGCAATCTGGCAAGAAAAAGAGGAAGATTATCTGGTTTTGTGAGTGATGTTATCTTCATCCAAATTTGAGATAGTGAAGAGAATGACTTTATGAGACTTGCTGGAGTTTACATCTGATAAGTTTGCGCATTGCTGTGTCTTGGACCATGTGTTTTTTGATTCTGTCCAAGAATCGTTTATACTTTGAGGATAGTGTCATGGTGGGAGTGTGGTAAGAGCACTGGTCTCAGAGAAGACACTGGAGTTGGATAATACAAGACTTATGTTTCTTATCTTTGTTTGAATGTTCTGTAGTTTTCCTTATCAATCCAAATCATACGCGACTCCTCAGAGGACTCCAGGCCATAGTTGGCAAGACAATTGTCCTATATGAACAGTTCCATACTTTCCAGCTATGGCAGCAGAAGCTCTGGTGTTTGCTCATGGATAGAACAGTCAGAGGTTCAATCCCAGGACCGCTTGTGCTTTTTGTACTGTCCTTGAGCAAGTCACTTACCCCACCTTGTCTTGAGTCTACTGGTGTGTGAAAGTATGTGTTATTGGGCGAGAAAGTTCCTAGATGGCTAACACCACAAGTGCTGAAAGACCTTCCCAAACGATATATAAATGTAACCATCTGACACAAATTCATTTAAAAGTCCTATATTATATGAAATTAATGGGACAATTCACTCATTCAATTCAACTTTCAATTTTGGATTTTCAATTCTCTTTGATTTTAATAATTTCTTTAAAATGTATATTTTAAAAAGTTGTTGTTATTAATGTCCAGAACATTTGTAAGCATGAACAATAAAGCATGTGTCAATACAGTAGATATAAACAAATTACTTATAATAATATCACTATTCACTTAAAATAAAAAATAGGCTGCCAGTTCTTATAATTAAACTAAAACAGATCCATAGCAATTTGCCACTATAAATAAATATTTGGCTTCACGATTTAGGCTACAATTACTTAAAAAAATACTGTCTCATGAGGAGCATGTGGTTCATGATCTGCTGCTGAAAGGCTATTAGACATCACCAAATCTGTCTGCCTCTCATGTCTGTGTATCTGTGCGTTTCTGCCAGCAGCAGAACCTCTTCCCTCTTATAAAAACGCGCTCTCCTCTCCACCATTAAACATGTTATAAAGACGTAACAATGTCTAAACGGGTTATTTACTAAATCAAATTGAGGAGATGGTGTATTTAAAAAGACTGTGGTAGCGTGAGTGAATTACAAGCATGTTTGATTAATATGCGTAAAGTTAAAAAGCGGTTTTGGAGTATTCAGAAGTTCATATTTATGTCAATTTTCAGTCTATCAACGTAAAATAAAAAGTGGCTGATAGATAAAACTCACCTCTCTTAGAATATAGCAGCACTAAGCCTGTATAGAGCTGTTTACTTTCTGTATCTAAGAAAGGACCCCAGGCTTCATCTTTTCCTGCCAGTGCCAAAGTGAGAATCGAACTCAAGACCAAATCAAATCGAAACACCAGAATCAAACTATTTGATCTTTTTTGAGAATTGCTCCATCCCTAGTTTTATCTTTATCTGTCTACATCTCCAAAGCTTTTCAAGTTAACAGCTACTTTTTACCTTTAGTTCAGTAGAGATTGGACATTCCAGACCTGAAATCATCCAAATGATTCTTGTGAAGGTGTATGGAGTTTAAAAACACAGTGGAGCACTTCCTGTACAACCACATGACATCACAGGTTTGTTCAGTTTGAGAGAAGAACTCAGCCTAAATTATGCAGGGTTTGAGTGTTAAAAATGTGTGAATGAAACAAAACACGACTCCGGATATATTTTTGATGAGGAAACAACATCATGACAGAGATCTAAAAATAGGGTTCCTGAGCTTGAAACTAGATCGACAGAAATAAAGTTTCTTAGATTTTTTCAGACCATACCACACTTTCAATTCTGCTCTCCCATCTCCTCCTCCTCCAACACTTTTGGTCTGAACATTTCATTCATTGTTAAAGCAGCAAAGTTCAATCTTCCCCTTTATAGTTTCCTCACTTGACTTAAAATGCATCGCCACATTATTTATTTTCCGGATCCAATCTACAACACATTTTAATCCGGGAAACCTTGTGGCATAAATCCTACTGCCTGACGCTGATAAAACGCCCAGTTGAGGTATTGCTGTGTTTTGCGATTTTGTCTGCAGGCCTCATCACAGATATGGGGGCTTGTTGATGCCAAAAAGCTGGTGACCTCCAAAGCTTACTGCCGGGAGCATTATGTCATTGGAAATCTAGTTGTAAAAAAAAAAAAAAAAAAAAGAAACGCCTGCCTGTGTTAAGTGAAAAGATGCAGCAAGTAAGCGTGATTTATCTGGTATATTTGTCACATATTTCAGTGCTATCTCGGTTTCCGCTCCTCTCCGGTGCCTGTGTGAACCCGGGGAGATAAGGGCGCGTTCACTCACTCTGATGGAGGAGCTGCTGCTGTGTACAAAGCCAGGGCCGGGTGCACTTTAAGACACATTTTATTGCGGTCGTAGCCAGATCCATCTTGTTGATATGGCGCCAAGGAAACGCGCATGAAGAGAACACCAAAGAAGCAGGGCGCGGGGAGCACGGGCAGGGGATTTCAATAAACGCAAGCTTCGGAAATTATCGTATTTACAAGACAGAGAGAGATATATGTGAAAAAGATGTTAGAAGATGAACTGTGGCTTGACCAGTGCCTTAACAAGATTTACACAAGATTTATATGTTTCAAGGTAGAGGATGTCGAGAACAAACACATATCAGAACAGCACTATTTATGGCTTTCAAGGTTCGCCATGTCAGTGTCAGAGTTGCTTTACCAGATATATTCCACTGTATGGCATTTAACATATCTATCTTATCTGTTACACGTGCTTGTATAGTCAAGATAAGCTTGAAAAACATATTCTTCCTATGAGTGATCTCGCCTCTTCACTGTTCTTGCCTGTATTTTGGTCATCTCCAAAGAGAAGAGTTTAAAGTCATATCATAGAAAAGTCCAGGAAAAGCATGAACAAGCAACAACTTGTGTAAACTCCTTACCCCGGATCCAGAATACTAGTGGTGTAACGGTACGATCTGTGTGTTTACAGTCCGCCACTACATGTGCAGCTACAGGGAAGGCTCGGCTCTTTAATATTCACGAGGGAACTCATCCTTATCCTTGCAAAACTACAGTAGTCACACCATGGTCCTCACTTTCGCCTTTCACCGGCACGGAATCTCCACCCCTGCCACCCTTCCCTGCCAGCAGACCTGCACTTACTGCAGACAATGTGGACAAGTTGTTTTTTCTGGCCAAAAATATGAAGATTGAGTAAAACTTCATGCTGAAACTGTTAGTGTTGTGCTTTACTTTTTGAAAAGTTGTGTTTACTGTTTACAAAGGAATTCATTTTTTATATTTCATACATTTGTTGCTTATTTGAGAATATTTTATTTTACTTATTAGTTTTACCAAGCAGCATTTTGCATTTATTTTACTTTCCCATTTTGTTCCGATACTGTACCGAAAATGAACCGAACCACGACCTCAAACCCAAGGTACATACTGAACTGTGATTTTTGTGTATTGTTACACCTCTAAGAAGAGCTCGGAGTAGAGCCGCTGCTCCTTCACGTCGAGAGGAGCCAGTTGAGGTGGCTCGGGCATCTATTCCGGATGCCTCCTGGACGCCTCCCTCAGGAGGTGTTCTGGGCATGTCCCACCGGGAGGAGGCCCCGGGGAAGTCCCAGGACATGCTGGAGGGACTATGTTTCTCGGCTGGCCTGGGAACACCTCGGGGTTCCTCCAGAAGAGCTGGAGGACGTGTGCGTGGAAAGGGAATTCTGGGAGTCCCTGCTTAGACTGCTGCCTCCGCGACCCGGCCCCGGATAAGCGGAAGAAAATGGAATGGAATGGAATGGTTACACCTCTACAGAATACACACTTCTTCAAATATTCTTCAATACAAAGATTTAAATCTGGTCACCGGTGAATGTCCCATTTTTCATGATTGAATCGCGTGATTGACAAGTGGATTAGCCAATCGGGTGCAGGCATGGTCTGTCTGTATTGGAGGAAATAAAGGAAAAAAATGCCACAGGGGCTGAAAAACATCACTGATTTCTGCTGAATCAATGAGCCAAGAACTAAACTCCTAAACTGAGGTGAGATAAATGTTGGGCTTGAGACGCAGCAAAGGGACCAGACTGATGTCAACCTGTGTGAAAAATACAGACATATCAGTCAGTCAGACAAGTTAACTCCCTTTTTTCCCTCATACAAATCATCTTTCCTGTATATATATTTTTCTAAAGATAGATCTGCACTGCTGAGTTTACTACATCTCAACAAAGTGTGAAGCCTCCTCCATTTTGGCTCTAAAGCAAATACACTCTACGCACTAACACCCATAAATAACCAGGGCGTTAGCAAACACTGTAAAACACATTTGAGCCACATATTAAAATCGAGCTAACGGGCCGATGCGTACATTTCGGACCAAGCTAACAATGTATTTCTCATTTCAACTTTATGAAGTCCTCAAGGGCCTCATTAAAAAAGCATCAAGCTGCGTATACCTCCAGAACATGACTAAATTGTTTCAGATGCTCTAAACCAATCAGAGTTAGCTTTTATCTATTGTATGGGATGAAATAGCAGACGCTTATGTGCAGAAATGTCTACTGGTATTAGCTAAAAAGCCATGATCATTAAATCCAAGGGGAGAAAACGATTACAGTATATTTAATCTGCCTCTTTTAGTTTGTTATTTTGGACTTTGCATTGATCTGAGTGTGGGACAAAACGGTACAATTCAGTGCTAGTTCATGCACACCTCTTATGGCTTATATCTGTAGGATTGTCAAAGCGCAATATACAATCTCATATCATGTATAAAACAATTGTGTCCTTAGGCAAGACACTTCACTGACCTTGCCTAGTATGAATGTGTGTGTGTGAATGTGTGGTGGTGGTCGGAGGGACAGATGGTGCAGATTGGCAGCCTGAATTTCAGTTTAACCCAGGCCAGATTCGATACTGAGGCACAGACTAGAACAAACACTTTTTCTTTAGATAACAGAATGTTGTTTTCAGCTCTCTTTTATATTACCATGTGGCCTTATATCTGTGCAATCCCTCAGGTCCATAGTGGTCCATGTGAGTATACATACAAGTCTACTACTCCAGGGTTTTATTCTTGTTCAATACAACTCAAGATCATTCTAAAGCTTCAGAAAAGGTTCATTTCTGTCCAGTGAAAAAGATTTTATTACTCTGGGGTCGATTTCATCCACAGTTTTTTTCAAATCAAGTTTAAGTGCACATGAACATTTGCAAATATCACAGAAACTTACATGATATCAGAGTCCTTCACTGGGTCGGGTATCTGCGGGTGCCCGGTGTGACGACCACTGTCAAAAATGCGTCATCACTTCACCGGCGTTATTTATTGAGCAGAAGAAACATTGATCGAGATGCTGGACTTTTGCACCGCATATGTACTGAACCAGGATTGAACCAGGACTAATCCATGACTAAACCAGGACTAAACCACTAAACCAGGACTAAACCAGAACTGAACCAGGACTAAAACAGGTCTAAACCAGGACTAAACCAGAACTGAACCATGACTAAACCAGAACTAAACCAGGACTAAACCAGAAGTGAACCAGGACTAAACCAGGTCTAAACCAGGACTAAACCAGAAATAAACCAGAAGTAAACCAGGACTAAACCAGAACTGAACCAGGACTAAACGAGGACTAAATCAGGACTAAACCAGGAGTAAACCAGGACTAAACCAAGTCTAAACCAGGAGTAAACCAGGTCTAAACCAGAACTGAACCAGGACTAAACCAGGACTAAACCAAGTCTAAACCAGGACTAAACCAGGTCTAAACCAGGACCAAACCAGAACTGTGAGCTGATGTCTAAAGGACATGACTCAGTAGAATATGTGTGTTCTTTCTGTGACAGAGGGATGCTGATGATACATGCATGAGTGAAACAGCTGATGAAACAAAACCTGGGTCAGTTACGAGCACTGCAAAAAAAAAACGCAACTTTGACTCTCCCAAAATCATGTTGTCTGAGATCGCAATTGCCGGTCCAAAACGATAGAGCATTCAGCCCTACTGGGGTCTTATACTTGTTCTGATACAGCTCAAGATCATTCAAAGCTACTCAGGAAAGGTTCAATTTCTGTCTAGTGAAAGTGATTTTATCAGATATCGATACTTGCTCAAATGAGTATCTGGTTTTGATACTAGTTTCAGGCTGGATTAGTATTTTAGGCTACAGTATCTTACTATCAGCAGGTGTAGAGTGAATGAATAATGTACAATGTGTCCAAAAAGAGCTGCATGAAATAAATATGCATAATTACTATTTATTATAATCAGGTAGAGCAGTGATACCCAAAATTATATGCCTCCTCATGGAAAGAATGGGTACTGCACAGAGTTACCAAAGTCAGTAAACACTTTAGATAGTTATGAAAGAAATTACTATTAAAACTGTGCAGCCTAATAAGTGAATGTGTCAAGCCTGCAGCTAACTAACCATTATTCAGCTCCTCTCTGCTCCAAGCCCATAGTCTCTGGGAAAGGCAATTAACATAAACAAGGAGAGGAAAAACCTAAAATTAATTTGCTGAGGCGTTCACAGTAGTGGATTTAGATAACCAATGGCTAAGAGGCCTCTTATAATTGTGATCATACTTTTCCAGCTCATTTTGCAGAGAAGGGCACGGGGGAATTTGTGAGTGAGGCACTTTTGCATCGTCATTAAGAAACTTGACCTAAATTAATGAGGACAACTTGTTAATACGCAGACAGAAAGATTAAAGGGGGAAGGGGGGTTATTTTATACCAAAGTCACGCTACAAATTCTACTTCAAAACAGGTTGTGGTGTCTTGCGAAAGGACACAGTAACAGCTTGCAGGTTTGGAGAGCTGCGGGACAAAATTACACCATGAAGGGAAGAAAACAAAATCACTAGGAGGAAGAAAAAGTGTGGCATTATGAAATATACAACAGATTAGTGCTGTCATAATACACATTTTTTCAAGCCCTATTTTGATGCGATGAACTCCATACTCAAAACTGATTCTTATACCACGATGAAAATAAAAAGCCCTCTTCATTTACACATTTTCAACATTAAATCTAAGTACTTTTTTATATTATCATGTGGCCTTATATCTGTGTAGTCCCTCAGTCGTCCAGGACCACTATGGACCACGAATACTGCTCTGATATAGAGTAAGATCAGTCTAAAACTATTCAGGAAAGGTTCATTTCTACCTAGTGAATGTGAGATATGTCAAATGAGTTTCTAGTTTCAATATGAGGTTTAGTACTGGTTAGTATCTGATAGGGATGTAACGATATCCAAATCTCTCGGTACGATATTACCACGATATGCATCTCATGGTACAATATTTATTGCGATATTTTGAAAAGGCTGATATGATTGTAGATAGGATTTTTTTTTTGCCTTTAAAATACACTGACAAGTTTTTGGTGTGAATTATTACTGTCAAATTCCCAAAAATTCAAGTGAAAACATATTTTGTCATCTTCTCTGCCCTGAAATTAAACATGAGATATGTAGCTCCCAATGTTTATTAGCTATTTCTACTATTTTAAAAATGCATTTAAGCAAAGGAACTTGTAATTCGATATATTGTGACATCCCACGGTATGATTGTGAGACTTTTGACAATACAATTTCACGATACTACTATTGTTACATCCCTAGTATCTCATTTTCGATTCTTTTATATTCCTACAGAGGATAAAACGGAACATAAAATGAGATTAAGGGTACGATGATGACAGATATGATATGATGACAGTCTGAACAAAAACGCAAAAGTGGCGTCGTGTGTTAACTTTTTAATCCGCATTTAGATGAGCGTTTTTCGGAAGGAAATCTGCATGCATACGGTGACCCGAAAGTGTGTGGAATTCGACTGGGTATGCATGCCAGGCGGCTAGGTGGTGACGCTAGGTGAGCAGATCTGACCAGACTTTTGCATCTTGGGCAGTGTAGACGGAAACGCTACAGCGGAGCGTATTCAACTTTTCCACTCTGGAGGGTGGTTTTAGATTTTTGTGTTTTTAAGCCCCAAAAACGCCGTCACCGTGTAAAGAAAAGGCACGTAGGATACAATATTTTGTCGTTTTCACCCGCAAGCATTCTCGTGTAAACAGCGGCTAAAACAGGAAAAATTTGCAGATTTATTTATTATTGGCACAACATAAACGATTAAAAATGGCATTCAATCAGTATACCTGCTTTATAATATCAGAATCTAATGTCTAAACTAATAACACTTACTGCAGCCTCAGTCCTTCTGTTCAAAGTACATGTGCCCACAGTGTCAAAGCAATGAAGTGATTGATGGAGACTGATGGAGAACACACACTAGTCTGCCCATAGCATCAATACACTAATCGCTTTACACTTGACTTGGCAGAGTTTGATGATCAAATCACTATTCAGCTGGAACTAATAGAGCTGTGTGCTGATTTCCTGACTGCCTTTAAAGACTGAAACGTATGACATCATCTCTGGGGTTTCCATGGAGATGCAGAAGGAGTGTACAGGTCTGGCATAAAGATGTCGAGATTAGAGATGGATTGGTCATGAAGTCAATCATAACTTAAGGGAGAAAAGAAGATAGCATAGAACAGTTATAATACATGAGCAGCATTATGATTGTATTGGATTTGAACGTGAGGACAGTCAGAGGCTCTGTGTGCCAAATATCACATAGACATGCAACATTCCCAACCTGTAAGATATAAACATGAGATAGTATTTAATTGACACGATATGAAAGTAGTCCCATCTTCACAAAACTTTACTTTACATCACAATTGCCAATATCTTTGATCTATTAAAGGGACAGTCTGGAATTTTGGGCATAGGACCTCATTTCCGAGTTAGCCAGAGAGTTGGAGACACTTTTTTATTCCATCCAGTCCTTGTATTTGCAGAGGTCACTCCACTCCATAGTGCACTCGAAGCAAAACGACTATAACACCAGATTATCAATGTAAATGTCTGTGTTGATAGAATAATGTTTGAAGCTTTTTATCAGGAAGTACAACTCCCTGCTGCTGCTGCTCAGACATAAATCCTTGAAATGCAAAGTTGTTTTTACTTCTAAAATTATTCTATTGACACAGACATTCACATCGACAGTCTGGCATTATAATTGTTTTGTTTCGGGTTCTTTGTGAAGTGGGTAAGACTGATTTGAGTGACAGGATAACTATGGCCATTAACTTGCACTAGCCTAGCACCAGCGAACTCTGCAAATACAAGGACTGGATGAAATATTTAAAAAGTGTCTCCACACGTCGTCTCCAACACTCTGGCTAACTAGGAAATGAGGTTCTATGTCCAAAATTCCAGACTGTCCCCTTAAAGTTAAACAGATATTTCCATGGAGAAAAACAGCTGACTCCACCAGGCCAATTTACAGGTCAGATCTGCCACTCTGTCACAAGTTACAGGTCAGAGGTCACTCCCACTCCCTCTTCAGAGCACTCCCACAACACGTCCTGGTTTATATAAACCGGGACGAGGGGGCTTTTTTGCTCTCACACACCTGGGATACTGGGTCAGACTGCAGATGGATACTTCCACCGGTAGGAAGACAGAACCAAAAGCCTGTTTAAATCAGCTGACCAGACACATCACAGCAACATCACATCACCACTCTGAGGAAGACCGCCAGTGAGCAGTTGAAAATGTCAGGTACGAAAACAAGACCAAAACAATTGGTCTGAAAAAAGTACCTAATAACAAATATCGGAAGACCAAATGAACCTCACTGGACTACCACAACACAATCAGCATCCAGCTAATGAAACTACTGCACACTGCACTGTCATTGTTAAGTTGTTGTGTCCAGTTTTGTATCATTTATATTTATGGAGAATTGTCGCTTGTGGGTTGAGTATTGCACAGAATCTTACAGTTAACCATACGGAGGGTTCAAATAGCGCTCAGGAGATTAATAAAACATGCGTGGATGACATCTAAAACCTTTTGATAAGGCAACAATGCTCAACGAAAGCAAAAAAAATAAAAACACCGAATGGTGTATTAGTGCAGACTATGTGATAGGCTGCGCTAATTCTGCACAAATGATATCAACCACCACTTAACTATGTGGGCTGCAAAAAATAGATACAGCAATTAGCAACAGAATCAATTGGAGTCTTTGAATAGGATAGACTCAGATTTGCCTTGACCTTTCAGATATAACTTTATTTATAGCCGATTAATTACATTCATATAACGCAGTCAGGAAGTGGTAGGCTTTCTTTTGCATAAACTCTGCTTCGTGGAGCCAATTATTTTCCAACAACGGAAAAAGTCAAGTGAGTCATCTTAAAAGTCAAGGACACACAGTGAATACTTAATAGAACAGGCTCGTTTTATGCATTCACTCTTTACCATATGTCACGCAGAAATATCTATTAGCAGGCCTTCAGTATCACTGCTTAGAATCACCTTGCTTTATATTCAATGGCGTCTAACAAAAATCCAAACTTTTAACTTTGCCTCAACGAAAAGTGTATTTAAATCTGGCATACATGAATTTGGGAAAAATACAGCGGAAACAATTCTGCGAATATTATGTAAAAAGTGTAAAAAGTGGAGCCAGTCTGAAATACTTGGACTAGAAGAGGAGGGAGCGTGTTTTTACAGCCCACATTTTGACTGTTTTTGATGGGCAGGCTATAAAAAGCAGAGAGCAGTGAGGAGAAATGAAAACTTTATTTCTGAAGATCGTATGAAAAGCGCTCACCAAGCTACTGTTTTTATACCTTTCAGTATTTATACAGCATTATATAAATCATAGTATCATCTATGGGCATTTTAGAGTGGTCTGTTCACCTAACACAATGGAATACACTGGAGGAAATACTAAAGGTTATGGTGAAATATTTCTGGTGGAGGATACACCATTTGCTTTGCTTGTCACCATGGAGATGTTATTGCTCACTTTGGAATGTCCCACTGTATTCATTTATTAATCTTTCCATCTTCATCTGTGAGGATCTCATCTGTAGAGAAGCAAACCTGCTTACAATAAAATGCTTCTTTTGTATTTTGTATGTTTTGTATTTTTTTAGGTTAGGTTTTTTAGGTATTTTTAAAAAATCTGTAACTAAACAAATGTTCAGTATCATAAAGTCAAACATTGTAGGCAAAGCAATAACATCTCCATGGAGACAAGCAGGTGGTGGACCCCACACAAGATATATATTTTAAGCGGAATAAGAACTTTTCTATAGGCATTCTTCCCCAGTTAAAATTCTTAATACACTCAAATCAAGATCAATACTGTAATTTCCGGACGATTGACCTGAATAAAATCTGCATCAACTAAATTTTAAAGAAATTTTTAAATTGAACCTGAATATAAGATGCAGGTGTCCACGTCTTCCAGAACGGGCCATCGGAGTTTTGTTGCCTCTGAAAGCTTTTGTCGTCTTTCGCATCACCCTGCCGTCTCAAACGTCTCTCCATCGACTCATTGATCCTGAGCTCACATCTGCACCATCTGCATTTCTTTGTGTTTTTTCCTGTTCAAAACACAATCAAACAAGCATCTTCCTCGGTGCATCACTCCCGTCTCTCCCTGCGCTCTACTGCACATGTCTCCTGCAAGAGCCGCTGTCCTGTCTGGTATCATGTCAGTGTCTCGGAGGATTTCAGCAGATTTCAGGCTCTCCCGGGAGTGGAGCTAGTTCTATCAATCAGGTGTGAGTGGATGTCCGGCTACTGAAGTTTGAGACGTTTCTTCTCGTCATTTGCGCTCCCACTTGCATTAAACGGATACACGTAAGATGTATCACACTCACTAATATTCATTGAGCATCATAACTTATTTTATCACACGGCAATAAACTGTTTTAGTGTGCTGACAACATCGATAGAAAACACTGCACCTTTATGTTCTATGTGTGAACCGCACAGACAGCGGCGTTTTTTGCACTCAGGCTGCATGTATCTGCTGTGTTGCCAAACCATAGACCGTATATATGAATGGACAATGTGCCAAACAAATAATCCGTCCATATATTCGCTGCATTGTTGTAAAAAACACAGGGTTCAAAGTGGAGAAAAAAGTAGGGGCTTATAGTCTGGAAACTTGGCAGTCATTTTAACTTATTTAAAGCTACACTGCGTAAGTCTCTGGAGGTGGCATGTCACCTGCATGGAAACAGGTCTAAGCCTAAATATGAGTCAAGTTTGTGGAGATGCAAGCCCTCTCAGAGTAAGGATGCATGTATATGTTTTGCAGTGCAATAAACACAACCAAATTGAAAACCAAACACGCTTTGATCTTAGTGGGGAGGGAGGACACACAGAGAGAACAAACAGATTCTGTGCAAAAACTTCAAGCAGACTAGGTCCAAAAGCGGAACCTACAACCTTTTGAATTATATCAGATCACATCACATTGCATCTTTATTGCAGAATAGAATCAGAACAAAAGCACAAACACAAACTTTACATAATATCACTGTGTTTGACTTTCACTCATAATTGGTTTGGTCAAGCTGCTGTTGTTTTATCAAATTCACCAAACACAGTCCACAAGACTACATGCCCATTGCTGTAATTAACCCACAAACCAAAATACAAAACATCTACACTAGTTTGCAACACAATCCAGATCCCATGGCCTGTACTCCCTATACAGATTATACAGCAAATTTTGATCCAATTAAAAGCCTTCTCGCACTTCCATGATCAACGCTTTTCCTACATCGATACAACTGTGGCATTGTTGATCTGTATGTGAAGAGTCAATGTGGAGGCTATAGAAAGGTCAACACAACTGTGGGCCTGGGATTTACTGCGGAGAAACGCAGCACCCACAGACTACTGATCAGCTACACAGGGGAGGAAGCATCTTTATGGAAGCAATGTTTTGTAATTAGATCATTATAATATGAGATGTTGCTGAGGCAAGGCATTACTACGACCTGTGAATAGATGATTTTACTGGGTTTGTTAGTGGGTTCAAATGAAGTTAGATATAGCAGGAAAAAAGTTCTACATTTTCATAAAAAGTTAGTGTATTGTGTAACGTTCGGTTGCATTTCTTGTAAAGGTTGTCACTAAATGGTTTAAAAAAATAAATAAATAAATAACACTGTTACCATAGTAATTAACAATAAAAAATGCCTGTTTTGGTGAAAAATTTTGCTCGAAACAGGAAGCTGAAAACGATGATGCCATTTTGAGGACTTTTGACCATTCAATTTGTAGAACTGAAACACTTTGAATTTCTTTTTTATTGCTAGAAGCTTTTAGCCTGATTCATCGACCGGTTTCACTTCGTGGAAACCGTCTTTATTTAACCAATCACTGCTATTTGGTCGTGATGTATGTAATGTGCCAAATCCCATAGGAAGAAGGGCAATAACGTCTTTCCCCTTGATCAAATTCACCAAACATCCTTTGTTCCAGCTTTAAATCCTCGATCTCGAGAATCGTTGCCAGCACAGAATATATGTCTTCATCTACATCCATCTTGACCACTTTGTTTACTGTTGTGCTGTATCACAAAAGGGACCCAGACAGGCACTTGAGTTTGACGTCATGGCTTCACAGCTCTTCACTGATTGACCAGTGCACGGTCCACAACTTCCAGGGTTCTTGCAAACGGTCTACTGTATTCCGATTCCTGACCTAGTTGCTGGAGAGAAATGAAATTGAGTGGAGGGACGAGGTGGTGCCAGCCTGGCTAAGCAGCTTTGACAACGCTACTAAACCTAATTTTGCATCACTTAAAACCTCTGGATACTGGGACACGTGTTTCTACCAGATGCTCTTCCTTCAAGACATCACTCCTTTGACATTTAAATTTGACTAAAAATGATCAAATGCTACAAATAACAAATATTATAAAGAATCCATTCATTGCCTCATTCCTGTTTAATAGAATAACACATACACTGTTTGGTCTTCTCTTTTGGCAGATTCCTCACAGTGTAAGCAGAGCCAGGCCTGCGCTTGCCAATGCTCTTTCTTTAGCATTGATTTCAATTTCTTTTATTCACAATTAAACTGTCTGGCAGCCCTCTGTAATTGGTCTCTGCTGTTGGTTCTAATCTTCCTCTGGTGAATCTTCTCTGTTTAGGCCTGTGCTGCTTGACTTTGGACAAATTAGCCATTACACATAAACACTGGACCAGGAAAGCTGTTTTCTCCACTTTATCCTATACCTCCAATATTGCAATATGGTAGGTTTCTGGACCAAACCCCCTGTAAGCCATCACCAGTAGTAATAATGCCGTAGATTCTGATACTCAAATACTTCACACTGCGTTCCCTCCACACTCCATGGTGGTCTAATGCTATTTGGTGGCTAATCTTCACATACAATGAAGATGATGTGTTTTCCCCAAAGACACAATGGCAGCAGGCAATTGGAGCTGGAACTGAACTGCCAACTTAAGCATTTGAATCACGTTCTTATGACTGAGCCACAGCAGGCCACAAAAGTCATTTAAATAATAGCCATGTTTTGTTTTTGTATGGTATTTGCGATACCAATAAAAGTCCTGTAACACTGTTTAAAAAAAAATCTAGTTAATAAAGTATTAACCAGAAACTGCTTCATATTGAGCAAATATTTTATTCAAAATTAATCAAGTTTAGTAACCACTTAAAGGGACAGTCTGGAATTTTGGACATAGGACCTCATTTCCTAGTGAGCCAGAGTGAGGAGACGTGTGGAGACACTTTTAAAAAAAATATTCCATCCAGTCCTTGTATTTGCAGAGGTCGCTGGTGCTGGGCTAGTGCATGTCAACGGCCATAGTTAGCCTGACACTAAAAACAGTCTTACCCACTCCAAAAAGCCCTCGAAGCAAATCTGTTATTACACCAGACTGTCGATGTGAATTTTTGTGTCAATAGAATAATTTTAGAAGTAAAACCAAACTTGCATTTGAAGGATTTATGTCTGAGCAGCAGCAGCGAGTTGTACTTCCTTGATAGAAAGTTTGGCAGCAGTGGACTGATCTCATCTAGTACCTATCATACCTGCAAAGTAAAATACTGCTGCTGAGAAAATAGTCCCTCAACATGCGACAATTCATGCAAGGTTAGTTTTATTTCAAAGATTCTTCTATCAACACAGACATTAAAATCGATAATCTGGCGTAATAATAAATTTGCTTTCGGTGCTTTGTGGAGTGGGTAAGTGGATCTAAAAGTGTCTCCACACGAATCCAACACTCTGGCTAACTAGGAAATGAGGTTCTATGTCCAAAATTCTGGACTGTCCCTTTAATACCCCAACACCTCACTCAAAAAATTCTCAAGTAAAAGCTTTTTTCCTTTTTTTTCCCTTTTTTGTCTTTATTGTGCTGAAAAAATAGATATAATATCAGATAATTGTACAAAAGATATTAAGAAAAGATGCATCATGAATTGAAATTGTGATCTATCTCTAAGAAAACTGAAATATACATTTTTTCCCATGTTGACCACCTCCAACTTTCTGTTTCCATGGAATCATACAGGTGACACCTCCAGAAAGTTACACACTGTACCTTTAAGCATCAATTATTCTGTACCACTGTCTCTTGTAAAAATTAAAAGGATCAGTACAGTTGCTTCCTACTGTTCTTATAGCCACAGAATCCAATATACTTATTTCATAGACAACATTGAGACAAAGTGTAAATCCCCCAGCATCCTTATGTCCCGGCCTGTGCTTTCTGACAGTATATTTCATTTTTCCAGAGCCTAACTTAGTGTACGTGTGCAGCGGCCGTAATCATGTTCTCAATAAAATGTGGTTTATTGTGGCTCTCCGATGGGACTGTACTGTGGCCGTGTACCGCAGTGGGGAAGGCAACGGAAAGATGACATATCACATAATAAAAGCTGGCCACCCAGAGCACAGGCAATAACGCTTTATCTGAGCATCCATGGAAAATGTCTCCCAACAGGAAGTACACAAAAGGCTGCTCTCCACCATACCGCGACTTCAAAGCCTTATAATCAGTTTTGGGTCTAGGATTTTACTGCCGCGGACATGTATTGTTGCTATAAATTGCGCTCCCGTGGACTGGCAGGGCTGGGAAAGTAGCAGGGTGTGGAATATGAAGATACGGTAGACACGATCTTAATGAAGAAGTCTGGAATTATGGGGGATATTTGATAATTACTAAAGAGGCAGAACAATGGATGAAACGCTCCACCAGATGGCAGGCATTTCTGGAAGGTTTGATTGGTTTCATTGGGGATGCAGCAATATCGATACTGGCATTGAATATCAGTGCTGATATAGACAAAAATTTGCGTGAGTGGTCATCGGTTCAGCTCATAATCTGGTTAGGGTGTAAGAAAATTATTTAAGGCTGATTTTGAATGACTCATAATGTGTGAACTTTTATTTATACAAAGCTCTTCAGAGGTGATGTGAAGGATAAATAATAGTTACATAACACAGTTGGAACTCTTGTGTAAGAAGTTATAAGTTGTGTTTGTGTAAGTTGTGTTTTAAAGAAATAAGAGGCATTTTCAGCCCATACACAGATATCTGTATATATCTGGTATCAGTAGATAATTAGTCAAAGTATCAGTATTGTATCGGAACTAGAAAATCCGGACCATGCTTTTTGGGCACTGAATTGACTTGCATTAATTTCTGGTGCCTAGTGTCGCTCAGTTTCATTTCTCCAGCGACTAGGTCAGGAATCGGAATACACTAGATGCTTTGCAAAAACACTGGAAGTTGTAGACCACGCACTGGGCAGTCAGAGAAGAGCTGAGAAGTCATGACGTCAAACTCAAGCGCCTGTCTGGGTCCCTTTTGTGGTGCAGCACCACAGTAAACAAAGCGGTCGAGATGGATGTGGACAAAGCCATACATTTTGTGTTGGCAACGATTCTCGAGATCGAGAATTTAAAACTGGAACAAAGAGAATGTTTGGTGAATTTCATCAAGGGGAAAGATGTTATTGCCCTTCTTCCTATGGGATATGGGGCATTACATACATCACGACCACATAGCAGTGATTGGTTAAATTAAAAAAAGTACCCACCTATCAAGGCAAGGCAAGTTTATTTGTATAGCACAATTCGTACACAAAGTAATTCAAAGTGCTTTACAAAATAAGAAATACATTAAAATCATAATAAAAACAAATCAAAACATAAATAATCATGAAGATTAAAATTAAAAAAGAGAGACATAAATTGGAGAGAAGAGTGCGGAGTGAAAACCTTTCAGTTATATGCACAGTTAAACAGAAATGTTTTGAGTCTGGATTTAAACAGCGTCACAGAAGAGTCTGTCTCACATGTTCAGGAAGACTGTTCCAGGTTTTAGCTGCATGAACCTGAAACACTGACTCCCCTTGTTTAGTCCTGACTCTGGGCACCAGCAGGAGGCCGGTCCCTGAGCTCCTCAGAGTGCAAGATGGTTCATATGGCACTAACATGTCACAGATGTACTTTGGTGCTCGGCATTCAAGTGAACGAATCCTAATGCTGCAAAGTCAGACGGTTTCCATGAAGTGAAACTGGCTGATGAATCAGGCTAGGAGACTGATCCAACCTTAACCTAATCCGTGACCTATTTCAACTCATATCTGAACTTCAAACCATGTCACTGGTACTACTGAAGAACATACCTGAATTTTGTCCTCTTCACTGAACAGAGTTTAGTCCCAAAAATGTGATAAATACCTTCCCAAAGATGCAAACTCATCTCAGCTCTTTGAATTGAATAAGCAAGCTCCAATCTGATCCTGCAATGTTTTCATTTTCTTTCATTTTTTACCTTCTTCTTGCATTTTCTAATATAGTGACCGTGCAGTGTGTATAATCCTTAGAATCCCTTTTATATTCACAGAGTTAGCCAGAATACAGAGCTAAATTAAAACTGTATTTTAGATTTTGAGTTGCACCATTGTATCCTTATGAGTCATAGAAGTGCTGTGGTCTACTTCTGCCTGTTTCTTATCCACACTAGTCCCCGGTCTGAGCTTCAAAGAGCAGCTTAGCTCCTTATACAACTCCTCTGCCTTTTACACCACCCTACAATTACACTTCTATGGGACACCAGAGGGGCTGGGAATTCCTACCATAACTGTTGTATTGTTGACTTAAAGCTATGTAACAGGCAGAAAAAAACAAAAAAACAACACTGGTCAAGTAGAAAAACTGGCCGCTCTCTTTCAAGTTTCCTTCTCTCTTCATTGATTAAGTCCCAAGGGTAGTGGTCAGACGCATATTCAGCCCATCGCCGCAGGCAGCACAGACCACCACAGGGAGAGATGTGGACTTTAAAATCTCCAGAAGCTCCCAACTTTATTCATTCAGATAAGAAGATGTCTTTCTGAAGTTGCTGATATATTAAGTACAGCGTTTTTATCTTTGGAAAGGCGAAACCTTTTGTGAAAAATGTGTTAAAGATTTTTCAAAAATCGCTGAAAATAAATGAGAGGAATTCAGTGTTTTGAGGTTTATTAACTGGAAAAAATGTGATGGTGAAATTTGCTATTCTCTTCGATCCCAGAGACTCAATGTCGTACTATAGAAAGCGTTCATAAAATATAGCCACTGCAGCAGAACATTCAAACTTTTAAAATGTCAGAGCTGGAAATCTATAAAACTAAATATATATATACTATTATAACTTTATATGCATTCATTCCAGATATGTCCAATTAAATGGGATTACACACATTAAGGAGAAATTCAGTAATATAGTGTTCTGACTGAGATGTTTCTTGTCTTTCTTTAAGATTGAATGCAATATTATTCTTTTCAATTCAGACCATAGAGTGAAAAACCTCCGTCCTAACGTGAGACAGTCCAGTCACGGCCGCTAATTTGTAGCTCTCAAATGCGAAAGAAAATGTTCAGATCATTCAGAACAAAATATATAGCTTATTTTTTCCAGAGAAATCAAATCAAACATCTTTCTTCATACAAATAAGAGCTTGGTGCTTCGATCGTTCATCCTGCAGAAATCCTTGCTGTTTCTCTGTTGTCTGTGTGTGTTTTTACTCGTTTTACGTTTAATGTGCCTGTCAATCACGTTCTCTGAAATTGTGACGATGGGATATAGGTCCAAATCCACTAGATCTGGTTGCATTAAAAGGTATAAATAAATAATATAAATAAATAAATAGCAACCATAATCCTCAACTGTTCAGTTTAAGGGCCTGTTTACACGAGAACGCTTGTGGGTAAAAACAACAAATATTTTATTGGAAGTGCCTTTCTTTTAGACAGTGATGGCGTTTTGGGGGATTAAAAACACAAAAATCTGAAACCACCCTCCAGAGTGGAAAAGTTGAATACGCTCCACTATAGCGTTTCCGTCTACACTGCCCAAGATGCAAAACTCTGTTCAGATCTGCTCACGTCACATACGTGTTCACGGCACATACATACAGTACACAGAAACAAACATCGGATGGCATGCACACCCAATCAAAATCCACACACTTTTGCATCACCATATGCATGCAGATTTCCTCCCGAAAACTCTCGTCTAAGCGTGGATAAGTGAAAATGCCACGCCACTTTTGCGTCTTCTGTTTAGACCATCATCATTTAAACATAGTCTAAGTAACTTTTGGATATATTAAGTCACTTTTCAATACATTACATAACCACACAAATAACCATGCTTCCTACACAACTTGGATTGGCATCGCTCGACCGTAAATACAACGTATAGTCCACCTACACATACAATCACAGAAGATTTTGTAAACAATCGTACAGAATTTCTCACTCCATTCTCATTAGCCTATAGTTTAGTTCAGTAGAATACATACTTGTGCTGGTAGATTAGTACAATTTTGCTCTGTGTTACAGTTTACTTTGAATAAATGGAGCATGTTAATAACCAGTGATGGCTTCTGCTCCTGTAGTGTTGAAGACCGAACTGATCTGACCCAGTCTCTAATGAAGAAGACACCCACTCATACTCTCTGTGCTTTGTGTTTATCCATGGGTTTCAGAATGATAAAAACAATATGGATCATTGCCATAGCGATTATCTATTTAAAACAAATAATTATATCTTTTGAATGGTTAAAGTCGTCAAAATGAAAAAGGAAGCTGAAAAACATGTATAATCTTACAGCAGTTACAGCTAAAACCGAGTGAAAAAGAGTGAACACAGACATTATCAGGTGTAACAGTTTAAAGTAGGAGGTCAGGAAGCAATGTGCACTCTGCCATAATTTAATAAAATACTACACACCTTCTATAAAACAGCTAAGTGCTATCCACCTATATTTCATGGTCAATGGAGTAAGAGCAGGGAGTGAAAGATGCTTGAGTGTACCACAGCAGGAGAGTTGGGCGATATGACGATAATATTGTACTGAAAATTTATATTTAACACTGCAGCCATTAATTTACTCCATTAAATTTATATTCAGCCATTTGTCAGATATTAAACCTTTATTTTGCTGTTAAAATTGCTTTCTTTTAATTTGAATAAACAATTTGTCTAGCTCACAAAAGTGCTGCTGCAGAAGAGCTACGCAGCACGCCTGAGCTCATCATCACGCCAAAACAGTGCTGTCTACAAGAAAGAAGAAAAACACTTTTAACAGGGGACTTGTACAGGATGTATGGACCGCGTGGAGCTAAACTCGAGCTGAACATGGATAGATTCTGACTGTATGAACTCATGGATGTACTGTTTGGATGTTATTTTCTTGATGTCTGTGAAAGACAGAAGTGTTGCTTGGACAGGACACAGGTGTGTGAACCAACCTCAAACTGTCCAAATACAAAGAGAAATAAATGAGTGAACTAACTTCATATGTTGAGACAGGTGCACTATATAAAACATGAACTCAGTTTCTTTATTATAATGCAATCATGCAGTCAGAGCCCAGCCACAGGCCCGTGCTGTATTTAATTTAATAAACACATGTGTATTCACTGTCATTGAAGATAGTTGAAAATACAAAACTTTTCCCCCTCAAACCCTAATTCGGGTTCCGTTTAAATCCACATGTGGTTCACTCTTAAATATATGAATTTGCATCAGGCAAGTGAACTGTCCATGTGGCCAACACTGCATGTGTCATGGCCACATGTGAAGAAAAAAAAGTAAAGAAACAGTCACTTCCTCAATACGTATTTGTGAATTACGTTTCACAATCAAACCTCCAACATTATTTAATGTCACTATTTCACACATTTACTTGATTTGGTTGTTTCAAATGGTAAAAAAAATAAATAAATAATTAGGGGATGGTATAATGATACTAAAAAACACCCCACTCTACAGAGCACAAAAGGATCTTCAGAATTTTTATTATAAAATATCTATCTAAAACTGGAATTATATTTTGAGACAAAGAATTTGCAGTATTCTTAAAAGTTCAACCACTGGCAAAGTCCTGAAATAAAGATTAAGATTTGAAAAGGGCTGCAAACAAAATGTTCCATGTACAAAAATTGTTCTGTCCCAGTACAGAATCAGAGATATTATAATATAATGCATGTAAAAGCAGATCTCAAGGTCAAAATGAGACTGTAGCGGTGTGAATCTGATTATGAAGAGCTCACAAACCAGGAAGCAAGCCTGGTGTGCTGCTAGCATGCTAGTTGTTTTTAGTGAAAGGTATAAACTCATCACGGTGAATAATTAAGATGCTCAGAATGTGTTTGGATGAGAGAAATAACTTTGAAAAACGTTTCATAATCAGTTCTGTTTTTCATGTTTTAAGACAATAAAAATCCAGTAGAGCAGACAGTGGCTCCGTCTTTTCTGCATCATTCAAGGAAAAACTAAAACACAACACTACCCATGCCATTCCATCTTTCCCATAAATAACACGGTAAATTATATGACACTGAATGAGTTAAGACTTACATTTGACCCTTTTTCAACATTTGTGCGAAGAAACTGGAAAATTACAGTAGCAGCCGCATGTGCAGGAGACGTGGAGCTGTCCGTGGTGCTGAAAGACTTTCAATTTGTTTCAGCTGTAGCCATGTGATTGGCTCGTGCTCCATCTGCAGTAAGAGAGAGAGAAGGAGATTCACTTTTTCCCTGATAGCTCTAGTCTTATCCTAAATCTAGATAAAAAGAAATTACAATGCATCGACCCATTAGAAATATAAAAACTTCAAAACTAACTCTAGTATTTACAGCCGTGATAAACAACGAAGAAAGACTTAATTCATAGTAAAGGCTGGGAATCACAGGATCCCTCACAAATCATTTAGATGCACGATACATGGCTCATGATATGATATTACTGATACATGAAACAATCGATATATTGTTAATTAAACAAAATACATTTCAGCAACAATATCTCTTTGTTAAACCACTACTTAAGGTTTAAGTTAATATGAAATGGATCTATTTTAACCATCAATACAGTAAATATGTCAAGTGCATTGCATAAATAAGTTTCTTTCCACTAAATATGCAACAAAATGGTCGTGTTGTCACAAAAAAATTGCTAAAAGATACCAAAAAAATATAAAAAAATCTTGGCAATATATCAATACAGCAGCTCAGGATTCTGTATCACCAACTTAAATATCACGATACGTCAATTATTCGTAGTGTACCAATACTTTATTAAGGATGATTCAGGCTTAGTTAGCATAAGCAGCATAAGCCAAAATAAAATATTACTTTCAGATGCCAGCAGCTATACATAAAATATGCACACCCATAAAAATTATAGTTTTAATATCTGCTGCCCAAAAAGCTGTCTGCATATAAATAGATCATCAATCACAGCTTCATTCGATCTCGTTTCTAATTTCCATAATAAAGCATCTGATTGCAAAGAGGACTCACATTCAAAAATGCTAATGGCAGACATGTTTGTAGTTTTAGACTTGGAAAGTCACTCCAAGGGCACAAACTTTTCCACTAATGAAATTGTTTGGAGGACTCTTCTGTGAAAATTGCAAAGATTTGAAGAAGGATCAGCTGTCTCAATCTTAATTCAGAACTAAAGACCATTGTGCTGGTTTACAAAATATATTAGTTACTTGGTATTTACTAACATGACTCAGCCAAACTTCTTAAGATCCAGAAAGAGGAATGGCGTTTCAATAACCAGGCTAGCTGTTTGCCTGCTGTGTTGTCCTTTAGCAAGACACATTACCCAAATTTCATATTTCTGCCAAAGTATGTGGTTCGATGAGTGTTCGCGAAATAAATCAAAATATAAGACCTTACACTTGGATTTGACGACCACCTCTAAAGAAGTAATGTGGAGCTTTCATGATAGAGGCTCCACTACCTGCTTGTCTCTGTGGAGATGTTAACGCTTTGCCTGAAATCTGACCTGTACTGTTCTGCTGTTGTCAAATACTTGTCTCCATTGATTTACAGATTTACAATGTGATCTCATCTATTGTTTCGTCACCAAAAACATACACACGCACAAATTCTGCATATTTAGGCTCTCAAACAGAAAACACTCCACCTGTTCTCCCTTGTGATGTCATGTGGTAAGTGCTCCACTGTGTTTTTAAACTCCATAGATCATCATTAGAATCAGTTAGATAATTTCAGCCCTGGAATTATCTCTCTATACTAAACAGTAGAAGCAGTAGTACAAGTTAAAAAAGATAGCATTTTGATCTTTGGAGATGTAGACTAGGGTTGGGTGGTATCCAAATTTTGATATCATTAAACCTTTTCAGCATTTGAAGCTGATCACATCAGTGCACCAGGAGCGATCTGTTTTAATCAGCGCTCTATAGTTTATACCAATGAGCCATGTGATTTTAAGTTTAGTTTCTGTAAAACGTAAACAAATGTGTGCATGAAGCCAAAATGCAGAAGTACTAGTATTTTTTGGGACCAGGTCGCTTGCGGCTGGACTTTCTGTCTTGTCTCGGTCTCCATTATGAGTGTCACATGACAGCGGAACAAAACTAATCGAACGTCATCTCTCCACGCAGTTAAAAGAAACATTATAGACATGATTAGTTTTAAACCTTGATAGCATTACATTGAAAATACAACCACATATTCATTTGTGCTGAGCAAACAAATTTAGGTATCAGTAAATAATAATATTATATTAGGTCCTTATACGCTGCAGATTTTTTTAATGACAGTAATGAAACTGATACCGTTGCTACTTTTTGATAGTGTGGGATACCGTAATACTGTATTACTGCCCAAACCTAACGTAGACAGACTAATAATAAAGAATTACTCAAACATTTCTTTCATTCACACAACAGCTCCAGGTCTGTTTTTGAGGAGGTAGGACATTATAATTATAAAAAGGCTTAAAGCTCACAAGAGTTAGTTTGCATTATATAGGACCTTTAATGCCATACTGTGGAATATTCAAGACACAGCAATAACAACAGGGGACAGACTTTTCACCAGGAATGTTGCACAGTGCACCTTTAAGCCACTTCATATTGAAACATGAGCACACACGGCTGCCTGCACTTTCAATAGTTCTGTAACTACTCTGAAAAGGACACGGACATACAATCCTTAAACTTATCTCCTTATCTGTGAGTGGAATGAGAGGAGCATAAGGGCACACACACTGTTTTGTGGAGATATGGCTCTTACAGGATCTTACATCATTAACTTCACAGCGGCCTTTCTAAAGCAGCAGGACACACAGCGCACTTGGCATTTCTCCATCTTTTTAACTGTGGCACTTTCAAGGAATTAGCTGAGGTTTGTTATGATGTTCAAAAGCCCACTACTGTTCAAAGATCAGGGCATCCAACAAGTGGGGTGCGTTTCTTGTTACAGAAAAAAATGAATGATCAGCTTTTAACATTTTTATCATACCGGAAAAAGATGATTTACTGTGCAGTGAAGGGTTCTGTTATGTAATGGGTTAGTTAGAAAGTTATGGGGAACAATGGGAAATCTTTGACCAATTTTTTTAGTTTAGATAGATATAAAATAAATCAAAACCATCAAAAATGTTTGACTGTTTCACTAGCCTTGACAGACCTGATAGAAGAAATTTAAACAACGCTGGTCAAGTGGTAACATCAGTTTTAACAAAAGACAATGGGATCTTAGTCAGACTGAAGCTCTAATACTGCTTTAAGTAAGGAATAAAACCCAAACAAAGACAGAAATCATGTGTATAAATGTGTGTGTTTTCTGTCTCAGTAGGTCTCTAAAGTCACATTTTAGAAAAACACGCACAGAAAGACTCAAATATTCCCTGGAGTGAAATAAAAACACCACTGATGTGCTGTCATGGCTGACATCACACTTGTGCTGAAAGTCTGGGAATCCAAGTTTGTCTAAGTCTATTTATACACAGATCTTTGTTTTTGTTTTTTGTGGAATAACTGAATTTGCATCCTATTCTATTACATTCAACAGATGTGATAATAAAACCATAGTACACTTGTTCATTTCCTGATATACGCACCCCCTGATAAATGAACACAATCTGAGCCTGGCAGATATAAACTGGAGTCATCACTTCTCCTGACCAAACACTGGCTGTGGTTACATGAGCACTCAAGATCAGATTATTATCATTTTTTTAAATAACATTCAAACAGCTAAATAATCAGATTTGTTTCTTTTGGATCATGGTCCCTCTGCTTACTCACAGCAGTTTTTGTGGTTTACACATTTAAATTATATTAAAGGTCCAGAAGTCAGATAATAATCAGACTCGATGTGCATGTGAACAAAGCCAGTGGCTGTCGACAGGGGTGGACGTGATGCTGAGACTAAAGAAAACAAAGAGAAAGCCAGACAAAACAAGAGATGCATAAAAGCGAGATAATGACAATGAAAAGTTCTACTGACAGACACAAAAGACAATGTTAGAAATTCAACAGATGTTGTTGCAACAGCAGTGAAGAAGTTATTCATTTGTGAGCAGAGTGTGCATTCTACTATGAACAGATTAATCTTTTGTTTTGTTTTTTAAACTTTGTTTTGTTTTTAAGTGACAATCTGTGTGAAAAATATGATCATCATAAATGGATTGATTCTGGGGAGATTATTTCTGAGTTCAGAAGTTTCGCTTCAAGTATTGAAGTACTAAGTTTAGTTATGAGGGTTTGATTCCAGCTTAGTGGTGGATACATTTTTAAATAGATTCTGAAGGCTAATGGGACTTTCCTGGTTAAATAAAGGCTAAATAGTAATAATAATAAGCAAAATTACAGCCATTTTATCTGACACATTGTCCCATGTTTTGATAACTATACCAAAAACATTACTAAGAACTATTGCACACTTTTCACATGTTATTGTTGTTATTAAAAACATAAATTAAAACTGATTGCTGACTCATATCTTGTTCTATATAATCTTTTTGTGATATAAATTCTACCTCTAATCTCCTAAATCCCTTCTTTTGTGTTCTCTCATTTGTTTTTGTGCATTCACGCTGGAGACAAGAGAGTTGGTAATGAAGGTGCACTATTTTGCCACAGTCCCTCCTCCAGCTCTGCAGAATGAGACAGTTTGAATATTCAACAGCAGCTCTGGAGCACAAAACCCCCTCATTTTGCACTCGCCGATATGGACACAGGCACTCATTTGGCAGCATTAATTAGACACAGAGGAAGGAGCTGGAGAAAGGGCCGTGTGCACAAAATGGAGGTTTGTATGACTCATGTATTCAAATGGTGTTAATTAGTGGGACCATGGTCTGGAGCTGTCACGTCCAGACATGGTGCGGCTGGAGACAAGTGCAAGACTAAAAGAACCAAGAAGGCGTTTGAAAAAATCTTACACTTTGTGGCCAGCTACAAATACATATTGATTGTTTTATGTTGCACTATTCCTGCGAATTTTGTTCACTAACAATCGCAATAAAACCAGATGTTAACACTTTATAACACTATTCACGGCCTTAAAAGTACACTGTGTAACTTTTCCGGTGCAGGGTCCATCATCTTCTTCTCTCCGTGGAAATAGTGCCTGGAATGTTCGACAATATTGCAGAGAGTAGGTGACACAACAGGGCCAAGTTACATGTCAGAGCAGTGGAGAGGCAAGCCAATTCATAGGAAGAATGCAAGTTTTTAGGTCAACAGTGCAAGTAGATACTTTTAATGCCATACTGGGACGTTCCAGACAAAGCAATAACATCACCATGGAGACAAGGAGGTGGAGGACCTTCCAATAGAAAAGTTACACAGTGCACCTTTAAAAAAGCACCACAATACAGCATAAACAAAGGCTTATGAACAAATAAGAATGATTCAGGCTTAGCAACTACTGAATTAAGATAGGAGTCAGGGTTAATTAAGTCACAATAAACTATGGGTTCAGTATGAATTAAGTCTTTGTTGTCTCATTAAGTCTGATTTCAGTGTAGTTAATTGTGTAGTTAATTTAATTATTAAGTGTTCTTGCTAATTTGAGGTAGATTGTTTTTGTTTTTTTTACTGGACTGTGATAGGACACCAAACAGAAAGCACCAACCACTAATCCCTACTGTCCACTGTAGCCCTGCGAGCTTGTAAAACAGCTCAAAACAGACAAACAAACACTGGACTTCTGGATTCGGAGCAAAAACACTTGACATTCAAAGGGCGTCTTTCACAGAGGATTTTTCTGGCTCCACGCCCACACACTAAATCCACAGTTCTTCCTCTTCTGTGTTTTGTCGGATGAGAGGCGACAGGTGGCAAACACATCAGTCATGGGAGGAATTCACCAGCAGCAAACGCCTCACGCTACCACAAAGAAGTAATTACTATTTAGCAGTGCCAGTGGATGGAGGCATGTCAGAGAGAGAGGAAGGGAAAAGAAAGAATCACTCTCAAGCGTAGAGGAAGAGAACGGAATCCAAGCTAGTTCAAAGTCTTGACAGCACAGTTATTTTGAGAAAATACTACATTAAAATTTGAGCGTTGCCATACTTTTGAGGTATTACTCTCAGATTCTATGTATGGAAGCTGACATGCTGTTTTTGTAGATGTTTCATGAATTATGAGTGAATTATGAAGTAGTATGGCTGGACAATTAGTCAAATTATATTGATTAATTTGTGTCTTTAATAATCGAGATTTTGAAATCAATGATTATTATGAAACAAGTTTACTCCAGATTTTCTTACTGGTTACTGTGCAGTTACAATTAGATATATACCATATTTTTCAGACTATAAGTCACACTTTTTTTCATGGTTTGGGTGATCCCACAACTTATACTCCGGTGCGACTTATATATTAAAATTTTCACACTAACAGTCGCAAGACGGTGCTCTAGGCTTGTGTATCAGTATCTGCTACTCCAATTACTCCTGTACCACTGTCATTTAGCTCTACTGCACATGTCTCCTACAGAAAGAGCCGCGGGCCTGTCTGGTAACATCATCAGAAGTAATGGTGCAATCGACTGACATGGGTAACATATCAATCGATCGCACAATTACTTATGTAACACTCAAATTTTAAAATTTAAACTAATTTATAAAAACAACTGAGAAGAAAAGGCCCCCAAAAAGAAAATCATATCTTGCAGATTACAAGCTGCAAGTAGCGAAATATGCAGCCAGAAACGGTATTCAAGCAGCAGAAATAAATGTTGGAGTGAGCGAGAAACTTGGGAGGGTCCACCATGCAAGTCATTGGATGGATCGACAAAGTCTGGACATCAGTGACAATCAAAACCATCCTGTTGGGATTCAGAATTTACTGGAGTGAGATTTGGAATGAGATGGAGAGTTTGGTAAATGTCTTACATCATGTTGTTTTTGTGCTATAGTTATCTGAATAACTGTTCATATGTTATGTTAACAGCCTGTTGTCCTCTGTTCTATTGTCATTATTATTACTGCCTTTCAAGATGAAATGTCGGTTCCTGGTCTCTGGATTTTATAAAATAAATTTCCTCCAAAAAGTGCAACTTTGTTTTTTTTTTTTCTTTATTACACATTTTTTGGCTGGTGCGATTTATATGTTATATAGTCCAGAGCAAATTATAATCCGAAACATGTGATATACAAATGCAGGTGAAGGCAGTTTCTTAAATAATAGCATATGATAAGGACAAGGTAAAGAGCTTAATAAGCCTCTTATATTTTATGTATACATTTACGGATAAGCACTAATAAAGAAGCTAACAGGGCTATGATTTGCAACTCTATAATTGCATCATAAATACATTATTATGTAAATAGTCATTCTAAATATGTAAGCATGTTGCCATTGAGGTTACAGAGCATGTTATTTTGTATGTCAACCAAAGATCAGCTACTTCACCCCATCGACAATCAAATCAATAAATCACTCCAAAGCTGTGGCCTCATTATTTGCCATTTTGTTGTGCTCAGATTTGAGACAGATGAAAATGTCAAGTGTCGACTGAAGCTGACAAATGAAGAGGCTGCATGAATGAGGACGTGTTAGCAGAAATGTCACACGCTCCTCTGGGTTTGTACAATGCTCTCAGACAAATGGAGCAGAGGTCAGGTATGACAGGAAATATATACTGCCTGCTCAATGAAAGAAAGAGATCTGAGCAACACGAGCAATGTAAAGTTAGTATTAAGCATTGATATTGTAGTGCACAGTGTGAAGAAAGTTTGTTCTTACATCACTGTTCTACAGCAAAGAGGACACAGAGCTTCTTTGTGTTCTCACTTAGTGCTTTTATGTTTAGGGCTGTTTGGAGCAGTGGCATGTAACAATATCCAAATCTCACGGTACGATTTTATTGCGATATTTTGGGGAGGATAACAAAATTGAATATGGTACTTTTTCCTCTTAAAATACCACGATAAGACTTAACCCAGAGAACTAAGACTTAAAAGTGCTTAGAACAGTTATTTCTTCATGTAGTCTACACTGAAATGGAGTAAAGGATCATGGTCTATGTAGTTCCCTCTGTCTTTTTTTACCTGTTGCTGCACCATAACTCTTAATTTAAGCAAAGAGGCTTGTGATTTGATATATTGTGATGGTCCACGTTATTATTGTGACAACTTTGACGATATGATATCACGCTATTTCGGTTATTGTTACATCCCCTTACTCAAATGTGCAACACAGATTTCACAAGTGTTGCCACAATACTAAAATATCTACCTAATTTTGATATGAATACAAAAAGATCAAGACAAAAAACACTTTCCATCGGTGTCAGGTACAATGATGTGTACTTTACTCATATGCCATATTAGAATCAGAAAAGTGCAATAAAACTGTGCGTGATATGTACGACTGGGCCACATCATATTGCTGGTTTTACATAGTGAGATAATGGGGATTGTATAAAATTTTGAATATTCTGATATGACATTACACATTTGTCTCCTTTCAGTTGTGAGGGGAGGCAGACAGAGATCACGGCTAATTGCTTTTGCTAAAGGCTGTAAAAGTTTTGACTCTGGAAAGTTCCAGAGGCTAAAACTAGGGCTGTAGTCGACTAAAGACATCCCCTGCAAATCAATTAGTCGACTAAAAAGAGGATGTGGGAAAAGATCTCAAAATGTATTTGACCTAATCTGCACTCTCAGGACTACAAGCATAAGACAGGACTAGAGCCCGACCGATATATCGGCTGGCCGATATTATCGGCCAATATGGGCACCTGGAGACATATCGGCTATCGGCCAATATGCTTGCTGATATGGGCCGATATTTCACGTGGGCATGTTATACCTTGTTATAAAGCTTAGACTCTCTACATTATGTTCATTTAATCCAATTTATAGACAGATAAATGTCCAAATATGTGGCTCTGCATCAGTATTTATTTGCGGTGTAATTTGTGTCTGTACTGTCCCTGAACACACCAGAGAGTCACGTCACTTCACTCACGTGTGTTTGTTTACACCCGCAGCGGCGCGCAACACTGAGATTATTTTCTTTTTACCCACAATCGGCTTGAGTCTGGATTAAAAGGACTTTTATTAGTGCAGACTTGTGATGTGAGGAGGAGCCTGTGTGAACGGTGAGTGTTGGAAATACATCGACTTTGAAGCTAGTTTAGGTTATCTGTTAGCGATTAGCTGCTGTAGCTCCCACACATAAACAGGCTGTTTTCTATTGGCCTATTGTAAAGTGACTACATTGGCCGTATATTTGTTACCGAACCTGCATTGATATGTAAATGAGCTGTGAATAGACGTGTGAATGATCCACATTTATGCATATAATTAATTACCGCTGTGCGCACGTTTTTACGGCTAAAGGCTAATAGCGATAGTTTACTAGCTAGGAGTTATGGGTCGGTCGCGATCGAAGCGGCTCTTAGAGCGAACAACGGGAGCTGCTTCTTATTGGGAGCCGTGTTTTTCTCTTTTTTCTCACTTTTTCTCTTCATGCCGCTTGTAGACCCGTAGTTTGACAGCAGCAGCGGCTGAAAACGAAACTTTCAGAAATATGCGTGACACTCAGTCCTGGTTCAGTTCTGGTTTAGTCCTGTTTTACACATGGTTTAAATCTGTTTTAGTCCTGGTTTAGTCCTTTTTCAGTCCTGGTTCAGTTTTGGTTTAGTCCTGCTTGCAACAAAACAATCAAGAGTCGCTTGGGAGCCGAAAGAGCCAGCTGCTTTAGTGAGCAGAGCCAAAAGAGCCGGTTCTCCAAAAAAAAAAAAAAATGGAATACCCATCAATAGTAGCTAGAATGTGATGCAAAAATGCCATTAGGCCAATCTACTGTATGTAAATATGATATAAAGAGTCAGAATAACAATAAATGTTGCCTAAATAAACCCAATTTAGAATCCATTAGAGCCAAACCTAAGTTTTTTAAACAATTCAAGATTTACAGTGAATTTTTACATCACTAAATATATCGGTGATTATATCGGCTATCGGCAGCTCCAACTCCCATTATACCAGTTTCATATCGGCCACAACAAAATCCATATCGGTCGGGCTCTAGACAGGACTTTTTCCTCCGGTGAGCTACTTTTACAAAACAAAAATGCCAGAGAGCTACTAGTTTTAGAGGTCACAAGAAATTGAGCATATATAAGAGCCATGGCAAACTTTAGATGAGGTACAGTTAGGTGCCTATAAAACATAAACCCGTATTCATTTATCAGTGCACAAAGGTAGGCATAAAATGATACATGTACAATGGTAAAGGGCATTTAATTAATAAAATTTTACTTATTCAGCACAATATGTGTAACTCAGAAATCCCTTGGCGAGCTACTTGGAAGGGGGTGGAGAGGAACTGGTAGTTCTCGAACTACAGGTTGGAGATCCCCTGGTAGGGGTGTGCAAAAATATTGAAATATCGATATATTGTATAATTTAATGTGATGATACAGTATCGCTATCGGGGACTGCTGTATCAATATATCGTCAAGAGTATTTTTTGTTTTATTTTACTAAATTACTATGATTTTGTTGCTTGTTCAGAGGAAGAAAAGTCGTTTATGCAACACATTTAACATTTTCGCTGTTTTGGTGATTAAAATGGGCGTGTTTTATGTTAACTTAGCACAAGAAGTGGTTTAACAAAGACTTTTACTATCACAGCCATGATTTAGACTTATTTTTTAATGAACCATATTGAATTGTTTTGAAATATGTAGTATTGAATCATATCAAATCGAAAGTGCACTGTATCAAGATATGTATCGTATCATGGCCAGTGTATCGAGATATGTATTGTATCAGCAAATTCTGAATGATACCCAGCCCTATCCCCTGGTATAGCAGTTTATGCAAAAACAACTATTTATATAGTAAAAGTACAAGAAAACTATGTATTTATATAAAGGATTAACTGAAATTACTTGTAAGTCATAAATTCAATCTGCCTTTTTACATATAAATACCAAAAAATACCAAATTTTCAGATAACTCACTCACTAACTTCTTTCTGCTGGTGTCCATGTACACAATTCCTTACAATATAAATAAAACAAATAGTTGATTAATACAGATTTTCTTTGACTAAGACACCAGCAACCAGTTAATCAACTAAAAGACTCAACAACTACAAGACTACTAAAAATTAATACGTAAAAAAGATAAGACATGATGAGTGAAAGCAAAACTTACTGAAACAAGTACATACAAATATTCTAAAAGCCACCTTTAAGCTGCCTTGTACATCAATATTACAACTCTCCCCTTTTAGTTTTGTGATTTTCTCAGAGTTCACACCCCCCTGTGATTGGACAAATCCACTCAGACGGTAACCAACAGAAGCATCTCGAGCATGTACTGTATATTTCTACTGCATGACTCTGTGAATGTCCTTACCGTGATGTCCGTTACTCCCTCAGAAATCATTGCATTGCATTTACAGTCCGGTTTATTAATAGCCTGTCCTGGGCCCACATGTACTCCCCTCACATGCTGCACTGATGCTAACACTACCGACATTTCCCATAATCCTCAGCTCTACTGTATATCTCCCACAGGCGTTTCAGATCCCAAGCTAATTTCCAGTGTTCTGCTTCACGCTGTTACAGTACATTGTGTAGAAAAGACCTGTCTCGAGAAAATACGCCACACGTCAAAACTTATTACCATCTCAGTTTGTCATCTGGGGAGTTTAGGTTCAAAGTAAATGAGCTCAACATTTAGACTTTCAAATAACTTTGAGGGAGATCATGAATCCCATTTACTCTAAATATATGTTTTGTTCAGACGCACAGGTAATCTTATGCAGGAGGATGTGAATGTAAAGCTATTCTTAACTTTCGAGGGAGGAACAAACAAAATACTTCAAACAATAAGTTAAATAGATTTAAATAAATCCAGTTATTCTGTATAAAATGTAGTATTTCAACCACAGTTGCAGTGGCAGTGGTTGTTAGAGTAGCACAAGCAAAGTCATTGGATTCCAGCCTCCCTTGGGCAATACACTAATTTATCTTGCCTGCATGGATGCTGTTTTTATATTTGACAAGCTTAGATGGCCAAGAGCAAGGACTGAATAAAAGATTACAAACCACAAGTAGAAATAGAAAAAAAGTATTACTGTGGTGGCACCATCTTGAGAAAAAACGATTCTTACTAATTTACAGTACAGATGTGCATTTGCCTGGGCATTACGATACTGAAATACTCATCTCAAAGTGACCAAAAGCATGTTTCAACAGGAATTAAAGACACCAGAGTGTATAATATGTGTCATTTAACTTGCATCAGCATAGACTGATGCCGTAATGATTGACATGTTCAGATGGTGTGGTTGATTTGGTTTATAATTAATAAGCTCAGATCTCTTGGGAAATCAGGACTGCCACATGGAAGCCATTTAAATGTGTTACTGTATCATAAACAGAACATGATTTGATGAAAAATATAAAACCAAAAGGCAAACACCAGAAATAATGCCCATAAATATTTGATTCACTCATTATGACCATGTCTGAAATAGGCATTGCATGGAATAATAACATTTAAAAGATGAATTAATAACAAATTAGGAAATGAATGTTTGTTTCTTTCACTCACTAATGTCCATATATTTCTGTAGCTATAGTTGCCCCGGGGTAGACTGACTATAGCATAACTGAGCCACCAACCACCCCCCAATCACGAGCCCACACCTCATTCATACAAAGGTAAGATGGGTGAAGTGTCTTGTTCAAGGACACAAGGTCAGCCACCATTTGGACTCAAACTATGAACTTTTGGGTTTGAAGCTGAACCACTGCTGTTCAGAATATACAAGACACATATATGTTATAAAATCTCTGAAAAGATGGGTGATATTGACAAAGATAAATACCTATTTTGTTTGACAGTATTCAGATTAGGCCTGTAATGATAACAGATTTTGCTGGACGATTAATTGACCGAGAAATTGTTGCGACAAACGATAATATTGACATTTTGAGACCATTTTCTTTTTTCTTTTTTTTTGACGTTTGTGACAAGTGTGGGGGATCATCTTTTTTTTATTTTTGATTTTGAGACCATTTTCAACTAATATAATGACAATGGAATAAAAATACAAATACACCCTTTCAAAGATCACTAAACTTCCTAAAGAACATTTACAGGAACAGCAAGACAACCAAAAACAGGCCTAAATAAAATACACTTGTTAACATAAGAACAGCCTAATGTAGTCTGACTTACAGCAAGGACTTGTTAACAAAAAATGCACTTGAATAAACCATTGTTGATCCAAGCACAACCAAAACAATAAATACATGGATTATTAAGTTTCTGTTACAAAATTGCCCTTAAAAGTTATTTTAGTCATTGACTTACATTGGAATATTGTGGCTCCTCTCTCTGTGGCTGCTGCTGTGAGCCTCGTCATTTTGTTCTTGAAGTGTTCATATTAACCAGTGACACATGATCCTGTTTGGCTATGAGGGAGCCGCTGTCCTGTCCGGTATCGTGTTGGTATCTTGTGGGATTTCAGTGGACTTCAGGCTCTCCCGGGGGCTAGTTGTGTCGCCCGGGTATACTTGTTGTGTTGATTTGGCATCGTGACTTTTTTGTCACATGGCGATGAACTGCTGCTCTGACAGTGGTGCTAGTGTTGCGGCTTCATGTTCACCACACAGACAGCGACGCTTTCTGCACTCAGATTGCGCGCACATCTGTTTTGTTCATAAACACAGTCTACGCTGAAACAAGGAGTCAGTACAGAGCAATAGAAGCCTTTTGACATTCAGTCTCTTTCGTAGAGAGCGAGCATGCAAATAGAAATGATGGCGGCCAGAAAAGTTATCAGACTTGTTAAAAGTCATCGTACGATTATCTAATTTACTGATTATTGTTACAGACTTAATTCAGACGATAACATGGCAATCCAACAGAAATGAGGCAAAAGGTGCACGTGAATGTCTAGGCTGAGGCGCAAGTATTGACAATGAATGAACAGATCGTAAAATGGAAACACAAAAGGGACGATTTTTAATTAGATCTCCAAAACACCATTCGTGACACCTCTATTTGTAACCACCACTTATTTCCACATTAACATTCAAATGGCTAAATAGTGCGCTAAGTGTGTTACGTACAAGGCCAATCGTACCAAATCACTCCATACAAAGGGTAGATTCCTGAGTTAATGAGACTGCCCACCCCGCTCTCTCCCCCCTGTCCTCCTCACCCTGCCTCATGTGTCATGTCCTGTGCTGCTGAACTGACTGTTGGATCGATACACGACTAAAGAGGCTGTACGCTGCAGAGGTGCTTAATTGGAGAGGGGCTCCGTGTGGGATTAAAGAAGAGCCAGGGAGAGCGATCATGGGGAATTGTCTTTTTCTCAACGTTCTCACTCTACCATAGCCTTCCCTTTGTTTTTACATCACAGTTTCCACAGAAGTAGTATTTAAGTAAGTAGTAGTAGTACTAGTAGTAACAGTAGTAGTAGCAGGAGGAGTTAGGGATACACAATAAACGAAATATCGTGATATTGTATCGCCAAAAGTCTCACAATAATATCGGGGGCTGTCACATTATATCAAATTACAGGTTTCTTTGCTTAAATGCATGGTTTTACAGTAGCAACAGCTTATAAACATAGGGAACTACATATCCCAGGATTCATTTCAGTGCAAACAACACAAAGAAATATGTTTTTTACTTGAATTCTTGGGATTATGATGAAAATAATTCACACCAAAATCTTGCCATGGTATTTTAAAAGCAGAAATGTGTCCTATCAACAATTGCATTAGCCTCTCCAAAATATCGCAATAAATATCCTACAGTGAGATGCATATCGTGATAATATCATCCAGAGAGATTTGGATATCGCTACATCCTTATACTATATTTATACTGAACAAATCACCGTATTGGAAACAATTTGCGTCCAGACACGTTGTTTCTGTGTCCACAAGCCTTCCCTATCCACACAGCTTTGCGCATATTTGTTTATGTTTTACAGAAATGAAACTTAAAACCACATGGCTAATTTGCATAAACTAAGCCCTCAAAAAACAGCTCATTATTGTGCGCTGATGTGGTTCAGCTTCTGTCAGACTAAAGGACATGACTCAGTGGAATATATGTGTTCTTTCTGTGACAGAGGGGTGCTCTGCTGACGGTGAGTCTGTTCTGTGCTTCTATCGCATTAAAGATGATTCATGTTAAACTTTTTCAGAGATTATACGTCTGCAGGTCATACACATAGACCGTATATATGAATGGACATATATTCTAGCCTCTTAGCGTGAATTACTTCGCAGCACACAGACTTACATCAGCATATCAGTGTTTTCAGGTGTCCACAGAGCTGGATCAGATCAGTACTCGGATGAATTTGTGGGAGCACCAGATGGTTCCATCTCTGGAGCAGGTTTCCATCAGATTAGCGTGGACAAACACTGCACCCGCAACGAAAACGACTTGAATATGTACTATTGTGGATGGGGCCTTAGTAGTAGTAGTAATAGTAGTAGTAGCAGTAGTAACAGTAGTAATACCTCAAAGGACAATTAAATGACTTCAATAAACAACAAACTTTGTAACCACTGTTAATCTTTAATACACATGGGCAAGGTGGGTGAAGTGTCTTGCTCAAGGACTCACAAACAGTACACAATGGTTGGATCTGAGCTTGAACCCTCAGCTAGAAGAGTTAAAACAATCTACATAAAGTGTCTTGCCTAAGGAAACAAGAGCAGCATATTGTATAAGCTATACTCGTGGATAGATTGAACTAGAAACTTAGTGGTAATGGGGTGATTGCTTTACTTCCTGAGCTACTGTTCTTGATACCCTTTCTCAGGAGGATAATTGCAAAGATGTTTGGGGACACTGTGGTATTGAGTGTGTCCAGATGTTGTTTTGTTTACATAAATTCACTGCTTTGACAGATGTTGCTGCAGTCTGGACGAACTATTTTTATAGAATAATTTCTCCACTGCAGTTTTAGAGCAGAACAGTTCAAGTGTGGAATGGTTGGGTTTGAAGCTTAGGAAAAACATGGAAGTTATAGGAATTGTGCTTTTACTGCAAATGTTATTTTTCAAATGTGAATCAATATAAATCTTTAGTCATTCTAGTTCGCCTCGTTTTGTATTGATTAAGGCTTAAGGTTTAATTTGGCTGACCTCACTGTCAAAAATGTGATGTGTGATTATGTACAGTGTTGGAAAGTAACTGAATACATATAATACATCCCAAAAATACATATTCTGAACACAAATTTTGAGTACTTGGATTTGGATACAGTTACTTCATTTGGGCGCATTCAGAATACAGTTACTTCCCTACAATCTAAGGGACACAATGTTATTTAGGCTTCAAATTAAAACAATGGTGGGACAAATAGAAATAAAAAGAAAAAAACTTGTGGGGAGTCCAAATGTAATTTTTCCAATTAGTGACAGGAAATGTTTTACCAACAGTGTAACAGACATAAAGCTGTTTTTAATATTATGTTGCATTTTACACTAGCATCTTGTTATTTGCAAAATTGTGAAGACTTTTTCCCATTTAAAAAAATATATGGTCCTAATTTCTCATTATTCAGAAACCCATAGATTAATTATATTTGTGATTACACAAATGACACCAGAAGAGTAGGTCAGTTTGGTAGGTTAGGCTGCAAACTACAAATACTGGTGGGACAAACAGAAAAAACACTTGTGGGGAGTACAATTGTGATTTCTCCAATTAGCAGTGGCGGACCATGCATTTCACACCCAGGCCTTCAGTAGTAGCACGGAGAAGAAGTGAGGAGCAGGGGGGTATACGCGGAGATTCTATGTCATACTTTTGCGAGGATTCATGTGGTTTGGAGGGACATAGTCAAGGCGGCCGCTTTTACTATAAAGTGCTGCGAGAAACACAGATATCTCCAATACTGTCTCCAGGATTAAACCAGGACTGAACCAAGACTAAAACAGGACATTGGGAAGGGAATGGGGGGTGTGCCCGAGTAGACGTGAGTGAAAGCAGGCAAAAAGGACCGGTGCAGAGCTCCGCGCCCTGCAGAGCTCACAGCAGACGTCGGACTCTAGGTTCTCTCTCTCTCTCATGTCCAAGATTAGTCCTGGTTTAGTACTGATTTAGACCTGGTTTAGACAAAGTGTAGTCCTGGTTTAGTCTTGGTTTAGTCCTGGTTTAGACCTGGTTTAATCCTGGTTCAGTCCTCCTGGTTCAGTCATTTTTGATGGTGAAGGATGAGCCTGGGTGTTTTAAAGGAGAGCTCTACAGCCAATTCGCTGTCAGGAAAAGACTTCAAGACTAAAACAAACATTGGTTTGGATCAGAGTTAAAAGGAAGAAATGAGGCATATGTGAGTATTTAATAAAAATGTTTGAAAGTTTGTAGTACCACACATATTTGAGAAACTTTCACGTTTTTGAACTTCCAAAACAGACACCATCTCTTCATATGTCTCAATCCACATAAGTACAGAGATGAACTATTTTATTTATTCATTATCAGTTTATCTGCGTCTTTCTCTTATTGGTCAGATAATCTCAAAGTTCACTCAGGGGAGGACCGTGATTGCCAGACTCAGCGGCCCAAAAACAAATTAAAGCTATAGGCCCAGGGCTCATTTAGATATTGAAGGCAGTCCAGATGACTTCAACATTAGTGATTATCCAGGGGCTCATCGTATCTGACTAGAAATCTCCCCTGTAGATTTAAAGTGGAAAAATGCTTCACTTCAGACCAGGGGTCCCAAACTCAATTGGAGCTGGGGTAGAAGTTATCAAATCAGTGTTGGTCAGGGGCCGCATATTTTATGAGATACTATATTATATATATTTTTATAGGCTGCAATTGATCATAATTATTATTATTATTATTATTATTGCATGTTATAATATACTAGGATACTACATTACTGTATATATAAAATGCAAGAAAGTAAAAGTAATAATCATGATTTATTAGAGGCTTTAAGCAGTCTTCTAAATCCTAAAGTGTCTCTGTGTTTTCAGTTCAGACATATTTTCAAACAGAGCACCAGGGTCAATCTTCATTTCTGCAAAGACATTTAAGCAACAAGCCATCAACCTTTGAGTAGATATTAAGTACTGTATGAGTGATGCACAATACAGTGCGATGGTAAACTACTTCTCTCTCCATCTCCCATCTCCTGTCACTCTTGCCTGTTTGAGAAGTTTCTGTTCTCACAGTCCATGTGTTTAGCGTCCATTTTTTGGTTGAAGTAAGTTTGAAAGTCCGTGTAGAAGCGGTGTCTGCCCCTCTCACTCTGTCCTGCTATTTGTTTTTTGCCACTGCTGCCCCGGCAGCAGAAAAGGAGCAGAATTGGCAGTACAGGCAGCAATACATTATGGAAACTGTAGTTCAAATTCTTATGCATTTATGCATCTTATTGGCGGGCCACTATCAATAGAAAGTATAAATCGTCTTGTGTGCCTGTAGAAATGATCTCGGCTGCCTCTTTTGGCCCGCAGGCCCCTGCTTTAGATCATAAGCAGTCTATTCAGAATCTCAGTACATCTCAGTCTCACTTCTCAGTTTTCTGTATAGTATGTATCAGTTGTTACAGTAGCATCATATTTTGAGTACTTTTCATTGCATTTTGTTTTGCATTGTTAATAGCTATGGCAACAATGCTAATTATGCTCCTATGCTAAGCATTCTTGCCGTTGAAATCTGATCTGTGACCTGCTTTTAATTGACACTGGTGGTGCATCCTTTTTGCCACTGCAAGGTGAAGACAATTCTCAACTGAAACCTTTCAAGGATACAGTCATATTCTTGCAGTATACACAAACGTCATCTAGCTTATACTCTATTTATTTGACAGCTTTAAAAGTGTAATAAAGCATACATTATGTGAGTGCTATTGACTACTTAGCTTTGCTGACTTAACAACACATGCTAAAACGGAGCTGTCCCAGGACCCAATGAGTTATCCAGCCTGGGTTCACTACAGGTTACAGATCATCATGTAAATCACTAATAGGTAAAGTAGGTGCCTTGCTTAAGGCACAGTAGCATGCAGTGGTGATAGCTGGGATAAAACCATCAACCTTCCAGCCACCGCCTTTAAATCTAACAGAGCAGTAGGGCTGTAACCGACTAAAGAAATTATTGTCGATTAATTATTAGTTATAAAAAATATGTATAGTGACCAACTGCTAAACATCTATAGTAAAATGGCAAAACTGAAGTGTCCAGTCACTCCCAAAACTCCAGCTAACTCACTCCATACATTATAACAGTAATAAATCTGTATAAGTCATAATAAAAGTCGTAATAAAACAATGAGTCAATCGACCGATTAACTGACTAGATGAGCACTGAGAGGCCTACAGAGCAGATCAGAAAAGCACCCACGTACCCACTGAGTCTGAGCAGGAGGAAATGTCACTACAGTGTGGGAGGAGAGGTAGCGCGGCTCGGCCCCGGAGCTCAGAATGTCACCACACTGGAGACTACAGGAAGGAGAGGGGAGGCGGGAGGAAAGGAGGAGAGGAGGAGAGGTGTACCCCCCAGCTCCAGTCCTGTCAAGGGAGAACAGACATCACAGCCTCTTTAGAAGGTCATTTCTGAATGTCACTCATTGATTATTAAAATACAGCCCAGAGGACTCATGTACAAGTCTGGTGGGATATAAGATGGTTTTAGAATGGTATTTGAGATTTTCCATTATTCTGGAAGTATGATTAAAGCTATGAGGTCTACAACTTACTTAATACAACTTTTATATACAATACTTTTCCAACTTGGCACCATACATTAGCTAGTAAAATTTAAATACCATAATAAGCTTCTTTATGTTTTTGTTTAACCTCATATTTACAGTTATTTACAGGCCTACTACTACTACTACTACTACTACTACTACTGCATCAGGTTTAAAACATTCAGTCCAATATGCACCAATCCAACTTTTTCAGCTCCGATACTGATACTAATATTTATATTTAAGATTTAAGTATCTGCCAATACCCAATTTCCCTCAAATTATTTCAAATTTGATCCATTTGTGTTATATAATTACTATTTGTCCTGCAACAAACTACTGAACAGCTTTGTATGAAGTAAAGTTCAAACATTATGAGATGTTCTAGATCTACATCAGCCAGAAAATAGTCTTGCATCAGATTAAAGGACACTCGCTGAACCGATACCACTGGACAGCTGTCTGATCCAGCAAAATGTCCTGTATTGGTGCCAATATTCGATACCAGGATTGGTATCGGTGCAGCCATAGTCCAATAACTATGCCATAAACAGCTAATTTAACGTCCTGTTATAAGCGACATTCTGAAGACTTTTTCCCCTTTAAAAAGATATGTGATCCTAATTTCTCATTATTCAGAAACCCATGGATTAATTAGGTTGGTAATTACACAAATGACACAAGAAGAGTAGGTCAGTTTGGTACTTCATTGGTTTGGTTCAGTAAACCAGTACACCATTGCACTGCGATGCTGTGTCCTTGGATAAGACACTTCACGGACCTTGCCTGTACAAATATTGTCAAAACTCTGGTAGTGGTAATTGGAGAGGTCAGTCTGCCTCAGGGCTGCCCCAGCATCGTACAAGAATGACAAATGTGTCTTGTCATTTTTTTTAGCTCAATGACAAATTATTCTAATGAAATCAAAATACAAGTTGTACAAAATACAAGAGGAGTGGGTGCCCAGTAAAACTACACACTGAGGTCTGTGTGAGTGATGGAGTGATGGTGGTCCAGAGCCCCGTGGAACAGAGCCAAGGCCAGTGTCCCCAGAGGAGGAGGTGTGGGGGAAGAACAGGCTTAGACACACTGAGCTGTAACAGTCCCAGTAAATCCTGGACCAGTGGGACCAGTGGACTCACACATCCACACGGAGAACTGACTGGAGACTGCACCAGACCAGGATTAGACCAGGACTACAGCACTGAATGACACGAGCAAGAGCACAGCTAGAATACTGATCAGAACTGGGGAAGTCCTCTGCTATTTTTACACTACAGGTTCAGCAACGTAAACTTGTAAATTTGAATTATGAGCAAGAAGAGGAATTATTGGTATAGCAGATAACTAGATGGTTTTGACAACATTTAATCTTTTTTAGAACTTAGACGACAGAGCATTTTCAATTTTAATTAACATATATGTGGTTAATAAATCCATATTCTTGGGAGTTAGGTTTAGGGTTATAACAAAAGTAGTGGGAAAGTATGGAGACAATACTTGGAAATCTACCACTACTTCAACAACTTTTACTCCTTTTTAACTGCAGTTAGATTAAGGTCAAGTTTATGGTCTGAAAGTTAATTTTCTGCTCACTGCAGTTGACCCATTTATCAAGTTCTCCTGTCAAAACCAAACCCAATCTCTAATCCACTCTGAGCACTGAGCTCACACTTCCTGATAGAAGTTCACTGAAGTTATACCAATGGAAATATTTATGGCTGCTCAGGGTAGGCCTACACAGTAAATTATGCATACATAACATTTAGTGTGGGACAGAAAGGCCACAGTCTATTCCCATCAACACGAGTAAAGTACTATATGTATTTTATTTTACTGTGTTAAAGGGCCAATGTTACATCTTTTCTGATCCATGTTATAATATTTCCTCATCAAAAACATACCCAGAGTTGTGTTTTGTTTCATTCACATGTTTAACAAAAAAACTGCATATTTAGGCTCTCAGACAGAAAGCACTCTTGTGATATCATGTGGTAATACAGGAAGTGCTCCACTGTGTTTTTAAACTCCATACACCTTCACGAGAATCATTAAGATAATTTCAGCACTGGAATTTCCCATCTCTACTAAACAAAAGGTAAAAAGGAAGCTGTTAACTTGAAAACTACCACTTCTTTACATCACAAGGTGGGACATTTTGATGTTGGGAGATGCAGACAGACTAGTGATGCAGGATTACTCAAACATGTGTGAATGAAACAAAACACAACTCTTGGTATGTTTTTGATGAGATAACATGGCTTAAAGAGTTAATTTTGTATAATATCTGACCTTTAAGAACAAAAAACACGGAGTTTATAATTGTAGTAAAAGTTTTCTAAACAGAGGACCAAAAATGAGCTTTCAAACCAACTTTTCGACACAGCGCCATGATCGCCATCACAAAATAATCGCCGTCCCCACTCCAGCCGAGTGCATTCCTTTTCACCAAGCAAACATTACCAAATAAAAGGCTGATCGAGTGACAGAACTGGAAGTCAAACAGTTAACTACAAAACACTTTAACTCTCCGATAATAACCTTGGCCAAAGTTTACCAAAATAATGCAAAATTCATGCGCGCAGTACAGCCGCAGCGGGTCGAGTGAAGCCGCGTGCTTTTTACTCACCGCGTGGCGTAACTTCAGTCCCACAGTCCCAGCAGATCCGTGAAGTAAAACATCCAAAAACACAAATGAAAAAGTTTCAAACGAGTTCAAATATAATCCACAAACTGTCCAAACTCTGGCGCGACGGCACGGCTGGGTCACACTCACATTGGAGCGTCACGTCACCTATGCCCACTTTACGTTTCACCCACAATGATAATAATAATAATAAATAATAATAATAATAATAATAATAATAATAATAATAATAATAATAATAAATGCATAGCCTATTAATACGTTAACTTCATTAAAGCCCCATTCGTGTAACTTTTAAGACACAAAAATGACATATATAACATCTAAAATATTAAATCTATTTCACTTTCTATTACCAAAGAACCATGCAAATGAAGAGCCACCACTAGAAACAAACACCTTTATACTAGTTCAACTTCAGAGTGTTTTTTGAGTTGTGCTGACCTGTAGCCTACATGTTGAATTACTTCAATAATTGCATTTTCACAATGATAGAATATAAAGCTTAATTAAATCCCCAAAGTAAACTCCCGACTACAAACTTCATCCCACACACCCCTGCTTAATTTCATTCCATTATAGTCACACAACTACCCACTCCCCCACACGACACACAATAGGGCTTTCTAATGACATCCTAGCATTTTCTTGTCCGACTTGCTTTTTTGGACATAATGACTATCCTTTTAAACATAATCAATCAAAGTCTTGGCCTTTGCGTTCACAATGGAGCCGGATGGAGGCTGTCTAATGTCACACCTGGGTTATTATGTCCTCATCTGCCTTCATCCATTACAGCGGCCTATTCAAACGTCGGTCGCCCCGCTCTCACTCACTCTGGTGCGGAGGGAAAGTCGATGCTTGGATAATGATGCTTCTCCCTGTGTTGACCTTTCCATACAGCAGGAGACATACAGGCACAGTCAAAGCACATATCGCTCTCAGCGGGGATCTGTTATCATAAGGGGACTGGGGAAAGAAAAACTAGTTATGGATTGTATGTTGGATTAGTGGTAGTAATGGTGTGGCGGCTGATGATGTAGACCTGTGAACTAGGACCTAACCTTTATGTCCCTTATGTACCTTTTTCAGTTTTTCCAGTGTATCCAATATCTCGAGTGAGCTACAAAGTCTTTATGAAGTGGTCACTTGATATACCAGATTATCTTTAGATGCATTTTATAACCTACCAATCCTACATGCAGCCTATTTTATTTGTCATTTTGGTTAACATAATTGTAAACAAACACATTTTACAGCAAAAATCATATTGAATCATAATTTAACTACAGTACTACCATTTAAATGAATATTCAAACACCATTGTATTCAAAGTAAGATGTGCCCACTTATCGCAACTGGACTGGATCAAAACTGAAATCACATTAAGAAGTAAAGATAAGTCCTTTCCTCAACTGGTAAACACTGCAAAAAACTAAATCTAGTCAAGTTAAGATGACTTGAATTAAGAAAGTTTCATCGTGACTTGAGTAAATTTCACTTGACAAGTAAAATGATCTGCCAGTGGAATAAGACTTTTTGTACTTAAAATATGAAAATACATCTTGATACACTTAAAATAAGAAAAACAACAACATTTTGCACTTAAAAAAAGATACAAAATCAAATGTTGCTTAAATAAAAAAAAAAAAACACACTTATTCCATTGGTAGATAATTTGACTTGTCAAGTTGAATCCACTCAAATAAAGTAAAATGTTCTTACTTTAAGCCATTTTAACTTACCTAGACAGTTTTTCCCCAGTGTATATACAATTATACCCTTCCTAATGGAATTTTTTAAGGAGTGCTATGTAACTTTCAGTTTTGTGCAGCTAAAATCTGGAACAGTTTTCCTGAAGATGTGAGACGGGCCTCTGCTCTGAGAATGTGTAAATCCAGGCTCCAAGCAGTTCTGTTTAGCTGTGCATATAACTGAAATTATTCTGCACTCTTCTATTTTAATGCTACTTTTATGATGATTATTTATGTTTTGATCTGACTGTAATGGCTTTCTGATTCTGTAAAGCACTTTGAATTACTTTCTGTACTAATTGTGCTATACAAATAAATTAGCCTTGTGTTGCCTTGGAGGAACCGACGTCTAGTCTCCATTAACGTTATTTCTTTACCAGGGATGTACAACAGTATACAAGAAAATTGTTTTTGTTCACATCCGGCTTTTCCGCACGTGTGCAGTGGCTGGTAGGCAAAGTCAGGCAAGTCAGTGGGCTTGCTCGTTTGTGTTGACAGTTGCGTTGCGTATGTCTGTCATGAGATAACTCGTCTTATTTTGAAGTAGGTTTTGCATTTAATTGTTTTGGCATGACTTCATCTTACTCACTCAATGTTGAGGATCAAAAACGTTACTTTGAAAAGTTAAAACTCACCAATAACTGTTGACAATGTTGATGTTGTACTGCTGTATAACGATTGTTGATGTTATATGGCGATAACTGTTGACGATGCTGATATTGTACTGTTGTATGACGACGGTTGATGCTGTATGCCGATAATTGTGGACCATTGTTGATGTTGTACGCCGATAACTGCTGACGATGTTGATGTTGTACTGTTGTATGATGATTGTTGATGTTGTACATCGATAACTGTTAACAATGTTGACGTTGTACTGCTGTATGATGACAGTTGATGTTGTATGCCAGTAATTGTTGAAGATGTTGATGTTGTACGGTGATAACTGTTGACAATGTTGTTGTTGACTTGTTGATAAGGCCGTTTTTTGCTTACCAAAATGGTGGCTGTGTTTTGTGGTATGCCACTAAATTTTTTTAAAAGTACTATAGCACAAACATTTTACATAACTATGAAACAGCACATTTACTTTGCTTGCATACAGAATTTGAAGTCATTCCATGTTCACCTCAGTTCACAGCGCCCCCCTCCCTGTGAGCTTCTCTATGAGATTATGATCACATTTAAAAGGAGACAGTGATAATGATAATCCAGTTTAATCAGTGAGACAACAGCGCGCTCTGCCTGAGTCTCTTTGGTCTGGCTCTAAATGGCAGCTAAGCCATAAAGAGGATTAACACAGATTAGTCATAATTCTGTGACTGCAGGTTATGGGCCAATGAAAGGTGAGTGCAGACTGTAGACACTAATTGTTTTATAGGAACACAAATACAAGCCCAAATGTCACAGTTCATCTTGGTTCAATGAAGGGCTGTTAGCAAATTTGTAAAATTCAAGTCCTGAAGCCTGCAAGAACATCATATTCTCTGGAAACAACAATGTGAAAATGTCCTAATCCTGTTTTTAGTGATGTTTCAGTGCAGTAACATCAGTGAATAGACAAGGATGTGCACCTTAATGCTCCCGGTCATGCTATTAAATATGAGCTCTGAACAGAATCCTACCCTTTTATTAAAACTCAAATCTAAAATCTAATCTTATGATAATTGCAATGCTTGTTACATTAAGATACTTTCCCAAACTGATTCAGCCCTGGTTTAATAAAGGAATTAGCAAAATAGAAGGATGTTTTCACAAGAGAACATCCTAATAAAAGAGTACACAAAGTTGGAATAATGTGTCCACTTTAGAGCTCATTTTACGTTTGTATAATTTAATGATTTCCCATAAAAAACTAAAATTATTATCTAGTACTGTTACGTTCTGTAAGCAAGAAATGTAATTAAATAAACTAGACTTGGACTAGGTAGTGTGCATACAAAATCAAAAGAATACAAAATACAAAAGAAACTTAATGAAAAAGGAGAAAAGTAAGCTCCAAACTTTTAAGGTGAATATTTTTGCAAAAGTAAAAACTCTTTGTTCGTTGTCGTCAATAAACTTTGTATAACATTGTGTTTTGTTGTTTTCCAAAGTCCCCAATGGAGTCTGATTCACAATGAACAATGCTGCCCGTTCTGGAAAATATTGACTTTACCAAATGGAAATGCAAATATGAACTCCCCATAGCACAATGGCGTATCAATACAACACAGGGAACGTACAGTGTGGAAAAGCTGATATGTCTACCTTCTAAATTAGCTTGCTGAGGTGGTAGAGTTGGTCAACAAAAGCTCTTATAGTCTGGGGACCTGTACAGAAAGATTAAGTAATGCGTTAATGAGGTCACATCAAGATTAACTGTGGAATCGCAACAAGATAACAAAGCTTTTTGATTTACATTTTAAAACGTACCCATGTTTGTTTGCCGTGACCAGCCATTCCCTTCAACATTCTGTTTGAATATAGAAAGAACAAGAACTGGACCAGACCTCCATCCAAACTTGAGATGATCCAACTATAGCCATATTATCACGTGTCTTTCAAAAGCAGAAGACAAGCCAAAATTCTCTAAACATTCAGAACAAAATACACAACTTCATTTACCTGAGATAAGCAATAGTTTGGTGCTTTGATTGTTTGATTCTGCAAAAATCCACGCTGTTTCTTAGTCTTTTAGGTGTTTTTTTTTCTCCTTTTTTTTTTACCTAGGATACAGCTCCAGATCCACTCGCCTTTGTAAAGTTTTGTCAAAGCGTGTGGTTCTGGCTAAGGTAGCAACTTTGTTCTTGTATATTTATCTGCATCTAATTATAAGGTAATGCAGAGGGAATTATAAAGTAATGTATTGGGACGAAAGAGAGGGATAAGAATGGATTGGCCGCGTAAGAACTGTACCTTCTGCTTCATTTCACCAATAGAAAAGCGTTCTGATGCTGTGCTCCCATTCAATATATCTGTGAATACTGTATTAGAGATAAAACTTTTGACCAGTTGACAGACTTATATTTTCTTTTGCCATGGAAACTAGCTGGACGAGTAAGGTTTTACACAGACAACTAGCGATAGACCAAGTGTTTGGGTTAGAGCACTGGAAAAAAACTGCCTTCTTCCATCTTTTACATTTTGAAGGTACACCAGCTTCAAGAGCCGAGGGGAAAAAAAAGATTCATTTTCCACATTCATGACCTTTAATAATGTATTCTACTCAACCTATCCAAGTAAAAGACAAAACAAGCAAGTCCTCTTTAATATCTATGTAAATCAATTTTGTACTATATGATTGCATTGGACAGGAGAAAACAGTTGACCTTTTGTTGCTTTGTAAACAAAAGACTCCTTGCTAAAAAGGTTATGTGTCTCTGCCTCCATAAACGTACAGTATATATCTCCCTGGTTCTATCCCTGTTCAAGCCCTATAAACTTCCACTCTAAGTTTGAGCTGAGTTCACGACCTGCACAGAGAGATTCTCTGAGCCTCAAAGTGCCATCCATCTCGCTGATAAGAACATTCATTTCTCTTCATCGCATTGTCCTCCAGGAAAAAGCCTTGGGGATCCTTGTGCCACTCTGACAGATGAAGGCCCACCTCTGCCTGTCTCCACTAAATCAATGTGCTGGTGTCTGAGGGCTGAGATCCAGTGATGAGAGTGGACTGGGGGACTGACAGGGGCTATTGGGGTTGGTCTCCAAGAGTCCATTTCCAAGAGATGGAAATGTTCACAATCAAGAGGAGGACAAGATAGCGTGAATGAAGCGTGGATAAAGTGCGAATGAAGCGTGAATGCCCGAAGTAAAAGAATATTGAGATATTTTTTTACATTTTAACCTGCACTTTAAATCTGAAAACTTAAACTTTAAGACTTTTTCTTTTTTAAAATACATGCTCTGATGACGGCCATGCTCAAAATGCCACCAGCGCTTTTAGTTGAGCAATTTTTTTCCATTTGATATGTTGCAGTGACATCATGCTGGGGGTGTTCTACATGTATCTCTATGCTGGAAGGTTTAGGAGTTAACATGGTGACATAAAGCACATTTGATTTACAACACATTTTCAGCACCCTGTGATCAGTACAAGTGCTCATGGTGCTGTTTACGCAAAAATATTGAAATATCGATATATCGTATCATTTACTGTGATGATACAGTATGGATATCGTGGGCTGCTGTAGTATTTTTTGGCATATTTTACTAAATTATTTTGTTACAGTGCTACACATTTGACATTTTCCCTGTTTTGATGAGTAAAATGGGTGTGTTTCATATTCACTTTGCAGAAGAAATGGTTTAACAAAGACTTTTAGTATCACAATCATAATTTAGCCTTTATTTTTTATTGAGCTATATCGAATCGGTTTGAAATATATTGTACTGAATTGTATTGAATCATGAGCTCACTGTTTCGAGATATGTATCGTATCATGGCCTATGTATCAAGGTATGTATCGTATCGGCAACTTCTGAATGATACTCAGCCCTATGTTTATGTGTTTGATTTTCAACAAAAAGGTGAGAGTTTCTAACTGAAAACTGTTGTCTAATTCTAGCTGGACGTAACTATAATGTTTTGTGAAAGGGACTCGTTTAAAAGCACAAATCAGCTACACTGTTGTAGTTCCAGCTGAATCAATTCATTCCGGTCAAATTGTGCGCTAACTAAGACTTGGAGAGATTTCTAAACACACCCATAAGACTATGTTTAAAGGTGCACTATGTAACTTTTTCTGGTGGTGTGTCTCAGTGAAAAAGAGATTAATTTGACTTGAATCTAGTATGACATTCGTTCCCATGGAGATAAACGGACATTTCAAATAAACTTGCCTGTAACTGAATAAATGTCATATAGATATGTTAAATCTCATACATTAAAAGCTATAACAGCTCCATGGAGACAAGGAAGCAGCGGACCCTCTTTCAGAAAAGTTACATAATACACCTTTAAATCAAATGGCGAGTAATATTTCAATTATACAAAGTCGTAGTCTTAATTACCGGTCATCTTCAGGCCTCACTGCAACTATGAGCCATTACGATAAGGTAGGACGTTTAAACCATTTTCATTTACGGTTGAAGCAAAACCCACTCACCTAATTGCCCCATGAAGTTTACACCCCCATTACTCCTGACGCCTAATCGGAGAGCGTGGCCGCATACCTGGAGATGGATGAAGCCATTTGCTATTCCGACCAGGTCCTGCTAGTGAAGGAGCGCACGCCGGACGACAGGCGAGGGACAGCCAGGCCGGAGCGCGGTTACTAATGAGCCTTTATAACCATCACAGAGAAGGCCTCATGCATCTTTCATACCCCAGCGTGCCCGAGCGGGTACACAAACAGCCTTGTATGATGCATGGTGGCAGCATGTCTCGTCCTTAATGCGGGTCATCGCCCTGAGCAAACACACACACAAAACATGACAAAGTAAAGAAGGTGGGGGACTGGTTGAGAATGGAGGCACAGGAAGCAAAGGAGTACAAAAGGATGGAGAGAACAGTTAGTTTAATCGATATTTACTTGCCTACGCAGATGGAAATTTAAAAACAACAGATTCTTGTGTTAGAAGTGGCTATTTGTGCATATGTGTATGGAAAATGTACAATATCATTTAAGCAGGTGAAACATGATAAAAATGTGCAAGGTGTTGTAAAAAATGTCCAAAATCATCTTGCAAAAACATTGAAGTTCCTGTATTATGCAAAATCGAAAAACAAAAAATCTTCCACAAGAACATGCCTTTAGTTGTGTTTTGTTTCATTCATATGTTTAAGTAACACTTTATTAACAGTTTTCTACATCCCCAAAGCTTAAAATGCTCTGTTAACTTTTGTTCAGTAAATATTAGGAATTGCAGGGCTGAAATTATCCAAATGATTCTAGTGAAGGTGTATGGTAATTTAAAAACACAGTGGAGCACTTACTGTATTATCACATGACATCTCAAAGTGGAACAATGTGTTTTCCATGTGCGAGAAGAAGATGCACTGTTTGTGTTTAACATGAGTGAATGAAACAAAACACAAATCTTTTGAGGCTGCTTTTGAGGAGAGAACAATATCATAACATAGATCAGAAAATATGGGCCCTTTAAAGAAAATGTTACATCAAAATATGATTCAATTCCTTCTTCTTAAATCTGAAAAAATCCCAGTACCTCCTTATAAATGTAAAGTACAGTGGTCCTAGTACCCTTGGTTATAAAGTACAAATAATGTCATTTAGAAATGTTTTAGGATCGTATGTACAATTTAAAGTTCTTTACAAAACAACCACAAAAAAAAAACAACAACAAAAAACCCCACAAATGAAACAACAGTGATTTTCAGATTGTCATTTCAGAATACGCTTACTTTGCATAACGCTGCATATACTTCAAAAGTTAATAGTGCATTTTTATAACCAGTATGATTTTTTCCCTAAAACGTTTACATAGATATTCAGTGCATAATTTATCCATCTACAGCCCAGCATGGTTCTGTTAGAAACATAGCATGTAGCAACTTCTCCAATTCTGTATCATTTTGCAAACACTGTATCCCTGGTTCCTCTGTGCGCTGGATCCTTTCTTTTCAGAGGCAGCAGTCTTTACAGTGACAACAGACTCTCTCTCATCTGTAAGTCTTCCCATCTGCCGTTTCATCACCACAAAACTCCGCTCGCATACATATTCAGCACACAGCGGTCTGCAGTGGATGCTTCTGGCGTTGATGAAAAGCCGCTTGGTAAATAGCAGGTAAGAGTTTGGTAGTGGCGAGTGGTCCTAGTCGACAGGATTACAGACGTTCTTCATGTCAGTGAGGACCATGTCTCTGTATCTGTGCTCCAGATCCGCCATAAAGTCCAAGTAGTCACACACTCTGAAGCCTCGGATCGGCTCCTCCTGTGGGGACAACAGAAAATGACATTACATCTGTTCATATCATTCAATGTACTGTTAAAGTTTTTACTGTAATAGAGAAAAGTTTGTTTAGATAGTTTGCTCTGTTGCTAAGGTTGAGTGAGGGCAGTCCACCATGCTTTGCTTTGTCACCAACCTACCAAGAAAATGCAAACTTTTGTATTTTTAAATATTCTTTTCTTGCTAGATATTATGATTTCCTTTTTCTGATAAAGGTTCAGTGCACTTAATTGTCTCCATAAAGAAATTTGATCAGTGCTGCTGGAGGGACTCATCTCCAGATTTTGAGCTTCTTTGTCTTGGTCTACCTTAGCTGGAAGATTGTAACTATGGTGCACGTTTTGAGGATAATGAGGGAAACTAAAGAGCTTGAAGGAACCCCACCCAGACATGGGAAGACACATGCACTACTACACACAAGTGGAATTGGTCACAAAAGTTTTTTTGTTTTTTTTTATTTTGTGACCAGTAGAGATGTAACGATATCCGAATCCCTTGATATAATATTTTTTTACGATATTTATTGTGATATTTTGTAGAGGCTAACAAAATGTGAATATGCTACTTTTCCTTTTAAAGTGCATCAACAAGACTTTGGTTGTGTCATAAATGGTGAAAAGGATCATGGTCTATGTAGTTCCCTCTCTTTTTGTAGCTATATTACTGCACTATAACTTAAGAGATTTGATATACAGTACAACATATTGTGACGGTTCATGATATTATTGTGAGACTTTTGACGATACGATATCAAGATATTTCGGTTATTGTTGCGTACTAGTGACCAGTGGAGTGGACAAATGCATTTCATGATTTCTTAAGTGACATTGATGGATGCTCACATTTGTACAAACATGATGCACAAATACAAGGCAATAAATCAAGCAACTATGACAACAACTTCAGCAAAATAAATATATTAACAATTACAAGTGCATGGTCAGTGTTAAATGAAACAAAAAACATGAACACGGCTTAGAGTTGTGAACATCTTAAATATTTTGAACCAATATCACTTCCTGATACAGTTCACAAGGGATGAACAGTGTCAATTCGGTAGCAGGATATGAAAAAAGATCAAGAAAACAGTCCCTCAAGACCACCAAATCAACAGTGCATGAGATTTAAAAGAAAAAAGTGAGTAGCGTGCTGTAAACAAACTAAGAAAAAACAGTGCACAAAGATGATTTTATCCATCTGAAGTCTGCGATTGTCATTTGTGGGCCGAGACAAGTGTGAATAAATTGAAGCGAACCTTTTCATTAAAATGCTTTACATTCAATCTATTTTCAAGTCACAAGAAATCAAATTAAATCGGAGAATTGAATGCAGCGCAGCGTCTGTAAACAACATCCTGGCTTAGTGCAGGGGTAATGAGGTTTTGACGTGGCGTGGATATCGACGAGCATCTCCCAACACACAGGGGCGAAAAATAAAAAATCTGGAATTAACCATGAACGTACTTTTCATTTGAGATATGATTGGGCGAAACAAATGATCAGAGGTTGTGAGAGTGGGAGCAGTCCAAAGCCAAAATGTACAAAATAATGACTGTTGGTTTTCTAATTTCCTTTAGTCCATTCTGAGGCTTATTAAGGTCAGGTAAACAGTGGCAGTGACAAACAACTATAATGAAGCAGAGGAAGAGATTTCATAAAATTCTCATAAATCTCCATAAATCGCCGCCGATATGAGCTTGGGTCATTAAAAGTTGGCTTCTTGTGGTTTTACACTTTCGAGGTCATCACGGTGAATCTGGCCATGTCCTCTGTATCCCCACATCACATACCAACTAATTTGTATGTTATTTCATAAAAGTGTAAGTTCATTGATTTACAGTATTTCATAGTATAGATTTGGATTCACTATCGGGAGGAACTCAGCAGCTGTAAAGGAATCAATAACATATTAAAGGGCCCATATTAAGATGTTTTCTGTAGGCTATAGGGTGTGGTTTTTCCTCATCAGAAAGTCAGAGTCGGAGTTGGGTTTTTTCATTCACACATATAAATACACACACCCTTCATTTTTTTTCTCTAACATCAAAACAATCTGTTCCATCTTGTGTTGTCATATGGCAATACAGGAAGTGCTTTATTGTCTTTTAAAAGTCCTTATACCTGCACTCATTTGCATAATTTCAGACCTGGAATTGCCAAATCTCTACTAAACAGAAGGTAAAAAGTAGCTGTTAACTTGAAAAATACAGCGTCATGACATCAGAAGGTGTCACAGAGCATTTTGAGCTTTAAAGATGTAGATAATAATAGCAGTTACTGAAACATGTGTACCGTATTTTTTGGACTATAAATCACACTTTTTTTCATGGTTTGGGTGGTCCTGCGACTTATTCTCCGATGCAAATTATGTATTAAAATTTTCACACTGAAGCCACGAGAGACTCTAGTCTTGTGTGTCAGTATCAGCTGCTCCTGTACCACTGTCACTTCACTCTACTGTACATGTCTCCTTCAGAAAGAGCCGCTGTCCTGTCTGTATCATGTCAGTCGATCGCACCATTACTTCTTTACCACTGAAAATGTTTAATTTAAACAAACTTATAAAGACAACTGAGAAGACTAAACAAATGCCCCCAAAAAGAAAATCATATTTTGCAGATTACAAACTGCATGTAGCCAAATATTCTGCCGAAAATGACAATCGAGCAGCAGAAAGAAAGTTCAGAATGAGCGAAAAAGTTGTGACTTTCCTGGAAGTTACTGGATGGATCGACAAAGCCTGGACTTCAGTGACAACCAAAACCATCCTGTTGGGATTCAGAAAGGCCGGAATAATTCTAACTGGAACTGATGTTGAGACTGACAACAGCTACACAGAACAGGAAGTGGCGCCCTGTTTTCCCTGTTTTCCTTCCAGAGGTCGTGGAGTTGCTCACAAGTGACACCGAGGATGAAGAATTCAATATTCTGTTCTGTTGTTTATGCTATAGTTATCTGAATAACTGTTCATATGTTACATTAACATCCTGTTGTTCTCTGTTCTATTGTTATTACTATAACTTGAATTTCAAGATGAAATGTTGGTTCCTTGTCTCTGATTTTATAAAATAAATTTCCTCCAAAAAGTGAGAAGACTTATATAAAAAGACTTATATAAAAAGATTTATATATCGTCTTTTCTTCTTCATTATGCACTTTTTAGCTAGTGTGATTTATAATCTGGAGCGATTTATAGTCCGAAAAATACAGTAAATGAAACAAAATACAACTCCAGGTATGTTTTTGAGGAGATAACAACATTTTAACCTGGCTTAAAATTGACTCAAGAGTCAATTTTGTGTAATACAGGACCATTACTCATTATGCTATGGTTAACAAATCAAACTAAATATTATGTCTTTTGAATTGGAAAAAATCCTCAGAATGTTGCATATAACAGCTACATGAAAATCATTAATAGATACTCGCACACATTTATTGCTAAGTACATTGTGTTTCATTATGCTATATATTAAGGAAATAGGTTTACACAGTTTCTCATGGTTTATGGTTACTGTCTTGCAGGCATAAAATGGTCTTCAGAGCGTTATTATTGTTCATCAAATATCTTTTTCATGAACCACCTTATGAGCCAATGGGGGACGTGTAGAGCACAAACTCAAATAATACTTATAACAAAATAAAGCGAGTCAACAGAACATTACATGACAATATAAAAGATGTACTTGCTCATAGACAGAACTTGCTGCATTCCTTATGAAATTATTAAAACCGTAGTTCTTTTCACACGGAGGCTCTTTCCACATAATCACAATTTATTAGAACTTTTATGGATCCAGGAAACCAAAGAAAGTTGATCAAAGCCCTTCAACTTCCACATCCTTCTCAAAATGACTGTATACGCCTGATGACGTCCTCTATATTTCTCACAATATATCAGCACTTATAAGATCATTAGGTGCTGTAATGAACGCACTAATTACACAGATTCCTCCTTTTCTCGAGCCTGTCTTCACTTGACAAATGAGTGGCGTTATAAGTGCTAAGACTGAGCAGAAAACATGGAGGGCTACATCAATAACAGCTACTATGTTTAGAGGGGGATTGCTTTATGGTAAGATAACGTAATCAGCCTGAACAATATTAGAAAAACCTAATCTAATATTTTTGGGAACTAATATTGCTCATTAATATGTTCAGTAATTACTTTTTTTTTCAATACACCAAAATCATATTAACTGAGATGTGTCTAATAATAACACAGGCATTACCATCCAGGTTAGAACAACATTTGTGATCTAATATCACATACAGTATTTATCAATGTCTGTTTCGTTTCTCAAATTTCATGTTTTAATAGCACTTTACACAGTTGCTAAAACACACTGTGACATCGCATAGCAAAGCATTATGGGATACCCCCTTAGATAAACAAACAAACAAAGTCGGTACGTCTTCCTCCGTCAAAACAACCTCTTCATTTCCAGTTCTAACTTTCTGTAATATTAACTTATTTTTTTCTACACAATTGCCATATTACGCATATTTTTGATCTACACTACCGGTCAAAAGTTTAAGAACACCACACTTTTTCCAGTTTTTTACTCTTTACGGTTTAATGTTGACTAAAAACTAAACTTTTGATTCATGAACGTGTCCACCTTTGGCAGATATAACAGCTGAACACACTTGTGGCTCGTTCTTTTTACAATAGAAATCAAATAATAAAATAAATAAATAATAAACCAGCTCGATGAGGCTTAAATCTGGAGACTCTGTTGGACACTCCATGTTTTCAAGCTTTCCATTTTGTTCTTTTTTCCTGAGGTAGTTTTGGCAGAGCTTGGACTTGTGTTTTGTTATCTTTTATCTTTTTTAACCCCTGGCTGTTCAGTACTTACCTTTGTACCATTTCAACCTATTTATTGGACTTGTACGACTTGAATTGCAATAAATAACTGGAAAAATTAGCGTGTTCTAAAACTTTTGACCAGTAGTATATGTTACAATGTTGTTCTTCATCAGAAACATCTGGTTATGTTTTATTTCACATTTAACACATAAAATCTACATATTTATGCTGAGTTCTTCTTTCAAACAGAAAACTCTGTCCCACCTTGTGATGTCGTGTTAATACAGGAAGTTCTTAACTGTGTTTTTAAACTCCATACACCCTCAGTGTAATCATTTGGAATATTTCAGCCTTAGAATTGTCCATCTTTACTGAACAAAACGTCAAGGATAGCTGTTAACTTAAAAACTAACACTTCATGACATCACAAGGTGGACCAGAACACTTTGGACTTTGGAGATGTAGACAGACTAATAATAAAGGATTACTCAAACATGTTCTTGATGAGGAAACAACATTCTAACATGGTTTAAAACTCACAAGAATCAACTTTGCGTAAGATAGGACCTTCAAATGTAGAACGCGTGCGATTTGTTTGTCTAAGGCTGTGACGTCGCCTCAAAACAGGCTATTGAGATAAAATATAGATCTGCCGCATGCTGTTTGAATGTTTAAAAATTCTAGAAGTAACATCTGTGAAAGCTCCTCCTCCTCTTCTCTCTGTTTCTCTTCTCCCAAGCTTTTACTTGGTTCAAATGGGGACAGAAGTGGGGTGAGTTGGTCGGGTAGTGCCACTCATTAGAGAAGCTTCCACAGATAAAGCGTTATAATTGATGTTTTATTCAGAAAAGTGTCAGAAGGCCCACGAACAGCAGGGCCATCAGAGAAGACACTGCTTATTGAGTAATGAGGACGGGCCATGGCTCACTTACACTGTTTAATGTTATTTCAGATTTTAGATATGAGTCCTTTGGATTTCACTCAAGTTAACAGAATACAGTGACAGTACTTTGCAGTGTGGAGTTCTAAAATAGAAACTTGCGATGCTTTATCATAACTACACTTCTAATAGCCTTAATAAAGCTTGAATTATAATGAACGTATAGCTTATTAAGAATGATTCAGGCTCAGTAACTAACTAATAAAGAGGTTAGGAGTAATAATATTAATTAAATAGTTAATTACCTAGAATCATTCACCATTAAGGCTAATTAAACTGTAGTTATTATAAAGTGGTGCCATGAAATCTACTGTATCATCATATTGTAACATTATTCAAGTTCACAGTGATCCACAGTTTTAGCAAATATTCTAAAATACAATATTGTATTCTGTTCAAGACCCTGGTTATGTTTACATGCACAATAAAATCTGTTCATTTACAAGTGGTTTAATAACTCAAAAATACCCAGAAAAACATGCATTCTGACTGTGAGCAGGGTTGCCTGACCACAGATCTGAACAGACACTTGATCTGGTTTGGTCTTCGTGAAGATAGAAAGGTTTAATACCGTACTGTGAAACTTTACAAGCAAAGCAATCACATCTCCACAGAGAAAAGCATTTAACGGACCTTCCACCAGAAAATACAATGCACCTTTAAATGACATGCACATAGCAAGTAATCAGAGGAGTCATGTTCAGAAAAATGAAGATTACTTTGCTGTTTAAATGTCATTTAAAAGTAATTTAATGCCAAAAATCTGATAATAGTTAATGTTTTGAGCGCGCATGTAACTGCAGCAAATAAAACCGAGAAAAAATCATTTAAATATCAGATTTAAGCTTATGTCCTACCATACAACCAATAACAGAGTAAGTGCATATTTGTTTATTATTAAATTTAATATATTATTGTGCCTATATTTCCTCTACACAAACCAGAGTGTGGAAACAAACCAAGTGTAACTGCTATAATTTTCCTAGTGTTCATTTACTTTTACTATTGATCTGAGCAGCTTGAACACTGAAGATCTCCACTGTGGGACAAATAAAGGATTATTTTCTTTTATATTGCTTTGTAAATCAAGTGCTAAGTGTGGAACTGCTTTGCTTCTTGTCTGGTCTCATTCGGCCCATTAAAAGTCAATGTAACAACTTGTAAATACTTTATACAGCATTATAAGTGTTCGCACAGACTATTAGGTAAAATAAAAGTTTAGTTTTATGATGAGGCTCCCAGTGTTGTTATGATCCTAAAATGTCAAGTTCAATTTTGAAACCAAGATAAAGACTAGAATACCATTACTGATTCCACAACGATATTAAATTCTCTCTTTTTTAGAAAATATAATGTAATTTTCAACACTAAATTACATTACTACACTATTTTGCACTTGCTGGTGAAAAATGACTTTGTTTTAGCCTCTGTATTTGTAGTAAATACCATACGTAGAGACAATAATTTGTTCCCATCTTAAAACAATAGTAGTTAATTTAATTTTGCCGTGCAGTCTGATGCTAGTTCTGATAGAGAAAATCTTCTAAAACTATACAAGAATTCTCCAACTTTGTCCTATTTATGTGATTTTTGTTAGTATTGATAATAGTTCAAATGAAGATCTAGTTTTGACGCAGAACTGATTAGTATATGGTATGGATTTTCTTGACAATCCTATAGGCTACAGTGGCTTACCTTAAGAAAGACCTGGAGCTCTTGGGACTGAGTCTGCTGCAGGATGGCTGGCTGCAGGTGTTTGAACAAAGCCACACACATGTAGACCTGGTAGTCTGCTCCCATCAGCACACACGTGGAGAGGTAGTGGACAATCTCAGGCCAGTCCAGGTAGTTCCACAAACACTGAGTCAGCCAATGGAGGCACATCTGTGTTGGATCAACACAGAAATGCCATTAGTCCCAGTAGGGATGGAAAGTTCAGTAGAAATTATTGCACTGTAGAGATGACTGTGGCAACTAGAAACAAAACAATTTCATACAAGAGAAAGTTCAAATAAATATGAAACTGTTAGGAACCCATGTTCAATGTGTGTGCTAATTGCCACATCTGACTGTAATGCTTTAAAGTGCTCAATACAACCTGCTCCATGGAGATCGCTTTGCTTAAAATGTTCCACAATGGCATAAAATCATCTGTACTTGAATAAATGAATATGTTACTGTGAAACATTCCAGGTAAAGGTGTATTTATATCCGTATATAATGTATTGTATTAAAAACATATATGGATTTCAATATTAAAAAAGTATGAACAAGGCAAACTTTTAATCAGTAGCATTTAAATAGTCAAATTTATTCATCCAAAGTTCCAAACGACACATTTTTAACTGAAAGAGGATTGACTGTAGATGTGTTCATTAAAAAGTCCCATGCAGATCATTAACAATTGGATCTTGTTTGGCTGCTTTCACTGTCCCACGGTAAATTTCAACATGACCATGTCCATTTGTTTGCCATAAGGAGGTCCTGATTGGTCCTTTACCTTGGAGTCTATTGTATATTTACTTCATTTGCCTCACCAGGCCTTTGTAAAATGACAGTGTTTTTGGATACAAGATAAAAAGTGCTCGAGCTCTCTGGTGTTTGGTATTGAGGTGGGACTTGGGGACGCCGACTAGAGCAGATGCATGCTAATGTTTATTTGTGCAGCTGATGATGTGTTGATGTGTGATATTAATGAGGCAGCTGCTTCCCAATAGTTTCCAGCAAAAATAAATGAAGCTATAAAAATATTTCACAACCAAAGAGTCAGTTATGAATTACATTTTAATGCTCAGGGTCTTGTTAAATGGACTCCAGATCCTTGTAAAGAACACCAATATTCATGTATCAGTTTTTGAGTTGCTTTTTAAAACAGCATTTTTAAACCAATAACTGTTTGTTAACTTGAATTAAATGGACAATTCATACAATTTTAGACTCAAATTATTGCATTTTATTCATAGGCAATATTCACCAATACGATACAGGTAACATTATTGCTTGCGATCCAAAAAGAAAAGATTAGGTATAGTTGTAAATTAAGTCTTATGTTGGCCTAGAACATCCAAAAATGTTTGAAGCTGTTTTCTATTTACAGTTACATAACATATTTGAGCAATTTTATCAGTTAATTGTGTTTTAAATGCCATTTTTAGACACTTAAAAGTATCAATATCGGTATTGGAACAGTTGAACCGGTGCATTCACTGTCAGGGAATTTTTCACTACTTATTTTGTATATCAGTGAACTAGACTCATTCCTCATCATACGTCTAATCTCAGTTTCATTTTTTCCCAGCTGACAGCGAAAACCGGCGAATATAATACACTTAAAGAAGAGGTGACCTGAATGTAAAATCCACCTGGGAGACTGAAGGTTCACTGCGTCTGATGAAATGCAATCTTTTATAAGGCTCTCATGTCGCAGTGCATTATGGGAGACCCAAACTGTCAACACCGCGAAGCCTGGATCAAATAAGGAAAGTTTCAAAGCAGGAATCTTTCATTTTTACTTTGCAGATAATGGAGGAGAAGTCATTGTCAAAAGAATCGAAAGCACAGGAGTCAAGAGCCAACTTTAAACAGGAGGAAAAAGCTTTGAGTGTTTGGAACTGACAGAGGGTAACCATGAAAGACAACGTGAAATGTGGAAAGTCTAATTTAGAAATATTATTAGAAATGATACTTTGCAACTGATGCCATCAATATGCCCTGGAGGTGTGATGCTAACTAATGGCACTGCTCTGTTTGAAGCTCTGTTGCTCAGGTTCAAGCACTCGGGTTTAATCTGAGATTTGTTTTAACACAATTTGACCTGAAAGAACTGAGTCAGCTGGAACTACAACAGAATGAGCTGATTTGTGCTGTTTGTCACGCCCCTCTCAAATAACATTGCAGTCACAAGCTAGCTACAGTTTTTCAGCAGAAGCGTGCCTATGTTCCCTTAGCCTTAAGTTTTTTTTTTTTTGTTTTTTTTCCAAAATTAGGCCCTACGTTCTCACATTTCTTTATCATCAATCTGAATCAGATTTTATCCCCATTTCTCTCAATTTGGTAGTCAGTTAGACCCAACCTATTATCCAGCAGCAGTTGACTATAAATATAATGTAGAGGTCATAGTACAAAAGCCAGATTCATCAGCCGGTTTCACTTTGTGGAAACCGTCTGACCTCACAGTGTTAGGATTTGTTCGCTTGATGGTAGGTGGGTACTTTTTTTAATTTAACCAATCGCTGCTATTTTTCGTGACGTATGTAATGCGCTGCTAACGGGGCTAACTGGTATATTAAGATTTTCCAAAATCTCGTAGGAAAGAAGGGCAATAATGTCTTTCCCCTTGATGAAATTCAGCAAACATTCTCTTTGTTCCGGCTTTAAATCCTCGATCTCGGGAATCGTTGCCAAAACAGAATGTATGGCTCTTCGCTGATTGGCTGGTGCCCGAACTCGCACTTCCGGGGTTCTTGCACACCGTCTAGTGTATTCCAACTCCTGACCTACTCGCTGGAGAGAAATGAAACTGAGCGGAGGCAGGTGGCACCAGCCTGGTTAATAGTGAAAGGATCCTAGGTTGAAATTACTCTGAATCATCCCTTTAAATGCAGTATTAAATAAAAATAACTTGACTTAGAGTTTGGGTTTGAGAAAAATGGGTTGTTTAAATCCATTTTACATTTTTTTCTTGCATTTTCAAACTTAAGTGGCAGTGTGCTAATGTGTGCATTGTGTCACCATGGTAGCTGCTGAACATTCTGCCATAGACATGCATGCATTACACCACCAGTATGATGTCAGTGCAAAGTACCAATAGACACACTTCACACATTTTTCACCATGTCAATTTCACTTTTCAGTTTTGTTTATTAATTTGGTTTAGCGGTGGGTGGCAGGAACAGCTGGTCTTTAATTTTATATCATTAAATAGGCCATTTGTTCAAGGCCAGAAAGATTTCATGCTACCTACATGCACCCTAATTCACTATTTTTTAATTCACAGTTTTTCGCAACTAAATGGAGAATTAATGAATTATAACAAACAACAATTAGTTTTTCAAATTAAGATTGGAAAAGAGTATTTTTAAAGCTAAAATATTTAAACAGAAATCCTAGCAATTGTCAGCTCTATTCACTTGGATCGGAGGACGCTAATTTTAGCTGCCTGACATTTAACCATCTGACAAATTGACTAAACACCTGATTACGATTCTCACTACAACACCAGCAAAATGTTATTGACTGTGAAATGTCACTAGTAAAACCAACATAATCCTATGGTTATCTGAGCCTGTCACTCCAAAAGTTTTAGCGATATCATTCACTGTCTAAAACTACTAACTAGCTGCACTTGCTAGGGGGTAGGATTGCCATGATAATTACTTTATCTATTTACTGTTCAATAAATGATAGATGGGACAGTCATTCTGAGGGAACAATAATTTTTGTGGGTAGTTTTTCTTTTTACTAATGAGGAAAGTTTTGTCATTTTTCTGAACTACAATAAGATCTGATCTGTAGAGGGTTGAATAAATAACTTCTCTGACTCACTACAGATACAACACAGTTACTAAAGTGTTTCATTCATATATTGCAGTTCGTATTTTTTAACAACATTGTACATTTAGAATAGTATTTTTTATAATCCTGCTCTAGGGTTATTGCGTAAATTGCATAAATTAGTTTTGTTTGTCGTCTATATTTTTGGATTTCAAATTTTGGTACCTATGTGAAGTTGGCTGAGTATCTAATTACAATGGTAACTTGATCATTTTTTGCATGCTGTCCCTCATCTTTTCATTAGACCAAGTGTTTGAAAAGCTGCTAATACTGCATTGTTAGTACCCCTTTGTTTAACTATGTTTATAACTGGATTTAACATGTAATAATTCAATTCAGTTGTGAGTTCTGGTTTTAGTATTTGGAGGGTTTCTTCTGCTCTACCTGAGATGGGGTGAATCCAGATATCCTGAAGGCTGAGTGGACCAGGGGGAGCTCAGACTTGAGCAGCATCTCCACATAGTGTGCAGTGCACCAGTAAAGCGGCCCGATCCCAGACTCAGCCACAGCCACAGGAACATGGACCTGTCAGAATAACATAGTGCAGGTGAAGGACACAACATTAACGCAGTGTGGAAAAGTCTTACACTGACCTCAAACTGTCAAAAACTTTTAATTGCGCTTTATAACACTTTTAAGTCGCAATGCTAAATAATGTAGAAACATTTTTGTTAATTCAAAAGAAACCTATTAAGCAAAATTTATTGTTTTAGAGTGTTTAACCAAGTTGTAGATGTTTCCCCGTCTCATTTACTCTCTCGAAGTTGTATTTAGAGTGATTCATGCATGTCAGTAATCTTTATACTTTACTGTATTCAAGACATCATTGCTCTGATCAACCTGGGTTTTCATGGTCACCAGTATATGCCCACTACTCTACTCTCCTGTTTTATTTTCTTAATCGATGTTATGTGCAGGATTTGGCAGCGTTGTATAGCCATTTTTGTACAATCGAAAAACAGCCAACAACATCGCAGCTTTTTTTTGTGATGCTGTTTATGGTGACGTCAGCTCCTATTCAACACCACAGTTTTGTTTTTTTTTCTTTCTTTTTTTACGCAGAAGTCGTTTTAGATGAATATTGCAATTTAAAATGTCCAAATTATAATATAATGTTCCGTGGGTGTCATAGATTATAACTACTATTATAGAGCAAAGTCAAACACAATAGGTCTTCTTTAGAGGCCTTGTATTTGATTAGTTCTCTCGATTATTTCTTCTCCCATATACAGATATATTGTGTAAGCAGCTCTTAAGGTCAAAATAATTCAGCTGTGTACTGTCTACATCCAATTAGAAAGTTTTAATGTCCGATAATCAGGAACATAAAGTATAACGTGTTTATAAATTCATCGTATTGAATATTTATGAATATACCTTTGGGCTACTGTAAACTGTTCAAAATGTACAGTTCTCTTTTTCATGTTTTTAAGACAGTAAAAATCAGGTACACCGCCTTTAAAGTAAGCTCTAATTATGCATAATTTTTTCTCAAATCTATAGTTATAATCTAGAGTTATAATCACACGGAAACCCCAGCAAGCTTTATAGTGTGTATGAATGTCAGTTCTGTTTATCTCACCTTCGCTTCCTTGTATTGTATTTTGAAATCATTACAGGCCATCTACTCTCTGTGATATTGACAGAGTTGACTATGTTGCAGAAAATGGTCAGGAAATGGCATTCATCTGGATCAAACACACAGTGGGCTCCAAACACACAAGCTCAATTGAGTTGTAATTGGCTTTGATGAAAGACCACGAGATGACAGGTTGGTGCGGTGAAAGCAAAACTTCATCTGGTGCCTTACAACTCCCCAGCAATTTAGATCGATTGAAACTAGACTTCAGTTCATCCAAGGGGAAAAAAGTAATATGCTTTTATATTGTGTTGCCTCGCCTGTTTATCTTTTTAACTTATCTTCCACAAATTACACGTGGACATTTGGAAGCTTTTACTAGCGTTACTGAATAGTTGTGTAATGACAAAGAAAGGCTAAAATAAATGCTATTATGCAAATACAAACTGCATTTGAAGTTCATGTGAATTCATATTTAATGGAAGCTATTTCAAAAGGCGAAAATAACCCCTCAGACATCAAAGAGCAGCAAATATTTAGCCCAAATGAGAAAAGTCCACTTAACAATCTCACCAGAGGATCTGAGGCTGAGACAAAGGAAGGAGGAAGATTAAGCTTGTTACCGAGATCCCCAACATTAAAAAGTTGTACAGAGACGAGTCAGTGAATTAGGATATTCTTGTTTTGTGGCATAGATGTTTTGTATTAAATAATTCTATATCAATTGGTGATGAAAGTTTGTTATTGTCAGTGGATTCTCTGTTTACAAGAAGGACCTAGGTTCAATTCCCCAGGTTAAAGAGCAAATATTATGTTTTGAATATATATATTTCTTTCTTTGATTGTTACTGACCTTTAAATGTGTTCTTTTGTACCTTTGATTTGGGATTTTTATGTATTAGAACTAAGGCAATCTTCAGACAATAGGCACCTTATGTGTATACTATAGATGTGTTTGCAATACTGACTTTGGGAAATTCAATTTTGCATGTTTTTGAGACCTATTAAATCATCAAACAAGCACAAATGTAGCAAATACAATTTCAGGTACATTTTGAATAAGGGAACAATGTTATAACATGATTAAAATCTCATGTGTGTTATTTAAACACATCGAACATTGGGCCTTTCTACATGAGAAATATGTGTTTTGCAACAGCTCTGAGGTGGCACAGTTCAACACTATTGATGTTTAGACATAAAACGATGACAGATTTCAAACCAAAGGCTTGTATGTGTTTAATGTAGTACTCACTGAGGTGTGTATCCTGGCTGGCCATATAAAAGCTGAGACCAGCAGAGATGAGAGGCCCAGTAACAGGCTGAGTGCACGGTCCATGTCCCCCTTCATCATGAGGAACACTGTGGAGCTCAGCCAGTCGTGTCCTGGGTAGCTATCCTGCAGACAAACTGAGGGTGGTGCTAAGGAGTCAAGCCAATAAATGACAGTTTACTTATTTATTTTTTTACTGTTAATTGTATTTCTCTTATCAGAAATCAATATTTTATACATTTTTAATAATTTACTAATGACATAAAACAGTTTTGTGGAGAGGGTTTAACATGAAATGTTGCAGAGCATAAATCTGAAAAGCCCCAAAATATTAAAGTTTCATAGAATTAGTATCTGCATTACTTTACTCATAATCAAATATTGTGTCTCAGAAGAAATCACAAAGCAATCTCTTTTCTTCTGTTTTTAAGAGTTAAAAGACTCAGACTATAGGCACTCACCACAATGATAAAAGTCCATACACTTTTTTAAGATAAGTAGTTATAAATCGATTTATCAAAAGAAATGTCCTGCATTACATCTGAAGTACAGCTTTTGAGTGATGTTTCTTACCTCAAACCCACTTTACTCACATTATGCCAAAGCCTGCAGCAGTATTTTAATTTTAATTTATACAGTTTTATAATTCAAGATCTGCTGTCAGCATGTAACAGCGCTAATATGCAGGTGTCAGGAGAACTGAAGAGCAATTAACTCAAAGTGAAAGACAATTTGGCCCAATTTCAGAAAACAACCCTAGGCTATCGACACTTCTCAGAGCCTTCAGAGAGGATGTCTTTAGTATATACAGAAATCATTTTTTCTTTTGTTTAAATAAATCCACAGAAGCCTAAAACCATAGTGGATGCTCAGGAGCAAAGCACAGTGGCAACCAACTTTGTGTAACAACTAAGTAAGTTAAGAGTGAGATCTGAGAGAAGCAATGTAAGCAAGAGATGCCTTCCATGTTGAGTTGTACAGATCACAAAGAAAACAGATACTTAAGCACACAAAACATGTTTGTCTTGTGTGCCTCGTTCACACAAAGCAAACATGTTTATAGCAATGACTCCAAAAAATGGAGAAGTCCTTATGAAACACAGACAAGAGAAATACTTTATGCATCCACTGAGAATTTAGACAGAATGTGATAATAAAGACATGACAAATATGATTACTACTGTATGTCTGAAAACCTGGCATGGGAGGATAATAACAAAATGATGTATCACGATGATACTTCTGAGAATTATTAACATTGTAATAGTGTTCATATTTATAATTTTAACCTTGTGGTGACAATATGCTTGAGGGGTGGGGGTTCTACATGTATCTCTAATGGTGGAATCATGTTTAGGAGTCCAATGGAAACATAATGCACACATAAGCATATACTGCCAAAACTTTTAAGAAACAGTTTCAGGGGCCTGTGATCAATATGAGCATTCATGGTCTTGTTTACGATGATTAGGATGATTGATTTTCTACAAAAATGATGTGAGAGGGACTTGTTTAACAGCACAAATCAGCTCGCCTGGTGTAGTTCAAGTCATAGTCAGGTTGTGTGTTAAAACACAGAAAGTCTAATAAAGTCTCAGACAGAGCAGTGCCTACAATTAGCATTAAAACCCTCAGGAAATGTTGATGACATCAGCTGCAAAGTATCAATTAGTTTCATGTTTACTGTACATAGTTATAATGTAATATAAACTGCAATGATCTAGAAAATAACTGTGAATATATAGCCTTTTGCTTTTGCTTAGCTTTTCTGCACAGTCAGGTTGGCGATTATTATGATTATACAAAATGTTCCATCCTGAGTCAGAGAGAAACATTTCCTCTGCGTGTTTTATATCTTTTCTTGTTTCTTTGATAATATCCAAATAACAGTCCCTGATAAAGCCAGAGTGCAATCATAATTTGGACATAAAACAGTTAATGCATTTCCTCTGAGTTTAATGGGCCTCTCGTCTCACACTTGACTCAGGGCCCTCAGCAGAAGTGATGCCGCAGTGATTACATTCTACCTGTGTTTCCCAAAGGCGTGCGAGTGCTGTGAAAGGATACTGAGGCGTGAAGTGCTTTTCACTCTCTGAGAGCTCCAAAAGACCTTCATGTGTTTCATCAGCAGAGTCAAATCGGCCCCTGCGTCATCTCCGAGCAGCTTCAGGAAGCAGCCATATCTGTGGACACAACAGATAGACTCAGATGTGCATGTTGTCATTGTGTGACATAATATTTGCTGAGTTCACAGTGAATGGAGTGAATCAGCAAACTCATCACAAGAACATGAGTGAGTATTACTATAAAGGGACTATATTGCAAGCTCTTAACTAGGATAGAATAAAGACTATTTAAAAAGAAGTTAGAGTGAGCTGTTTTACAATGAGGCATTTACTGACCATTATAAAACACTGACATTTTTACAGTATCTGCACACCAACATGTAATAATTTATGTAGTTTAATGTGACAAAGAAAAGTAAATGTACATATTGTGCCTTATATGATACAACTGCACAGAGGATTCTGGTTTTGCATGTCATATCTTTCTGGGAATGCCACATAAATTGTTTTGTTATGCTTTTAACATCCTTGAACCTGTTAAGATCTATTTTATTGACTGTGTATAAGCCTATACATGATACAAACAGATACAAAAAAGTAATGTTAGGACTGATCTAATTCAGTGGGCCTGCACAGTCATGGAATAATTATAAATTCATATACTGCAACTTTTTAATCTTAAACGGCAAGTTTGTGCATGTGGCACTTTTCTCAGCTGTGATTACTGTAAAAATGCAAACCTGACACTCCACAGAAGCCAAGTCAGCAGAAAAGAGCTTTTAGGAGGAGACTTATATTTACTTACTGTGATGTAGAGGCACCACTGAACTAAGCACTGAGTAGGAAAAAATTATTCCGATAATTTCCTAAAATGCGTGTTGACAGGCCTTGCTTTATGTTTCCACTATTACGATGGGTAGTGCTTGCGTAGAATTATTTCTTCTGTTTAGCATTTGTATCCATTTTGGTTTATGAGATGCTGCTTGTCACTCTAGGCAGTTTTGGTCTTACCTTTATTGCAGATGTCCCAGAAGGCCATTGCAGTCATTTAAGATCGCTTATGCTCCATAAACTAACATGGTGCTTACCTGAGACAGATGTTGATCCCCAGCTCCTCCACTGACAGCAGAGAAGCACTCTTCACTGCTTTCTCCTCCGCTGTAAAACAAACCAACATGTGTTTAATGCAGAATGAGCCAATCACCTCACACATACACAGGCTTTTAAGGGTGAAAAAACTGTTAAATGATTTCTAATGGGTGTATTACGAGGGACATATGACATAGCATCCCCCACAGCACAGAAACACTACAGATGTGATGTCATTTAGCAGTAGTTTTACAGCATCTGTTAAGTGTGGAGTTTAATTGTGATGTAGGTGATAGCAAGATATCAAGGTAACTCTGGGAATTCCTTTCAACACAGGATATAAGCAGTGCAATTAAAAGCAAATTGGACAATATCGGATAAATATGGATTAAGGAATGGAGTGAAAGCAACAATACAACAAAACAAAAATGTGTAGTAAAGAGTAGGGATGTATCAATAACCAAAATATTGTGACATGGCCAAAAGTAGTTGTAGTAGTTTATTTTCTTCAGTCATGTACTTAACAGACTGTTACAAATATTTTTCATAAAACTATAACCAAAGGGGTTTAGGCTGAAGTGAAATCACTTATGAATGCCTAACCTAAAAGTCTCAGAATAATATTGTGTCCAGTCCCAATATATATTTAATTATAAAGAACTACATAGACCATGATGCAGTTCATTGCAGCCAACATGAAGAAGAAATATCCTTTTTTTTTTTTTAAATCAGTAATTCATAACCAAAATCTTGTCAAGGTATTTGAAAAGCAAAAAGTGGCCTATTTACAATTGTATTAGCCTCTCGAAAATATCTCAGTATCATACCATCAGATGCATATCGGAAAAATATTGTGAGGTTGGAGTCCAAAGCAATACGTAGAGAAGGTTTCATCTGTGGTCATCTGGACTCTAAAGCCATTTTCAATTTCTGAAACTGGCTTGAACCACTGGGAATTTGTCCTATTCTGGTACCTTAGTCCAGCCAAAAGGGGGGCTGGAAGTAGGTCCATATGACCACTGATGAAACCTTCTCCACATTAAACCACTCCTGGACGAATGAAACATTATACCGGCTCATTTCCAAAGACCTGTTAAATATCATAAGGCAGACCAAAATTCGATCTATCATGTTGATTTTGACAAAGACAGTGCACATTAAAAACATTTCTGTATGGCTACGGATCGCAGCAGCTTTAAAGTAAGTGCTTATACGCGTGTGCCTACCATCTTAAGCAGTTACCGTCTACATGTGCATTTGTTCTGAGTTACGTGTCAACAGTGTTTTACCCTGTGTCTTAGCCTGTCGCGGCGTGTGGGATAAGCTTTGGGTTACATATGCCACAATAAAAGACATAATATGCTTTTTCTGATAGTTAGTAGTTTTGAACTTTAACATAAGTAGAACACCATTTTGCATTGTGTTTCTTGTAAACAGCAATACTGATCTGGAATGGTTTGATAATAAAAATGATGTGATGTGATGTGCTAACACTAGCTATACACCTACTTTCCAACTGCAAGGAGAAAATTATGCATAATATACAAAACCAATGAACTACAATTAATAAACCATCCTTGGCAACTTCAACTGTCAAGATCTGAATATAAGAAAGAAGTGATACTGAAATATTTTGGTACAGTTCGGAGATATTTCCTTTTAGCCTGTGTTTAGTTTATCTAGTTCTACCACTGTGAAATTAAAAATAAATGAAGAAAAACTAGGGATTGTGTTTGGGTCTTTGCAGCACGCAGCCATGGATCTGAGACTTCCATGGTTTGTTGAAAAATATCATCAGTCCAGTAATTAATCTGAGAGATATCATGGAAGCATCAAAACTTCCAATCCAATTAGCAAACTAATGATGTCAAAATATTTCATGGGAATATTAAAACGTCACCCGTAATCTACACACCATAGTGATAATTCAGCATTGTTAACGTCCACAGATCTGATCTGTGCTGCATGCTGTAATTACAGACCATTAAATCTCGGATTCTTTATGAAAATCAGACTTTGATGAGGTCACTCGCCATGGCCAGAAAACAGTGCATATTCCCTGTCCCTTATTTCAAACATATTAACATCCATAAAAAACCCTTCGCTGATAGCAATTACTGTCTAATGGAGATGAATGCTACCTCGTTATATTCTTTCCCTCCCAGAACCATTCATTTTTGTCCCCGCTGCACTGTTTTTGCATCATAACTATGAACATAATCATTTAAGGTGGCATGTGCAATGGATCTCTGAGGTTATTTGTGACTCTGAGCTCTCATTTGCTTTGAAAAACAACCATGGTTTTAATGAGGAATATTACAGCAACGCACCATATTGCTTTAGTCTGAATATTACAATGTTACGAGGACCTCGATAGGAAATAGAAACTATTCAAACCATATATTAGGTAAATTAGAATAGATCCATGATGTGAATGAACATACACAGACTTACAAAAACTGAGGATGTGTCTGGGACTGTTGGACATGGCCATTTGTTGTAAACAATGGTGCCATAGAACGTCTTCTAGTCCTTAAATGTGCACTTTCCTTAAATGTGATTGTTTACATGGAGAAAGTTACAGATATGAGGAGAGGCGATGCAAATTTTTAAAAGGTATTTTTAAATTTATGCAAGCTACAAAATGCACATTTAAAGTATATATTCTTAAGTATTGCTTTGCCTATATGTTCCACAGGATAGCATTATATTTATCTATCTCCATGGAAACAAGCTTGTGGCAATACTAGGCAGAGTTACAGATGTGAGGAGAGGTGATGCAGGTTTTCAAAGGTATTTTTTTTATTTATGCAAGTTAAAAAGTGCATATTAAAAGTGCATTCTTAAGAATTTTTAGCTATCCACATCCATATTTAGAACTGGATTCTGGATACTGAAATGATAATAGTAGAGACTCAAGGAATTTCATATGTATCCACTCCGAAAGTGTGGAAAGAAATGCAAAACACCTTTTAATATTTCAAATTGCCTTATAATTTTAGAGGGAGCACAGATCTTGACGTGAACCATTAAGATGTAAAAGTGTCTCTCTTTGCCTTTTCCTTGCCACCCAATTTCAGTGGGCAGCAGAACTAAATGAGATGGTTGGACGTGTGCCTGGGGGCCTGAAGACCGGAGATACAAGTCGGAAGAGTGGACTGACAGAGGTTAATACTTGGCAAATGAGTGGGCCCTTTGTTCACAATGGGAGCACTCCACTAGGGTAGAGAGGCTGAGACTGTAGCCCACGTCACTCAAAGCTTCTCCCCCGCGCACTACCCCGGTGCATTGTGGGCTACGACAAGAAGAGCCCTGACAGCTGCCTGGTCGCCTCTCTGACTCTTCAGTGGGAGGAATATTAAAAGGCAGAATGGAAGACGGCGAGCAGTCAAAGTGAAGAAGGGAAAAGGGAATCTACAGTAGCAACAAGATTTACAAGTATGAGGCAACTTTACAAATGGAATAGGAAATGTTGAATTTGATTAGACAGCTGCTGTGTATGAATATTGACAAATCTGAGTGAAATATTGTTATCAGAATTAAAATCTTTGTAGCTTGGTATCTTGAACACTTAATTAAGGAACTGTATGTAACCTGCACTCTTACAATTACAACTGAACCTGCATACACGTTTTTCTTGTTCTCAGTATATGGACAGGTCAGGATTCATGTGAAAGCTCAGAACCTCCAGGACTAGCACTAGGACTAGCACTGATTCATGATTTTCTGCAGGAGCTGGGGTTTAGGTAGTGACCTTTCAGATCCGAGAGAGGCCTTTTAGCTTTAAACTAAAAGGGCTTCTTGTCTGCCAAATCCATAATAACTCTGTATTTTTTACACAGATTGATATCATTCTGGTCTCTCTGTTGCATCTCAAGCCTGGTTAAATGTGATTGTGAAATGCATTTTTTTCAGTGACTCAGGGGTCACCTATGATTAGAAAATTTCTTTCAACTCAGATGAACAGAGATTAGTGCTTTCCTGATTGATTCTGTAGAAATCTCCAATGTTCTTTCAGCCCCCTGTGATATATTTTTCCTTTATTTTTTCCGATATGGACAGACTATGCATGTGCCTGAGTGGCTAATCCACCTGTCAATCACGCCCATTTAAAAACAGGGAGACTCACTGTTTGTTTACCTCACATCTGGGAACATGTTTAGTATATTCATAATGATTTTAAACTAGGATTTCTAATTTGATCATTATTTTCACCTAATATTATCCTTCACTCAGTTAAACTGTACCTGTAAAAAAATAAATAAAAAAGAATACAAAACAAATAAGATGAATTATCAATAAGGCTTGGCCATAAAGACCCAGTCACATTACAGTTATATTATACAATGCAAATAGTTTTAATATTCAGTTTATGATTGTTTTTGCTCTAACATTAAAAGTACATTTAATAGCGCCATAAAATCAAGACATAAAACGCAAGAATTAAATGACTACAGTAACAGTCACTTTATGCTTTGTATTACATGTAAATAGATACAATTAGACTTGACTTTATCATCAGGGCACGCCTGCTGTTAAGTCTTCATGATGAAATACTAATCACCATCAAACGTGACTACAGGTGATGTAAAGAAATGTCAACTCATTTAAGATGCCTTTTTCACTCAACTCATTGTGATTGCACAGATACTTCAGCCGCGTATGAATATGAAAAATATGTATTAGCCTTTTAAAAGAGGAAGTGTTTACTTGATGTTTACTAATTAGCAGATTTTCATTCTCGCACCCATCGGTCTGACTCACATGTTTATCCTACTGGCACATAAACAAATCATCCACTTTTATGGGATAAATAAGAACTTTGAGGCTCTACAGAGATATATAGCATTTCTGATTTTGAGATCATACAAGCTACTTTACACCACATTTATGCAAATTTACAAGAGCCAAATAAGAGCTAAAATTGTTTTTAGTGTCGTAATAGTGAGTGTTGTAATAGCAGCAGAAGCCACAGAAGAAGTAGTGAAACAAATTTAAATAATCTGTCATCTGATTAACAATGACCCTCACCAAAGTTATTTGTACTTAAAATAGTCTTTTGAATGTAACTGAGGAAGTATCAGTTAGGTAGGAAAAGAAAAACATTTAAACTGAGGTTCAGGATTTGATAAATAATACAACCTTTACAAACCTAATTAGCCACCAATTAGAGGACTTGAAAGTAATGTCCTGCTCTCTCGAAGAGCCCATTTGTGGGTAAAACTAGTAATTATTCCAATTTAATTTGAACAGCTTTTAACAAGATCAAAGATATGTGGTGCTGAGTAAAATTTGAATACAATGTGGGCTTGTTTGCTGTAAGTTTAATTAAGTAAGTATGCTCTGTTTAATCTTTAAGCAAAAAAAGGTTTCTTAACTTACCTTTGTACAAAGTTTGAGGAAAGAAGCATTCACAGTCTGCAGTGGACAAATGAGAAACAGCTTTTTCCAGAAGATTAGCCAAAACTGAGGAAAGAAAATAGAACACATTTATATAATGTCAGTTCAAACAGTTTTAAAGGGCCAATATTATGCTATTTTCTGATGTATGTTATAATGCTATGAACATTGACGTGTATTGGATTGTGTGTCTGTATTGTGTGTGTGTGTGTATACAAAAAGAATAGTTTGTATTCTTTCCTGCACTTATAAAAGATGAGTTTTGTGTTGTTCTCTGTAAATAGTTCTGCCGTCTTGTATCCTGTTCTATATGTAATAGGGTTAGGCAAAATAAGTGTTAAAACTTCAGCCTAAACCCCTTCAGTCTGTAGAATAACTTTAGTGATATGCATAAAATGTATAAGTTCTGTGATAAGTCATTGCAATATGATGTATGATTATGTGAATTGTTAACTAAGTAACTAATAATGTTGTTTCCTCATCAGAAACATAACTTATTGTGTTTTGTTTCATTCGCACATGTTTAACACACAAATCCTGCATATTTAGGTTGAGCTCTTCTCTCAAACTGAAAACACTCTGTTCCACCTGGTGATGTCACATGGTAATAGGAAGCGTGCCACTGTGTTTATAACCTCCATACACTTTCATTATAATGATTTGAATCATTTCAGCCCTGGAATTTTGAGCTTTGGAGATGATAGACTAATTACTCTTACTCAGACGTGTGTGAATGAAACAAAACACAACTCCAGGTATGTTTGTGATGAGGTAACAACATCATAACATGGTTAAAAGCTCACGGGAGTCAATTTGGCATGATATAAGACCTTTAATGACACTGAAGATTTTTTTTTCTTCACATTTTGAGTCATCCTCCTAATCTGACTGTCCTAATCATTCACCATTCAGACCCATGGCTATCCAGTTGATTTCAGGCATTTACAAATCTTGCTTACATCCTATTACAATACAAAACATAGACTGCTGTGCTGAGACCAGTATTGGTTCTTGTGCAGTGAGACTTGGGTATTGCAGTCTCCATCTGTGGACAATGCTCATGTGCGTTTATGGCCTGACTGCTCCTGAGTAGGCCCTAATGGTGTGGTCTTGCACTGCAGTGTAAGCAAAGCATGTAGCCACTGGGAGCACTACATAGGCACATAAAAAAGGTAGAGAAGGAATAAAAGAGAAGGGTAGACATCATGAGTTTTATGATTATTCAACAGAACAGTCTGCTGTCTATTACTGAGGTAATTTGATTGGAATTACTTTTTTTTAAGATGGCATAACACAGATGTGGCATTTAAAATATAGTTAGAATAACAATTTTCAAATTTCTTTCTGCAATTTCAACTATTTCAAATATTACATCTAATTTGTTTGACACAAGAAGAGCAAGACAATTTACATTACATACAGTAGTTTATAAGGAGAGCTTAAAGGTAAGGTGGGTTCGCCTCCTGCTTGTCTCCATGGTGATTAACTTGCTTTGCCTAGAATGTTCCACAGTATGGGATTAAACATGTCTTGCATTTATTCAACTTTAGGCTCCGCTCTCCAAAGATCAAACTTGTATAATGTCATACAGTGGAACTTTCCAAGCACAATAATATACTTACAGACACACGTAAGGCATGTGGCTTCGACCAGAAAAGTTACAAAGTGCATCATTAAACAGCCATAAGGCCATAAACCTTTCATTTCAAAGGCGAACATGCTACTCCCAGTCACTTAAAAGTCCCATAATCATCTTTTTAAATTGCTTTTTGATTGATAAACTTTTTTCATTTTTGTGTAGCATCAGATGATAGCTATTAAACTGCACTTTCCATTCGGTTACATCGAAGAGAACACTCATGCCGCATATCTGATGATTATTATTTTTGTGGTAGGGCATTCGATTTTCCCCAAGTATGATGAATATACGCTTATCTAATCGTAAGTCACAAAAAGTGTCTCAATTGCTCCAAAATTCTTGTGGTTACTGACTACTCATTCTTAACAAGATCTGATCTAACCGGGGACAAGACCCAACTAAATGAATCTCATTGGTATTCTGTTAAGGCGAACTAATTAAGCCATCATTACTGACAAGATGGAGGGGTATTGAACACTTGAGCATTTCTAATCATGATCGCCTGATACTGTACTATGGTTAATCATTTTCATTTTTCTGCTGAAAAGAAGGCTGACAGAGATACAAGTGAAAATCAGAGCTAATAAAATACTTCAGAAATTGCTTGTTTAGTAGACGTCACATAGAGTCTCCTTATAATAATAACAAATGACGCCAGAGTAATTTTTAGAATTTAAATAAAAGCTTAACAAATATCTGCGTACGATTTAGTGAAAGGTCTTAAATGAGCACAGGGCTTGCTTTGAGTCCATAAAAGATGTAATCACGGTACAGTACATGCATTAATGATGTTATTGCCAACGCACTCCAATCTAGATGCATTTTGAATAGGAATCATTAGAAAAAAAATAGAAGAATGTAAAATGGAACTGATGATGGGTGCTTCAAAAATTCATGAATGTAGAATGCAGCTAACGCCGTATGAAGAGGCAGGTGGCTTTATTTACAGAAATATAATATAATCCCTGTGGCTCTTTCATTCCTGTTATTATCACAGTGAATATTAAGCCCCGAAAGGAAAGGAAATTACTTTTAAAAATTTTACTGTGATTTAATGTATTTTAGACAAATCTAAATGTGCCTTTTATGGTTGAGAAGAATATAAGTAGAGCGTTTGCTTACAGTGAGTGAAGGTTAATATTAGATGTTTTGGGGATAAAGTTTGAGAAGCATAAAGGTTCTGTAACTGTTTTTTACAATCTTTAAAAGGTGAAAAACAGAACTAGCTGATTTTAAACGGCTATTCTAGATTTACCTTATACATTCTGGGCATCCTATAATTCAATAATAACAATAATTCACAGTGTTGAGTTTAAAAGCACTTTCAGAGACTAGAACAACTAGCATGGTAACGCATACTTCCTGATTATCGGACATTAAAACGCTTTATAATTACAGATACAGGAAATGGTGCAGAGAAGAACCAAAGATGAGATTTAATGATTTTGTGAAAAAAGAGCTGGCATTACATGGACATAGAGTATTTGTTGTGGTAATCACCCAAAAGAGTAAAAAAGTAATGAACAGATGGAACTGTAAAATAACAATTTGTTTTTTTTGTTTTTTTATATTCAAACTAAAATAACTAACTAAATCTGTTTGCCTGATCAAGGCCTAGAGCCGAAACTTTGCACAGTTTGTCCTAATAAATCTCACAATTTCCAAGTAAGTCTGTGTGTGGGATTTTTCTCTACATTCAAACTAAACAATTTCAGAGCAAGAGTTTTTGCTGGTGTAGGTAAATGAGTGAACATACAAATAAATAAACCAAAGTATACATTAAAAGATTGAAGTAATATGAAATCTTTATGTTTATGAGTAGTATAAGTGAATCTGTGAGTGAAGTGTCGCGGTGTAGCATCTGTTATTTCCTTACCATCTCCGGTTAGCACAGTGGGCGCCTTTGCCATAATCCTGCGATAGTGACTTCTGCACTGCTCCATCCAGCTCTCATCACTAATATCTGCAGACGATGCCAGGAACACACTGAGCTCAGGATCTGCACAAGACCGAGAGAGAAGTCTATTGAAACTTTCCCTGATTTAGCTGGGAATGTCAGAAAAAATAAAGGAGAACTGATTTAGATGGAACTACAGAAGGTGAGGTGATTTGTGCTCAAGTCCCTCTCAAATAACATTACAGTCACAAGCTAGCTATCTTTAGCCAACAGTTTTTCAGTAAGTCAGTCTTTTTGTTAAAAATCAATCACCTAAACGGGACCGTGAACGCTCGTATTGATCACAGGCTCCCGAAAATGTGCTGTTTAAATCCATTTTGTTTTTGTTTTTCTTGAGTTTTCAGACACTCTTAAAACTTATTTGGCACTGTTTGCTAAAGTGTGCATTGTTTCTCCTAGAAATAAACTAATAGGATGTAATGATCCAGTTGTAAATATGCTTTGTACCTGAAGATATTTGATCAGTCTCTTTCAGCTCCAGAGTGTAGCAGCTTGGGACAGGGTAGCAGCTAAACAAAGGCCAGGGAAAGGGGTCCTCTCCCTGCTGGAAAAAGTTGTGAATTACATACAACAAATGCAATAGAAACAGAGCGAATACGTTTGAATTATCTTTGGTTACTTGTTGTTTAGCCCCCTTTAGTGGAATGATTTATGAGTTTGCTTTTGATTCACTGCTGCAAGTCTCCAAAGGACTGCATTGTTGGCTGAGAAATGGAACATGTCCGTAGGTGGATGGGGCTGGATTGTTAGCTTTTCTTTGGAATGTAATTACCCCCAAACTGACTGATGACTTGCGCACGTATTTTCATAAATCGTCAAAACAATGTATTGGCAGAGGTTGTGGATAAATTGTAGGTAGATTGTCAGTTTTGGTTGTTTTTCCATGTGTAACCTTGTTGGACCCAATGCTGCAATTTGTCAACAGCCACTGCACTATATAAAGCAATCCAAAACAGTTACATGATTACATGATATATTCATGTCATGATTATTTTAGATACTACAGAGATTAGGGCATATCTAATACAGTCTTATCCTAGTATTTGCATCTAAATCAAAAGTAATTTTCACACCCCAGAATCAAATCCTTTTCATATCCTTTCTGTGACCTCATCTTAATAAATTATTTTCAGAGGAGAGTCTGTAAACAACGCCTAAATAATTGATAACTTTGAACCAAAACATGCTGTTTCACACAACATTCCAACAGCTGCTGGAAATCATTAGGGCAACTTCGAAAACCAGAAGCCAAAATATATTAATATGCTAAATTGGGTCCACTGAACACTAATATACTGGTGAATTTTAAGTTTAGTTTTGATTGAAGATGCAGGAGTGTAAGTGCATACTCTTGATTGTGGTTGGTTAGCTTAGGTACATTATGCAACTTTTCTGGTGGAAGATGTTTTGCCAAGAATATTCCACAGTATAGCACCTTGTCATTTATTTTTTTATTACTGGTGTTTTAATTGCTGGAAAATACCTTGAAAAACATGCATTGTTACTGTGAGTGGGATTGAGATAAATTAAATATAACCTGAAAAAAATACATGGAGCATCTTTAAAGCCTGACATGTAGAGACAAAAGCACAATGAATAATTTTGATTCAGCCTTAAAGATCTCCTAACATATCTCCTTTATATGAGGAAAGGAAGTCTGTATAAGTAACATTGTAGTCACAGCTGTAAAACAAGGAGAAGATGTAAGAGCACTCTGCTAACCACTCTGCCACTATGTACAAGTCAAAATCAGTAAACAAAGTACTGACCTCTTGTAAGGAGCGAGGAGGGAGTTTTCTTTCTGAAGCACCTCCAACTACACTCACACAAACCAGCACGTAGTTCCTCTCCACTGATAAACTGTCCAGGATGATCTCCCTGTGATAAAGACAAACATTTTAATTTATTTATGAGAAAATCCTGTTATTTTTCTTTGGTATTTGTTAAAATCGTGTTATTCACTGGTACCTAGGCATTTAATCAGAATTTTGTGCAGTTCTAGTTTTTGTAAATCAGATATACTCAATTACATTTTATTATTTGGTAAATTTTTGTTCTTAATATGTGATAAAATGGTACCTGAAGCAAAAATTATAGGCTATAATGCATGGATATTTTGTGCAAGACCTCTACTGATTGCACATTATATCACATGTATGTTTTAAAGGGCCCATCTTATACTATTTTCTGATCTATGTTATAATGTTGAATCAAAACATACCTGGAATTGTGTTTTGTTGTTCATTCACACAGGTTTAACACACGAACCCTCCAAATTTAGGCTGAGTTCTTATTTTAAACAGAAAACACTCTGTTCTACCTTGTGGTGTCATGTGGTAATAGACTTTGACGTTAAACTCCATACACTTTCACTAGAATCATTTGGGTAATTTCACCCCTGGAATTGCCAAGTTCTACTAAACAAAAGGTAAAAGGTAGATGTTAACTTGAAAACTACAGTTTCACGACATCACAAGTTGGAACAGGACATTTTGAGCTTTGGAGATATAGAAAGATTAATAATGAAGGATTACTCAAACATGTGTGAATGAAACAAAGCACAACTCCAGGTATGTTTTTTTTTTGAGGCGGTACCAGTATTATAACAAGGCTTAAAGCCCGCAGGACTCAGTGTTGCATAATGAATGTCCTTTAACCTTAATATATGAAAAACTCGACAGCTGTAGGTGAGGATTTGACAATTTTGAGCGTTCGGATGCTGAGGTGAAGGTGAAGTGGTCGAAATGAGAATATAGGGTACCGATGCCAGTGGCCATTACGGGAAGAGAGCAGGAGAGGGGCCAACAGCAGAAAATAGAGGAATAAATCATCACCATCAAGACCTGGCCAACACTCCGACATTTGATGTGGCCTGGCATTTCACGGCCTCTTTACAATTCAGCGCCCGGCTCCAAACTTCTGCCAACCTTCTGAGACAGCCTCTTTAACACCCACTCACACAAATGCACTCTTCTTATTGTTTCTGCTGTACTTTTTTATGCACAACCACCAAGGTAAACAAACCAATAGTATTCTGTCTGTATTTCACATGTAAAGTGTTATTTGAAGGTTAGGCTAGGAGCTCTGAGTGAGAGTTGAACAGAGGTGGGTAGAGTGGCCAAAGATTGTACTCAAGTAAGAGTAACATTACTTTACAATAACATAATATAGATATTGTAGACTAATACAGAAATATAAAGTAGTGGACCAAGAAATTACTCAAGTAAGAGTATGAAAGTATTTAGGAAAAAATAAGAGAAACGTCTGATTTATAATTTAACTTGCTGTAATTGGAACAACAAAACAATAAAATAATGCACAAAATCTCACAAAAATTAGACAAACTAAATCATATCTGAAGGAGAGTTGCAAACAGTGTTCAAATAATTTCATATTGTCAACATAAAGCTTTTGTTACTTGTAAGACTTACTCACAGTGGGAAGAGTAACCAACATTTTTACTGAAGTAAGAATACTACTGATTGCTTCAGTAAAACATTTAAAGTAAAAGTAGGCCACCAGAAAAGTACTCAAGTAAATGTAACTCTAAGTGTAACCCACCTCTGGAGTTTAATGAGTGAAAACCAAAGAGTACAAAAAATAGAAATGGACAATACTTTTGGCTGAGTGCAAAAAAGCCAAGCACTGTGGAGAAAAGGCTTTAAAAGAGGCATTCATTGGTTGTAAAAGCATATTTTTGTTTTATGTTATTGCAGCAGAAGTGTTGCAAACAACTGAATAATACATATGCAAACTGTAATGTAGATTTTTATGTGGAAAATATGTTTGTGAACAATTCTCCAACTGGGAAAAGGCTTTTAGGACAGAATAGATATGACCATTCATCTTACTCCAGGCTCCAGAATATGGTAAGGTCCAAGAATCAGTGGACTCCCTGTAAGATCCGTTTCCTCCGTCTGTGAACAACAAACCCTGAGGAGAGGCACCAATATCCTTCTGAAGGCTGTTTCCCTCCTCAATCAAACAGCCCTGACACGGAATGACCTGACTCTTCCTTCCTGATCCTGACCCATTCTTCTGTTCACTTCTACATCAAGACTACTCAACGTGTTTAAATTGCTCCTAAGGAATAAATAAAGTGATCTGATTGATTGATACGCAATGCAAACATGAACACGGTTTAAAATAAATCGTTTAAGCTACCCTATTATTAGTGTTCTTTTAGTGTGAGTTGGAGTCTCTACAAGTGGATCAACATGTAAAATATCTACATTTAGAGTAACTTTCTGGCTCCTTTATTGCACTAGATTTTAACATTTATGTGCCTTATCCTCTCCATAACAGTATAACCAAAGCAGAAGGTGCGGCAATAAAAGTTTTCATATGATAAGATGAGAGAATATATGTGGGAGTACTAAAAGTTGACAAAAACAGGGGTTGTCAACTTTGTCAACTTTCCTTATAAGCAATAGTTGGTGTACTCTGATTGGGTACTATGCTCTATTAAGTAATTAGCAGTAGAAGCAGTATAGGAGTGGGCCTGTGATAATAATTACTTCATTACAACATTTCGTTAAAATGTGATAGAAAGAACTATATTTTTTGAAAGAACTTTATTTTTTGCTGTAAGTGGAACTTTTTGTAAGTATTTTTTTTTAAACAGATATTTGGGATACTTTGAGGCACTATAGCTCATCAAATTTTGCTATTGCGGCATGGCCAAGAAGTAGTAGTAGTGGTGGAAGTAATATCTGTATTATTATTGATACTTTGCAGTGACATCATGCTGGCGTACTCTTACTGTAAGTTTATGATGGAATCTTCAAAAGTTATGATGGTGACAAAATGCACACCTTAGCAAACACTGCCAATAAAAGTTTTAAGATTGTCTGAAAACTCAAGGAAAAAAAAAAAACGGATTTAAACAACACATTTTCAGGAGCCTGTGATCAACGTGAGAGTTCATGGTTCTGTTTAGATATTTAGGAGAGTTGTATAACCACACAAATCAGCTCACCTGTCAGTCAGTTCTTTATGGTCAGACTGTGTTAAAACAAAGATCAAATTAAGGTCTAACTTGAGTAACAGAGCTTCAAACAAAGCAATGCCTATAGTTAGCACTAAACCCTTAGGGAACATCAGCTGCAAAGTATAAATAGTTGAGGGATACTACATGTATTTTAATCTAACTGTATGGATGTGTGTACCCTTTGCCATTGCCCATCTCGGCGACATTTTCCTTTTGCCTCTGTAGCAGCATGGAGCAGATGTTGTACTGGCTCTCCAGCAGCAGGAATGTGTCCAGATTACAGCAAAGCGCACTGAGAAGCCTGCACACAATAATATACACAAATTCATACAAAACACAAGAAATGCAAATATGTTAAGAAGACGGCTGGCTGGGGGAGATATTGTAGTAGCGCTTTCAAAATACAAACGTAGTGTAGGAACAAAGCAGACATAACTTCATTTGTTTTTCCGATTTCCCTAGGCCTTTTTGTGTGTGTCTGGACTCGAGTGCTGGATCAGTCAACTGTTTTTTTTTTCTCCAAATGCCAACCGTAGCCAATTGGAGGCTTTGTTAAGAAGGAGCCCTTGGGAGAAGCTTCATGGTTCATTTTCCGTAGCTGGTAATGACACTGAACTTAAGCAGGCTGTTAATCTGCCACAGCCTTTAGAGACACAAGAGAACACGGCCGAAAGATACTGATGAGTTTTTTTTATCCCTGCTGGTACAAAAATAATCAAAGCAGACCAATTAAAATACAATGCAAGATTTCTTAGATAACCTTCACATAAAGCTGTTGTGATGTGCCGATTTTGTTAGGATTGGTCAAGGCTACTTCAAACCTAATAAAGTCCAGAATTACTCAGTGAACTCAACCTGCTTTCATTTCTTCTGTTAATATCTGTAGGGAGGGTGTGGTTTGTTATCTCAAAGACAAAAGTCATTTAATAACATAGGTTAAAAAACATATGCATTGACATTAATTTAATTTTAAGTCAACTATTTATCTTACAATCTAGATCAACTTAAACCCCACCCCTACAGGTATGTTTGTCATGATTTCAGAGGTATGCAGTGACAGATTTTAACCATAGGTGGCAGCACACACTTGTTTTTTTACACTTTTAAACCCTAAAGCTGCTGACTAACTTATATCAAAATGAGAAATGAACAGTACAGAATGCAACTTAAAACCTGCTTACAGAGTTTATTGGCAAAAACTTTATTTAGTCTTCAGTCCCACTCTAACAATAGCATAATATATCAGATAATATGTTTGCATTTCTTTTACCTGAAGACATTTTATGAAAAGACAACAAAAGACATCTAATTTACACATATTTCCATTTTCAGAGATAAATCAAGAAAATTCATTCACAAGGCTTCTGGGATAATAGGGTTTATGCAACGGCTTTGTTCAACACCCAATAATTCCCTCTATTTGAGCACCTTAATTTGAACACAGTTTCAACAAAAGAGCATTAAAATAAAATAAATGTCAGGCTTATTATGTTGTTAGTTTCGCAAAATGCCATTTCCATTCCCCATTCAGTGTGAGCATGTGCAGTGAATGCGGACAGAATATAGGATAGATTTCCTGGTCTGATGGTTGGTATGGGCTGTGCGTTCGGGGCCATTGTGGTAAACAGCTGTTGGATTTGCCGGTGTGCTGGGCAGTGACTGGGAGCAGTTTGAGTGACGTGTTCTCTCTGTGATTCTGACAGCAGCGCCGCGAGAGGCTGAGAGGCTGTCAGGCCCCGTGACCTGCAGAGCCTCATACACACACTACCAGGACAGGACGCACTTTGTCAGTCAGATAGGGCCTTAGTATTAAGTGGAGCGAGACCTGGCTGTCTGCACGGCGCTGTTAAATATACAAACAACTGTAGTACTTCTTATTTCTATCATAAATAAACAGAGGTAGGTAGTACTCAGGTATATGTATTTGAGAAACTTTTTAAAGTACTTTTCGGAGTACTACATGAGTCATATTTTATTGAAGTAGTACTCTTAGTTAAGTAAAAACATTTTGGTTACTCTTCCCACTTCTTTATGTTAAAATTACTGATTTCAATTGATCTGAACATTTGTAATTCTTGCTCTTAGTTTTTCTGCTTTTTTGTGTTACGTCCAATGACACTGATTCATAAAGGGGACAAAAGGGAACTTTTTGGTGGAGTGTCCGCAACCTGCTTCTCACCATGTTCTGTATTTATCTTACTTAGCTTGCACTGTCTTTTTAATTAGAGTTGTTTTTCTGCTTAAAATTACTCTGTCTTGCCTCTACACAGATCTGAACTGTGTATACAGTAATGAGTATCATGTCTTACACTTAATGTATGTGCTGTACTCAAAGGGAAATAAAAGGGCCACAGTGTACACTATAGAAGAACTAGATGGAGCTGCCGTTGTCATGACAACAAAGAGGCTTTTTAACAACAAGGGGAATGGACTGTGGATTTTAGTTCTCATTAGGCTCTGGAGATCAGCAGAGAGGAAAGAGAGACTTATATTGTACATACGGTTTGTGCTTAAGATCAGTGTTGCTTGACGACGGCACATGTGTTCACATCTACTACAAGCAGGAGGGATATTATTAATAGATGTGTACAGGTAAAGGCTCTGACCTTTCACTGAGTATAAATATTTCAATTGTTCTTGCAGGAAATGTATTACAGTTTGGTAAGTGACTTTTACCATTGAATAAAAACAAACAAAAGTCATATGAGGCAGCCTAGAAAACAAATTACCCATCTGGAACAGCCATGTTTTATTCATCGTGTGCTATACGTGACATATCAACAACTGAGCAAATTAACCTGCAGCCCTGGAACTCTCCAGAACGTAACACTGGGGCTCTCATGGAAAGGTGAGTAGGTGAATTCAAGCCACCAAAAGACAAAACAGAGGAGAACTTGTACAACTGTATAACATTGTGTTTTGATGTTGATGTAGCCGACTGTGTTTCAAAATGCATATAACAGCAATATTAAAAAAAAAAAAAACATCCAAAAAATATTGTAGATTCTGTCATGTGTATGTCAATGATCAGATGGGTCGTAAGTGAAAGGCCTATAAGCCAGTTCTCTGTCAGTAAAAGCATGTGGTTTGGAGCAGAGTTCAGGCTTTAAAAGAAGAGATTGTTCATGAAAATAATGTACCATATGAATGCAATTTGTTTTAATAAGACATAATAAAATAAACTCTGAAAATTTGATCAATCAATGAGGAAAATTGCTGTTGTTTTTTGTCATATCGCTCATTCCTAGTAGAAATATTCACTCTCGCCCTCTGAGTTAAGATGCGGTAATAGAGTGCTCACTGAGTGTGATACATATTTTCTGTATATAACATATGATGATATTTTGCAGTGTTTTACCCATGTTGCCAGACAGCATCAAGCCAGATCCAATTGATTAATCTAGGGCCAGTACTGTGACATTGCGTCTAAATGGCATGCACAGGACAGAATAAATGAAGCTGGTGAATGGTAAACTGCTCCTTCAGCAAATAGTGCAGAATAGGAACAGGGAGGGAGCAGGCAGCGTGGTAATAGACAGACTCGCTGACAGAGACACACACTGTAAGCCTCTGAGACCTACAAGTCAATTCAAAAGTAGCCACCAAAGCATCAGCAGCACAAGGATAAAGAAGACATGCAGCGGATGTGACAGGCTCAAAGAGAAACTTATGGTCCTAAATAGAGTCACTCAGTGTATGCTACTGTCAAAGTCTCACTGGAGTAGCCACAATTTTAGCCTTGAAGGAAACAGTTACACTAAAACAATTTTATTCATACAACACATCTATTTATGCAATTTGATGAAAAAATAAATATGTAACGCACAGAGCACAATATTTGAGAGGTCTGTAAACTGAAGTTCTACATGATACTCTAGAATTAGGAAAGTGTGTTTTTTGATTTTTGCTAGGGGGGGTCCTAACCCTTTTCATGACCATGGAAATTGATCTTGAAGCAAAAAAAGTAAAATAAAATGTTGGTGTGTATAGCTTTAAGTGTAACTCCCAGGGAATCTCTGTGTCTAAAATCAATAAAGATCAAATTACACATGACTTGGATTTATATTGTGCTTTATAAGCTTAAAAGCTTCTCCAAGCACAATAGTGGGACACTATTCATTTCCTCTCCTCTGGCTGCTAATCTGCACAATGGTATCTCCAGCACAAACCAAATTCGTTGTAGTCCCAATCAATACATTCAATCCTAGCTACAGTTCTGACCCTATAACCTTAATCCAGCTCTTCCATATAAATCAAATTAAAGTAAAAAAAAATATAACTTGTCACCTTTGTCCTCCCTCCTTCTTAATACAATATATTCAGAAATATAGGTTCACAAAGCCTGGCTTATCTGCACAGATCTCTTCATCATTTCAATAGTGGGTAATCAAAGTCTAAAGAACTGTGTCAATCTGCCATTGCTGGGGGCTTACGAGTGACAGTGTGCGTGTGGTTTGTGCAGTGGCCAGGTGCTAATCTCATATTGTGTGTGTTTCCTCGCTGGTGTTAAGCAAAATGAAAAAAATAGAGTTGAGCCTCACCTCAGGCCAAACGTGTGAGATTGCTCAAAGTGGAACAGAGAGTGTATCTTGGCATCTGAATTCACAGCAATCAGCCTGTCAATCAGATCCTGTAGAGCAAAAAGAAGAGGTTGTGAAGAGGATCGCAGTGGCTCAGGTGCAAAACTGTTGTTATCAAGATTATGGCGGAAATACACATTACAGTGCGTTGGCTTTATGTATGGATTTTTGAAAGGATATAAAAGGTCTGCATGTGGGTGGGGAGTGAATGTGAAGTGCAAACATGCCCTCTAGTGGCTTGAAGAGGCACTACAGTGGAGTATTAAGCGATACAAAATACTGTAGACTCACTAGGATGGATGTAGGCATCTCTCTCAAAGTGTATTCATCCTTGTTGGCTAGAGTTTGACGCCCTAGCAGTTCCCACACAGAATGGGAAGAGGAAAGGAGGTTGACCAAAGACAGGAATGACTAGGGAGAGGAAACACAATAAAAACATTTAAACCAATTATCACTTTTTTACAAAACAAGGAAAATCATTTATTGGATGCAAAACTTTGAAGATTCTTTATAATGTTAAACTGACTCTCATGATCTTTAAGTCATGTTAGAAACATACCTGGTGTTGTGTTTTGTTTCATTCACACATGTTTGAGAAACCCTTTATTAGGCCATCTGCATTTCCAAAACTGAAAAAGCTCTGTACTACCTTATCATGTCATGAAGTGGTAGTTTTTAAGTTAACAGCCACCTTTTCCCTTATGTTCAGCAAAGATTAGAAATTCCAGGGTTAAAATCATCCAAATGATTCTAGTGAAGGTGTATGAAGTGGAGCACTTCCTGTATAACCACATGACGTCACAAGGTACAACATAGATCAGAAAGTAGTGTCATATGGGCTCTTTCAATATTATGACTTCTGAAACCAAAAGGTAGTTGGTGATATCTTAGGCTGACAAACAAAGGGGGAAAAGATAGGTGAGATCATTTGTGAATACAGTAACAAAGCAAGAGCACTCAATCTATAAACACTGAGAGCTAAAACAGTCTGTCAACTTATTTAGGTATATTTTTCCATATGTTATGTCTTACCAAATGTTTCTTTCAGAGAAAATTGGTTTTGGGAGTGCTACATATTATAACAAACACAGAATGAATGGCTTCCATCTCCTCTGGATGTGAATGCTTTCTCTAGATGAAAAGGACCATTGATATACAGAGCCAAGAGGCAAAATACAAAAAAAACTGATGTTAGTGGAAACTGCAATAACTGGAAATAAGCTTTAATGGATTTGAATAAGGATAATGCATCAAAGGAATATAGCATAAAGGTGAATTTTACATAACAGTAACTTCCATTTATCAGCTGAAAGCTAAGTACAACAGTGTTCACGGCTAATAATACTCATACGCTATGCATTTTAAAACTTATTCTTACATCTTTTCCTGGCTGTTTGATGTATTAGACAAGCTTCTCTATTCTTTTTTTCATGAGATCAAAATGAAAAAGACTTTTTTACAATATAAAAGTAAAAGGATTTTTTTTAATGCTACCACTCAGGATCTTGAGGTTGAAAAAGTGTACTTGGAATGTGTCAGTCAATAGAGATTATAGTCTGTACAGCTGAAGGTTGGTTGTTCATAATCACGTGCTCTCCTTCACTGAGAGAACTGACTTGGCTGCTGTCAAAAGCAAATATGGCACACTATGCATCTGTAATGCTTCAGATAAATAGGCAAACTAGTGTGTTCCAGCCTGTTATCTCTTTGAGACTCAGCACTAGTTTAACTTTTACTCTGCTGTTCTATTTTCACAAATGCTGCCTGCCTTGGTATATAGATCCTTGGTTAGCTGAGTATCTGATGACAAAGTTCAGGGTTGTTTGTGGGTTTCCAGTCAATTTCTTAAAGGGAAAAAAATATATATATCGTACATGTGTTCAAGTTCAGTTAGAACTATCTTATTGTTCAAACATATTATAATCACAATTTCAAATGCCATTATAACTCTTAACATCTGCAATCATAAAAAATCAATCACTATAGTAATCCAGAGAGACAATGTGTTAAATGATCCGTGAACAGATTTTGACCTAAAAATGTATAACTGTTATTTTTTTTTTTTTACACAATATTAGGATTTATTATTTGGAGTTCTTACAGTAGCAGAAGCGAAACTTGTGGCACACAGAGAAACAGGTTTAAATTTTACCTTTAGGCAGCTTCGGTCAATAGGATCCATAGGGGTTGGTTTTGGACGAACAACTCTTACATCTTCATTCCCACATTCCAGGACTGACCATAGCTCAATCACCAAAGCCCGAATAAAACCTGGACAAGTTGAGTATGAACACAGTTAAAGCAAAAAAATAAAACATGTCCAACGTCAAAACTGTTTTTTCACCTGAGCTATTTAGAGCCACCACTCCAGGAGCAGTCGCTGCAATCTGTGTCACCATCACCCCATATCCAAACTTTTCACAACGACTCACCTACAAGAAACACCAGTACATATAAAAAATGTATATACTGTATATATAAAGCAATTTTTTGATGATGATGATCTGTCAAATAGTAAAAGACCATTTTAAGGACAGGAATGCAACTTTGCTGAATTCATAATCAGATTAGACCTCTGCTGGCATACCATGTTACAACTACGGACAATAAGCAGAAACCATTTTGTGAACTGATTTCGAGTCCTTCTAAACACGTCATTAATTAACAGCACCACAATACAGCTAAAAATAGACAAAATATACTTACATTCAATAATTTAAGTGAAATACTAAACTGAGGGTAGCAATTATAGCAGTGCACAAACAATGGAAGCAAATTAGGCCCAGAGGGAATTAGCCAAGGTCTGCAAAGGCTGGCTATGTGCATGTCTGCAATATAAATCAGGAGAGTGTACCCCCTGTGCAAGCTAAGAGCAAAATGAGACGATCAAAAATCAAACTGTCCTCAGAGGTTACACAAGTTTAGAGAATGCATTTGTCAATTAAAACTGGGCTGTGTTTTTTGAACCGAGAAACCTCATTGTGAATGTAATGGATAATAGATTGATAAGTCAACAATAGAACATCTACGGTTTCTACAACAGCCTTCTGCAATAATAAACTTTGGCCCTCTGATGCTATCGCCCATGATTAAAATCAGCCTTGTGCCAAAGTGAATGTCTGCAGGGCATCCATAAATGTGATAAAATAGTACCACTAAACTGAGTCTATATCTGCTATAAAACTGCATTGGACTTCCAGTGAAACTTGTCTGGGCTTAAACAACAGAGTTGAATAGTAATAAGGAAGAAAGACACCAAATGAATGCAGCAGTGCACTCCTCCATAATTTCCTCAAAAAAATCATGCTTTGATTCCGATCAGTAAATGCAAAATTAAAAATAGATCCTTATATCTTTTTATGCATTGAATAAACCACAATCTTTTCATAATACTGCTTTATGAAATGTGTCTGCAATCATTTAACAAATCAGACATATAAGTGCTTCTGGATAACCTTTATATGACCGAGTACCTGCAGCTTTTTGGTAAAGCGTGAGAACATGTATCCCACACACTCATTAATAGCCCCAGTCTGTTGCAGAAGTAGAAGACCTTTAGGAGTCACTGCAAAGTTCAGTAGGCTGTCCAAGATGGTCTCCTCCCACATGAGCCTGTTCCAAAGCAAGGGAAAAACATGACATAACATGGTGCTTACAACCACGGCTTTAATGGCAAATTGTGCAGTGTTCTAATGGTAAGTGACAGGAGTTAAAAACTATCATTAGATCAATTTATTTTGCCCTTCATTTTAGTTCTGTCTTCTAACTTCTACTGATTGTCTCAGAGCTGCTTTTATCTCTTTAAGGCAAATTGTCCTCATTATAATCTCCATAGTTCTAGAGCAAAGATATATTATTATTGCTTTTATCTTTCACTTTAAACATCAACTACGCTATTTAAAAACAATATATAGTTGTAACTGTCAGTGTTACTAGAGATTAATCATGGTGTCAACATAGCACAGAGGTAATTATTTCGTATCTAGCAATCATTGACCACACTTATTTTAAATGAATACTACACTATAGAAAATTATAGAATTTATATGTGTTTATCTTTCAAAACTAAAAGTATTTATGTTTACAGTCTACCTTTGTGTACAAAAGTAATGAATATAAATCTGTTATTTAATGCCATGAAGATAGTCTTACGTGTTTTCACGATCACTGGACAATTCTTGATTGGTTCCGGGTGTTGGAGTCTGAAGCCCTTCTCTGATCTAAAATTAAAAAATAAAATAAATAAAAACTCAAATACTATGCACAACTTCAGTTTACATTATTCGTGCACCGAGGTCAGTGCCCGACCGGATGCAACACTAATAGTTGATTTTATTTTGTATAAAAAATGAAGTATGGTTGAGTGAAAATCTTTTTTCCTTCTAGATAATTAATAACGGGCCACTGCCAGGATATTAGCTCTTCTCATTATCTATGAAGCTCAGTTGTGTGTTATGCAGATGTAATGCGGTCACCTGTCTCCAGGCTGTGGCCAGAGCTTTGTGCAAGCCGTAGGGTCGGAGCACCTGCAGACCCTCACAGGTGTTGTACATCTGTCTACACACAAATATGAAGGCGCCACATAAAGAATAGGACACCTCAGGGTCACTCAGCGCAGGGAGCTGTTTATTCAGCAGCTTCAAAGTGAACTGAACAATGACGTGTGCCGCAGAGGTTCTGCAAGAGATGAAGCAGGCTTTTTGAGATTATATAATATAATTCAAACAGTAAGACTTAAATTAAACAGGGTCGCACCTCTGATTTTGGGATATTATTAGATTCTTCTTGTGTAGGAAGAGATCTAATCCTTTGTTGGTGTTGGCGATTCGAGCCAAAACATCAGCAATGAGTGTTAAAGTCGCTAGAGGAGACTTTAATTTGGTCTGTGAAGCATGGAAAAGGAAAAAAAGACATATTCAAATTAAAACAACATAAGAAGCAGAACTGGACACTATTTGTTATGATTGCATGAGAATTATCATGTTAATAATGTTATAATAATCTAATAATAGCGTAATGTAATAAGTGCGGTGTGCATGTGTCTGACCTTGTGTCCACTGAGCAGTGCTAGCACAGGTGCCAGTAGAGTCTCTATCACAGGGCTCACATGCAGACAGTCTGCAGCACTTTCTGTCCTTTCACACAGCATCCATAGCACCTCCATCACCAGAACACTGGGAGACAACGTATCTGAGGACAAGCAAACTATAGATATTATAAAGTCCTACTTCTACTACAGGAAAGCTTGACATGCATTTGCAAAAAGAACTCATAGTAGTCAGTGTGAAAAGGGTGGTTTTATTTTTGTCTGAAAGTATTCAAAAAGAAGGCTGAACACTATTATTTGATGTTTCTCCTTCTAATTACATTAACTTAGCGTTAATTATAAATAAATACATTTGATTTATACAGCTTTTTTCAAGACACCCAAAGCTCTTGGCAGCGCATTACTGATTCATTCCACAGCTGGAGATTGTAAGATAATATTGTAGCCATGGCTGCCCTGGGACTGATAGACAAAAGCGAGACTACCAATCTGTGACAGTGGCTAATCCGATCACCATCAACACTCATGCAGACACATCAATATATACAATAAGATATTATGCCCAAAAAGTTACCCTTTTAAATACTAGGGTACTAGAGTAGTACTTTCATCAAATCCTTTTTCAACCTTGACTAATTTGCTGGACCACAACTTTGCACATCTATTTGAGTAATATTATTTTTATGTAGCTGTACTCTGCTTTTACTTGAGTAATATTATTTTGATGTAGCTGTACTCTGCTTTCACTTGAGTAAAATTGTTGGTTACTTTACCCACCTCTACTGAGGATGGACAGGTTTGCCAAAGTGAACAGCATTGATACTCTAACAACACCAGTACTGCATTGTGAAACCACACTCACATAATAAAAACTATTAGCAGCACAAGGCTTGTTCAGAGACAAAGCATCATTCAGTACAAGGTTACTGATAAAAGATATGCTGTGAGGACAGTTTCTACAACTCACTGGGAGGGTCACGGCGCTCTCTCGATTCTCAGTTTGTACAAAAGCCAAAGAAGAGGGAGAGCCCAGTGCTGACCTCACCTGAGTGTGAAACATCCCTGTGAGACGCCTTTGGGTGTTGGTACATGATAAGAATTAGGGTGACAAGCAGCTCCGTCAGACTGACTGGATCTGAAATAAAGCAATTATGATTAATACAACAGACAAGTTCAAGAGTTCAGGATTGAGTAAGACTGAATGAATCATTGATCATTAGAAAATGTGTATGCACTTACACTAATTATAAAAAAAAAAGCTAATGATAAATGTTAAATGTTAAAGATAAATTGATAAATAAACACCCACCCCCACACACCCAAGTACAACCACATAATTATAAATCAGGCAAGAAATCACATATTTTTAAAAGAGTTGTAGAGTTGTTGTAAAAGAGCCAGATATCATATGGAATAAGGCATTTTTTTATGTAATGTATTATCTATGGTTGTGTACATATTTTATACATTTATACAAAAAAACAAGTTAAGAAGGACACATTGTGTGTGTGTGGGGGGGTGTATGAATGTATGTGCGTTTTTCTTTCTTTTTAATTTTTTTTTTTTTTTTTACTTTTTTTATTGACATGAATATAAAGCTTAAAGATGTTCTACAGTCATATTTAGAGAATAAAATGCCATAATACAGTTCCCTGGCAAAACCAGGAAGTATTGTCTATTCTGGATTCCAGGCAAATATAAAAATACAAAAGGGTAGAAAGGTTAAGTCCCTATTAAACCTTTATATCAGTGAATGACAGAAGAGTCATGCATTGAGACAGTGTGTTTGTTATGTAAGTTTACAGTGTATGTGATTATTATGTGGCGTGTCTCATGGCACCGCACTAAAAAGGAGGAGTGCTGGTGATAATGAGACATTCCATAGTAAAGTTGTAAAAAACATAGATTATTTTGTTGTCAGTGAGGGAGAGACAACCTTAGAAACCATGACTGTCTATTTGTCTTTAAAACAACCACCATTTAAAAGCCTTTAGTGTATATTGATATGGTAGACTTTGTGAAGTACCTATGCATCAATTAGTCATAAAGTTTATGTCTAGACATGCATTAAAATCTAAATTACATAAATTGTATAATAGTATACTATACTTTACCTTTACACGTGTGTACTTTAACCGGAAAGAGCTTTCTCCCATTAGTGTAGATCAGCAGCATCCCCAGTACGGACAGTGAGTGCACAAAGCGGGCATATTCAAGCTCTGTTTCACTGTAGAAGCTTCTCTGACCTGAGAATAGAAATACATTTATTGAGATAATATTTTTCATAATAAAAATGCTCCTTGATCCAATATTTGTTGAGTTATCCAAAGTAGATTTTCTCATCTGATTCATCGTCCACCATCTTAAACCAAAAGCTGTCTCCTGCCATTGTTATCCACTTGTTTTGTCCCAACTGGTTGGAGGCCCTGTTAGCTCCTTTGATATATAGTAGTGTTTTATGTTGCTTTGGCAGGGCTCTGTTCTGAGTTGTTACTTGAGGTGTATTGTTGTGTTGTAATCGTAATTACTAACACATTTTAGCAAGTATTGATTTCATGGACATAAACAACTTTAAATCAGTGCCATTTAACACAAAATATAGTCAAATTTCTTCCTCCAAAGTCTGGACTCTGTTTCAACTGTGGATCTCTTGAGTAAGTCCCAAGAATATTAACCAAAGTCAAAGTCAAAAAATCATTGACTGAATTCAATGAGATCAATTGCCTTCGGGTGTGTCGTATGGCAATTCAAACCAACTAAATTTGCTGGATGCAAGTCAATTTAGCTCTTTTGTAGTGTCAGTTTGTGTGTTACTGATGCTCAATTAGTTTTTTGAAGACAGGCCACTCAAGTTCTCTCGTGTATCTTAGCCTTGAAACTTTAAGGGCTCTCCTCATAAATTCTGTCCCAGAGTTTAATTGATCCACTTTGTGAACTTTGGCTGGCTGCAGTTACCACAGCTTTAATGACTGCTGGTATACGTTCTTGTCAAAGCCTCTCTCAAGGCCTCTGGAAACCTACTGTTCCACTGTTTGAAGGGGCCATTACAAATCACTTCCAACTAACTGAAATACTCACCAGTTTTCTGTTGATCATTTGACTCTTTTATTCCTTCCTTGTAATTTTCACAGGATTCTTTATAAAGTATACACTCCTGCAGTGCTACCATAATCTGAAAACAGCAATAAAAAGTTAGATGAACTGTTGTCAAAGGTAATTTATTCAGTGTTACATGCTGACAAAATCAACTTGACTTAAATCCATTTGTAACTAGATTGGCTTGTTGCTCCTCTGGCTTCAGTCTTCAGAGTACGGCATAAAATGGTTCTCATCTCATCTCCTTTGAGAATGTCCCAAAGCACGGTTTTAACTTTCTAACTACAATCAACCTAGTACCAGTTAAAACACTCTTATATCACAGAAATTGAAATTTAAGGGGGTCTTCCATACAGCAATCAAATAAACATAAGCAGACCTAGACACAGACTTACTCTGCTGACTCCCTTGTTTTTTGAGTGACAGAGTGGACCACCGTGTCATGGCCTGATCCTACAGCATGTTGTCCATCTCCTTTAGTTAAGTTCTTTATCTCTTCCTCCACCACCGTCCCCAGTGAAGTCTCCATATACTGCCGTAGGTACTTCACAAACTCATAACTAGCAAAACACACATACATGGATGAAATCACATACAATGTAAAATGTGCTGTATATAAAAGGCGGATGTTATACTTGTGGAAGTTTTTATCAGTCTCCTCCAGATGAAGAAGGACCTCCTCGGCACATTCAGTTGGACGGAGCATTGGAAATCCGGTCACTGATGCTCTGGAGGAGCTGCTTGAGGAGAGACTGCAGCTCCAGCTCATCTTCAGGGGTCAACTGAGACATCTCTACAACAAACTCTTAAAATACAAGACATGTACCATATCAAAAAGTGCTTCTTCTAAGTGACTTACTATTAGATGTTGGATTGACTGTCATTGTTACTTTGCTAATTAATCTATACCTATGGTTAATTTGGTTTGGAAATACTAAACAGATAGACAATGTTAACTGATCTGCTAAAGGAAATATGATCTTTATGTTTTGTTGTTAAAGAGCCTTAACATCTTACAAATGAGTAGTACGGAGAGTAAATTACCAAATAGCAACATAAATGACATACATTATATGAGACAGTGATATTTATATAACTGATAACTGGTTACTGTGCAACGTTTAATAAACATCTGTCATCACAATACATCCAGTGTAGCCCCCTGGCGCTAAATGCTAACTTGCTGCATAAATACAACAGATTTTAATACCAGCGGATGCTATATTGACGTACCGCATGCACAGATCTTAAATTATAAACTCGATGTATCCGCGATGTTCAGATCCCATCAGACACAGATTTATCTCACGATAAATATAATTTTGACAGAACATCCGTTCGATAGCAGCGTCTCTATGGAAACGTGAGCCGCGGAGGATTCTGGGTTCTAATGCAACTTTCAGGGTCAGTCAGAAATAACAAAATCCCCCCAAAAAATCACGCGAAGAAGTGCTAAAATGTTGTAGTAGTTTGGAAGTCACAGTAATAGAGTTAATATACTGTTTGATACTTATATTTGAAAGACATCACCTATAATTTAGCAAAATTATGCCTCGTCTTACGTGTTTAGTTGTGAAAATATGTATTGTTCACGTAACTTAAACAAAATAAACATTATTAACTGAACCAATTTAGTAAAACAAAGTAAAGAATCGTAAAAAGTAAACAAACACGGTACAAATTAAATGCAACCTCAAAATGTTTTTATTGCCTAATTATTGTGGGAAATTTCGGTTTCTCCTTGTATTTATGAATCCACCACGTTGACAGCCGTAGTCACGTGACGCTCAATGTTTTGGTTCTTCTTCCTCCTTATCACCTCATGAATCGCAGGGGCGCTTTTCTGCTTAAAAACACACTGCTTACATGTTAAACAATTAGTACATTCCTGTAAATTGTATTGCCTATGATTTGAAAACATTGTTACAGGAGGATCTTAACTGAAGTTAGCATGGCTGCAGTGGACAGTTTCCAGTTGTTGTACAAAGAAATTGCTCGTTTTTGTAGTTTTTATTATGATACCCTCGCTTTGGTGGGTGCTCTGTACACGGCCAGCAAGGCGGTCATACTGCTGAGAAACTGCTGCTCGCTCGTCAGAGTGCACTTTCTACCCAGGATTTTCCCCAACAAAAAGCTAAGCCACAGATTTGGGGATTGGGCTGTTATTTATGGTAAGGATCAATGCTTCAGGTTATCCAGCTATTACAAAACAAACGCGTATAGTCTTGTATAGTCTTGTGTAGTAAGCATTAGCCTATTGGCATAAACAAACAACTACAGTACACTACCGGTCAAAAGTTTTAGAACACCCTAGTTTTTCCAGTTATTTATTGCAGTTCAAGTCGTGCAAGTCCAATGAATAGGTTGAAATGGTACAAAGCTATCTACTGAACAGCCAGAAGTAAAAAAAACAAAAACAAAATACAAGTCCAAGATCTGCCAAAACTACCTCATGAAAAAAGAACAAGATGGTAGAGTTTGAAAACATGGAGTGTCCAGCGCAGTCTCCAGACTTAAACCCCACTGAGCTGGTTTGGGATGAACTGGACAGAAGAGTGAAGCAACCTACAAGTGCCAACCATTTATGGAAACTTCTGCAACATACTTGGGAAGAACTTTCTGAAGAATATTTTGTATTGTAGAAAGAATGTCGAGTGTGTTTAGCTGTTGTATCTGCCAAAGGTGACTACTTTCATGGATTAAAAATTTAGAATATGTTTTGGTCAATAGTAAACATTAAAAAACTGGAAAAGTGTGGTGTTGTAAAACTTTTAACTGGTAGTGTTTGTGCTTCTCATTTGTATTAGATCTTTCAATTGTACATTAAATTATATCTGATTATATAACTACAAGATTATAGAAAATAACAAGTGTAAGAAAGAGTAAAAGAGTAAGGAAAAACAAAATGTAGATATGTTGAAATTGTTATATGTCATGTTATGTGTCCTGAATCTTTTTTTTAATCCATGTCTTATGTTTTATCTATTTCAGACAGTGCAGCACCTGTGGCTTTAGCTTACTCTGAGGAGCTAGCCCGTCAGGGGGTCAGTATCATCTTTGTCACTGTGGACCCCAACGCTGTTGGAGACATGGCCACATTCCTGCCTCAAGCATATGGAGTGGAAACTGTTGTCATCGTCGCTGACTTTTCCCAAGACCAGTCTGCCCTCAAACTCATCCAAGAGGTCATTAGGGGCAAAGATATTGGTTTTCTGGTGAACTGTGTGGAAGAGGCATTAACCCTGCCCCAAAACCTGATGGAAGTGAATGAGGAGAGCCTGATGGGAGCAGTGAATAAGAATACTGCAGTAATGACATTGATGACCCGCTTAGTGCTGCCTGGGATGCTGCAGCGGAGCAGAGGAGCTGTGGTCAATATAGCAACAGGAGCCTGCTGTAAACCTCTGCCGGGGAGAGTCATGCTCACTGCTTCTATGGTGAGACAGAGGTTCAATGCTCAAGTTTTGTGTAATTGTCCTTTGAACAGGCTGTTAGTTAACTGTTAGTTAAGCAATTGAAAATCTCTTAGAGACAGGAGGAGTGTGAACTTACAAGCCTACATTGAGTGGCTGTATCAGAAAAAGCAAGAAAGTAAGCAGACAAAAGCTACTAATCTGTGGGAAAAATTACAGTGATGAAATAGTGACATTATTTAATAAATAATGTATTATGTAATATGATACATGCCATTATTGTTTTAGGGTTACTTGAACCATTTCTCTCAAGCTCTGCATCTTGAGTACAGAAGCAGGGGAATATTTGTCCAGAGTTTGATACCTTTCCAGGTCAGTTGATTTTTAATTAATACTTTTTTTTAGGTTAACTAGCTATTTATAATATGTAAATGTATAATATGTTTTAATATTGTTATCAGATTGCTTCAACCAGACAAAATGTAAAAGAGGGCCTGTTCGTACCAAAGCCACACGTTTATGCCCAGCACGCCATTTCCACACTGGGTGTGTCCAACTGTACAACTGGCTACTGGCCCCATACACTGCAGGTACAAAGCATTAAAATTACAACACACTTTAAATAGAATACTCCATTTGTAGTTTACTAAGTTCTTACTTCTTATTTTGTTTCAGTACGGACTGATCAGGTGTATCCCAGACTGGATATGGGTTCTTGGATCACGGCTGTTCATCAGTTAATGAGAATAAGAAAGGACAAAGCACTGACTTGTGATGATGCACTATAAATTCATTATTATGTATGAATTATATGATTTGTTTTCTGTTTTCTGTGTTCTGACGTGGATTTTAGGGTTTATTCTTTGAAGGGCCCATAGTACGCTACTTTCTGATCGATGTTATAATGTTGTTTTCTCATCAAAAAAGTTGTGTTGCTTCATTCACACGTTTAACACACAAATTATACATATTTAAAATGTGTTCTTCTCTCAGATTGAAAATAATCTGTTCTACCCTATGATGTCATGTGGTAATACAGGAACTGCTCCACTGTGTTTAAAGTCCATACACCTTCACTTGAATCATCAATAATTTCAGCCCTGGAACTGTCAATCTCTACTAAACAAAAGGTTGTTCAATTCAAAACTACTGCTTCATGACATCACAAGGTGGAACAGAGCATTCTGAGCTTTGCAGATGTGGACCGAATAATAATAAAGGGTTATTCAAATTGCATAATATAGGACCATGCAATTTTCTGTACTTCATAGAAATAATTACTCATTTAATTTGTGAGAAACTGATTTAATTCAATTTCAAGGCTATACATCTGATAAGACACTCCATTGTGTAATAATAATAATAATAAAGATATTTAAAATGAAATATTTATCTTATTTTTGTTATGTTAAGAAGTGACTGTTGCACAAGACAGACATTTATTAAATGATTTTCTTTTTTTTTTTTCCAGAAGAAAACTTTTTTCACATAAAACTTCATGGAGACATCAACAAAACTTTCACAAGAACCATAACTGTTTATCTTGGCTTATGTTTGTCCACCCAAGATATCAAAGGTTGAGTTGGACTTGTGTGTTGAAGGCCAATGTGTCTCTCCTGTTCCTTTTAAACCCAGAGCAGTGTCAATGATTGATGTTCCTGACCAGATTCACTCGCGTGCTGCAGGGGGGTTAGCCGGTGTGTGGCCCTCTGCTCTCCAGGTCACAGGATGTTTGGAAAAGCATCAGAACGTGACGCGTGAGGATGGACTTCCATAAAACCAAGCACATCTGCAGATGGAGAATTTTCTTTTAAAACACCTCTAAAACAGAAATACAACAATCATTGTTTATTGTATCATTTCCATGAGAATTGAAGACTATTAGAAAATGGAAACATTGTTTAGAAAAGTTTAGATATAAAATAGCCACAATAAATGAATAATACATTGCATTAATCCACATTAAAATACAATTTATTAAAAAATAAAGCCATGGCAATCAATAGAACTGAGATCCAATGTTTTTCTACACCTGGGGCTTTTTATTTGAGCGGTCTACAGTCAATCCTCTGTCAGCAGAAGCATGTGCATGTGGAGCAAGGTTCAGACTATTTTTAAATGGAAATGGCACTGATTCAAAGTCTGTCTTGCTCCTGTTCATGAAATTAAGAAATTAGAAAAACATTTTATTGGATTTAAATAAAAAAAAATAAAAGTGAATAGAAGATTATGATCATTTGCAAAGCCCACATAATTATACTTTTGTGTCTAAACCTAGAGTAATCTCTCTCTTTTTTTTTTTTAAAGAAATTTGGTCAGTTTAATTTAGATGTTGTCAATAAATGGGCCATTTGTAGTTGCCAGTTAAAACTAGAAGTGCATTGTGTTTCTACTGGAACAGTGTCCTTCAACAGATGTGACGTGAGAGAAACAATGAACACTTGAGAGCTGCTTGTGCATTTGGCTTGTGCATCCTCCCGAGACACTCTTCACTCTTACAACAAAATACATCCACTGGTAAGTGACTATTAAATTAAATAATATGTACGAGTTCTCTATGTAACTTTTCTGCTGGAGCGTCTGCCGCAAGAATATTCCACAGTCAAGAATATTCCTCAGTATGAGATTAAACATCTATCGCCGAGGATACAAACATGGACCAGGCTGAGGCTGTGGAGATGCAACGCTGTTAAAAGTTTCATGGAATGTTTTTAAGGTATATTAAAACACTAATTGGTAAACACCACTAATTGGTTAAATGCAAGGCAGTTACGTTTAATTTTATTCTGTGGAATATTCCAAGGACAGCAAGATCTCCATGGAAACAAGCTGATTGCACACCCCCCACCTGTAAAGTGACATTGTGCATCTTTAAGTGGATTTAATCAACTTAGTATTTCTAGCTACTTACCTTTTGCTTTTATGTGTTGCAAATTTTAAGCCAATTTAAAGCAACAACTTCATTTTCTAATTTTCTACTTATAGTTGTAAAGCCACAAACTACATTTATCACTTTCAAACCAAGGCTAAGGATTTGGTTTTGCAGCAGATAACTTGATGTTTTGGAGACTTGAAATCAGCAGCTGTACCTTCCGCTATCAGCAAAGTCACGACTAAGCAAAAATGATCCATGTTGGCCTTGTGTCCTCAGTGTGCATGGGTGAATTGTACTTTTCACAGTTGAAAAGTAACTGCATTTTGCACCACTAGTAATGAAATATACACAGTACAGTAAAAATTTTAGAACACTTTTTCCAGTTTTTTACTGTTTACTGTTGACCAAAACGTATTCTAAACTTTTGATTCGTGTAAGTGTCCACCTTTGGCAGATATAACAGCTGAACACACTCATGGCATTCTTTCTACAATAAAAATCAAATATTCTTCAAAAAGTTCTTCCCAAGTCTGTTGCAGAAGTTCCCATAAATGTGTGGCATTTGTAGGTTACTTGGTTTTCACTCTTCTATCCAGTTCATCCCAGACCAGCTCAGTGGGGTTTAAGTCTGGAGACTGTGCTGGCCACTCCATGTTTTCAAGCTTAGCACCTTGTTCTTTTTTCCTGAAGTAGTTTTGGCAGAGCTTGGGTTTGTGTTTTGTTCTTTTATCTTTTTTTTAACCTTTGGCTGTTCAGTTCTTACCTTTGTACCATTTGAAACTCTTCATTGGACTTGCATGACTTGAATTGCAATAAATAACTGGAAAAGTTAGGGTGTTTTAAAACTTTTGACCGGTAGTGTGTTTGTATACATTAGTGGGTACATCTATACCAGTGCTTCTCAATTATTTTCTGTCATGCCCCCCCTAGGACGAATAAAACATCTCACGCCCCCCCGCGTGACTATAAATAGTATCATTTGTCTATAAAATTGTTATAAGTACACCTCTGCGTAACACTGCCACCTTATATGACGCCAACAATGCTCGCTGGTTTACTGAAGTAGCAGTCACAAGCGGGATGATTGTCGGCAATATTCGGCACGTTTTCGCTGAAAAAACTCAAGCGGCTTATCAGAGTGATCGGGGTGTAATGTATTTAAGTGACGCCTTAATTTATTGGGCTTCATGCTGTCCGCTGCCAACATTTTTAGACACCGTAAGCACACCGGTCTTTCCTCGTCTCCCACCGTAGTCACAGTGAAGCCAAGCGCTACATACGCTTCGTCATATTTCCTCGTCTTAGCTTTCGGGAGATTTTCGTTTGTCTCTTTATCTCCGTCTCTCTCCACCTGTCTTCTCATCCTTGTTAAATATTTTTTCATGGTGTCACTTGAGGGTCTGCTACACTTCGTGTCTACACTTCATACTCCAACTCTGTGCTGTGTGCAAAGCGCGCATGCTCAGTGCAAACAAAACTCCTACACCACCGAACGAATGCTCCCTGCGCACACTCTGCCAATGAGAGCGCTCTGCCCCCTAATGTAGTAGAAGTGCAAGGCCCGTTCAGACCAAAGCGTCCACTTTCTATGTAAAGTCTATGTGGACGCGCGACTAGAGCGTCCTGCGTTTTTGCGGCGCGTTTTTCAGCGCGGCGCGAATCTGGCGTCAGCTCGGCGCGTCTTCAGCGTTTTGGCGTCAGCGGCCAAGACGCGCGTCCAAGGCGTCAGCGTCAAGAAGTTGAAAATGCAGAACTTTTCGCGTCAGACGCGCCGCGTCAACCAATCAGGGACGAGTTCCAGAGACGCAGCGACGTTATTTCAGGAAGAAAGACCCGAGAACCAGAACGAGAACCACAAACACGAGCGGAGAATAAATATATACGCCACAATCACGAGCCGATCACGAGAATACACCAGGACCGGACCAGGACCAAACCAGGACTCGACCGAGACTAGACCGAGACTAAACAAGGACTAGACCGGGACTAGACCGTGATTAGACCAGGACTACCGGGACTAGACCGTGATTAAACCACGACTAGACCGGTATTAGACCAGGACGAGACCGGGACTGATTCAGTGTCATTAGCGGAGTATAAATATATATACGCCCCAGTCCTCAACCCGATCTCCTCCGTTGATGTTTTATGTCATAAAAAACTCTTAGTCTGGTCTGACATTGTTTCGGGAAAAGACCGGGACCGGGCTCTTGTTTCCAGGGCAACGGACGCGCGTCAAGTATTTTTGTCCCGTTTTCCACGGGCGTCAAAGACGCGCGTCGGGGGCGTCTAAACTCAAATGCAAAGGCTCCAAATAGAGGCGTCAAGGCGTTTTTTGACGCTTTGGTGTGAACGGCCCTTAAGACAGTAAAAAAATCTAAATAAAAAAAATAAAAAAGCATGTTAGGTCAAATTGACGGAGTCGCGCCCCCCAGGGGGGCGCGCCCCACTATTTGAGAAGCACATCTATACAAACAATATTTATATTTGTATTCTTGCAGTAGTACAACGCTATTAGAATAGACTGCGAATAGACAATCAGTGCACAGTGACAATTGGCTACTCAGAACTTCTGCCTGAAATTCGTGAGGTTTATATAAGACTTATTTTGACATACAATAACGTAATATATTAATGTGTTTTATGGTTTCTGGTTTATAGGACGACCACTGACACAAAATGGGTGAATGGGATCTTTTGGGACGTCTATTGGACAAAGTACAGACTCATTCCACGGTCATCGGTAAAGTCTGGCTCACTGTTCTATTTGTGTTTCGCATCCTGGTCCTCAACACTGCAGCAGACAGGGTACACTAACATCATTCCCATTACATGTATCTGTTTTTACTTTTACCAACTATGTATTTATTTCTTGTTTTGGTTCAGGTTTGGGGAGATGAGCAATCAGACTTTATATGCAACACTCAGCAGCCTGGTTGTGAGAACGTCTGCTACGATTTGGTCTTCCCCATCTCTCATGTGCGATTCTGGGTGCTGCAGATCATCGCAGTGGCCACTCCCAAACTGCTCTACCTCGGATATGTTATTCATGTCATTCACGCTGAGAAAAAGGTAAATTACAAGAATATGTCTACTGCATTCAGTGTTTAAATTAAGCTTCAAGAGTCTATCTGCAGTAATATTCAGTTGTAAAGTGGATTTTACATGGATTGTACAAGGGAATTTGGTTAAAATTGTTGAGTCCTTTAGGAGAAATTTCACTCTGTAGCTTTTCTGGTAGATGGTCAGTTACCTGTTTGCTGTTATTTCTTTGCCTGGAATGTTCCACACTATAGCTTTACACCTATCTATCTTGCTATTCTGCTACCAGTTTTCTTGTCATATGCAATTCACCAATTAAAAAAGAAAAAGAAAAACAGTTGCAATACAGTAATGAAATACAGTTGAACGTTCCAGAAGAAGCAACAACATCTCCAGTGTAACAAGTATGTGGCAGACACTCCACCTGAAAACTTACACAGTGCACCTTTAAAAAGACTGGAAGCAGAAATCACATCAAACTCACGACATTTGCCCTAATTTGTACCAATTCTGTGCAATATTTCTTTATCCAACCATAAGAAGAGGATGAAAAAGCAGATCGAGTTTGACGACCAGGACTACAAGCTCCCAAAGTACACCAAAAGCAGTGGGAAAGTCAGCATCCGTGGACGACTCTTACGCAGCTACGTCTTCCACCTCATCGCTAAGATCTTGCTGGAGGCTCTTTTCGTCACGGGCCAATACTACCTCTATGGCCTGAGCCTGGACATGCGCTACGAGTGCGTCCGATGGCCCTGCCCGCACAAGGTCGACTGCTTTGTGTCCAGACCTACAGAGAAATCCGTCCTCATCTGGTTCATGCTCATAGCTGCACTGGTATCTCTAGCGTTGTGTTTGATAGAGTTGTTTTACATGTTCTTTAAAGCGGTGAAGGAGTGCATGTCCAGGAGGCAGGACTACACGGTGACCCCTGTGACCCCACCGCTGAAGGCCTACAAAAGTCACGATGAGATGATCCAGAATTGTGTCAATCTGGATTTGGAGGTGCAGGGTAGAAAGATGGGGTCAGGAGGGGCTGTGAATGAAGTGGCCAAAAATGCAGACAATAACAAAATAGGGCAGGTTTTTATATAAAGCAGGTTTTCAAACTGAAGTACAGAGATGGGCACTGGTGCATGGATGTCTAATTTTGGTGGGTTAAGTACTTATTTCATTAAAACGTAGTTAATCTAATTGTATTTAAGATTTAACTACAAATCATGTTTCGTTTTCCTTATTTGACTAATTATGGTTATCATTTTTCTTTCATTCACATTGGTTTAGTTCAGAAATTATTCAGCCATTGATCCAGTTTTATTTCTGGTGTATAGAATTTATAATTTGAATGTTTATCTCTTCTTTTATATTCAATACTTGGAGCCAATGGGAAATTGTCCAATGATCTTTGTGAGGACCTGGGTGGCTGTAGCCAGCTTCTGCAAACAGACCCTAGTCCCATGCTACTGCTGCAATAACAAAGTAAAGCTAGTGTAGGCCTGTTTGTTTTTTGGTTCAATAAAGACTATTTTAACTAAACATTCTTAATACTTTATCATGTAATGTTGAAAATGTTGTTAAATTAGCCTATTTAAAATGTCAGAATAAAAAATTAAAAAAAAAAATAAGAGATTCATTTGCATTATTTAGCTTTAAGTGATGTTAGAATGCTGTCACCTCCTAGAAATACACCTGGAGTTGTTTCATGTTTGAGTAACCCTTTATTATTAGTCTGTCTACATATCCAAAGCTTAAAATGTTCTTTTCCACCTTGTGATGTAATGAATCCTTGTGATGTAATGAATTGGTAGTTTGAAATTACTGAAACACACAAAACACACAAAAAAGAAAACATTACACACACAAAAAAATGCATTAAGAACCTCCCCCTCACTCTAAAACACACAATTCACTCAATTTGAATTATAATTTCTACATGTCAAAATTCTTTACAATGCGCAAAAATGGCAACCAAATGTCTTTAAAGTCCTCAAGTTTTCCTTTAGATGTGTAGCTCAACTTCTCCAGTGCCAAATTGCTGGACATTAATTTAATCCACTGTTTTACCTGCTAGCTTTTATCTGTAGTTCAGGAGAGATAGAGAGAGATAGAGAGTAGTGACAATTCCAGAGCCGAAATGATCCAAATGATTCTAGTGAAGCTGTCTGGAGTTTAAAACACAGTGGAGCACTTCCTGTATTACCACATGACATCACAACTCCAGATATGTTTTTGACGAGGAAACATTATAATATACTGTAGATCCTAAAACAGTGTAATATGGGCCTTTTAAGTTTTGCCTTGATTTGCAAATTTTTATTCATTTAGTTGCTCCAGATAATCCATACTCCTAACCATATATTTTCTTCCATAGCCAGATAATAGTTTCCCTAATCTAGGCATTCCGTGAGGTTGCATTGCAGTCTACATCTAGTATTCCTACGTGAGCATCCACCTGTCAATTATTATACCTTTTGGTCATGTCCCCTGCTTACGTGACCCCGGATCAGATGTGCGCGTGTTGTGCAATGCTGTGATCCTCACCAGTGTTTCTGCTGCTGCTCAAAGGTTCACTAGTAAGCGATCTGTCCACGCCACGCTCAGAGCCAGTCCTCAGGTAAGAGACAAACTTTTCTGCTCCTTGCTATGAGAATAAGCACAAAAAAGGCAGTAAATATGTAGAGAAAAACATAGAATTATGTCAATTTATATATTTATTATGAGTGTCTATTGACCTTGATTGCCATTGTTTTACTCAACTGTCAAAGATAAACTGTAAAAAAGTGTTCAGAACTACTTCAATAATTAGATTATTATAGTATGAGGAAAAGTGCTCAGTGCTACAAATAAAAGAGTAATATTTTATTTTAATTTGAATAATAATTACTTTAATGAACTAAGCAATATTATACTTTCGAATGCTATTTGTATTATGCACTGCTAATTGTATTAGCTCTACAACAGTATTCTGAACTACAGATTTTCATATTATGTAGTTGAATCTTTTGGATTCACTAGTTCACGAAAACAAATGATGCAAACTCTTTCAGGAAAAAAGGCAAATTCCAGTCCGATTAAATAATGGCTAACTCCTTAGACAATCAAAGTTGCGAAAAACTGCTGACAATTTTTAAGACTAATTTCCTTTTACATCAGCATATTGATTATCTATTAAAGTTCCACTTGACAGGGTGCGGTTCCTTGCAAATGGTCTATGTCCTGAAAGGACAGGAGGGTGACCTCTAGCAAAAAGCAAATAAAGCAAATAAATGAGCTTATAATATATCTTATAATATAGCATTTTAAGTTGAACTAATTGTGTGCAGCATGACATTATTCAATAAGTGAAATGTATCTTTTTTTTTCTTAGCAGAGAGTGAACAACAGCAGCAGAGATGGGAGATTGGGGCTTCTTGTCATCTTTGCTGGACAAGGTCCAAAGCCACTCCACTGTCATCGGAAAGATCTGGATGAGCGTCTTGTTCCTTTTCCGGATCATGGTCCTGGGAGCCGGAGCTGAGAGCGTCTGGGGCGACGAACAATCAGATTTCGTCTGCAACACTCAGCAACCTGGTTGTGAGAATGTCTGCTATGATCGCACCTTCCCCATCTCACACATTCGATTCTGGGTCCTCCAAATTATCTTTGTCTCCACGCCAACGTTGATCTACCTTGGCCACGCCATGCACATCATCCACAAGGAGAAAAAACTCAGAGAAAAACTCTCGAGTCCTGGTGGCACCCGTGTGCTCAAAGTCCCAAAATACACAGATGAAAAAGGGAAAGTTAAGATCAAGGGAAATCTTTTGGGAAGCTACCTCACGCAACTCGTGTTTAAGATCATAATAGAAGCAGCATTCATTGTAGGACAGTATTACTTGTATGGGTTTGTCATGGTGCCGATGTTCCCCTGCTCTAGAAAGCCTTGTCCCTTCACCGTGGAGTGTTACATGTCCCGTCCCACGGAGAAAACCATCTTCATTATCTTCATGTTGGTAGTGGCTTGTGTTTCCTTGATGCTGAACGTTGTTGAGATGTTCTACCTGCTGTGCACCAGGGTCCGGTGTGGATCCAGGTCCCAGAAGGTCCACAAGATCACCTCACCAGAGAACCCAGCCAGCCTGACCGGTCCAAGATGGCCAACCTCAGATGATGCACTCAAGCAAAACAAGCTCAACCTGGAAATGGAGAGTAACCAGAGCATCGGGGGTAGTCTAGATGGGGCCAAAGAGGAGAAACGGCTGTTAAGTGGACACTGAAAAGGCAATCATTAAAGTAATATTCTGAAAAGGACTGCACAATGTTATAAGCAATGGCAATGTAATATGCAGTAATAAAAATGTATATTTCCATAACTAGCACCATACAGTACTGCAGTGGTTCTCAAACTTTTCACACCAAATACCACCTGAGAAAATTTTCAGCTCTCCTGATACCACCAGATCTGAATTGGTTCTAAAACAAGATTACAACAGGGTTAAATTAGCTCTTAAATCTGAGTACAGCATGAGCAGAACAGAACAAACCCATAGGACAAAATTAGAATAATATGGACTCTAAAGTAAACAAATACAAAAACTGCAGAAAACTTTGAATAGCACAGTTTGACAAACATTGCTGTATGGTGCATCTCTAATCCTTGATAACTAAATTTTCTAATATGGTGCACTTAGCCTTCGTGGATTGTCACTATGTAGAAAGAGCACTGTGATTGTTTGGGTTTTGTGTTGGTGATAGAAAATTTTTAACTAATCATGTAAAGTGTGCAATATGTTTTTGTATTAAAGTACAAGAAAATACAGCATTGTCCACTTGAATGTGTCTTTTAAGTTATTGTCATGTTGTTAAGGAATATTTGTAACTAATTCATGAAATTATGAAGAAAAGAGTACGTGAAATGCATTTGAATACTTTTTTGTATGCTTGTTATTTTTAATAAATATGTTGGGATTTTGACAACAAAATCTTTGTGTTGTTGCAGCGTCTTATATAAGCATATCTATAACAGGTGAAAGTTTGTTTTAGACTCTAAGACAGTAAAAGTTCACTCTCTCTCTATCTTATCATTCATGTTTTATGCACCCATATGCTGAAATGTCCAATAACATTTTCAGACGCAAACTTTAAAGCAATCGAAGCAATTGATGATAAAACTATAATCTGGCGTTGTATAAGTATTTATTATTATTGCATAATAAAGCTTGTTGCAAAATGGGTTTTAGCAGTAGTAGGAGTAGAAACAATACAAAAGTAGTAGTAAAAGCAGACATCGTAAGTGACATGCTATTCATGGTTTTCAGAACACTGACAAATTAGGAGCAATTCATACAACAAAATATTTTATCATTTGAATGGTGAAAAAATCTTGTTACGATAGAAACAGTATTATTGGAAGAAGTGTACAGTCTTATTAATAATACTACTAGTATTCTGAAAGAACCACCAACACAATACTGTACATATAACAGATGGTGGTGGTAAAAAAAATAATGATAGAAGTAGTAGCATTAACTTTATTAACAGGAAAACGGTAGGTTAAAAAAAGGGTGTTTTTGCAAAGTATTTTTACCTTAATCAAAGTTGAAGGTAAGGTGATGATCAATAAAGGTATCAGACGTTTGTAAAATATTAACACTGAGTAAGGCTGATGTAAAAATTATCAAAAGCGTTTATTACAGAGCCAATCATTAACTTGGACACTCCTGCTGTTTTTCCAATGCTTGGCCCAAAAATGTCCTGAGATTGATCATTCCCAGATGTCAGGACAACGTGACGGGGCACATGTCGCTCAAGTTGCACAATAACATTAGATCTAAAGTTCAAAGTTTTAATAGTCAGGATTGCTCTGGCAGTGGTCCCTCTGTCACTGAGCTGAACAGCTGCTGCAGTTCTGTGTCTCGACGACATTTAACTAAAAGGTAAGTTGTATTATTTATTTTATAATGTCTAAAAATATACTTGCACATTTTTATAAGTAGGCTATTGATTAGATTGTAATTATCATGTCATTCTATTTACTAAACTCTATTTGCTTGTTCTTTAAATAATAAGGCCTGCATACAAATTTAGTGGTTTACCTGTCAAGCCATTTTAATGTGTAAAATATTTGTGATATAAAGTTGCTGTCTTAATTGCTCTTTTGGACCACTTTGTGCATACACTTATAATAATAAAATGTAATGTATATATACTGCAAATCACAAATATGAAGAAAGGTATCTATGAGCAAAAAGATATTGATAGTTATCAGCTTTCGAGCAACCAGGTCTGTATCGACCACTCTGTTAATTACAGAGGGGTTTTATGGCATTTTATGTGTAGTAAACAAACTTAGTACATGTGCCTGTAGCCCCAGTGGCTCACGCTCTTTAATTTCTAGAACCTTGCAATTATCTATTATTATGTCCCCAAAAATATTTTTATTTTATTTTATATTGTAATAAAAAACAGTTACAATAAAAAAATATTACATATAGATTTTGTTAGCTTGTCGCAGTCGCTAGTACCTTTTTTTCCTCCTAAAGTCCAGTGAAGCAAACTCACTTGTGACCATAGAGAGTTTTCTAACCCGCTCCACCTGTGCGCAGCGGGCGCCATGGGAGAGTGGGGGTTCCTGTCGAAGCTGCTGGATAAGGTCCAGTCTCACTCCACTGTGGTGGGCAAAGTGTGGCTCAGCGTCCTCTTCATCTTCAGGATCATGATCCTCGGGGCGGGAGCAGAGAAGGTCAGAGTTTAAGATGTTGAAGTCTGTCAAGTTCTGAATAAAATATAAATATGTGGCGATCTTTTCTCCCTCGAGTTTTTCGGTCACTTTAGTAAGAATAGCGCCCTCTACTGGCCAAAATAGGGTGCACTCAAAAGAAGTATGGATCGCGAAGCATGTTTACGTCCAATTTAATTTATGATTCTGTACCATGTCAGTTTATACAGGCTGTAGTCCATCAAAAACCTTATCTAATATAGAATAAACCGCAAAGACTGATATATAAATATACTGCTGTTTTGCACTTTGCCTGTAATTCAACAAAAGAACAGTAGCCTAATCATTTATTTTCAATGCGTTTATAAAATGCACAGTAATCTTCCAACTCTGTCAATAAGATACAAAAAAGTCTTCTTTCTTGTCTAATGTTAATGATGATGTATTCCACTTTCTCCAGTCTTGTATGATTAAAAACAATATCAAATTTCTGAATGCAGTCATTTCCAGCTCTGGTTGTATTCAGAAATGGGTTGAAAGGCCAGGGAAGCTTTCTGCTGTAATATTTGTTGAAACAAAAACATAGAATAATACACATTTGGTGTAATTTCACTGTTAAAAAGTCAAACTTACATTTTGAATAGGAGCAGACTGGATTAGATGTGCTTCCTGACTGATCATTGCTTTCGGGAATAAGAGGAGATAGGAACAAACAGCAACTCAGCTAAGTTAAAACAGAGAAGTGTAAAAGAAACAAAACCTTAACTTGGACAGTCATCTTATTAAGTCTGCAAATTACAAAGTAAAAAGTGAATCGTAATCTTGTGTGTTTGATTTGACAGGTATGGAGCGATGAGCAGTCCAAAATGGTGTGCAACACAAAGCAGCCTGGTTGTAAGAATGTGTGCTACGACCAGGCCTTCCCCATCTCTCACATCCGCTTCTGGGTCCTCCAGATCATCTTCGTCTCCAGTCCTACCCTCATCTACCTCGGTCATGTCATGCATGTTATCCACAAGGAGAACAAACTGCGAGAATACATGCAGAGCCACTCTCGCAGTGAAATAGTCAAAGTCCCTAAGTATTCAGACGACAAAGGGCACGTGGACATCAAAGGAAACCTACTTGGCAACTACATGACGTCCATATTTTTCCGAATTCTCCTCGAGGTGGCGTTCATCATAGGGCAATATTATCTCTATGGGTTTGTCATGCAGCCACTGATTGTCTGCAAACGTGACCCATGCCCATTCACCGTGGAGTGCTTTATGTCTCGTCCCACGGAAAAATCTATATTTATAATCTTTATGTTAGCAGTGGCGTGCGTCTCCCTGGTGCTAAACGTGATGGAGATCTTCTACTTGGCCTGTGCCCGCTCCAAGAAAAGATCAAGAACTGTGGACGCGTCCGCCCTGACCCTCAACCCGCGTTTCCATGGCAACAGCCTCACGCAGAACGAGAAGATGAGTCTCACAGATGTCAGCCACAGCAAAGCATAACATTTTACTCCCTATTTTAGAAGATATGCACGCAAACATTTCAAGGTCATTCTTTTTGAAATGTTTAAATAATTATTTCTGGGCTGAAAATATGTGTTTGTGTGAATTTGATTAATAGCTTATTGATATTTTTTGTAAGGAAAGGGCTGTTTAAAACCTAAATCAAGACAAATGTGTGGGCAGAGGGAGAGCACATAGGTGTACAATAGCTCTTGCATCAACAGTAAACTTGTATGTACTTCAGTGTTTACACATTTTTAATTATAACAATAAGTGTACATTTAAAATAAGCTTTTTTACTTACATTGTTTGTTTTGTAAAATATGAATTGCACAATTAAATAACTAACAACTGTCCATTTATTTTCCTCAGTTATTATTTCATGAGTGTTCACATCTTGTGTACTTTCAGTGTTTAATATTTCAATTAGGACCAATGACTGTGCAGAGGAAACATCTGCTGATCTGATGAGTAAACTGTCTCTCACACAAGTTATAAATAAATACAGGATTTGAAGGGGAATGTTTTATGTAAATCATTTAAGAGAACTGATGATTATGGTTATGGACCATCAATGAAGTGTTACTCTCACCCATAATGCACCTGTACTTCTGGACTCTCAATGTTGTAGATAAAACTTCTCATGTTATAGCCGTGCTGTGTTGAAAAATGACGTCTGCAGTTTGTTCTTGAGACTCTGCAGGTCTCACTCACAACATTCAGTTTCACTGATGAGTCACATTATAAAACTCAAGTCATCTCTGTGGAGCTGCAGGTGCACGAATATGAGGTACGCTTCACTGGTGAAGGATAAAACCAGTTTCATGTTTCATAATATTTTAAGTCTGAGGACAAGTTGGTTGCTAAAACTCACAGTATGAACTTCAAAAAAAAAAAAAGTTTTTAAAATGATCTTTTTATTTGATGCATTTGGGAACAAACTGTATTATCAGTACAAAATCAATACAGTGATGGGACCACTCAAACTACTCAACACTGGGTCTTGCTGATGTGCCTCTCTGAGCTGTGGGTGCCCACAGACACCCTACATGTGTACACCTTATGGCTGGACCAGTCACATGTGTTGATGGACAGAGAGCTGCTCATGTAGAAGCTCTGGTCTGGTTGTTGCACAGCGCTGCTGCTCCAGACCCCACTGTTCACTGGAGTCCCATCAACCAACCAGGTCACCTGAGCAAAGGGCCCCCTCTGATGAGACACACAGAGCAGAGAGACTCTGCTGGACTGGAGCTGTGTGAGGGAGGGGGGGAGCACAGTCAGGACAGGAGCAGGGGCCACATCTGCAGGACACAACAGCACAGGAAGTCACACACACACACAACACTACAAGAGCAAAACACAACAAATATGCAGAACTATGATAAATGTAACACGTTATAAATGACTTTAAAGAGAGAAAAAAAACAAAACACTAAAACATAACACAAGTAGCAGCATATATGAACAGTATAGTGAAATATTAGTGACAGTGTTATAGGAGACTGATGTTTCACAATATGTGAATATATGTGATAATATAAAAATTTGTTCTGCAAAGAAATAATGGACATTTGTTTGTTGAATGTGAACAATAAAAATTATTATAGCTTAAATATATTTTGTGATTGTGATCAAAAAGAGAATGTTTAAGTTAAGTGGAAAATACCTCCATAAATTAACAGTGTATAAACACATATCTCCTGACTTTAATGTGGTTAAAAGGAGTTTAAAGATGAGTTATAGTCACTTACCGTTCACAATGAGCTTGGTGCCTTGTCCAAATACCACAGTGCTTCAGTCTGTGCACACGCTGCTACAAAAACCTCCTCACTGTCATCAGGAGGACGCCACTCTCACACTCCACTCTGTCAATCAACACATGTGTCCCATTACCCAGGGAAAGCATAAACCAACAGTGGAAATATTGAAATATTAGTATTTTTTATCCTTTCATTGTGATTTATCAGTCACCTTTTAGTCTGGTTTGAGTTTGAGCTCCAAATCTCAGAGCAGTAAAAGCAGAAGTGAAGGGCATAGGTTTTTGTCACACTCTGTATCACTGTGATACGTGCTCTTTAACAGAATCATCCCATGTATTACAGTAATAAACAGCAGAATCCACTCCATCCACATTATTGATGATCAAACGATAATCTGATTTAGACTGATGATTAGATGTGAATTTAGGAGCTGAAAATCCAGGACCATATTCTATATTGCTCCAGCTATGATAAAATCTCAGAACATGTTTAGGAGCTGCACCAGGAATCTGTTTGTACCATTTGGCAGAGGAATCAGTGACTGTGCCCAGGTTACAGTCCATGGAGGCCGTCTCTCCTCTCCTCACAGTCAGAACATCAGGGCTCTGTGTCACCGTGGTAACAGCACTCACACCTGTAAACAACAACAACAACAAGACATGAAATAATCAGAGACACAGAGAGTCTCCACATGAGCTGAGGGCCTCCTACATGTGAGAGCAGCGGTCAGGGCGAGCAGGTTCCACAGCATGTTGCCACGGAGATGAGGTTTCACTGCAGAGAGACGAAAGGTTCAGAGAGTGAAGAGAGGAGCGGCTGAGGGGGATTTCATATAAGGCCCAAACCAGAGGAACTGAGGGAGGAGCCTGACTTTGAATGAATTAACAGCTATAACATCTGAAGAAATGAGATGCTTAGAAAGAAACAAAACACAACTACAGATATGATTTTGATAGGAAACATTACAAATAAGGTGAACATTTTAATTTATATTTTGTCTCTTGTATATATACATTGTAATTGTAATTGTAAATGTTAACTTGCTGTTCATATTCGCTGTTTTTTTCTTGGAATTCTGTCATTGTTTAATAGGGTTAGGCATTATAAGTACTTTTTACTTCAGCCTAAACCCTTTCAGTCATGATCTATGGGATTGTAGTCTATGTTTTGTTTTGTTTTGTAGTGCTGCAAAATGACCGAATAAACTACTACTACTACTAACATTTAAAAACAACTTTGCACAATAAAGACCCTCAAAACCTTTTTACAATTTTGTAACTAAGTGCATGTCACTCAAGTGTTTGGCCACTGTTTGACTTAGTAAAGTGTACCTTAATACTGGCAGAATAGGACAGATGGTGATATTAAAGTTGTTTGGTTTTCTATTACCTATTTTAACAGGTAAAACTTGATGTAGTTAACACTCTCTTGCTATTTAAAGTCAAATACAATTCATGCATTTTTAAAGTAAGTCTAAGCAGTACCACATGCTTCTATCTTCTACACTGCATCGACTGACATGTTTGGATTTTGTGTGGATGTCTCTCTAGTTGACCACGTTATTCAAAATGTTGTATTAGTATAAAATATTACAGCTTGTGTCTCCTGCATTGTTCATAGCAGGTGCAGCCTTATTTGACAGTTTTTCTCTCTCTTTGGTCCCATCTATAACTCGTCCTTTTGACTGGCAGCTCTGGCCCCTCCCTCTCCTCTTCTCCCTCTGCCTTATAAGCCTGAGCGTGTGTGTATCGAAGCTCCACTTTTGCTCTGAGCTGTACACATCATCTCCGTGGCAACATGCTGTGGAACCTGCTCGCCCTGACCGCTGCTCTCACATGTAGGAGGCCCTCAGCTCATGTGGAGACTCTCTGTGTCTCTGATTATTTCATGTCTTGTTGTTGTTGTCGTTTACAGGTGTGAGTGCTGTTACCACGGTGACACAGAGCCCTGATGTTCTGACTGTGAGGAGAGGAGAGACGGCCTCCATGGACTGTAACCTGGGCCTTGTTAATTCTGCCCGCTGGTACAAACAGATTCCTGGAGGAGTACCTGTATATGTCCTGAGAATGTTTCACAACTGGGACACTCCAAAATATGGTCCTGGGTTTTCAGCTCCTAAATTCACATCTAATCATCAGTCTCAAACAGATTATCGTTTGATCATCAATAATGTGGATGGAGTGGATTCTGCTGTTTATTACTGTCATACATGGGATGATTCTGTTAAAGAGCACGTATCACAGTGATACAGAGTGTGACAAAAACCTATGCCCTTCACTTCTGCTTTTACTGCTTGAGATTTGGAGCTCAAACTCAAACCAGACTAAAAGGTGACTGGCAAATCACATGAAAGTAGAAAAAATAGTAAGATTTCAATATTTCCACTGTTGGATCTGTTAGATTTGACTTTCCCTGGGTAATGGGACACATGTGTTGATTGACAGAGTGGAGTGTGAGAGTGGCGTCCTCCTGATGACAGTGAGGAGGTTTTTGTAGCAGCGTGTGCACAGACTGAAGCACTGTGGTATTCGGACAAGGCACCAAGCTCATTGTGAACGGTAAGTGACTGTAACTCATCATCATAAACTACTTTTAACCACATTAAAGTCAGGAGAAATGTATTTATACATATCTTTATAATTTATGGAGGTATTTTTTACTCTCTACAACTACAATATACTACTTGAAACACTTTGCAAATAGTATTTATCTTAAGTGTTTTAAAATATATTAATTAGAACTATTTGTTAAACTATTGAATTTTTAAATTTAACAAAAAAAACAACTTATAACTGTTTAAGTGTTCGCATTCAACATTTAGTTGTTCATGCCATATTTTGAGCATTTATTTGTTTGAGTAGCATAATATTTACTAAGCATCAGTCACACACAAATGTGCAAAATAATCATCATCGTTGTCATCATGTTTTTTTTATTTTTATTTTATCCTATATTGTTCATTTTATGTATTATAGGCCTACTTATTTGAGTTTTATAAATGAATTTTACATGATAGTTCTGTATATTTGTTGTGTTTTGCTCTTGTAGTGTTGTGTGTGTGTGTGACCTCCTGTGCTGTTGTGTCCTGCAGATGTGGCCCCTGCTCCTGTCCTGACTGTGCTCCCCCCCTCCCTCACACAGCTCCAGTCCAGCAGAGTCTCTCTGCTCTGTGTGTCTCATCAGAGGGGGCCCTTTGCTCAGGTGACCTGGTTGGTTGATGGGACTCCAGTGAACAGTGGGGTCTGGAGCAGCAGCGCTGTGCAACAACCAGACCAGAGCTTCTACATGAGCAGCTCTCTGTCCATCAACACATGTGACTGGAGCACCCATAAGGTGTACACATGTAGGGTGTCTGTGGGCACCCACAGCTCAGAGAGGCACATCAGCAAAACCCAGTGTTGAGTAGTCTGAGTAGTCCCAGGACCTGGACCTCTGAGTCCTCTCATACATGCTAACATCTATAAAAAATAGTGTGCTTGTTGTTCTGTTCTGCCTTTGCAATTAATCAAATTCAAAATAAATTCAAGAATAAAAAAGATAAGAAGTGTTGCGTGAGTACTAATTTGGAGATAGGGGTGATTTTTGCAAGGAAACATCAATGTCTTTTGGGTATAATGTGTAGCAGAATTTGGTCTCTCAAATACTCTTAAAAACAAAAGTCCAAGCTTTTATTACAGCATGGCTATTGGCATAAAATATGCACCAACATGGCCACCTTAGGGTGTAAACAGGCTTCCAGGTGTGCAGGTGTGCCTCCTTTTATAGGGAGGGACCTGAAAATCCCTACCTGAATTAAAATAAACACATTTACAAGTTCATACAATTTATAGCAGTGTGAAAATGCACATCTCATAATCAATTATAATAAAATATAATAATTAAAATATAGAAATACAAAATAAATTCACTCTGAGTCCTTTGTGTCTAATTTCAGAAATGCGGCCAATTTCCAGTAGATTCCCTTGAGACAAAATTGTAAAGTCAGAAGACGTGAGTCCTCAGTGAAGCATAAATCCTATAGTCTGTGGCAGGACGCACCTGTCTGTCTCACACGGTTCACTACACTACACCCACCAGGACTGTGCAAATGAGGCACACATGACTCTGTCCGATTTCGGTCCAAGACAGTCTTTACTTTACCTGGTCAGCCAAAACCACACGCGTGGACTAAACTTCACAAAGAACACACTGCAGAAGGGGCTGGCTGGTCAGGTAATATTTAACGCTTTACTGTTTTCTTGAGAAACCCTTATAAGCAGCAGATGTCGCTGTAGACCCACTGACTCTTTAAAGCTCTACAGGAAGTCCCGCCCTATCGATCTGTCCTTTCCTTTCGTGGTGAAAACAAAAAACAGCTGTAAAGCTGAAGATGGCCGCCGCGACGGTAGCGGGGCTCGACCCGCACACGATGGAGCAGAAGAAGTTTGAGTACTTCTCCTCCATCAACCCCATGGCCAAGAAGATAATGCAGGAGAGGGAGAAAATCAAAACCAAACACGGATCGACTTGGGACAAAATGACTCCGGAAGAGCAGGACAGCGCTATAGACAACTGGATGATCGACCCGCACATCCGAGCCAGATACGCTATGCACCGGGTGGAGCGGGAGGAGGTGGTGTGTTACCCCAAACTGCTCATCCAGACGGGCCAGAAGATAGTCCACTTTGGAGAAGAGGTAACGAGAGCTGATGTGCTTCTGCTTTTGGGAGGTTTAGTTTGTTTGGGTCGACGCCACGTAGCAGCCCAAATACGCACGTCATGGCACACAGCTGACGCAGCCTACGAACTGTTCAGGCTTCTGTGCGATAAAATATGGATTATTCAATTGTTATTAAGTATTCTTACCTCCCCAGTTTAACGACAGGATATACTCCCCATAACAGGCCTCTTTTGGATCATATTGTGAAACCTTAATGAATCCTTTTGATTTTAGGATATTACCTGGCAAGATGAGCATTCTGCACCTTTCTCATGGGAAACCAGGGTAAACAGTAGTTCGGATTTACAATTTTGCCTGATTCACTCTTAAAAGTAATAGTCAGCTGGTATTTTTTAACCCTGTACGTTTTCAGAGCCAGTTGGAGTTTAGCTTGACTCCCGGTTCTGCAGAACAGGGGATTTCTACCTCACAAGCAGATTCAAAGGCTTCAAAGGGACAGACGACCAAAACAACTACAGTTACTAAGGTATGGCACATTAAGGGAGATGATTTTAATGTTATGTTGTGTTATCTAATGTTTTATTATTTTAAATGTTCCTGTTTATGTCTTTTTGTCAGGTGAATTCTACTGAGAGCAGAAGGCCAGAGGAGGAGTCATCCTTCTGGAAGATCAGTGCAGAGAGGTCCAGGTTGGAGGGAGAAAGAGCAAATTTCCAGTCTCTCACCCCCAGTCAAATCAAATCACTTGAGAAAGGAGAGAAACCACTTCCTTCATATCTACGACAGGTAAATGCCTGTACTTATATGCCAGGTTTAAGTTTGCATTGAACGCACTTAAAGTGACCCAAAGGCAAAATTCTGAAGCAGCTGGCTGGCATGGTGCTTTCGTAATTTAATGAATGTGAGATTAAACTGTTCTCCTGATACACTTAAAAGTAATGATTTGATATTAGAAAATTCTTTTGGTTGAAAGTATGGAGAAGTGACCCTATTGCTTATATCTGCACTTCACAAGAAGCTGCTGTATATCCTGACAAATATGTGCCGTGTTGAGGTTTCTTTGAGTATTGTAACGAGAAAGCAGATTCCTGACGGTTTCCAAGCCCGAGTGAAGTACCTCAAAGCTACTAATGAATGTGTCAATGAGGAAATGAATACTTTTGAGTATCAGGCATGTAACGATGTAACAATTCAAATCTCTCGATTCAATACTTTCACAATATACATCTTATGTACGATATTTATTACAATATTTTGTGGAGGCTAACAAAATTTGAATATGCTACTTTTTCCTTTTTAAAATGCATTGTCTTGACTAATCCAAAGAACTAAGATTTAAAAGTGTTCAATATGTTATTTCTTCATGTAGACTGAAATGAAACTGGAAAAGGATCATGGGCTTATGTAGTTCCCTCAGATTCATTGTTTTGCTGCACCAAAACAATGATTTTGAGCCAAGAGACTTGTAACTCCATATGTTGTGGTGGTCCACAATATTATTGTCAGACTTTTGTGATTTTTGATACAGTATTTCATTTTTTGTTACATCCCTAATAAGTATTTAGTTACCTTTTCTGATGACATTCCACTATATCTCTAGCCAGGCTGGCGTCACCTAGTGCCTCCGCTCAATTTCACTTCTTTCCAGCGACTAGATCAGGAATTGGAATACACTAGACGGTTTGCAAGAACCTCGGAAGTTGTAGACCATGCACCGGCCAATCAGCCATGATTGTGTCCCTTTTGTGGACAAAGCGGTTGAGATGGATGTAGACAAAGACATACATTCTGTGTTGGCAACAATTCCCAAGATCGAGAATTTAAAGCCGGAACAAAGAGAATGTTTGGTGAATTTTAACAAGGGGAAAGACGTTATTGCCCTTCTTCCTACGGGATTTGGAAAAAACTTAACATACCAGTTAGCCCCGTTAGTGGCACATTGCAGACATCACGACCAAATAACAGCGATTCATTAAAGTTGAGGTCAGATGGTTTCCACCAAGTGAAACCAGCTGATGAACCAGGCTACTATATCTCTGTGTTATATTTACAAATCTTCAAACTGAAGAGTCCTCTGAATTAATTCAAAGAACTTTGTAGAGTTGTATGCCTCCAATATTTTTCATTTTTAATTCCTGGTTTCATTCTGGAGCTAATTTCATTTAAAGATGGTGGTACAGAAAGTTTAGCGAACCATTATATTAACTTACTACCCATTACTTTGTATCTGTGAACATTTATTCCAACTCTTTTATTCCCATGATATCCCGTAGGAGACATCTGTTACAAAGGAGCCTGAGCCAGTGGCAGAGCACCACCCTCCTCCTCCTCCTCCAGCCCCAGTGAAATCCATCAAACAGCGAGCCCCTAAACCCCCCGCCCCCCAGCCGCCTGTCGCTGTCACTGCCCCACCCGCGTCCATCTCCATCTCCACCAATCCCGCGCCCCCAGTCAGCATCTCGTCCACAGTGGCCGGGTGGGAGCGGTCCCAGAGCACGCTGCCTTCAGTCAGCAACTCTTCGGATGAGGTATTTTCCTCTAGCCTCCTGTCCAAGTCTCCCTCCATTGCCGCCAGTGCCGAGAAGGATAAGCAAGAAGAGCCCATAGCCGATGTAGGCAGTCCAACATTCTCCCAGGTAAGAAACCAGTTCACTTTATTTATATAGCACATTTTATTAACATGACAGCTTTGCACATATGAATGGAGATACTAAAAGACACAGTAAATAAAACAATAAATCAAAAGCACTAAATTATAATAAACTAATAATTATGAGTAACTTAAATGGACAGTCGGGAATTTTGGACATACAACCTCATTTCCTAGTTTGCCAGAATGAGGGAGACGTGTGGAACACTTTTTTTTTAATATTCCATCCAGTCCTTGTATTTGCAGAGATCGCTGATGCTAGGCTAGTGCATGTCAATGGCCATAGTTATCCTGCCACTAAAAACAGTCTTACCCACTCCACAAAGTACCCGAAACAAATCTATTATTACGCTAGACTGTTGATGTAAATGTGTGTGTTGATAGAATAATGTTTGAAATAAAACAAACCTTGCATTGCATGAATTGTCGCATGTTGAGGGACTATTTTCTCAGCAGCAGCGGAATTTTACTTTGCCGGTAAGATCGGTGCTAGGTGATATCAGTCCACCTCTGCCAAGCTTTCTATCAGGAAGTACAACTCGCTGCTGCTGCTCAGACATAAATCCTTCAAATTCAAAGTTGGTTTTACTTCTAAAATTAATCAATCAACACAGACTTTTACATTGAGCACCAACAACCTCTGCAAATACAAGGACTGGATGGAATATTTAAAAAAAAAAGTCTCCACTCTTTCTTACTTACTCTAGCTAACAAGGAAATGAGGTCCTATGTCCAAACTTCTGGACTGTCCTTTTACGAAGAAGTATTTTGTTCTCATTTTGGTCAATAATTATACAAGAAACCAGGCATGAGATTAAGACTATCTGCTTAATGTGTTGCAATTTATGGAACAAGAAATCAGTTTGAACTTTTTTGTCAGAACCAGCATCAATTTTATGTTTATTTTGAACAACTCCTTCCCTCCCACACACACATTCGCACTCATGTAGGGGTTCATTACATTGATTTACATTCATTTCCTGGAAAAATATTTGTTGCCTCGTAGTTTGATGGCTAGTTGTTATTTTAATCTTAGAAGGACTGAGATTTTGTTTGAAGCACATTAAAATATCATGTTTTTTTTTCTCTTTCTCCTCAGTTCAACACAAGCAGCTCGATCCTGAAGACGGGATTCGACTTCCTTGACAACTGGTAAAAAATGGCCAAAACCAGTCCCCCTTTCCTTAAGCTATTATCCTTGGTTTTACTCTGAAGAAGGATCACACTGCCATGACACTACGTTACTCAAACTGTTCCCACCTGTATCCAAGCAATATCGACCTATTATGTAACTATTATGTATGTATTTGTGTAGAAGAAAAACCCTAGTGGCTTGTTTAGACCTGGTGTCTTGAAATTTGCTCCCAATACTATTTTCCTTATTTAACCAACCTTTGATATACATGTGTTAAACAAATTGCCTTGATTCAGGTGAGATTCTTTGGGATATAAACAAAATTTGCATCTACTAAGCTTTCTAACTTGATGTTGCAAGTTACGGTACGTTTTGTAGTATTTCTAATTAGTAGTAAAGAGTAATGAGAAGTGTTATGTAGCCGCAGCGATTCTTGCTGTAATTGAAGCTTTAATAGAGAAAGCGCAGATTTGGCAACTTGTAAACACCTATTTTATCAACCATAAGCAGTGTGTGTGAAAATGTATTTTGTTTTTACATTGAGAATCTAAATGACTACATGAAAGTAATCTCATCTCTCACTATATCTATATGGCTAGCTAATATGAATATAGAAATCAAGACAATCCAATGAACAGGTTATAGAAGGTTATAGAAAGTTAATGGAAGGTGAAGTGGCATAGACTGGTCTGAGTATTTCAGAATTGGCATTGTGTTTATTAAGCATTATTATATCTAACAAAGTGGCTCAGAGGAACATCAAATCAACCCTTTTGCTTTCTATGCCGTTTTGCTTCATTATGTTGTATTCATGTTTTGTACTGTACTGAGAAATTACGATTGTTGCAGGAGGTGACTTGAACGTAACACTTCACAGGCTGACTTATTTTATATACTCTGCATTGCTTTTTGTTACAATTTATTTAACCTTACATTTATTTTTGTAACTCTTACTATAGCTAGAATCTATTATCATATACTTTGAGTCAAACGTACTCACTCTGCTACATTCTTGCTACAAACACTTTTAAAAGGTGAAAGGAAGTATTATTACTATCATATCAATAAGTGATATAAGATCACTTGTAGATTCCACTGAGTCTAAAGCACCTTGATAGTGTGTTTGGGGAGTTATTTGACATTTCCATCATCACATGCCCCCCTCACCTTTGACCCTCACATAAGTATGATGCAGGTAGCATACATTGTGATTTAGGACCGGCATGTTGTGACTCGTACCACTCGTGTCATAGAGAACTATTTTACTGACTTTTATATTTGTCCTCTTACTATATCATATGCTTTACATGTAGTACATGTAGATGGCACTTGTGGTGTTTTGAGGGTGCATAAATATAAATAAAAAGTCAAAGTATATTTTGTCTGTCAAGATGATTTTGTTGGGTTTTTAATTCATGTAATATTTTCAATTAATGGTCCTACATTACGTGAAATTGATTCTTGTACGCTTTAAGTCATGTTTGTCATTTTGCTACCTTATCAAAAACATATCTGGAGTTGTGTTTTCTTTCATTCACACATGTTTGAGTAACCGTTAATATTAGTCTACATCTCCAAGGCTTAAAATGCTCTGTTCCACCTTGTGACCTCATGAACCGATAGTTTTCAAGTTAACAGCTACGTTTTAGTTTTTGTTCAGTTGAGATTGGCAATTCCAGGGCTGAAATGATCCAGATGATTCTAGTGAAGGTGTGTGGAGTTTAAAAACACAGTGGAGCACTTCCTGTATTACCATATGACATCACAAGATGGTACAGAGATAGAAGAACTAAAATGGAGAAATGTTTTTTGATGAGGAAACAACATTATAACAGAACAGAAAATAGTGTAACATGGGTCCTTTAACTCAGAGGAAATTTTATTCTTTTGCTCTTGGTTTATTTAGAAACAGCTACTGGGCAAAACTATTTTTATAGAAAGTCAATGAATATGACCAAAATAACTGGACAAAATGGAGAGAAAGGAATAATGAAAGAGTTTGCAGATGCCTCTTATTAATATTCCCAAGAGCCACAAAATCTGCTTTCGAATTTACCCAAAAATTTTTCCACATTCCATTGGCCTTTTCCATATTGTTTATCATTTAACAGGCACTAACTTAAAAAATCAAACCAGAAGATATTGTTTGTAATATTTTAGATCCAAAATATGCTCTGATTTGAGGAGCCTTAGCTAAACAAGCTCTTGGCCAAGTTCAAGCCTGCATCCAATGAGTTTCTATTTTAAGAGTAATGGGCCTTGTGCAGCTTCATACATTATTAATCATATGTGGGAGAAAACACAGAATAGAGCTGCTACTATCTGAATAACTCATCCCATGGCCAAGATTTTGTTTATTCACACACTCATGACTTTGCCTTTGGTTATATTGATCTGTATAATAATATATGTGTAAATTCTGTAGCCCATAAACAAAATATATTACACTTTTTAATCATTTTTACAAATATACTAAGCACTACTATGTTGCTGTTTAGTGTAGAGAAAAAGAAAAAATATTAAACAGCAGTAGCACCAGAATAGTATCGTCAATCATAAGTACAAGTAGTAGTATGAGTAATGGCAGTCTGTGTAACTTCTAACTGTACTATACTGCTTAAATGATTGCCTGGTGCTAAGAGTAGAACTGAGGAGTCCTTGTGCACAGCTTTGCTCCGTAGCTCCATGAAAGAAAGCTCTATGTCCTCACAGCACTATTTTCACCACAAATGTTTGGGTTAATCAAAATCATATCATGGAATTCTACTTAAAACACAATTTATAACAAAAATAATCTTGGTCGTAGCATTATTTTTTTTTTATTTAACTGATTGTGTTTCAGAAGAAAATGATTTGGCTTCTATTGCATGCTTTGGTTGACATTTGATCAAATTTACACCAGATGCCCTTCCTGGTGAATCCCTCTTGGGCACAAATGTAGCCCCAATGACTCCATAAGCAGATAAAAGCTTGTTTAAAAAAAAAAAAAAAAAAGGGCTGGTAGCAAAGAGAAAAAAGTTGATGCTTAGTCGAACCGTGATGTAATTTAGGATTACAAATAGTTTCCAGAGTGGATTCAAACCGAGGTCTGGAAAAGGTTGCCATTGTGTAGAGAACAGCAGCTGGAGCCCAGACCGTTTCAACATCACGTCTGGTCCTCTGCAGTCAGTCACCCATTCTCTGGAAACTCACTGGATTCTTGTGGCATTTTTACAGGCGCATACCTTTGCTTCCAGTTCACGTAAACACATTAGCTGAACAAACGGTCTTGCATTAGGTTTGGAACGTCTAATGGGCCCAATGCCGCGAGAAGCTGACTAAATAATGTTAACCTTTTGGGTCATAATTTAATTAATCTAAATGGTTTGTGAAATTTGCTGTAATAATGTACGTTTGAAGGTTTGTGGTTTAGACCTGTTTTGTCATAGATATTTGTGAGATGGATTTGGATGTTGCGCATCTTTGTTCAAATGACGCCTGCCATTCATTCATAATACGCTTTACAGAACAGATGATTGGACCTATAAAAATCTCCAAGCGTGGCTTTGTGGGAGGTGGAAACAACATCCCAAACACATGCGCAAATGACGGGGTTTCCTGACATGTGAGGCAGGAATGAGAAGATGTAGAGAAAGTTTGTTGAGTTTGGGTCACCGCTGAGCGCTGGCGTAGGGGAGTGGACGAAAGAGGACCGCTGAGAGAGAGGGGCAGAGGAGAAGTCTGGACCAAGCAGCGCTGAGAGAAAGTGCGGAAGGACTCACGGAGGCAGCCCAAAATGGGAGCAGCTGTGCGCTCGCTGACTCTGCTCGCGCTCGGAACCCTGTGCGCACTGGGAGGTTGTTTACCACACGGGACGTCCGAAGCTGCGCCAACCCAGGTCAGGAATGCAAATAATTTAGTTTGTTCTCTATTTAAGCTTCTTAGAAGTCATGGTGTATAATCTTACATCACTGCTGCCTTCTAGAGATGGATGTCTGTAACGGTTCCCCTGTAGCCTCATAGTAATTCAGTAAAACTATAATCTGCTCGAATGGTCACTATTTAGCTACATAAAAGTCACACTTTGTAACAAGTTTCTGCTAATAGCCTTCTAATATAAATGGTAAGACCGCAACTACTGATACAGCCTCATCTAGTTTCTAGTGTCATAGTCTGTCTGGGTTTTTATCTACATGTTGAACATGCTCTTCTTATGCTTATCTCAGGCACCTGGATTAAAAGTGAAAAGGGCAAGAGGAGACAACCCAGACATTCTCCCAGAACCTGAGCCAACCAACCCCACTTCAGACTTTGAAAATTCATACAACTACGTCTGTGTGTCTTCTTTCACATTTTCTAACTTTTATTTCCTATTCAGAACAGAGACAGTCTGAATAAGATTTTAACATGATTTCTGTGTTCTGACAGTGTCCAGACTTGCTGGTTTGGACCAGTCAATCCACAAGCTCAATGTGGGACAATACACGCTGGATGTCAAAGTCAACCAGCTGATCGACCGCCTCACCAGGATGGACGGTAGATGTTTGGCTTATTTAACTAAACTTTATTCTAAATGAAATGTGACCAAACAGCTACTTTTATTTTCAGCTAAAGTAGTTGAGCTGGAAGACAATATTAGAGAAGTACATCAACACAGCAAAGACAACCGCAAGGAGCTTGGGAGACTCGAAGGTAACTTAAAATGCATAGTATATCACTTGTGACACTGGTAATAAATGTGAATTTATACATGTAATACATTTTCAAGGATTATGGAGTTCAGTTGTCATTGTTGGTGGGGATACAGTAATGTATTAGAAAGAGAGACTCTACACTCAAGTCATATTTATAACAGTCCTGAGCCAATATACAGAATTGTATACATGAAGCCAAACACAGGGAGTCACGTGATAACTGCACGATAAAACATGTCAGACCTCACTCAGTTCGCTGATATGCAAATTGACACTAACCTATAATTATCCATGTTTAGGCACAGTCTTGTTCGTGTCTGAAAAACATACACCAATATTTTCCTTTAATGAAAAGACAACAAGGAGACTTCTTCAGGGCATTTGGCCTGAAGAAGACTCTTTGTAGTTGAAATGCACTGGTGTTTATGTAATAAATCCACATAGCTAACACTAGATGTGCCTTGGATATCGCTCATTGATTGCTGTTTTGCCCTCGATTCTGAAGAGCACCTGATAGGCTATTCATCCTCAGATCCAGTGAACACTTGTTTATTCTTACCAATAATTTCCTCATTTGATATTTGTAAATGCTTATAAAATGTTTGAAAAAAAGAGGAAAAAAAAGTTCCCACAGAGTTAACTTTGATAAGAAAATGAGCAACCATGCCAACTTAGGTTATAGCTCTCAAACACCACACATATTATCTTCTTTGTCATAAATTGGTCTTGTGTGCGTCAGGTTGTCAGAAGGGCCTTCGTGTTGGCTATAAGTGCTACCTGGTCTACAACCGTAAGGAAGACTATGCTGGGGCCTCCAGGAAGTGCCTTGAACGGGGCGGGCGGATGGCCATGCCTCGAGACCGGAGAGAGCAGGAGGCTCTGGCCGACTATGTCAAGTCTTTCTTCCACCCTGGAAACTGGCCTGTGTGGTTGGGCATCAACGACCTGCGCTCAGAGGGGACATATGTGTTTGATGATGGGACCGGAGTGTTTTATTTCCAGTGGCGCAGGCACTTCCTGTCTAGCCAGCCTGATGGAGGGAAGAGAGAGAACTGTGTGGCCATGTCCTCGGACGATGGAGACTGGTGGGACCACTACTGTGACCGCACCATGAACTACCTGTGTGAGTTTGACGACAGGGTTGGACTCTGAAGTGGAATCTTTATAGATGTCTAGAGGATTTTATATGAATCTGTAAAATTATCTATCCTCACACATCCAATTTGTTAAAGGCAAACAGAAGAATATATTGCTAAAGATGACATTGTTTTATTGATGATATTGTTGCATAATCCAAATGTACATAAAATTTAACAGTTATGTGATGTCTTAAATGTCTATCAAATGTCTATCAGACATGTTTAACTTTACAATAACAATACATTGGATCATAAAAGTTTTACCAGTTTTAAATGTTTGTTAACAGTAAACACTACTGATCACAGAGAAAAAGACCCATTGATCAATATTATTTATTTTTATAAGCAAAAAATACTTATAATTGCAATGTTTCTTATGTATGGTGTTTAAAATGTTTATTACAGTTTATAATTATGTTATGTCTGAAATGTATAAGTGTATTTGAATGCAATTCTTGTGTGCCTTGGACCTCCAGGTCAAACTTACAATAGGCTTACTGCACACACTGACCTCTCAAAGACAAGGCCAGACTGTACTGTATTTCACTCTTGGGATTTAAAACATTTGTTTCCTTGACACAGAAATGACAAGTTTAAAAGAGTTTTTCCACAAATAGATTTTGCATCTGATCCCAGATCAAAGTGTGCGTGTTTGTGTTGGACTGTTTTTATACCTTCAGAACATCGCAGGTTTAACCAGCAGCTGCAGCTACATCTGCTGACCCCCTCACCTCTACACTTCCCTCTTACAGCAAGGAAAATAAAACAAAGTCAGATTTCTAACGTCAACTATTTGGCATCACATGAGAATTTTTTCCCTCACTGGTAATTTGCTGAAGTTTTCTTCTCAGATTACTTATCCCAAACAACAAACACTAAATGTTTAAAGCAATGATTTTTATATAAATAATTATTACATTGCATTATCATAATGAAATCACATTTGATCAAAGATCAATAAATACAAAACAAGCATTTTACAGATGACAATTCATCCTTCATATCATTATAAAAGTTAATACACCTATTTAAATTAGTTTTAGTAATTATTATTTCAAAGCCTGAGCGGATTCTATGAAGTGTTTCAAAACAGTGACACATGGGACAGTAGTTGTCTGTGCTGCACAACTGTTTACATCAGTCAAACCTCTTCATAGAGATGAGTGGGAGGAGTGACTTCATCAGTGAGCCAAGAGCTGCTCTGTCTGACACGTCACTGTTTTGTACACTAACAGTTCTGTTTTAATTCATGTTTAAGTGCTAGTCGTGTCTGCAGCCTTCAATATGTCCTCCACAGATGGTCGGTCCAGTGGGGTTTTACATGGATGATGCAGAATCACATTTCCAGTTTCATCAATGAGAAAGTCTCCACCCATCTACAACAAGAGAAACTAAAACATCAGGTCACAGTCATTGGGTTGGTCAAGTAATTAAGCAAGAGTATGTTGGATTTTTACAACTATGGAATGAAGTTTTTTGACCCCATGTTGCCAAAAAACACAAAGCCTACCCTCACAAAGAGTAATGTACTGCATTAACAGGATTGACCATTGATGTAAGACAGTAGAACATAGGTAACCTGATAAAGATCCTCCAGTAGACGAGATGGCATGTCAGGGAAGTCTCTGTCCACAGCACCATACTCTGAGTATGTCATCAGGCACCCAAATCTCATCACTTTAGAGTAGGACGAAACCAGGCCAAAGGTGCGGTAGAGCTACAAAATGATACACAAGTCTCATATACTGTACTGAGCACTAGCTGTAGAAGAAATACAAAATAAATAAAATAACTGGCATTACTTTGGATCAGTGACTGTAAACACCAACAAACACAAACACAGCACTCTACCATGTTTTCTTTATTTTTACTGTCTTTCTCTCCTCCCTTCAACTTCAACATGCTTTAGTTAGACGCATGCACGCACGCACACACTACACATAAACACAAATAATACAGTGCTGAACAATAGGCTTGGCAAGCACTTGTGTCACTTACATTTCTCTGTTGGTCGAGCAACATGGGGAATTTGCATCCAGTCTGCTCCAACCAAATCTGGGCCCCCTCCAGCACACTGAAGGAGATGACCAGGACCTGCACTGACCGAGCCTCAAGGAGCGCCTGTAGACAAAAAGAGCATGTCATTCTTAACTAATCACAGTAGAATTCTCTCAGAAGGAGCAAATAGCTTTACTTACCACTAGCATATAACAAGGCATAAAATAACATTATATGATTTTTTTTCACATATCACTCACCCCTAAATGCAATGCTTTATTCATTGTATGGCATTCTTTTATTTTTTTTTCTTTCAATTACCAAATCTGTCATACACTGTTTTTGGTTTTACACCAAATTACCTTTATGTAACCCACAGATTATTGTCAAATCTCTTAAACAACTATACCAAGGTATGCCATTATTCACAATATTTGCAAATAAAATGAAGAAATTACTGAAAATTATCACTTTGTGTATACACTGAAAGCTTATTTTAATTATGTAATATGGAAAACTAGACTTCCTAAACTTTAAATTGACTATATTACATAAAATAGATTCTTGTGAGTTTTAAGGCATGTTATAACATTGTTACCTCATCAGTTGTGTTTTGTTTCATACCAACATGTTTGAGAAACCATTAATTATTAGACTGTCTACATCTCCAAAGCTCAAAATGCTCTATTCCACCTTGTGATGTTATGAAGTGGTAGTTTTCATGTTAACAGCTACATTTGACTTTTTGTTGTGTAGAAATAGATAATTCTAGGACTAAAAATTACCCAAATGATTCTAGTGAAGGTGTATGGAGCTTAAAAACACAGCGGAGCTCTTACTGTATTACCACATGACATCACAAGGTGGAACAGGATGTTTTCTGTTTGATAGAAGAACTCAGCCTAAATATGCAGGGTTTGTGTGTAAAAAATATGGGAATAAAACAAAACAGAACTCCAGGTCTGTTTGTGATGAGGAAACAACATTATAACAGAGATCAGAAAATAGTGTAATATGTGCCCTTTAAAAGTAATTGTTAAGTTAATATTTATTACACAATTCTATCAAAACACTTATTACTGGAGTCACGTATTATTGAAATCAGAAAGTGGTTGATCATAACCTTTAGAATATACTATAGAGCATTAGTAAATAGTCCGACCTGTTTGGCCTCCAGCTCGGCCACGTGGTCCCGTCACGGTAGTCATCCCACATGTCGGGTCAGGACCAGCAGCTGTTTCTTTCCAGGAGTCAAAAACTCACCCAGGGTCACATTTCTGTAAACACACAAATACCAACAAAAGAATGATATTATTATTCAATAATTTCTTCTGACTTCTCATTTATTCAGTTTTCTACGGAAAGCTAAAGAGAAAACTTTTAAAAACATTTTACTTTGCAGTGCGGGCATCGATGAGAGCTGTGTCTGGGCTCAGGCTCTCAGTGGTGTTTATGGGTAACACTTGTCTGTTTGAAGATAGCAGGCCCTCGTCTACATGCTCCAGAAATGAATCCCATTCAGTCTGTAAAAAACAAAAACATACAGGAGTTGCAAATGAATCACTGCAGTATGTATGTATGTATGTATGTATGTATGTATGTATGTATGTATGTATGTATGTATGTATGTATGTATGTATGCATGTATGTATGTATGTATCTATCCAAGTCAAAACTCCCCTACAAAAAGTCAAAAAGCCCCAACAACTCCTCTTTTATCAATCAGGGTTTTTAGATTTTCAACAAAAAAGCAGTTGGCTGTCTCAGTGGAGTGTTTTTTTTGTTTGAAGCCAAATTGTACTGGGTGAAGATCAGAGGGAGATGTGAAATTATTTGATTTGCCATTAGCTTTGACACTTTTGAAATTGGTAGAAGAATAATGATGGGCCTGTAATTGCCAATAGAATAAGAATCTCTGCTCTTAAATTTGGGACAACTGTAGCTGACTTCAACCCATTTGGGAATGTGTCTTAGGAAATTATTTTTTTTGTTATTGGTTTGGTTAATGTGTGACTGAGCTCCTTCAGCATAAGTTTATCCATTCCAAATATATCCTTTGTCCTTGATGGTTTAAGAGCTCTGGTGGCTTCTGGCCCTCCACTTTAGTGGCACTCCTAGCGCCACTAAAGTCTCTGTTTATTCGATGTCCTGATATTTGAGTTGTCAGGTATGAAAGAATGAACAATTATTGACTAGAGTCAGTAGTTATTCAAGGTGTGTGCTATTTCACTCAGATTAGAAATCACATAGCGTGATTGCTATGGTTTGATCAGTCTCAAATACAAGTTATATCATACTCACCTCCAGCTGTAGAAGGGCGTCCACTTGTTCCCTCACTGCTTCTCGACTGCAAAAATAACAATTTCTAACAATGTATTTTGAAGTGGGTCAGGATGTTATCTATTTAATATATCTGTTTTATTGCATTATTGCATTTTATTGCATTACTTAAGTGCCAACTTCTGTCTTTTACATAAGGGGACTAGTGTTTACTTACTGGTAGAACTTTTTCCAGAGCTCCTCCGCTTCACTCTTCTTTGTCACTCCAAGGCTAAAATAATGCATAAGATCACAATTTTACATTGATAATATCATATTTTGTATATATTAATAATTTTTATATTACTTTTTAAATAGTGTAGTTCCTCCAGTGATCAGGCCAAACATTGTGGTAATTTTGTAGGGCAAAAATCCCTCTGACTCTGTTAGAACAAAGAGAGCATAGTTAAGACTTTAGTCGGATAAGTGTAGCGTCTTTGTGCTTGTAACAAGTGTGACCAGGATTACATTACTACACCTGCATGCCACAGTGGGCCCTCAGTCAGTTACTTTAACAGCATCCAGAGTTCAGACATGTTATGTTTTCACTTTTTAATCAATGGGAAATTCCACCATCATTTCCATTATATTTATAATTTTTGGTGTGGAGAAATCAGACAATAGTCATTTAGCCATTTGCCTGTCACCAAAACTAACACTGACAGTAGGCATATTAAAACAAACAGCTTTTGATTAAATTAAATGTAAGTTAAGTGACGTATTCTAAAAGTAGGCCTATAACAAGTAGCTTTTATAGCACAGTATATGGCAATCTGTGAGACTACCTACACAGCCTGACCAACACAAGGTAAAGGCTGGTAAATAAAACCAAAGATATAAAATGTATTTTAGTCAAAAGTCTATATGACGGTAAAGTTATAGCCTATGCCTCTTGTACTAAAGACTATAATACATATAATAATAATAAATCTTTATTTATAAAGCACTATGAACAGTAGCTGTTACCTGCAGCTTCATCTTTGGCTTTCTGGAGCAGAACTCTGCCCAAGCTGACGAGCAGGGACAGTCCCCGGACAAGTGCGTCCTCTGTCTCGGTCATCTCCTCCGCCATGGTCCTGATTCCCGCGAGGGCTGCGCTGTAGAACACGGAGCAGGACACGGGGCACGGAGCAGGACACGGGGCAGAGCACTGAGCGCACTGTGGGCACCGGGAACCTCCATATGAATGAAACACAGCGGTCACGTGACCGTGATCACATGACTACAGTTGGACTACGAGACGCGCCTGGAGGCGGGACCGGGGACTCAGAGGAGCAGGTTGATTGACAGTGGCGAACTAAATAATAGAGATATGTGTGTTCCTGCTTGTCCATTGTTTTCATAATTTTGAACCCCAAACAAAGAAACTCTTACAGGCCCCACACAAGCCAGAGAGGGCACGTTTGTTGTGTGTAAAATCAGTTGTGCGCTGGTACTTTATGGTCAGTATTTCTATTTATCCAATCAAACAAAGCTTATAAATAAAAGTTGAAGAAATTACATTCACAGTTATTAAGTTTTGGAACATTAAGAACACGCTCACACTTGTCCTTGTTGGGTCCTGGTGTGAGTCCAGTTTAATCCTGATGCTGTAGACCCAGTTCGGTCCGGTTCTAGTCTTGGTTTAGTTTTAGTCTACTCTCAGATTAGTTATTAATTTAGTGACAGTTTAGTACCAGTTCTGATGCGGTCTACGTGTATGTGTGAACGCATCCTTGGACTAAATTTTAGTTTTTGACAATCTTATTGACAAAAACATTAAAAACATGTCTCTAGAGGTCAATTTGTTTATTGACTAAACATGACATTTGTTCATTCATCACTCATAAAAATTTCTCTTGGAAGGAGATGCGATAATACATAACATATTATGCATGTCACATCCCAAAACACCTCCAACTCAAAATCAGACAACCCAAGTGGCCACAGAAAAAATAAATTATAGATCAGATCTGACAAAATTTGATGGTAAATGTAAAACCTGAATAAAAATGTAGATTTTGGACAAATAAAAATGATTCAAATGTTTTAGAAATTGAGGTTGAAATGGTCATGTAGATTGCAGACATACAATGATCAATAAAATAAAGAATAAGCCCTTTTTATGTCATTGAAATGTATCTAAAAAAATTTATTAAATAAAGTAGAGATTTTTTTTTTTTACTTGGGGTCAAAATCCTGTTGTCCCTTTTCCTGTTCATATCCAAGCAAAACTAAACACAAACGTCCAATTCAAGACAATGAGTGACACAACCTTTAAAAAACTAAACAAAATGCTTCAAGTATCTGAAGTGGAAGAGCCCTGTAGGACGTTTAATCCCCTCTCCTCTCCAAAACTGACCAGCCATAAAGCGGTTTAAACATCTGTGGTCCGAAAACAACCACAAACGCAAAATGAAAACAACTATCACCCAGTCTGAATCATTTATGGGTGACTTTTTAAACTCAAGTCTTAAATAAAGATACTACAGACATCTAAAATGAAAAGGTTTTTTTGAGGTTGTGCTTTTGATACAGCGCAGAGGTGAGAGGGCTGGACATGCTCCCTCCTGTATCCCAAACTACCAGCTCTGAAATAGCATCTATTACACTGGATTTTTATGAATACATTGTGCTCTATAACTTTATGGAAGACATTCTTGTATTGAAAAAAATGAATAAAAAAAAAAGTCACCAACAATCACATTTAAAATACTGGGCCACAGGGAATTCTGCTGGTTAACTAATATATTGTATTTAATTGTTGAATATTATGCAATATTAACACTATTAAGATATTTTGTTAACTGTGTGGTCATTTTAATGAACATTTCAATTATTAAATTAGTTCAGTAGAAATAAAAAAATAATAATTATGTTCTCTTGCTTGAAATAGTTTGACCACTGATATAAAATAAAAAGTAAGTTTAAGTTTGTGCTTGGAGCAATAAATGTAGCATGTAAATGTGTTGTGGATAATGATGTGACTTGTGAGTCTTACTTGATGCAATAGTGCAAACAAGTTCGTAGTTTCTGAATTTTGTTAGATGACAATGGTAATAAAACTGATTCTGATACTGTAGGCCATCACATTAAATAAAAATACTGAGTTAGTTGGGGTTACAGGAGGAGCAGATCCATTTAGTCCAGTGTTTTGTCATGGGCTGCTTTTGAGACTTGTACAGTTTGTACTGTTGTATTAAGATTTCTTTGGACAGTGTGAGGACGAGTCTGTGTTGAGGACTTCGATCATAGTTCGGGTTGAAGGGAAGGTCTCTGCTACTGATGGAAGACTCTGGTACCAGCTGGGCAAACTGGGAACAGAGATGTGTTTAATATTATATCATGTAATAAGTAATTACTGATGACAGTTTAAAATCATGCCAAATACCTTTTGAGGTTCATCCACATTTTTGCTGTTTTACTGAAGCTGCCTGGATTTGATGTGGTCATGGCCTCAAAGTCCACAAGCTGAATTAGGAGTAGAATAAGATTTAATACATTTTAGATCTGACTGTGTCTTTACACAAATGCAAACACTCTTTATCATTCTCAACATATAGTAACCTCAAACCACACTAAAAGGAGTGGCAAATGCATAAAATGCCTTTGTTGTTTTAAGGTTAACTATCTGTGCCACCCATATAGGCTTGTACTCACTAGGCATGTCACAGTAAACATACAGGATAATCAAGTAAGCCCTTTTTGAAATGTAAAACATTAGATATGAGAATTTAACAATGATGAATACTGACCTTGAAAAAATATTATTCCATCTATCATCTATTGAACAATAACTTGGCGTATTACTGATACAGAGTACAGAGTGAAATAATAAAATTCTATAATGACAGGAGACATTTGACCACAATAAGTCATCACTTATTTTTTCACTAGATTTTTAAAACTATGGTTAAAGCACAACAACAAGTGAGTTATAAGCCATAAAACTTGTCAACATAGTTTTAAACATGGTTTAATTCTTCATCTTTCATGAATCATTCACAAATCCATGTTTCCATAAAAGAGAGGCAGTTTTGTCTGGATCTTACCTTTCCTTTGGGGATCTTTCCTGTGACCTCTTTGCCACTGGCCATGAGCGCCCCCATCACTACAGAGTAGGCAACCACACTGATAACAAATAAATACATTTTAAAATCAGACAGGCCCATGGTGCAATAGTCGTAATGAAGTAGCACTGAAGTATCATCATCATTTGTCTTTCGGAGTGCAGGTGTACTTTCTCTGTATGTGGGAGTAGGATTATCACTTGTACTACAAATATCTCAAAACCTAGTTCTTACCTGGAGCCTCTGGAGAGGGGCATGAGATTACAGAAGTAATACACCAACGACAGGATGAGGTTACATACAGCATCTGCATCCTGCGTAAAAGGAAACAACATAATTTTTCTAAAGTAAAAGTCATTGTACTCATGGATACTTCTCCAACCACACTCAGACTCTTGCATCATTTATACACTTTTACCTATATATTAACTCATTCACAGGAGCATTTTCGATAAAGAATTAAATCACATCTCTAGTTTTTACTTTTGAGGAGTAGTGAATTTTAGGATTTAATTTTAGAAAAGAAAATGACAAAAACATTTGCATGGGTAATGTGCACCAAAGAATCCGGCAGTCCTTTCACAAATAAGAAATCTGTTACAATAAAAGCAGTGAACAGTGTGCTGCCAACATTAACAGGGGAATGATTATTGAGGCTCAGCGTTGAGGCAGACATATTCATCTACTGCCCTGATGACCTTGTTCACTTTGGATCGGACAACTTATCTTATTCAAGTGTGTATGAATGCCGTGAATTCTGGAGGCCATATTGGTGCTTTAGACATTTATGTGCACGTTCAAAGAGAATAGTAAAAGAATGACAATTGTACAGGAGATAAAATAACATAAAGCAAACAAATGCACCTGAAAGAAAAAAGATAAAAACTTCATTGAGCCAAGAGGAATGACTGTTGCTGCATTCTTATCTTAATGAAAAAGGTTAAATAATCATTGCCTGAGCAGATGTTTTGGGTTTCTTTTTGTCTGAAACTGTGTGACAGAGTGGTTTTGATTAAGTGAGGAATGTCATATACAGCGCTGTAGCTTACCCCCAGCTCAGTAGACAACATGAGGGTTTTCCCTTTGGCCGTCAGGTCTTTGTAAATGGACTCGATTTCAGACTGGTACTGCTGTGTCCGCTCCTCTGTGGTCTGCGTCTCCACTGAGAATAACATGTTCCCCACTCTACAAATTAAAAAGAAAAAATATATATCAGTCTCTTTAGGGAAACCTTACTAGAATGACCTGGTGACGTAACAGTGGCTGGTTGAGCATGTGAACGAGAGCTTATTTTGTACCTGTCTCCTGTAATAGTGATAGTAAACCCATCGTATTCTTTCCCAGGATCCTTCAGACTTGGCACTTTGGAGTTGACTGTAAAGCCATCTCTAGTTTTACTGTTAAACTGCTTCAGAAAATGTACAAAGGTAGATCCTCATCAATAATGCAGCATTTTTGTCTGATTTACAACAATTGGTTTTAACCTGTATACCTTCATTATAGGAAGTAAATCTTCTACTTTATTGACATTTTCAAGAGCGTGCCGAACATCCTGGAGCCCTCTGGGGTTGTAAGCACTACAAAGAAAGAAAAGTCAAGTGATGTTATTATTGTTTATAGTTTGTGTTTCATGCATTTTTAATACAATTAGTTAAGAAGGGCTTACCCATGATAAACCAGTATTCTGTCTTTAATGAAGTCAAGGATATTATCAAAATATGCCAAGTATCTGATGTTGATTATCTGCCCTCTAAAAAAAAATAAAAAAAAACATTAGAAAGAAGTTAAGAACCAACTGCACATAGGATTTTTTTTTAAAGCAATACCAATTGATTATACAGTATTATTGATACATACACTTGAGGGCCTTATAGCCTTGTCATAGTCAAGTCTCATAGTTTAGTTAAGCACTAACACATTATACTGCGGTCTGGTTGACAAATGAATTGGGTTTCATTTTGAGACTTGAGACAGTTAATGGACTTGTTATTATTACCTGATGAGATTGATGTGATTGTTGAAACCTCTGCTGAGACTTCGGGCTGGCATCTGGTCTAACCACAAAACTGGCTGGTCCGGGTCTGCGATCCTGGAAGACAAGAGAGGCCTGTTAGGTCTGTGTAACATGGACCACAGAGTAAGGAGGAGTTTTAGGGTGTTTCTACTTCAGAATTAAATCATACAGAAAGCAGTGGAATCAACAATGTATAAATAATAATAGTTCATTTTAAGACAGTATTTTTTTTAGAAAAAAGACAGGTAAATTAATTTTAGCAGCTCTATCAACATGCAGTCTCTTAAAGGATGTCCTTATCATAAATTATTTATATAACTGTGGTATCACCGCTGCTCTGAATGGTCTCACCTCCTCCACTTGACAGATATGTCAAACATATCTCTCCACTGCATTTGTCGAGTTTTGCCATTGACCCGTACTTTTGAGTTGCTCCATGTTCTGTGCATGGCCTGCATGACCTCTAGTGTTGCCAGACCCATGGCTAAAAAACAAAAGAGGTGAGTTTCCATTTTAAATTCGTTCTGATGTCACAGAAAACAGGCCTCAATCTCTGTACCTCTGTGTATTCTCTTGTTTGGTAGGAAACCTGGTGTGTCATATTGCATTAGTGCCCCCAGATGGTCGGCTGTGCATATTAACTTCTGTACTTCATTGCTGTAACTGTCAAAGTTTTGTGGTAATACATCTCTGTAAAAAGAATGATGGAGAATGTTAAAAGACTGTAAATAGAATACACAGGATGCTCAGCACTATACTAATCACTGAGGTCAATGTTACTACCTCTCTTTCTCAAGGCAATGGGCTCTGGTCATGCTTATGTCACAGAACTGGAACACGTTTCGAAACATGCAGATGATGACTTCCTTTGGGCTCTCTTCGCGATGAAGAAAGATGAAGAAAACCGGGCCATTTTCAAAATTTTCCAGATTTTGTCGGTTACTTAATTTGCCTATTAATTGTGTGTATTATGATTTCATGTCAAACTTAATAAAAAAAAAAAAAGATGTAATTGTAATGTTCTGTTATGTTCATCAGATCAACAGTTACAACCAGCTGCCTTTAAGTGACATCGAAGATGCGATTAGAGCCACATCCCCCATGGAAAGCTTTGACAGGTTGTGAAGACCGCTGCTGCTGAATCCATGGTTTTATCACATGCCCAGTGTCAGTAACTACATTGGAAGTCGTCATCTGCATGTTTCCAGATGTATTCCATTAAACGTGAATATGTCCTAAAGATCCTGGATACTTTAGATATTGTTCTGAAACACAATCACTACATTTACATTTAGTACACTCCCACGTGTACTTTCAAATGTCTCCAGAGCAATGGAATCAGTCTCCTCATCCAGGAAACACTAACATTAATTACCTTTAATTACCATCTGTCAGTTCACTGACATATAATCAAACTTGTGCTATGTTTAAGAGCCTCTTACTTGATGTGTGGCTGCAGTCCTGGCTGCTCTTCATAGTCTTCTATTAAAAAAGGCAGGTTTTTGGCCCAATGGTTCTTAAAGTTTCCTGGTAAGTCCTGGTCTACATTGTACTCTGCCACTGGGATGTCCAGGTGAGAGTGCAGGTAGCGAGAGTATTCTGGAGCATAATACAACAACAGTTAGCACAGCATGGAAAGGAAAACTATTCAATTAAAAGAACATGCATAATGCTTTAAAATAAAATCATAACATGGATTAAAACAATCTGTTATATCCACTTTAGATACATCGTATAACCATGTAAAATGTTTTACTTTAAAACTATTGCAAAAGTTTACTGTGTAACGCCATGAAGCAATAGGTTTCTTTTTCACTGTGGTCTTTGATATTCAGTCAATTTTTACGTGAAAGATAAATCTAGAGTTAAAATGACTACAGTTCCAGAGAGCTGACCTCTGAGGTATTTGACTTTGAGGTATTCGGAGCTGGCCTTCTGTCCAAGGAGAGGGTCGTTGAGCATCACTTTGGTCTGAGCTTTGATGCCTTCGTAAAACTGTCCCATGGCCACATGGCTGAGGCCTTTCATGTACTGGCACACTTCATTGTATGGCTCCAGCTGCAGACATCTCTACACAGAGCACAAGCAGATGGAACTTACCACAGTACAATGATCACTGACAGGAGAACAAAATAACAGATAGTATCTAATCTGCAGATCACATAGTTTAGGTATCGTCATTCAAAGTTGGATACACCTAAAAGAATGTGTTTTTTGTTTATGTGGGACCACACATGCGGCCAGTGGCATAATGCAGTTTTTTGGTGTTCACAAACGTTTGTATGCACTCTAGATAGAGATTAGGTAAATGGCACTACCTTGAAGTTGCCTATAGCCTCCTGTAGCGACCCATGGTGGTACAGCATCATTCCCCGAAGCTGCAAAGACTGGATATGGTTCTGGTTCAACATAAGAGCTTTTTGAAAGCTCTCCATCGCAGACTCAAAATCACCCAGCTCTCTGAGGAAACAACATAGACATCCAGATAACTTGGTTTTAGACACTCACATATTTACATCATATGTACATCATTGATAGTACATTACAGTAAAGAGATGAAAGTACCTATAAGCTTGTCCAAGGCTCTTGTAAGCATCAATAAAGTCAGACTTTAGCTTCAGTGCCTCTTTAAATGTCTCAATAGCTTCCTGAGAAGAAGAAACAACAATTGTGAAAGAATATACATTTAACAGGAAACTGCAACAACGATCAAGGAAACAGGCTCAGACGAGTGTTACATGTGGAACAGACAAGTCTGATGTTTTTAGGAGAGATACAACAGAAGAGGAACATCCCCTACAATGAGCTTGTAGTCCAATTGGGAAACGTATAGGAAAGCCAAAAAACAGCAACATACAAAGAAGCAAAAAATTCTTTGATTTGTACCTTGAGCAGCCCTCTGTGGAAGAATGTTAGGCCTTTGTAAAGCATGGCGATAGGCTGGTTCTTCTTCAGTTCTAGAGACTGCTGGAAGTCCTCCATGGCTGCCACATAATCCTGTTCAGAGTAGAATATAGTGCATTTAACACAAGGATTACAAAATCTGGTTAAATTTGGTGAAATGTGGAGGCAAAGCTTGTGTGTGCATTCATGACAAGCAGCGTGGACAGGTTTAATTTTTCTCTTTGCAGGTTTAACTCTTTGGGGGTTTGAGTTTTCACCAATTCCCAGGATGTTACATTGTTGTTTACCTCAGATATGAAGAGCAGTGTCCCTCTGTGTCTGTAGAGACGAGCTGAAGGCTGCAGAGATATGGCTTTGGTCAAATCTGTCAGGGCCTCACTGATCCGGCCCAGAGGAGACAGAATCTGAAACACACAACATTCAATTTATTAAAAAAAAAAAAAAGCAATGAATGCAGTGAAAGCAATGAAATTATTGGTCTTTGGGAAAACAACACTTTATGGTCTTGTTTATGTGATAACAGTATATTACCTAAACAATCATTTAACACTGGATTAGAGGAGCTATACCACAAAGTAAAATTCCCAAGCTAACATTCAAAATGAGATCTATTTCATTCCAAACTGCACTACATTTGTTTAGTAAATTAAGTGATAGTTGCCAGATATGCACTATTCATTCAAGAAAAACAATATACTCAAAAGATTAAAAACAAGACAGGGAAAACTGAGTCTGTAAAACAAAATGTAATACTGTCACAGAAAGACAATGATTTGAGTAGAATAATTCATTTCCATAAGCTTTGCATGTTGATGATTGACTAATACTCAGTACCTTCTGACTACCTCATTTGAATTGGCCTTTTGTTTACGAGAAGAACAAAGACCAGAGCAGAGTAAAAACGAAGCCTTTTGTGTTGTGTTCACCTAGTTCCCCTTGGATGCTGTTGTGATGCTGCAGGACAGAGGCGGGTCATTTTTGGCTCTTCCTCTCCTCAAACTGCCCTGACTCAAAATTTGTTGACACTACCTGATCAGTCCTCCTGTTAAACTGAACTGAGACCTTTGACTCGAGACACAAAGGCGTCTGAGAAGTGCAATGTAAATGTTCCTACAAAACTGCAAGTTTTACACCAATCTCTGTTAGAACTAGTATGCAACTATGGAGTATAACACTGAGGCATTACCTCGGCCCTCTGTTCGTACACCTCAGGCCAGTTGGGCTCCAGGGTGATGACTCTGTTGAGCTCGTACAAAGCCAAGTCTGCATTCTTTATATCCTGCAGTGCAAAGGACAAAATCATTTTAGAATCATGAAGTCATTTCCTGTCTTCAAAACCATTGCCAGCATAGTTAAATTACAAATGAAAGCTTTACTGTCTATTTATAATTATTATGCATGCGTACTGTTATTATCATTATTATTATTATTATTATTATTATTATTATTATTATTATTATTATTATTGTGAGAACTCAACAGAATGTTTGAACACATAAGCAGACTCAATCTTACCTGCAGACTTTTCTTGCCATAAGCTATCCCTCTCCCATAGATAGCACTGACCAGCTCTGGGTCACCCTAAAAGCAAAATAATATTTATGGAGATATCAGGTTATTGACATAATCAGATATTGTCAGATTCAATTATTATTAGGTTTGATTGTTCTAGTTATCTGATAGCAACTGCCCTTGTAAATGTAACCACTGATACAAACCTGTAATAAAAGGGAGAAGTGCTTGATGGCTTCATCAAAGAGGCCGTTACCAATGAGAACATAGCCGATAGCTGCAAAGCAAAGGTTGCAGCACTATTAGTTATAGTCCATGTAGTGTTAAAAAGGTGTCGACTCACCCAGTTCTTCATTGTTGTTTTGGTTTTCTACAGGAAAGGGGATTTTTTTCTGCTCTATAAACAGCTTGGCCTGATTCTGTGAGAGATGAAGAAAACACCACAAGAGAAGCACGCAATGAAAAAGTGTCAAAAAGCATTTCCTGTACAAAGTTAACACAATCAACATCAGAACATTTACCATAATATAACTAACTGCTACTTTTTCATTTTTCTGTAATTTACAATTTGTCATATTGTGCATTTTAATACAGAATCATTTTAATTATAATAACAATTAAGTATGTAACAACCTAATTTACTACAGAAAACAGAGTTTGATATGTAAAGATAATGACTAAAGTTAAAGCATTGTAAGTTGGTGATATTGGGTTTGAGATTGCGTCTATACCACAGACTGTATATGGCCCATACCAACATATTTTGTTATGTTTTTGTCAGTTTTTAGAGCATTACATATGCACTCTTACCAGGATCTTCTCTGCATTGAGGGAGAAGATAGATTCACAGGGTGGGTTACTGCCCTCCTCACAGTCTGGGTCCTCCAGCTGCAAAATGGATGACTCTAGAAAAATAAAAATTACAGTCAGTCTCAGTCTAACTCCCACCCGTCCTGTCGGTATGTTAAGATCACAGCTAATATTTCACACACCACATATCTCACATACTGACTCAGGCATCATCTCAGGATATCCTATTCACACTTTTTTAGCAATACACTGAAGTACAAAATTTTCTTAAATGTGGTTACTGACAATGAATATTATGTTTTAAAACCCAAATACAAGTCTACAATTTGTATAATTTTGTAGCCCCTTCGCCCAAGCATCCAAACAAAGCAACATGAATATCACAATCGAATCTTAACTGCAATGGAAACTGGCAAATATATAATAATAATATAAAGGCCACAGTTATTTTTTTAATAGAGTGCCCTCTGCAAAAAACTAAATATTATTAATCCCAACTTTAGATCTCTATAAGCATGATGTTAAATGTCTCTTGTAATAATTTCATATTTCAGTGTCTTTTCTCCAATACGTCTCAACATGTTAGACTATAACACACTGTGAACTGAATGAATTTGTAAACATAAACTGTATATCTGATGGCTCTTGTAATAAGATATAAGAAAATCCAACATCCAAGTAGTTCATTGTAAAATAAATAGCAGGTGTAGCAGTGTTATGGCAGTGAGTCAACGGGGATTACCCATTTGAGTTTTATTACTATAGGGTACACATACACTGGGCATACTGTAAATTTATTTATTTGTTTATTTATTTGAGACAGGGACAGCGCACAATTTTTACAGTAACCTAAACAGGAGAGATGCATTCTCCTAGGTTGTATCACAAGTGCTAATTTCCACCTGTAGTCCCTGGACAGGTTCATTGATTGATTGTATTTAATTGATCTTGACTAACAAACAAAAAAAAACACAAAACAAGAAAGACTGACAAAGCTGCCAAAAGGGAACTTCTTGGCTGAGTTAATTGTCAAATTATGTTTTGTCATGGTGCTGCCACACAACGTTTAAAGCTGTAATTTGAATAAATGTACAAGAGAACCAAAAAAGAGAACCTTACATGCTTCCTGAAACACTAAACCTAAAATGCACCAAAAATCGACTACGTTTCCTTTGTTTTGATGCGTTATATGACACCTTATTGTGGACTACGGACGCCAAGGTGGTAAGACAAGTTACACAGCACTTCATAACAGCTTTAGGGGTTTCAGAGGGTTTACGGACTTCAAATTCATATTTTAAGAATGCAAAAAACCTGGAAATAACGGAATAATATAAATTGATTTCTATGATTAAGATGTTACAAGTTGTGTGCTCGAAATTGTATGTTTTGAGATGTTTTGGCGCTTCCATCTCCAGTCAAGATCAGGGAAGTTTCAATTAGCACCGAGATTATTAACTGTGTGCCATTACGCTCGAGTTTCAGAGCACTTTCACATCTAAAACAACACAACCAAGGCTTATCCGTGTTATCTCCTCTGGACTGATTAAGGTTAGCCCACCACCGGAGGATAAGCTAGCCGGGTAAAGTCACAGTTGAACCGAGGAGGACGTGGCAGAGAGCGGGTGAAGAGGAGACACTTTACCGCAGTCCTGCGCGTATTCCTCCCAGTCGGACAGCGAGCTGCAGCCCTGTTTGTGGAGCTCGCTGTTGAAGAGCGTGAGAGTGGAGAAATACTCCGTGGAGAGGATGGCCCGGCTCAGGTACAGCACCGTCAGCCCGACCACAACAACAGCCCGGCTTGTAGGGGCCATGTTGGGCTCCATGTGTGACGCACGGAGCGGAAGCAGCGGGACCCAAACCAACCGATCCGAGGACACGCCCCCTTCAATCGTCTGACAGCGGACTACATATCCCAGCATCCACTTGGGCTGTCAAACTAAAATTAATCCTAAATATAAATCACAATGCATACATTCATAGACAACTGAGTAAAAGAAAATACCCTAAAAATTAACGTTGAACTAATAAAATACCTCATGTTATGGAGATTATACAGAGGGAGGAGAGTTCTATGGTAACGCACCTTTAATGTTAGAAAAGAGGGGTAAGAATATTTGTTTGATTAGATTCAAAGGGTTTACTGTGACAGCCCCTGATTGAACAATTAATCGCATCCTGGGAGAACATCAACAGGATCTGAAGCAAAATATCATTCTTTCATCTTGATAACAGCATAATTTTAAATAATATAACATAATAATAATGGCATAATAATATGGTTGTAGTAGACAATACAGCTTCAAAAACATTTAAATGCTTTTCACGCTTAATGTGCATTTCCGTTGCTGTACACAGGGGGGCAGTAGAGAGTATTCACAGCTCACGCAAGTCACGTAGAAGAAGTAGCGTGCTGCTTCCGGGTTCAGATTCAGTGGTCTGTTTACATTGAGGCATGGGGAAAGTGCAGCAGTTCAGATGTATTGAATGTAACAAAAAAGCCACGGAGCTGCACAGAGACTACCGCAACGGCATACTGAAGATAACCATATGTGTACGTACCATTTATGGGGGAGAGGATGCTTTTTACAATGCATGGCGTGCTGCACAAGACTGTGGTGGGGAAAGATATTAGATTGGAGACAGTTGCATTGAGTAAAAGACCAGTAAAAATGGGCCAATAATAGGAATAGGGATGACTGATGGATATGCCTGTAAATCGTTAAGGAGTCTAGACATTCATAGATGGTTTGAACATGTTCAGAGGGGGAAAGATGGTGTAGGAACATTTATTTATTGAAACAATATTGGACTGAACTGTGGAGATTGTAAACTTCATTTTCACTCTTTCTGAATAGAGCTCATGCCAGAAACCAGTGGACAAGTACATCGAATATGACCCTGTGATCATCCTCATTGATGCAATTTTGTGCAAAACACAGGCTTTTAGACACATTTTGTTCAACACAAGCCTAAATGTAAGTTGAATAGATACATACATACATACATATATAGTTTGAGTTGTCTTCTTTATCATGGTAAATGTTTGTCTCCTCCTTGTGGTTGATTTGCAGATCCAATGGAAGCTGTGTGTTTTCTGCCTACTGTGTGAGGCGTACCTCCGCTGGTCCTCACTCAACTCCTCAGAGCAGAGCAGTGATCCAGCAGACCTTATCAGATATACAAGGGAGTGGGAGTTCTATGGCATGTTTGCTCTGGCCTCACTTGGTAAGAAAAGTAAACTAAATCAAACATCTTAATTTTCCAAGTCACCTGATAAAGATTATCAATTTTAAATGTGCATAAATACGTTTATCTTTGTTTCTAAGATTACACTTCAGATTTTTGTTTGTTGTCTTGTTTTTTTGCATCTTTTGGCAGGTTTCTTATTACAGACAATGTAGTGTAAGATATGTCTCACCTCTTGTTGAATGTTTTATGTTACAATAAATTTTTTTGAAGTTACAATTTAGTATGCTCAAAAATATTCCTTATTACATTATAAAATATAATATAATTAAATATTATGTCTTCTTTTTTCATTTATCAATTTCACCACTGCTTATAGAAGTCTTGTCGACACTCAGACTCTTGGAATGAAATCTTAAGAGCACTTGAACATCTTATCATATTGACCTACATATGAAAATGGTCCCTGCAGGCTCCATGTCAAATAGTTTGAATCTATATTTCAGAGTTGTCAGCATTCTGTGGAGGGGTGCTGTTGTTCGTGTGGCTGGTTTTGGCTCGTCTGCAGAAGAGGTCTTTGGAGCACGGTCTCCTCCTGAAGGGGCTGCTGCTGTCCTCCTACGGGAAGGTCCTGCTCATCCCCACAGTCATCTGGGAACACGACTACTCCCCACTTTGCCTTGCTCTCATCAAACTGTTTGTGCTCACATCCAACTCCCAGGCCATCCGAGGTCAGAATTATACATATTTAGTGCTCAAAATGTGTGCAAAATAAAACTAAGGCCGAATGAGATCTTGTGAAAATAACTTAAGTAACATGCAAAACACCTCAATAAAATAGGGCATGTATTAATGTCTAAATGATAAGTTAGCAGTATAATGTGTAATATGTAATCCCTCAGCCGTCCAGGTAGGATCCATTTCAAAATATTTCATTCTGATTATTCTTTCTAAGGCAATGCAGTGACTTAGCAGTAACTTGTCAGAACTGAAGAAGCCTCTTGGGCGAGTGTCCAGTTGACAGAATAAAGTTTTATTTTGAAATTAGCAATATAAGTAATATAACTTGATGCAGCTGAATTCAACATCAGGTTTGGTTCACTCTCAAACAAACTTGATCTGTCCTTTATAGGGTTTTTCCCAACCTATACAGCAGATGACAGTCTGTTAAGGTTTTTGCCTGGAAGGAAAATTTTTTTGAAATAGCATGGAAATATTAGCTGTAAATTTACACGTAATTTTCCCACTAAGGCTATACCACAAGTATTTAATGTATGCACAGAATTCTCTGTCTGTAATTCAGCATAACCTTCAAGTGCCAACACGGTACAATTATTAAATATTAACTCCTGATAAGTACCACTGACTTTTCCAATTATTAATACATAATAATGTTTTTCTGGACACTCAAAGACGCTTTACAGAGCATTATTCACTCACTCCACACTCAGTGAGGATAGGCTACTATTGTAGCCACAGCTGCCCTGGGGCAGACTGATGGAAGTGAGGCTGCCAGTCTGCACCATTGGCCCCTCCGACCACCACCATCACTCATGCACACACCACTTTCATAGTAGGCAATATGGGAGAAGTGCCTTGCCTAAGGACACAATGAAAGTTCTTGTGAATAGCGCCTCACTGTGGCACCTGATACGTTCTTGCTGATCCTATCACAACTTTCTTCTTTTTTATAGTGATCCTGAATAGCAGCAGACGCTTCTCCCTGTTGACCATCGGCGTTGGTCTACTTGCAGAATCCTATGTGTCGCAGGTATGCAGCAGTCTGCCCTGGGGTTTCAAAGAGATGCTCAACTTTGAATGACTCCATCACTGTCTTTTTAATATACAAAGGACTATGGAAAGAGAGTTAAATTTGACATTCCCTTCAATGTGGGGATATACCACATCTTGTGTGCCTGGATTAAAGCTGTGAAAAGACTTTTTTTCTTGAAATTTGTTATGTAGAAAGCGTATTGCTCTATTGCTTTACTAAACGACGTCTCTGTTATATTGTCAGACATAATTAGCTGACACTGTATTGACACTTCACTTGTGGTTTTCTGGAATCTGAAACTATTTACTACTGGAATACTTGAGTCAACCACTAAAAGCACAGACAACCCTTGAAGTTGTATTTTTTATTTGTTATTTGTGTGTGCACTGCAAACACTCCCTATTGCCCTAAACTGCAAGTTTTATTTGAATCCCACTTCAGAGCCAGTTACTCTAGAATCAAATGATTGATTTTTTACATAATAACCCCAAGCATAAAGCTTCGAAAATGACACATAGATGCTCAGGTTTGAGTCACCTCATAAAATTTTTAAAGATGCTAAATACTAAACATAACGTTCATTCAAAATTGAATATACATTTTGTCATGCACTATATATATTGCTAATTTCTGAAAAGTTTATTATTCCTTACACCCTGAAAACAATTGTCAAAGGTATGTGCTGCTGTCTGTCTATAATTAAAAAAAAAAAAGCTTGAAAGGGAAAAAAAAGGGGGCATCTTAGATAAAGGAAATAGCTAAAATGCCAATGTGATTTGCAGTTGCAGTCTTTAAAAGAATCAGCATAGATACTTGTGGCAATAACACTATGAAACTAGGTGATCTTATATCTTAATCCACTGAGCTATTAAGATTGTATTACTTGCTGACAGGCATTGATTGACGGTGCTCTTTATTCTCAATTATGTTTGTGATTGTGTGACTCGGGGCGCGTGGCTGCGGCGTGTTGGGACAGGCCCGTGAATAGTGTGAATATCTGACAGACAGCACATGGAGCAGGAATGCCCTAACCCTTCTGAAACTGGGCGGAGCACTGGACACTGGCTCTGAGACAAAAGAAAACTGTAGCAAAACAACGTGTAAGTCACTCCACCTTAGGCCTTATTCAATGTAAAGATATAAGAAGCTATTGAGATTTACTTCAAAATGCTGTAAAAATGCTGAAAATAGTTGAAAATAAGATACACTTTCCGTTTATGTTAACAATTTTGTGATAGATTTCATCATTAGTCAAATAATATTGCTGCATTTCAGATGAGATGGCAGCATTATATAGGCCAATATTAATGAATACAGTTCAAATAAATGTTAAAATGAAAATGATGTTGTAATACAGTGAGTTCTTGGGTTTAGTCGATAATTGAAAATACCAGGTTTACTGTTTGTCAATTTTCCTTTTGGATATTTTATGGCAAAGTTCTATATAATAAATTTTTTAGGTTTCAGATGAGATCACAGCATTCTATAGGCCAAAAATATTTATACAGAAGGGGGGAAGCTAAAATTTAAATTGTTAAAATGCAAATTCATGTACTAATACAGTGAATTTGTGGGTTTAGTCACTAATTCAAAATACCAGGTTCAACATTTGTGAATTTACCTTTTGGATACTTCATGGCAAAGTAGAACGTCATCATCAGAGAAATCTTGTCCTCCTCATCACATTATAAAATCTGAAAACAACCAATTGATAAATTTAATTGTACACGATCAACAATGTTTTTGAAACTCATTATCTTATCCAAACTTGCAAAATGTAGTGAAAATTACTATGACTTCAAGGTGCACCAAATCTTAGAATACATATAGTATTTTCATAATAAATTACGTTAAAATACGTTGAGTAGAAAATCAAGGCTGTTGTGTTTTGTGTTGATAATGAACGTGGAATGCAGAAGTTTAATCTGGGTTAGACTAATAAGATTACAGTAACAGTAGTGCTTCTGTAATGCATGTGTGACCAAGGGGAGGACAGAGAAAGTTTCAAAGCTAAACTGTAATTATTAACCATTATTGCAAAGAAATGGCACAACTGTTCTCATTCGGGGTTTGACTATATGTGGCTACTATCAACCTAGTAATACAATTTAGTGAGTTAGTGGAGGCGGAGTGGTTAGCATTATCAGTAGATGTAAATTTGAAATGGTTTATAATTACAGTAATAGATGTCTCTGTGCTTGTTTTTGTCGACTAACAGGTCATTATTTAAGGTGTACCTGCTCAGCCCAGCCCCATATAACCTATAATAAGGAGGAAGACGGAGACATTAATGGGCCTGTATTACTTTATTGTCTGATTTATGTCGTAATGTTGTTTCGTCATGAAAAACAGACCTGGAGTTGTGTTTTGTTTCATACCAGAGGTATGACCAAGTCGTCGTTTTGCAAGTCTGAAGTAAGTCTCAAGTCTTTGACCTCAAGTCTGAGTCAAGTCCCAAGTCAAATACAGGCAAGTTCAAGTTGAGGCTCGAGTCAAGTCCAAGTCGTCTGGTTTGCGCTTCAAGTAATTTGAAGTCTTTAAAACAAAGCACCAAATATGGTTTAGATTTTTGCAATATAAATTTTAAGATAAATTGTACAAAAAAAAATCATAGTATATTCATATGTGAGTATTTATACAATATAATAATATATGTAGAAATTAACTTAATTATTTTTTCCTTTTTAAATGCCTTGACAAGATCTTTGTGTGAATCATTACAGTCAGAATAGAAAGAATTCAGATTTAAAAGTGCTTCTCAAGTCTTCTCAAGTCACAGATCTCAAGTCCCAGTCAAGTCCCAAGTCTTAGTCCATTTTATCAAGTCAAGTCTCAGGTCCTAAAAAGAGTGACTCAAGTCTGACTCAAGTCCAAGTCATGACTTGCAAGTTCCTGCCTCTGTTTCATACACACATGTTTAACACACAAACTGTGCATATTTAGGTTGAGTTCTTCGGTAAAACAGAAAAACACTCTGTTCCGCCTTGTGATGTGGTAGTACAGGAAGTGCTCCACTGTGTTTTTAAACTCCATACACCTTCACTAGAATCATTTGGGTAATTACAGTGCAGGAATTGCCAATCTCTATTAAAATAATGGTAAATGGTAGCTTCAAAACTACCACTACATGACATCACAAGGTAGAACAGAGCATTTTGAGCTTTGGAGTTGTAGACAGACTAATAAATCAGGAACCAGAATTACTCAAACACGTGAGAATGAAAGAAAACACAACTCTGGATTTGTTTTTGATGAGGTAACAACATTATAACATGCCTTACATGTCACAATTTTGTGTAATGTAGGGCATTTAAGAATACAACAGCCTGAACTGGCATCTCTTGCAGTCCTAGTTCATTGGGTGAATTGAGATATATGATGTTGTTTTCATGTATAGAGCCTACATGTATAGTTTGTAAAACCTGAGAAACAGAATAAAATAGAAATCAAGTGGGAGAGAGGTAGAGAGGGAGACGGACAGAAAGGGAAACAGGAAGGGGTGAGGAAAGAGAGAGTTAGAGAGAAAAAGTGGGGGAGAGGATCTGAGCAGCAGAGAGAGTGATGCGTACCTTGGATTTACTCTGAGTGAAGATTATGGAAATCCGCTCTAATCTCTGAACAGACGCTCTCTCAACCACAGTGACAGAGGACACAGCAGCAGCAGCCTCTGACTCAACACTGCAGCAAAACAGTCCTCTATAGACAGATATTTATTCTCTTTGCATTTATTTAGTCTAATGATTGTACTGGAAATAAACTTCATACATTCATTCTAACCTAAACCTAAAAATTTTCCTTTCACCAAAGTAAACCTGTAAGTGGAGTTTTACCCGCTATTAGTATTTTGAAGTATGTGAAATGCTGATATCTATAATTATTAGTGTGTAACAGGATAGTTTCTTAATTGGTAGTATATTTGACCAACATCTACCAGTGATTTCATAGGATTTTATGAAAAACTTTAAAATAGGTCCTAGTAATTGCATAATACAAGCCCAAAAGCTTGAGCTGAAAGTGACCTATATATTTCACACTCACTTACACCGAGGTTCAGTTGAGTTTAGATGAGATGTTAATAACTAAACAGTTTTAAGATCAAAGTCCTTCCCCCGTCCTTGCGATCCTCCTATCACTGCAGTAATGATCAATTAAAGAGGAACTGCTGCTGAGCCAAAACGCAGATGAAGCATTGAGATGCAGCTCAGACACTTCAGGGGACACAAAAAGTAGGACAGCCAACTGAGGAGGCGGAAACAACAAGCTTGGGTTGGGTAAAGCTTTTACTTGTATGGAAGATAACAGAGAGAGGGGTGTAAAACTGAATTAAAAACCAACGCAATCCTGTCAAGTTTGGGCTATAGACACACTTTACTATACAATCAGGAGTGTACAAGCAATGTCTACAATCCATACTTTTTTTTAAAATTTTTTTGTTATTAATCACTTTTGTACTTTTATAAAACTGACCTATATTACTAGGGATCCCATACTGGTATCTGATATTGCCGCCAATATGGAAAATTTTGTTGGTACGAATATTTATGTGAGTATTTACTTGTCGTAGTCGGCCCAGGAAGTCTCACTTCATAGATAAATAACAGCTACACACATTTTGATTGCCTCTGTCTTATTTTTAGTTTGAAGGAAATAAATCCTGTTTTCAGTCTCTGCTCTGGTATCGGCCAATATTGGAGATCAGCAGACACTTAAAGCTTTAGTATCAAAATTGGTATCGGAACTGACAAAGTTAGATCGGTGCATGTAAGTGTATTTCTTTTTCAAGGTAGATTATCAAGTGACAGAAATCCATAAATTGTTCTGAATTTGTCAAATCAATATTCTGTAGATATTCCTTTTTGAACTGGATATCATTAGGAAGTCCTGAATTGAAAAAAATAAAACAAAAAACAAACACACCACAAAATCGTCAAAGTACATTATCAGTTTAATAAACGATATATATAGATAGCAGAGACTTTACATAGTCCTAGTAAACAGTAGTAGGTCAAAGTTGAACCACAAACGCACACAGCCTTCTCATTTTCACAGTCACTTGGATCAACACTGAACACTTTTCACTGTGGTTTGTAATTAAGAGAACATTTGAATGGACAATTCTACATGTATTTGTATAGAAACAGTGGCCATTTTTATAATATTTTAATAAGGCTCTTTTAAATGCATACATTAATGGAAGAAACACTATTTGTTTTAAACTTTGTGGACCACTTGACCACTTCATTCTCAACATACACCAATCTGGCATAACTATGTAACAATTCTCCATTTGAGTTGATCATTTGATAGGCAAAGACTTGAAAAAAAGACTACATTGTTCGTAACATTATACCAAATTGGTGTAAAAGTCACTTCTTACAATACCAAAATGTAACAATCATCTTTTATACATCCAGTTATAGTATGGTTGCATTGTGTTTGGGCTACACACAAAACATGGCGCTACAAATTTGTGCTCTTAGATTATCAGATTATCAAGGGTTTGCCATAATGGACCACGTGAAAACAATATTCACCCATCCCAAGAACCCATGCAAATGAATACAGCACCAATATCATGTTACCACTGTTCATACAATATCAACCACAAAATCACTTTACATCACTGCCACTAGTTTTACCCTGAGGAGGCATCACCAATGAAACATCCAACAATCATATAAAATGGGACAAATACAATGCAGCATGTAATTATTTCACAAAGTGTCAATTTAACAACAGCTATAAAAGTTCATTCACCAAAATTTTCCCTAGAATTAGAGGTTTTTAAGCATATGTCCATGTCCATTTGGTGAATTAGAGTTTAAAAGATGTGCTATGTTAACTTTCTTGTGGAGGATACGTCACCTACACAGAAATGATTCTTATTTGCATTGAATGTTCTGCAGTATGGGAGCATGTCCATGGATAAGAACACCTCACAAGTTACAGGTCAGATATGTGGACAGGCTACTGCAGTCTCAGTCAGAATGCAAGCTGTTCAAGGTATTTCTAGCAAAAACAAAAACAAAGAAAGATACTCCAGACAAAGCAATAGCCTCTCCTTGGAGCCAAGCGGGCAGCAGTCCTTCCATAAGAAAACTTACATAGTGCACCTTTTATTCTCCATTAGACCAGTCTACTATCTATGCCAGATCGGTGGATATTTATTGGCGTATCCTATGAACTCAGTGTCCAAAATATGTACTTTACTTTACACTTTGTCATACATATTGCATTGTTACAGGGACTTGTTTACAACACACTGCAAAAGTATTAGGAACACTTGCTGGTGTTAAAAAAGCTCTTTCTCTTGTGCTGGATTTAAGTGGTGTTTTAGAACAATGGACTCAGGTAGTTTTAATTCAAATATTTAAACACAACAGCCACATACAAGTGAGGAGTGCACACATCATCACACTTTAAGGCTGCTTTTGGATTGCTACACAGTGGATATGTTGCGTGTAGGCATGAATTGTATTGAAACGGTCAGAAAGATTTGCGATTTTGCTACTAGTGACATTGCTTACCAAACCGGGTTTGCAAAAACTTTCAAATCCTACTGCTTACGCTGATGTTGATTTCTTTTGAGTGGCGAGCGGCAGGTCTGTGTCCGCCACTTAGCCAAGGCACTAATAGTACATCTGTATTTACTGGCATTGATCTGATAGTCGTGTGTGCTCTTAGCTTCAGATTAGCAGCACTGCGCAGAGAAGCTATTGTTGACATTTCGTGACTGTGTTGCATTCAAGTGCCATATACAAACAGTAATAATAGATGAGTGGTTCTTTAAAGCACTAACATTCAGTACACAATCTAAATGGAGATATGACACTAAGATAGGTAGAACAATTGGTAATTTGATGTCTGGGTCAGACCAGTGTTGGTTTAGAACAACAGGGGGTCATAATATTTTTCTGGTTATAGCTGTGGAATTCAACAAGGAACTGAACTTTTAACTATACCACAAAACTGATATTTATATATTTTTTGATGATGATGAAGTTTCAGTGTTGGCTTAAGGAAGTTACCCAGACAATATATTTCTGAAAAATTTAACTACAACCACATTCTTCTATGCATAAGATATGACTAATAAAGCAGGAAGTATTTTACCCTATTAAACCAAACTTTATCTGCTGGGACCTCTTTGGTTTGTGTACTCTGTCTACAGGGTTAACGTCACCCTTGTAACAAACAGGGCTTGCTGGCAAAAGCATGAAATATTTCTTATTACAGCTATTGAAAGCTAAATTCCAAGCTATTGGTACCCATTAGGTAATCTACATAGTTTCATTATAATGTGTGTGACTGTAAAATATTTTTGTACATATATTTTCCATTATTATGTCCATTATTTTAGTTTTGTAAAGTAAAATTTTTGTATCAAGGAAATATAAACAAACACATTTTCATGTTTGCAGCAGTCACTACAGTGTTAAAAGGCTGAGCAAAACTTGATTATACTTTGCGCACTTCTGTTGCCACATTTTTAGACCCTGGTGATTAGCTTAGCGTGAGCACAATAAATGCTAGGTAAAATGTAAGACTTGCGACAGACCTGTAATAAGACTACAACTGTTGCCCATACAAAGCACACTGTTATAGGCAGACAGACATAACAGTCTCCAAAAGACAATTATATGAAGCTGCATTAGACTTGGTGGTTTCGGACAAGTCATTACTCCAGCATTTTAAACATTTCACATTTTAGAGCAGGGTGTTTTAAGAAGGCAAAAGGTTTATCCTAAAAAGTGTTCACGTTAGTAGTACACAAATATGCAGAATTTCAAGAAGCAGGACTGGACCAAGGCTTTAGAAATAGTTTGATGTAGTACCTTCTGTGGACATAATTAGTTTCAAAGCACTAGAAACCATTTAGAGTTACGCAACAGTACACGTTCAGCTAACATATGGATTTGACAGGAAACATGGCAAACACACTCCAAGAGATCTTCAAAGAGTGGTATAGAAGCACTACTATATACCAGCATCAATGTAACTGATCTGTTTATGCTTTGAGAAATTGTGTGACCTCTCTGTCTACTTTAGCCTTGGTCCAGAGTTTATGGAATTATCTTAAGCAATATTCCCATAAGGTAGAGTCCATACAGACATACATTTCTTCTTACTGACTTGACTGTGATCAGGTCACAGTCGAAACTTGGAAAGAGGGTAAAAGTAAGTATCTGATATTTAATATATGCAATAAATAATAAAACTTTGTTCATAGAATTATATGTATAAAAGTTCTGCTCCGTTGTTGTTGCTACTGGATAAGAAAGCAGCAACAATTATAAAAAGATTGATATATATATAGCCAAATTGAGCACATCGGAGTCTTTAAGTTCATTTTGCTCCAATTGTGGTTGAGAAATTGCATCATTGCAATTTCAACCTGAGAAGTCCACCTATCCATGCGAGCAAAATTATCCCAAATTTGCCACACAACGTACATCCATAAACAGTGTGTAGAGGCCTCAGATGGTGACGTGAAAGGAGTCCCAGCTGTCATCTTTGCTGACGCTCCCATTTTTCTCTGTGGTCGTGCCCCCGATACCCCCCTCGTCGGGCTGGTCCCCCGTGGGCGTGGCTCCCGGTTCAGGGTAAAACTCGTCGTCCTCGTCGAAGTACCCGTTTTCCATCATACTCAGGCTGGATGCGGCGCTCAGGTCCTGGCAGCTGCCCTTGTACTCCTGGATGGACTCGTGCAGGGACCAGAGCTGGCACAAGAGGGACATGTCCTGCTGACGCAAGCCCACCTACAGAAGACCAGAATCAAGACCAGATCAGAATTAGACCAAGATAGGAGGGATGCTCAAACAATATAATTTTGATCAAGAGTCCAGTTCAGTAATTTCTAACTGTCAGTGAGACGCTCTGGTGTTTTAATTGAGAGATCGACAGGAGGGCAGGGTATCATTCAGAAGTTGCTGATACAATACATAACTCGATACACAGGCCACGATACGATACATATCTTGATACAGTAATCTTACGATTCAAAAAATAAAGGCTAAATCATGACTGTGATACTAAAACTACTTCTTGTGCAAAGTGAATATGAAACATCAATTTTAATCATCAAAACTGTGAAAATGTCTAAACAAGCAACAAAACTGCAGCTCTGTAACAAAATATTTTAGTAAAATATACCAAAAAATACTCTTGGCGATATATCAATACAGCAGCCCACGATACTGATACTGTATCATCACATTACGCTATATCGATATTTCAATATTCTTGCACAACCCTAATCGACAGCCAATTCTCGGTCAGTAAAAGTATGTGGTCTGGAGTTCAAACTTTGGAAAAAGAATGTGACTAATTTGTGGGGAGGGCTGTTTATGATGAAAAGCCTGTATTGTGTTCAGAAAATTAATACAAGACATTTTTATTTGTTTTAATAAAAAAACAAGTAAGTAATACAATGATGGTGTCATGCATGATTGCTGTTGTTTAGATTTGGTCCAGATTCAGAACAGGATGTTTTAGGGCCAGACAAAGAAAGTGGCCCCATTACTTAGTTGTCTCTTTTGAATTATCACAAAGACTAAAGGTGAAGCCAAACAGGTGGAATTAAGATTGTCTTTGGTGAAACAATATGGACAAAAGAGATAGATTTATACAAACCTGCAACGCCTACATTAAAATCCTCTAATGTGGGAATGGTTTCATGCTTTGAAAGTTCATTGTCCTAAGCACTAAGTTCAAACCAAATGTAAACAAATCCACACATTCCTTCACATTCAGTGTTTTTGTAATTTTGAGTTGTCACAAAGCCAGCCCTGTCATTACACAGCAGAACAAAAGGAGAGGGAAAAGTCAAATTAAAGGGGTCATTGTTCTGAATACGACTCAGCTGACAGGGCGCTATCTGCAGCCGATCACTGCATTGTCCCAAACAAATCACAGTGGACACTCAGTGAAGTCAGTGCCCCTCCAGCCACACCACAATGTCTGAAAACAAAATCGACCAAAAATAGACGGAGCGGACAGAGAGCTGAGAAAAGTGGCCCTTAATTTTACATTAATGTCAGAAATTTAAATGAGATTGGATTAGGGAATCCATCTCACAATAATGCATTAGCTCACAAAATCTACTACTCTTAGATAGTAGCTGTTTATCTCAACCTGAGAAAAGTCACCAAGAAGTAATAGCAAAAGCCTGCAACAAAGCCAGAGGTTTAAACGTTTAGCTGCTTAAACAAATTAGCTGGGTATTTTGTTTAACTTGATTTTGGGAAACCTCACAGAGCGGGAGTGGTTCCTATACTAAAACCCAATAACAAAGGCCTGAAAACAACCACTTAACAAACAGACTGATCTTACTATGATCAAAGGGGCAATGTGGAAGAATTGTCTTTGAGTAAAGCCATAAAATCACCAAATGATTTAAATACAGTGGCTTCCTGTAGTTTTATGTAATGTTATATTGTCTTTATTTGATTCAGGGTAATGAGTAGAAAGTAGTAAGTAAGTAGTAAAAATACTTCAACTATCTAAAAGTTCACATTTAGAGGATTCATATTGATTTGAAAGAGTTTAAGAAAAAACTCCAGCATTAGATTTTTTCTGCACTACATACTTGGATCACAAATGTCAACCTGCCACTTTATCAAAACATTTTTTATTAATGAGGTAATAATAATATGTTCTTAACAATGTTACAAAACAGAACAAGAAAACCAGGTAGTCTACTGGGCTGATGGGTAGAGTGACCAGAATTTTAAAGCAAAAAAAAAACTGGGACATCCCTGCTTTTTTGGTAGTTGGTAATAATAAAACTGTGAAACGAGTGTGTAATTCAAGAAAATTATTATGCAGAGACTATTTCATGATTAACATTTCTTTGCGTTTTGGTCATTTATAAGCAGCTTTTCTGTACTTTACCTAAACAAATAGCAATTTATGCCTCTCTATACTGTTGGCAGGGATCAGATTGGTCAAAAATACGGACACCTGGGGCATTTCTTATATGAAACTGAGACAGATCAATGGTTTTGGATAAATCTACTGGGAGAGGGGACACGGGGATCAAAATTGGGACTGTCCCGGGTAAATAGGGACGTCTGATCACCCTATTGATGGGTGTACATATGGTATACAAATAAGTAGCCAATGTAAAAATAAGGCATAATGCAGACCTTTAATATTTCAGAATGTGTAATATTGGATGTGAGGGACATAGATGGTGTCCTAGAGCAAGCGAACGTGAAACTGAATATGCACCTAAAGGGAGTCTGACTATGAGGGATTAGATTGCTCCAGGCGTGCGGCACTTTCCCTGCACACATGCATAAAAAGCCTGTAACATTACCATCTCTTTACGCAGCAGAGCCAGGGCTGCGTCCAGGTTCGCCGGCTTGTGTGCGAGCAGGCTGTCTCCGTTGTTCCTCCCTCGGCTCAGGTCGTCTTGGATCATGGTTTTCTTCACATACATCCTCTCCATTTCTCTCCAGGAGCCGCCGCTGGAGTTGAGTAGCCCGCTCAGGCTCTTGGGCAGCGGCGGTAGACCCTCGATACAGGCCATTCCCCCCAGCGTCCCGTTAGTGGACTTACCATTCATTGTCCCCGGTTTTGACTACACCTTTGAAATGACTGAGATTTTCCTCCGATCCGCTCGTTTATAAAGGTTAACAGCGCAGGAGGTGGACAACAGACTGCCACTCCGGAGACCAAAGCACCAATCGTGGTTTTGTCCGGGGCTGAGCCTGAGGCACAGCAAAGCAAAGTCAAGTCAGGAGGAGTAAGGCGAGAGAAACCGCCTGGACTGTCACAATAAAAGCACTCAAAAGATTATTGCAGTTTTTATTATTATTTTTTTAATTGCAGATTTTCAGATACAAACAAAAAGCACCTTATAAAGTATACAGCTCACATGAAAGATAATTGCATTCTTCTGACAGATATTTTGTCTTTTCCTGTATATTATGATAGCTTAAATACTTGAACATGAGAAGTGTATTGCAATGGACAAGATTAATAAACAGCAACATGGCAAGTTATTGTCCAATATACTAGTGTAAGATGGGGCTTTGAATAAAATATTTGGTAATATAAATTAATTTGAGATCCTCTTACTGGTTCATAAGGACATTGGTTATTTATAGAGTATATTTAATTGAAAAAGTATACTCAGACTTGGATATTGTATAGCTCCCTACCACATACAGTGCTTTGGTTGACTCTGACCAGCCCATTTAAGATGATTTGGAATTGCAAAATAAACATATTTTATAATTTTATCTTGGACTAAGTTTTACAATGGACTAAGGTTGCATTGCTTTTATTTCAAAGTTTTAGTTTTTGTGTGTGTGTGTTTTATTTTTTTAATGACATTTTTTTTTCATTGTTTAGTTGTAACATAAACTCTTTCCAGTCTTCCCAGCTTGTCAAAACAATTCAATTTACTGCTTTTTTTTTTTTTTTTTTTTTTAATAAAGAAATACAGTTAATATTATGCAGAATTGAGTTAAGCATTTTGGCCTGGCTCTCCACAATATTTTCAGTTTCTGTGGCCCCATGGAAATAAAATAATTGTCCATCTCTGGCCCAATACAGTAGTGAAAGGTGGTGCTTTGAATAAAATATTTGATAATAATAATAATAAGTAATTTGAGATCCTCTTACTGGTTCATTAGGACATTGGTTATCGATAGAGTATATTTAACTGAGAAAGTATCCCAAAGTACAAAAAGAACAATGCATTGAAATCACGACACACACACAAAAAAAATAAAAATAAAATAAAAAAATCAGAGGATGATAGATTCAAATTTCACCTGAACTGCATGTGTCCCAGTGTATTTTTATTTATTTATTTATTTATTTTTTAACATTCTGACAAATGAATTCTACAGCAGATTAACAGTATCTTCCAAAGCCTTTATTTTGAAAGGTAAAGCTTCAACTTCCTGTGCGCTGCTGCATATTTGACAGTTTTGGACTCTGTCTGAATAGTAAAATCCTCTTCCTGTCCATTTAACACGGTGGCTCATGTGGGCGACTCCCTGCCACCAAGTTTGAGTGACCATATCTGACTGATCTTCATCTAGTTCGTGTGGCCCAATCTAACAAAACTATAGGGATCTACTCAAAACATAGTAAATACAACACCGGCCAATTATATCTGCAATTTAAAATGGCTTAAAGTGCTTTCACAAACTTTAATTATCTTGAGTAACCATATAATTCTCTGTACTGTAGGCAGTTTTGCACATCTGGAGACTGTTAGCAGCTGATATGTCAAAAATCCCTCAGAGGAAAAGAGAAATGCAAGCCATAATCAAATATAAACAGTGAGGTGGGAGTTGGGAGGCTGAAGAAATACTGAGTCTTTCTTACGGGAAGATAAAAGTAATAGGGATTCCACGGTGATTTATGTTGGAGCGAATGTGGGTCGACTGCAAAACCAACACATATTTTCTGGGACTGAACTGCAGGCTTTTTGGCAAGACATGAGAGAGGAAATTGAGAAAAAGCTGCAAGTTTCTCTACAGATGATTAAATGTGCAAAAAGTACTGCTCTATTTTAGCTGTACTACTACAAACATTATAGTACCATTATTTCCCTTGCTGTGTTACATGAAATTAATAGTGCAGAACTAGAAATACATACACGTAACTCTATTCATGTACAGATAACTACCAAATCAAAACATTGCAAAGACAAAACAATACAAGGATAACTGGGAAAACATACTTACTATATAGACAGGTTTAAGTAAATGAGGTTTCATATATTTGAAAGTCTATTTTGAGTCCTTATTTAACTTGAAAATGTGATGTGACACATTTTTGCACCATTATTGCAAACACAAATCCCTGCCCTCTTACTGTATCTTATAGTTCTGAAGACAATATACAATAGAAAACCAAAAAGACCACAGCGATTGTGTCCAATGTCAGACCATATTACTATGACTGGTCTCACAGACTGCGCGATGAGGTCAGGGCAGTTTTTGTACCCTGGAGGACAATAGGTTTGGGACATATAAAGGACAGATGGAGGCTCCACTTCCCGCCCCCAGTCTGCGGAGCCGTCACAACAATAACACAACAATAACCTTGAAATGAGCACACAAAAGACGCACACACGCTCCGAAACAAGAGAAGAGTTATACCACACACAAGCATACACAAACACATACACATACACAGGGGACAGATGGACCGTGCCTAGAGCTATATAAGCCTATTCTTAACTGGATTTAATACTGCACTGATATGAGATATATAAAGGATAGTTTGTCATAATAATGTCACTATTTAAAATGTATCACTTTTGAAAAAAACAACTTGTGTCAGAAAATATATCAAATAACATATAGATTATTAAGTAAGTCACAATAACACACTGCAATAAATGATAATATTAAAACTACTTAATCCAACTGACTCATAGGGACGTAACAATAACCAAAATATTGTGATATCCTATCGTCAAAAGTCTCACAATAATATCATGAGCTGTCACAGTATATCAAATTACAAGTTTCTTTGCTTAAATGCATTGTTTTAGAATAGCAACACGTTATGAACATTGGAAAGTACATATCCCATGATTCATTTTAGTGCAAACAACATGAAGAAATATGTTTTTTTTACTTGAATTCTTGAGATTGACAGTAAATAATTCACATCAAAATCTTGTCAAGGTATTATAAAAGCAAAAAAAGTGTTCTATCTACAATTATATTAGCCTCTCCAAAATATTGCAATTAATATCGTACCGTGAGATGCATATCGTGATCATCGTACCAAGAGATTTGGATACATTCCTACTGACTCAATAACAACTAGAAAAGCACTCAGAGAGCGCAGACCTCCGCCAAGGACTACCCCCATTTTTTATATAAATTGCGATAAAATCAGTCTTCTGGATCAGATCCGGATCAGCCTTTGGAATATGAAAGAGGATCCCATTGTCCATCCCTGAGTCAAATTTCATGAGGTTTGGTCAATAATTAACCGAGATATTGAGAAACTAAATTTTTGGCCCCATTTACCACAATGTTAACTAAAATTTCAAAGTGATCCAGAATCCAGGATTTCTTCCGGATCACCCCCAAAATGAAATCAGTTCTTCCTTTTCACATTTCCAACAAATCCTGAAAATTTCATCAAAATTGGTCCATAACTTTTTGAGTTATGTTGCTAACAGACAAACAAACAAACAAACAAACAAACAGACAAATGCCGGCAAAAACATAACCTCCTTGGCGGAGGTAATAATGCTGGATGATCCCAGTAAACCATTCTTAACCAGACAGTATCATTAAAATGCATGAGCTGCAACAAATAAATAACAGAATGAAACAATAATTAGCCAGATCAGTCACTTGTTCAACCTTGCACAGCTCAAATCTTGTCAACAAAACAACAAAAAACAAATCCCTGTGTGTGTTTGTCCGTGGAGATCAAAAGATTAGTCGTATGATGTGCTTCCTGGGGGGATAACAGCAGGAGGCCATTGCCAAATCTGCCTTAACACAACGGTAATTTGGAAAAGTCGGGCTAATATAAAGATAAAAACATCCTGTGTGTTCTTGCTTGATACAGTTGAATTCTTAATCAGATTTCCAAGATACCATACATTTGTTTTGTTATTTAATATTTGAACATAATTTTTCATTGGTAATTATAGTAGTATCATGCACTTCTCATTTATTTACAGGCCTGAATAACAAATACATAGAATGATTGATATAGATAAACACATAAAAAGAAACTGCACAAAATAACAAAAAATTGCACAGTGTTGGTTGATATTGACAAAACTGTATATCTCAATATTTTTTTGGGAGTAACAATATTAGGTCAATCCAACAGAAATGTGTGTCAGTAAATGTAAAAGTTGAGATTTAAGTATGAGAAAATTTTGAACTGATATGTCTGGACTTTTGTGAATAATTTTACAATCTGTACCCTGTAACCTTATGATCTAGTTTTCTTCCATCTTTAAACAACTTTCACAATTTGATTTCCATGTGATAACCTGCCAACCCCTAAATGCAATTGCACTTTTTATCATGAAGCGAAATCACTGTTTTATACTACGATAGAGATACAATGATATACAGTAGGAAGTAAACAAATCCTGTGGGTCAGAGGAAGAGGCTCAATGGATGTGGTCAGTTTCCGCTGGTGAGGTCAGGAAGGAGCAGAGACCCTGAGAACAGCTGCTGCACTCACACTTTTCCTGCACGCTCCAGAGTTAAAAATGCTCCGTAGGTGAATGTCAGGGTTAGGCCCAGGGTTAGCAATGATTTATGTCCACACACCCCCACAGAAAGGCTAAGAGGACATGCTCGCATCTGCTCACTTACATTAGTAGAACTGTATCTAAATGTACCATGTGAATTCTATAGCAATCCAAGAGTGTGTTAGGACTAAACTGGAGCTAAAACCAGAACGAGAACTGAACAGGACTAGAACAGGACCAGAATAAGTCTACATTAAAACAAAACCATGCAGGTGCAGGATCAAAGAGCACCAAACAAGCACAAGTATGAATGCAGCCCACTTCTAACCTAGACCAAATCAATATGTGACTAATACTAAATACATTTCTTATATATTCAGTAGGCCTATAAAGTACTCCTGAGTCAACCTATGGCATTGGTAGCTTGCCATAGCTTCTGCAAATAGCTAACAAAAGCTACCCATTTTATTATTTGATTAAATGTTGAATAATTATAAAGTTGAATTTGTATACTAAGCTAATATATTATAATGCATTACTGTACTGACTATGGTCAAAGCATTTCAATAAATACAATGTTCATTCTTGTCCTTAAATGTGTTCATTCTTCTACTTCTAAGAACTGTAGCAGAGAACAGGAACACCCTGCAGAATTGTACAATATAATGTGTTTACTGTCAGTAAGCTGTATATTTACTGCATGATTAAAACATTTTAAAAAGTGGTAAAACAGTCACATATTTATAGTGCTTTTCTACCTTCAAGGCACTCAACGCTAGGTTAGGTTAGGTTTCTTTATTTGTACCTGTGGGTAAATTTGTTTTGCAGATTCGAGAGGCATGTCCCACATTTCACATTTCATCATTCATCCACATTATGCACAATAAACACGTATAAAAACACAATTACAAAATAAAGTGTTACAGTGCTCCAGAGCAGAAAGGTTTATTCCATAAACAATTAGTTAAATTCATCCATCACGCTTGGCTAAAATCACAATAAATTTTAAATATATAAAAACACAAGATTTTTCCAAAACAAACATACTAAAATTGATAGATAAATAGATTACAATTTATTCATAAGTATGATAGCAGCTGGAACAAAGCTCCTTTTAAAACAGTTTGTTCTAGATCATTCTAGATCTAGAGTTTAATACTCTGGGACATCCTCTGTCTTGAGTACAGGGAGTCCAGGATGCTCTGAGGATGGCTAATCACCTCACTCATCCATTGATCATCATAAGCATTTTACATCAAGGAACCACTCACCCTTTCACACACACATTCATAAACCAGTGTACGCAGACACTAAGCGTGAAGTGGATTAAGTGTCTTGCCGAAGGACACAACGACAGCATTTATCTGTGGGAGCTGGAGATGACCTGCCAGTGAGGTCTTTGCCAAGAGCAGGATTCGACCATGAACCTTTGGATCACTCTACCAACTGAGCTGCTGTCACCCCAGTGCCAATAGTTTATTGTGTATACTAATACTGCTTGCATCACATCCTCCTGATAGTCATGGGTTGCAGTGTTGTAATGCTTTGTCAGTACCACTGGCTCCTGTCCAGCCACACGTCCGGCGGTGACAGGAGGGGTGTGTCCCCAACAGCAGCTGGTCTCGTTCCACAGTGACCCCTGACCTCCACCCTCTGGTCTGACCCCGCCCACCATCAGTCTCCAGGCTGCTCCCCCATGTTTGGAATGTGCAGGATGAGTCAGGCTTTGCGGTGGAAGTGCGTGGTCTGTAGGCATAGCAAAATACAAAATTACACAAGCCAAGATTAGTTTTCAGTTCAATAAAATTATGCTTTACCACTAACAGTGAGGAGGAAAGTATGGTTTTGGTGTGCATGAACATACTGTATGATTGTTTCTCACTCTGGGTGTAAATTTTATCACTTCAGATGTCATGTGACTGCTATAAATGGCACTGCAGTTTCTCACATGTGGTATTGGGAGTCTTTGAATAAGGGAAAATTTCAGTGTTCCTCTAATTCTGATAGTAGAGCCTCCTTTGAGTTGCTTGATACAGTATACTTTTCTAAACATGTACACATTTTAATTAATTACACTATCATGATGAAAAAAATGCTATTAATTGAATGAGCATAAGGCATGGGGTTGACCTGTGTGCACTACATGATGAACAGTGTTTGGAAGTAGCTGAAAACATGTACCGAGAATATGCATTCAGAATCCTAATTTCGGTTAACTGTATTTCACAGATACTCTTTCCTTTGATGTTATTCAGAATACAGTTACTTTTCTAAGTCAAAGGAATGCATGGCGACACTTTATCACACAATTTAGGCTTCAAACTGCACATACTCAGTGAGAAAAATACTTGCTTGTGCATTCTCGTGTAATTTTAGTTTCTCCAGTAAGTATTGGGAAATGCAGTACCAACGGTGAAACTAATTTAAAGCTGATGTTGCGTCTTTACACTATAATTTATGTGCAACTCTACGTGAAAGTATTCCAAGTATTCAGAATAAACTCTAATCGGACCTTGTATCAGAATGCGTTACAAAATATGTTTTAATGCAGTCAGTATTCTATAACTAAATCCACTGTCAAAGTGTTGTTTCCATCACTGATGATAACTCTGAAGCTCAAAGCACAAATCTGTGGTGCTGCGTGTGAAACCAGACTCCAGGGATCCACAGAGGTCAGCGAGTCTGTCCTGATCAGAGTACACCAAAGGTACTTCTGTAGGAGGAAGAGATACTGCACAATATTATACTGCAAGGTCATTCAAACAAACCAGTGAGGGCACAAAACTGAAAAATAACTGAGAGTTAAAGTTGTGCATCTTCTTTAAGTTCAAGTGCTATAGATATTTTTCATTTTATTAAAACAATGAACATTTAAAAACAATGGGTAAGATTATGAACAATACGTATATGCATAAAATATTCAATTCAAACAGAAAAATTCAAGTATATCTCTTATTTTTGTAAACAATGCCATTTTGGTGGTCCAAGGCACAATTAACTGACCCACATCTAAAAAAAAACTATACTGGAAAATGTTTTGTAGTATTGACATTGAATATATTATTTTGCTCATTATATTTATGCTTTTTGAATAAAATGTCGAATTTCAGTGTAATCTGAATGGAATCATATCACTTTTAAAGGAAAACATTGCTGAAAAACCCTTTTGGAAACACACTTTTTGAGAAAAAAACTTATTTTAAGGCAAACACAACTGAACACCTTGCTTTTTTATTGCAACTCTTCACAAACTTTGTGTTTAGATTTCAGCTGAGACAAGAATCTAAATGTTCATTGATCTTGGCCTCCTGAACTTTTACCAGACACACGGGACAGCTGACCATCACTGCTGACGAAGAGGAGGACGAAGAGGTAGCAGTATTTTGTCCCATAGAGGTTTGAGGAGGGGCTGAAGTTGTAACTGTTGCACTTTTTGGCTTGGATGAATTTGCACTTATCGAGTCCACTGAGTTGCCTTCTATAGTCTTTTGGAAGTAGTCGAAAATGCTGGCGGAGCTCCTGCTGTCCTCCCATGACCTCTTCTTTGACCCCTGACCACCCGTTGAAGACCTATTAGTGTTAGCCTCATTAAAATACTTGGAGTGTGTTGCTTTCTCGGGGCTATTATTAGTTGGAATGACCGGAGGATACTTCGAATGAATAGATTTGCTTGGTGTTGATTTGGATGGGGTCAAATTTGGGACAGATGTTGAACTTTTAGAATTTGACTTATTAAAAAGATCTCCAATTGATCTTTGTCGCACCTTCTCTGCTCCATCATTGCCTGTATTGCTGCTAAGTGGCTTGGATATTCTAACAGGGGAGCCATTGATGTTTACAAAAACCTTAGTGTTACTCACAGACCGCTTTGTTGGAGGTTTGTGAATTGGTCTGACAGAAGGAAAGGCACTTGAGGTAGCTTTGGTTTCCAATCCTGAGCGAATGGGTGAAGGGGAGGAGATTTGAATAGGAGATGTAGTAAGTGTTTTTAGAGGAGAGGAGACAGTTGCTGGTGGTTGGACAGACGCAGAGGAAGATGTAGATTGCTGTGACTTTCCTCCAAGAAGAAATCCTTTTCCAGTGAATGGGATGATGTTTCTTATGTCCTGAGAACCTGAGAGCAAGATGAACATTTGGTTAAAAACAATACATATCCAATTATAATATTGGGTATATTGCAATAATTTGTTATTATCCAGTTACTTTAAAGCTAATTCGTAACTGCATATGTAAAATTTGACTTGTCACTGTGCCTTAACGTTGTGTGTGTGTGTGTAATGTCAAAAGCCACCAGCAGAGGGCATAGTTGTGAGAGATTCCATTACAACGTTCTTCACTTTCTACAACTATGAGAATACAGAAAAATACTACACTATTCAAAATGCAGTAAATCCATATCACCTGAAGTTGAGGGCTTGCTGTTTTCAGTCTTTTCCTTCCCTGAGATAGAAGTTGGTTTGTCAGATGCAGAAGTCTTATCCTTTTTACTGCCCTTCTTTTTGCCATATCCTTCAGGCTCTTTCACTTTCGTGTAGGTACCACCACATGTCCTCCTGTGGTCCTCCCACCAGGGGTCCAGGTGCGATGGAGCCCGGTTCATGGCCCTCTTCACATAACCAAAGTAAGGCTTACGGTTCTGACAGGGACCGTCACAACGCCACCAGTGCTGCCGATACACATCGACCTCATCATGGAAAGTGTGGTAGATCTGAAAGAAGAATGGCAATGTAATTCCAATAGTTCCATAAATATCCTTTCTATATGATTTTGTTATTGAAAGCAGTAAATGAATGTGGTTTAAAATTGAAAATAGGGGTGTGCTAAAATACCAATATATCATGACAATAAAACTGGAGATACAGTATCAATATTGCAGCCTGGTGTATTGATTTACCATTTTGTCACTTGTTTAGAGAAAGGAAATGGTTTATTATGCATTACATTTGACATATTCACTATTTTGATAATTAAAATAGATAAGGGTGTATTTCATATCATATTACTGTTACAGTGTGATTAGTTCTTAAATAATAATGATATTACAGAATATCATGTGTAATATATTGATTATTGTCACTAAAGTGATATTATTGTATCATGAGTCATTTATTGTGTATCATACTGGATTGTATCCTAACGCATACCGAGATCTTGGTTCCACTGGCCTGATTGATACGATTCATATGTTTACAAAACTCAGGTCCATGTCCATCTCTGTCTCTGTTGTTTTGAGTCACAAACAGCAACGCATGGATCATCTCATGGAGCAGTGTCTGTGGACATAAAGCCACATTGAGGCATTTAAACATTTATTACATGGATATTGTGACTCCCTTGACAGATAACTCACCTCCACCAAATCTTTCCTAGGTCTCAACTTTAACAAAGGCTCACTCAGTCTGATGGAGCACAGCCCACCTCGCCCCTCATAGGAACACACCCCTGCACACCTGAAAAACAGAAAACACATCATTATATTCAGCTCAGTGATACTAGTACAAATGTAATAGTTTCTTACAGTGTCATTCTTGGGCTCCACTTCACCTCCACCCCACTGAGCTTTCCCCAGAAGAACATGTCATTAAACTCCAGGAACATGGATCTAACATCAGGATTTGGGTCCAGCATTTCCCAGGACTCGTCCACAATTGACAGCGGTCTCTCAGGCTGCGCTTTCGGCTTCCAGTAGGGGACAACGTCGCTACCTCCTCCAGCTGTCTCCACTCTGCGTTTCTTGTTGCTTTGCTCGAACGGATTGTCTTCAAATCCATCGGAGGGAAATAAAGATGCCTGGTATTCATTGTCAAATTGTTCCTGAAGCTTTATGGCAAGAAGCAAATCCGCGTCCATGGTAAAAGAAACTACTGATATAAGCAGCTCTGCGGGCAACGATCAGACTACTTTGGGAACCAGCTATTCAATAAAACGCGAACTAAAAAGAAAGACAGTCATTCCCAGTTACAGTCTTTGTTTTACATGGTTAGAACAAAGAATCGCTAGAGATAACACTGTATTATAAAACTGATTAAAAGCTTCATATCTTTAGAACTAGCCGTCACTGCGCTAGCGCCAACAACACAGTGTTAGGCTAAACCAAAACTTGAATTTTTTAGGGAGATTGCGACGACATAGTTAATCTATTCCCTATAAATTATAAAACATAATTACACCGTTTTGTACATTTTGAAGTTTTGAAAATAATAAATTAGTACACATAATTATTTGCTGTATATTGAGGAATAAGAGCCTTATAGTGGAAATATCTTTGTCATTGGATAGCCCCCTACTATGTTTGAAACATGGTTGACTCCGTAATGGAAGCGTTTAGGTAAATAGTAAAATAAAAATATTTAATCAAAATTTTATTCGTCTAGTTTGTAGAAAAATATTGAATGTCCATATTTTAAAATACTCAATAAAAATAAAATAAAAACATATAATTTAACTTGTCCTGGTCATGTGACGTTTTGGGGTGGAGCTTCCGGTCTTGCTTCCTGTTTTGGCTTTAGACGGAAATGAACTAGGGGCTGTTATATGCGGTCTTTTTATGCTTGTTTGCACAATCTTCGTCTGTTTTTCGTGTCATTTAGGATAATATAAGCAGATTAGAAATGTCGGAAACTGGGAATCGACTCCGTAAACTTCTGGAATCGCCTAATTTCGACCCGCAGAGCTACGTGAAGCAGCTCTCCCAGCAGTCCGATGGCGACCGAGATTTGCAGGAGCACCGCCAGAAGATCCAGAATCTGGCGGACGAAACGGCTCAAAACCTGAAGAAAAACGTGTATAAGAACTACAGACAGTTTATAGAGACCGCCAAGGAGATCTCCTATTTGGAAAGCGAGATGTATCAATTGAGTCACATCCTCACCGAGCAAAAGAGCATCATGGAAAGCATCACCCAGGCCTTGCTAAGTGCTGATAAGGATGAAACGTCTAAAGAAATGCAGGCAGCTTTCCCCAAAGAAACGGAGGAGATCAAGCAGAGGACGCTCACCTCGCTGTTGGAGAAAGTAGAGGGTGCTAAGAACATTATGGACACACCAGGCAGGCATCTGATTTACAATGGAGACTTGGCTGAGTTTGACGTAGATAATATGTCCCCAATACAGAGAGTGCATGCTTTCCTTATGAATGATTGCTTACTTATTGCCACATGGCTTCCAAATCGCAGAGGTGCTATAAAGTATAAATATAATGCACTGTACGACTTGGAGAGCTTCGCTGTGGTCAATGTGAAAGACAACCCTCCAATGAAAGATATGTTCAAGATTCTAATGTTCCCCGACAGTCGTATCTTCCAAGCAGAAAACAGCAAGATTAAAAAGGAATGGCTTGAGATTTTGGATGAAACGAAGAAGAATAAAGTGTCAAAAGATAAGAATAAACAGGAGGAGGTGGTCCCTACTTCTCCGGTGAGAGCAGAGGTGTCCACCAACCCTTTTGACGTGGAAGAAGATGAACCAACCGATGTAGAAGAAAACGTGAATTTGAATTTGGAGTGGATACAGGAGCTGCCTGAGGACTTAGATGTGTGCATTGCTCAGAGGGATTTTGAGGGTGCTGTGGATCTTCTGGACAAGCTCAATGAGTATCTGAAAGATCAGCCGGTGACTCCAAAAGTGAAAGAACTCAGGGCCAAAGTGGAGGAGCGGGTGCGCCAGCTGACTGAGGTGCTGGTGTTTGAGCTGTCCCCAGACCGGTCACTGCGAGGAGGGCCTAAAGCCACAAGACGTGCCGTGTCCCAGCTCATCAGGCTAGGTGCTTTAAACTTTTTTGCTCTGGTCATGCTCCTGTTTAGTTACATGCTCTTCATCAGTTCTGCCTTTACAAGTATTTTTTACAAGCATCTGAGTTGCACATTTATTGCGACCAGGTTACTCTTTCATTTAACTCTAACGCTGGTGATTTTGAGCTCAAAAATCTTGAAAAGGCAAGATATAGAAACATTAAGAATATGTTGCTTTGTACCTATATGAGAAAAAAATAAATATTATTTCACTCAAATAAAGTATAACTTTAGCTCTGAATCTATGAAGTGCTGAAGGCTACCATTTCAAACAATGACTGATTCATTTAGCACAAATAAGTAATCAATAGATAGGTCATTATAAGAAGTTTCCCATTTATAGGTTTTTTGTAATGATTTGTGATTCTTGTATACATTATCAGTTTGCAGATATAAATATTTCATTTAAAAAGATTTTATTTCAACATGACATGAGATCACAAGCTGTGGGAAAAATAATTCTAGAAAAAAAATGAGAATAGATGTATGTAAAACAAATGTAAATGTAATATATTTTCATTTCAATTGGGTTGTCTTTTAGGCCAGTCCACCAAAGCATGTGAGCTGTTCCTGAAGAATCGTGCTGCTGCAGTCCAGACGGCCATTAGACAGCTCAGAATTGAAGGAGCCACTCTGCTGTACATTCACAAACTCTGCAACATCTTCTTCACCAGTTTATTAGAGACGGCCAAAGAGTTTGAGATGGACTTTGCGGGGAACACAGGCTGTTACTCAGCCTTTGTTGTCTGGTCCGGATCTGCCATAAAAATGTTTGTGAATGCCTTCAGTAAACAGGTAAATATAGAAGATTATAGATGAAGAAATAATTATGAGTATTTAACAATGTCTGATAGGGGATAAAAGCAACTAAATGTCTTTGTTAGGGCTATCAAAAGTGTAGTTAATATGATGAATTATTTGTTATTATGATAGCTCTTACCAACTTTTTCTGACAGTTTTTATTTATTTATTTATTTTTTTAAGAATAGCCTTAATTGTTGATGTACCGGACCTTTCTGAGATTTACCGGTGATATGGTTTTTTCCAGGTATTTGACAGTAAGGAGAGTCTATCCACTGCAGCCGAGTGTGTTAAAGTGGCCAAGGAGCACTGCCAGCAGCTAACGGAGATCGGGCTGGACCTGACCTTCACTTTGCAGTCCCTCTTGGTTAAAGACATTAAAGCAGCCCTCCAGAGCTACAAAGACATCATCATTGAAGCCACCAAGCATAGGAACTCTGAGGAGATGTGGAGGAGGATGAATCTCATGACACCTGAGGCACTGTCCAAACTAAAGGTAGAATGCATGCATTCTGTTGATGACATGTCATGGCTTATGTGGGTATTGTTGTTGGGAACGATGGCTTTTTGCTTTGATTAGACTAAGCTTGCGCTCACACTAGCCCAATCAAACTGAATTCAATAAGGACTGTGGACAGCAACAAGTTTTGCAACCTCTCTCCTCTGACTTTTCTCACTCCTCCGCGCTGTTTTTATAGGAGGAGCACGTATAATAAGAAGACGCCTTACTATTTAATAAATATATCATGCTGCTTATTTTCTCCACTAAAGCTTTAGCTCTGCTGTGCGACATGTAAACAAACAGCGCCGCCCAATGACATCATCAGACTGTGGCCCAGTTCGGTTGTGCAGGTGTTAGTGCGGCAATTGAACTTAATGCAATTGTGCTCGAGCACGGCACGGTTCTAAAGTCCTAGTGTGAATGCGCCCTAAAATGTTAATTGTTGTCATTTAAGGTTTAATATTTTGTTTGGATATTTCTTTTTAAGATGACATCATATATTAGAATGTGAACCCAAACATATATTGTAATATGACCATTTTCACACCCTATTTCTTGGTCCAGTTTGGGAAAAGAATTCAACGGTACACTTGTTTGATACTCCGTTTTGCAGGATTCAGAATATATTTACAAATAATTTTATTGCTTCTGTCATATTTACTTGGTTGAAGTTTACCCATAATAATTAGCTCTATTCATGTTTGTTAGGATGAGATGCGCAGTTGTGGCATCAGCAGCTTCGACCAGTACACGGGGGAGGACTGCTGGGTGAACCTGAGCTACACTATGGTCGCCTTCACCAAACAGATGATGAGCTTCTTGGAGGAAGGTCTCAAACTGTACTTCCCTGAACTCCACATGGTTTTATTGGAGAGCCTAAGGGAGATTATCCTGGTGGCGGTGCAGCACGTGGACTATAGTCTCCGCTGCGAACAGGATCCCGAGAAGAAGAGTTTCGTCATCCAAAATGCCACGTTCCTTCACGACACGGTACTGCCAGTGGTGGAGTTCAGGTTTGAGGAGAGTGTGGGCAAACCGGCCAAACAACTGCACGACCTGAGGAAGAGCTCCAGGCCTGTCCGGATCAACCCTGAGAGCACAACATCTCTGGTCTGAACAAGGTTCACTCTAACAACAGACTGTAATAATTAAAGGGTCTGTACCTGATGTTTTTTCCATATAGTTGAGCAAAGTTTTTCTTGCCCCATTTGTATATTGTATAAGCAGCTCTTGAGGTCTAATTATAAAGCATTGTATTGTCCGAGAATCAGGAAATGCGCAATTAGCATGCAACAACTCCCGTTGTGAAAAGTGCTTATAAACTTGTTGTGGTGAATAATTAGGATCCTTTAGATGCATAAGGAAAGTGAGGAATAACTTTGGACCACTGCAAACTATTTGAAATGAACTGATTATGTTTTTAAGTTATAAAATCAGGTACAGTGCCTTTAATGCGTTGGTTTGCAACTCTTTGTCCTAGTTAATTATTGCTACAAAAATGCAAATTTTTTACACTATTGTATGTTGTCATTACGTTTGATTTAGACATACACTAAACAGTTTACAGTCTGCCTACAGTTGTTTTTAAACCTGTTGCGAATTAACTTCATTACTGACTGTAATATATGATTGTAATTTAGTTTTTATTTCTATTGCACACAGTTTGCACTGAAAATCATCAGATATTTAAACACAGGGCACAAATACACCCAAATTGATAATTTGTCATTGTGCAATAGGTTTTAATGTTCTACTGATGAACAAAGCCTGGGTTTGAAGACATTGGGTAATGGTTGTACGACCAAGCAGAGACATTTGCCCGCAAAGTTAATGCCTCAAAGTCTGGAGTTACAATATTCACTCTATAATGTCAAATCGGGACTAAAAAGGGATGACTGAAGCTTGAGCACTGTTTTAAATCTTGTAGGAATGAATGGTCAAATAAAAATAACTGGAACAGAAGTATCTTTGCATTGATAAAAGGTTGTCTTTTTTTTCAGATGATGCTTCAGGCTGCACATTTATTTTGTTTCCTCAATGCAACAGTTCAATTTACTTTCAAAAAACAACACAACTTTTTATTTTTGGAGTGAATTGTGTCATCTGGTGGTGAATATAGGTGGTATGTTTATGGAATATTATGGAGAGCATGCCACAGATTTCATTCATGAAAGATGTACTTGTGTTTGTGAATTAGGGATTCATAATTCTACTAGAACTGGGTCAAAATGTACAGTAACTAAGATGTGTCTAAGTGATCAGCCATCAGTGACATGTGCCAGGGCTGTCAGCTGCACTCAGATATTTTTATCTCGTCCTCGTGATTTCACAAATGATTGTTCGCTTGGCTTCACGGCTCATCTCATTATAATCACTGATGTGACCAGGCTGTAGCCCGGAGCAGAGGCGCCGCAGAGTCAACTTCAGATTATCCCTGGAGTAGACAAGCACTCACATGTGGGATTAGTGCATCATCATACACTTTTATTTACATTTACACTCAGGCTGAGTGATGTTGTGCAAATACATTGTTTCTCAACATGACGGAATCTGGATTATATTTTAAATCACTGACTCTGGAGTAGGGCTGAGAAAAAATCAATACCCAGTTAATGATCGATAATACAAATAGATTTGAACGAGTATCGATACTGGGACTGTTCCTGAACAGAACTGACTTGAACTATTTTCTTTTTTTAAGAGTATTGTTTTATTATCACTGTGGTACTGACAATTAGATTGAGCTTCACAATTGAGTGACAACTCTGGTGAGGAGTGAATTGAATTACACATTTTAAATTGCCAATGTCTTTCTGTTGAGGTTAGGGCCCACCTCTCATTCCACACGTTATTACTATAGACATTATAGGTAACAGGACACTAACTGGGATAATTAATGGAAAGCTATTGTATTGAGTGAGATTAGTGCATCTCTCTTGGGACCCCCAGCTGCTGTGAAATGTTTGCCTGTAACATGCAGGGTTCATGTCTGACAATGCAAAGGTTAACCGATCAATACTCCACTCTACCTGCCTGTGAAAACACTTAGATGCAGCCTTTCATTCATATGTTTAACAAGTTCAACATGAGACTCTATGCATTTGTGTTTCTAATTATCATCTTTGAGTATTAGTGGTGACATAATGACAGACATGTCCTTCTAATGACTCCAAGGGGAGAGAAGGGATTTAGGCCTCTGAGGACTCAGATTAGGTTTGATAGGCAAGCGTGGGTAGCCTTACCATCACTTTGCCCTGCAGTATTTGCCAAATTTGTATAGATCTGAGGAACAACAATGTAGGTCTACATTTCACTTTATTTACATTACAAGAGTAGCCTTATCATCAATAGGCCCTGCAGTGTTTTCCAAATTTGTACATTAGTTTTGACAACATTACGCCTGTGGTTTATGTTATAGTTTAAAACTGAGGATACTTGCTATGTATTTGAAATAATAACTTACAAACATTCTGTACCTTTAACTTCACTAAAATGTGAGCTAACTGGTCAGACTTGAGGTGTATACTTTTTATTGAGCCTTATCATTTCAATAATGTGGTACAAGCTTAGTCTTCCTTTTACACCACAAGGAGGTGTTTTGGGGAGGTGAGTCTAGATCAGTCAATCCAATTAATTTTAGCACTTGCCCAATACCCATTCTCCACCCTTCTCCCCTCCGCGCATGCGCAGCGGGGCACTGGGAGCTGTCCCCAGTCGGTGCTGCTGAGTGTTTTCACTGATGCTGCAGCTGCCTCCGGTGCTGCCCTCTCCTGCAACACGAGCCATGGAGGAAGAGTTGAAATGTCCGGTATGTGGCTCTTTCTACAAGGAGCCCATCCTGCTGCCCTGCTCCCACAACGTGTGCCTGGCGTGCGCGTGGAACATCACCGTGCAGACCCCTGAAGGCGAGACCCCGGTGCAGAGAGCCTCGGGCAGCTCGGACTATGACTACCTGGAGATGGACAAGATGAGTCTGTACAGCGAGACTGATAGCGGCTACGGCTCCTACACTCCGTGCCAGCTCAAGTCCCCAAACGGAGTGAGGGTTTTCCCGCCGAACATCCCTCGACACTGCTCCCTGACCTGTCCGCTGTGCCACCGGAGCGTGAGCCTGGACGAGCGGGGACTGAGGGGCTTCGCCAGGAACCGGCTGCTGGAGGCGATCGTCTCGAAGTACCAGCAGACCCGAGGCATCGCCGGGTCCGCCTCCTCCTCGGCTGTCAAGTGCCAGCTGTGCGACCGCAACCCATTGGACGCGACGGTGATGTGCGAGCAGTGCGACGTGTTCTACTGTAACGCGTGCCAACAGCGGTGCCACCCCTCCCGCGGACCTCTGGCAAAACACCGCCTCGTCCCGCCGCCGAAAAGAGCCGAGAACGTCCGAGGACCGGCGGCGGAAAACGCGGGCGGCAGCAGCGGCAGCGGAGGAGGAGCGGCGGGGAGCAGTGGCGCACCGATGCCGCCCGTCACAGCCAGGAAACCGGCCACCTGCGCGGACCACGAAGCGCAAAACTTCAGCGCCTACTGCTGCACCTGCAAGAGCCCAACCTGCACCAAGTGTTTGGAGGAGGGGAAGCACAATCAACACGACGTGAAGCCGCTGGCCGTGATGTGGAAACAACATAAGGTGAGTAGGAAACACGCAGCTCCACCACGCTGAGCTGTCTACTGTTATAATTGATCATAATTAGGAGGATCATCTTGAAAGGCGACCAGCTGTGGCACCGTTATGTCTACTATCTATACAGACACTGGCCTACTATTTCCAATCCAGTGTTTAGCAGCAAACTGTGCTTCAAGTGGCTAGAATGGCCTTTAGCTGTACTAGAAACCATAAATCATCACAGTGGTGTCTGCTTTCTTTCTCACTGCTGCAACATTGGACCAGACAGATGCTCCCCAGAATGCACAGAGAGCACAGTTCATCATTAGATTCTTATAGCCTACATTTTTATTACTTTATTTTACCTCCTCAGCACAAGGACTAATATTTCTAACAAACACTGTTACTACCAAGCGTATAGTAAAGATTGTGGAAGGACAAACCATCAAATCACACTTCTCAGATGACCCAAATAAATGCCAAGAAAGGCTAGCACCACGGACAGCAGCCTTTTTTCCAAGTTCAAATTCTCATATCGTATTATTAGCGGTACATTTATACAAATCAGTAAATTGTAATCGTCTTATTAGAAAGCCTTTATCGCACGTGCTGTTTGGACCTCTTAAAGGGTTTTGCATGAGCTGCTTATCCATCCTTATTGTTATTCTTTAAGCACACAGCTGGATGCCTCTAAATCCACCACAATTCCCCTTTGAGGCATTATCTACAACATATGGGTCTACATTTGATCTGCCAGCATTTTTGTCTGCAGATACAAGCTGAACAATGCACAACCACCAGCACTGACAAATATATTCACCAGAACTAGAACAGTATAACTATGTATGTATGTATGGTAATGGTTCAGTGAGTTTAGAATCATTTTGTGTTTGTGAATTTAGAGAGTATTTACCCCTGAACTAAATAGGCTGTTTTTGAGAGTAGTACAATCCTTATATGTGCTCATGTGGATAAAAATATTGATATATTATGGTACTAAATTTGGTGTATCAGTATATCGTATCGTTTAATGTGAAGATACAGTATCAGTATCGGGACTGCTGTATCTATATATTGCAAGAGTATTTTTTTGTATATTTTACTAAATAATTTTGTTACAGTGCTACAGTTTTGTTGCTTGCTCAGAGGAAGGAAAGTTGTTTATGTGACACATTTGACATTTTCACTGTTTTGATGATTAAAATGGGTGTTTCTCAAATGAACTTTGCAGAATAAGTGGTTTAACAAAGACTTTTAGTAACACAGCCATGATTTAGCTTTTACTTTTTACTGAACCATATCAAATCGATTTGAAATATATCATATCGAACTGAAAGTGCAATGTAACGAGATGTGTATTGTATCGTGGCCTGTGTATTGAGGTATGTATCGTATCGGCAACTTCTTAATGATACCCAGCTCTAATCACCAAGAGTAATTTTTAGTATCTTTTAGCATTGTTTTTTTGTGGCAGTGCACTGGACTTATTCACTGTTTTGATTAGTAAAATAATAGTAGATGTATTTCATATTAACTTTGCACAAGTAGTGGTTTAATAAAGAAATTGTGTTGCTAAAATGTATTTGGTTCATAAAAAACAGCAATACCACATAGTGTCATGTGCGATATATCGATGTATCACCATATCGTGCTAATATCGTATCTTGAGCCATGTACCATGCATCATAACGGATCCTGCTTAATGTTTTCTTGTGTTGTTTTTTCATAACTGGCTATGTCTTACACATTTAATTACAGTGTTCTTATTGATTTGACATTGCATTTCGTTGTTGGCCTGGTGAGAGACAGGATATCATTGTGATTGCTTGTCTTCATTATTAATATGAGCACTTCTGTTCTGTATGTGGGCCAAAGTATAATTCACTTGATTCTAGCTGACGCATTTGTGAAGTAATTAGTGTAGGCATAAGGCACTAATATATATGAGTCATAACTTTGAAGTAGCACATTTACTGCAGTGTGAATGCAGGAGATAAGAGTAAGCAATTGTCCTTAGCAACACAATGTACCCTCACTTATGTTTTCTAACATAAGCCTCCTCCTAAAGCTCAAAAATGCCAAAAAAAAACAAAAAAAAAAAACAATTCTGATTTATTTCTGACTCAAATTACAAGGTATTTACAAGGTTTATGGATGTTTCTAAATGCCAACTCAAAGAATGCAGCTTCACTGATTTTCAAGGTAATTCTACACTTCCCAAACCCAAATTGTCACCCTATTTTAAAGTACAAGTGAGATTTTAAAATAATTTATGAATTCACAAATTATTCATAGCTCCTTCATTAATCCGAATTGTTCGGTCTGAGGAATGGGTGAGTTTAAGTTCATTGTATCATGTGTCATCTCTTTTTAAATTTACACATAATGACGAACACAGAAAAATCTTTGCAATTCTGTATATCTTTGACACAAAAACAAAACTCTTTTAAAATTTGCATTTCTGTTTTATCGTGAAAGTGCATATTCAACACCATCATGCTATCAACTTCTCAGAAAATATTTGGCATTCAAATTCCTAAACAAAATCATCTCTTATTTAAACCACAACAGAACTTTCAAAGCAGATCTAAACCACAGCAAATCCTCCTTTGTTGCCCCTGTCCATAACTGGACCATAAAACACCCTATTTGCGGACAACAGGCGTAAGAAGAAGGTGCTGATAAGTAATGAGCGAATCCAAGATGGCCACTGCTGCTGTAGTTAATGCAGTGTCTTTTATGTTTGAGGGAGATCGATGGAGCCTCTCTGGTGGTAAACAGCTCATATCTCCAGAGCGTTTGAAGTGTCAGTCAGTCATTTACAACCACACTCCTTATCTCGCTTGTTAGTAGAAAAAACATATATAATAAATGGAGACCAGCCTCCAGAAGCCTTAGTGTTAGAATATAAGACATAATGAGAAAACCATATAGGTGCCAATGTTTCTATTCATTGTCTCGTATGTCTGTCAGCCACCTTTGCTCTGTTGGTCATTTAGCAGGTTGAAGGTGTCCCGTTGATGGTATAGCTCTTGACTACAGGCAGAGTGTTCACAGTGAGCAGATGCCAGGCTGTTGGTTCAGATCAGACTCAGTGCGCACACAGTGATTCAGCAGGTTTTATTAAAGCATGCTCTACAGGACTAAATGCAATCATTATACTATACACCATTATTACATTACAGAACATATTATCGTGTTGGTTAGGACAGCTTTATCTCACCTCATTGTGTTACTCATATGGCCCAGTGGCTCACAGGTTATAGGCAAGATAATTTGTTTGTATAGCACAATTTATAATTCAGAGTAATTCAGGTAATTCAAAGTGTTTTACAGAATAAGAAAGACATCAATCACAATACAAACAAATCGAAACATAAATAATCATTCTAAAATTTACATTACAAGAGAAGAGGGAAGAGTCCGTAATAAAAACCTTTCCGTCATAGCTCAACAGAACCGTTTTGATCCTTAGACATTTAGTTACAGTGGCCATTGTGTCTATAGTGGTTTGGTTCAAGCTCGGCCCGTGAATGCGGTTGTGTTCTTTAGCAAGACACTTCTTAATAGTTACAAAGTGCTTTACATGTGAAAAGGTTTAAAATTGCAACAGAAAACGCAAACAGAAGCAGTGAAATACGGGATAATAATAACTGTGCTGTTGTAAAAATGCCTTTCTGTAAGTGTGTTTTTAATTGTGATGGATGGAGGCTGTCTTGCTTCCTCCAGTCAATCACAGGGCAGCTGCAGCTACAGATTAGAGAGGGAATAAATAATGGCCGTAGCACTTTGAGTGGCTTGTGAAGCTTGAAAAACGCAATATAGATGTAAGATTTTAATTTATTCATTTCCGATTGATACGGCTCAGTCACATTACATTATAAAAATACAGCAACACTGATATAGTCAAATCTTTTTTTTTTAAAGGCTCATATTTCACATCTGTTTATCCCCTTGTGATCTTACAGCAGGCTTGTTCAGTGTTCCCTTGAAATGGTGTGCATTTAGTTTAGTGTTGTGATTCCAAAGCTGGTTCCACATGAGAAGCAGCTGCACTGGTTGTACACTGTGGGGCATCTGTCATGTCTGCCCCTGTGTGAAGATGAAGACTTGTTTTTGTCCTGTCACAAGAGCACTGTGCTGGAACCATGAGGCAGGGCCAGGTCTGGAAGAGAGACAAGATCTACCAATGCAAAGTGTTTGAATGAATAAGGAAAATATAGTCACTGCTTTTTTTTTTACCATGACAAATGAAGATTCATAACACAAGAAGATTTCAGTTTTGTAATATTCGATTATAACAGAATAATATTAATTACAGTTTTCCTGGTTAAGATGGCAATGATTATAAAATGTTTGGTAATATCTGTTTTGACACAATTAGACCAGAGCACATTTTTACCACTTTACCCACAAAGCACCCCTCACAGGCACAAGTCTACACCATAGTTACTAGATATAGGAGTGAAGCGTATATGAACTTTATCATTCTGAAGGAGGTCGCCCCACTGATCCAGTTTCTCTGATCAGTCGAGCAGAAAACAGATGGGCTATTTAAAGCAGCAGCAGCCACACTACCACTCAAGAGGGTATCTGGGCCTGGATAAGGATATCGTCAAAAGTACTGAGCCATGAGAAGACCCTGCTGAAATATTTACAACTGAAAATGCAAAGTTACTGCTCCCAGCGGAGGTGTCTCTGCACTGTCATCCTCCAGAGACGCAAGATTTAGAATTTCTTTTGCATTATTTGTTTGTTTTTTATAATTATTTTATTTCTGCAACACCATCATTCATGTGAGAAAGCATTTGAGACCTTTGTCTGTTGTAAAGGTCAAGGCAATAAAAGAGCAGAAGTGGTTGGATATTTTGGTTTGTGGTGGGTCTCACTGAATTGTTTGTTGTGTCTTTCTTTGTGTTTTGAAAGTTGTCAGTGCAGGGCGTGAAAAAGCTGAAAATGTCCTACTTCTATACATCACGCACATTGTCCTACCTGCTCTGAAAATAAGAAGTTTAAATTGACCCAAAATTGACTCTTGTGAGCTTGAAGTCATGTTAGAATGTAGTTACCTAAAACATACTGGAAGCTGCATTTTATTTCATTCGCACAGGTTTGAGTAACTGTTTATTATTAGTCTGTCTATATCTCCAAAGCTCAAAATGCTCTATTCCACCTTGTGATGTCAGTACCATAGTTTTCAGATTAACAGCTACATTTTACTGTTAGTCCAGTGGAGATCGGCAATTCCAGGGCTGAAATCATCTAAATGATTCTAATAAAAGTGTATGAGTGCATGTATTGGAGCACTTCCTATATTATAATACAGAATAATAAAACACTTGTATAGCGCTTTTCATACTCAAAGATGCTTTACATGAAGAGACAAACAAAGGCAAACAAGAGAAAAAGACAGTTAATGGAAGGTTTTTGGTTTAAGAGAAGGGTTTTAAGGGCTTTTTAATTCTTAATTCAGGGCTTTTATTACCGCATGACATCACAAAGAGGAACAGAGCATTTTGAGCTTAGGAGATGTAAACAGACTAATAATAATAAAAGATTACTCATACATGTGTGAATGAAACAAAACGCAACTCTGACTGAATATTGTTATCAGTGGGTCTGTTTCCAACCAGTATGACCCAGAGTAGACATACCTAAGGGCCCGTTATTTTTGCCAATAGAAAAATAAACTTATAACAACATATAGTACATCTACTTCATTGTACTTCAGCAAAGAGAGAATTGTGAATGAAAAATTGAACCAAACCTAGAGTTCATGGGGACATTTACAGAACCATGTGGTGAGCGAGATACAGGAAAAATCATTGCCCCTATTAACACAGATGCATCATGGGATGACTCCAGTGTGTCACAAATATGCCATGCTCATGTCGTTTACAATAAATTATCTCCTATCTCATGTTACAGAGCTGCTTATCCACGACAGCTGGAAATCACTAGTCAACACATCGAATTGATTTAGTATGTGCAGGGAGCCAAGTGGAAACCCCCATTGGCCTGTATTTACTGTACAACATCAGGACTGGTGAGATGGGATGTCATTTATTTCAATTTGTGACATAATTCTGCCATCTTTCATCAGAAACAATGACAAAGATTATGGGAGTATTAGCATGTGTGAATGAGTATGAATCACACGCTCAGTGGCCCCAATACTGTAGCTGGAAATAGCATCTCTTTCTATGGAGGCTCTATGCAGTTTGTTGTGTAATAATAAATTATACAATGTTTAATAATAAATACACCATTTTACACACACATGGCAATTATTTTAACAGCTCTATCATGGCTTGCATTAATTGTCATGTTGATTTTGCATTTCATATTTTTATTTGTATTTTAGGTCAAATTTTAAAGGTTCTATATTACTCAAAAATTGACTCTTGTGAGCTTTTAATCATGTTAGAATGATGTAACCTCACCAGAAACGTACCTGGAGTTGTGTTTTGTTTCATTTACACATGTTCGAGTTTTGACCTGTATTTATTTATTTATTAGTCTGTCTACATCTCTACTCAAAATAACTCATAATGCTCTGTTCCACCTTGTGATGTCACGTAGGGGTGATTTTCAACTTAACAGCTACCTTTTAAGTTTAGTTCAGTAGAGACTGGCAATTCCAGGGTTGAAATCATCCAAATCATTTTAGTAAAGGGGCATGGAGTTTAAAAACACAGTGGAGCCTAAATATAACTTGTGAATGAAACAAACCACAGCTCCTGGTATGTTTTTGATGAGGAAACGACATTATAACAGATCACCTTTCCTTTTAAACACATTTTGTTTGGTAGTTATTCGGGGTGTAACAATAGCCAAAATATTGTGATATTGTATTGTCAAAAGTCTCTCAATAATATCTTGGGCCATCACAATATATCAAATCACAAGTTTCTTTGCTTAAATTCATTGTTATGGTGCAGCAATAGCTAAAAAACAGGGGGAACTACATCAACCGTGATCTTTTGCTCCATTTTGGTGCAAAGTACATGAAAAAATAGCACTTTTAAATCTTAGTTCTTTGAATTAAGTCTTGTTAAGGCATTTTAAGAGGAAAAAGTAGCATACCGGTATTAAAAATTTTGTTAGCCTTCACAAAATGTCGCAATATGTACTATACCGTGAAATGTATATCGTGAAAATATCATACAGTGAGATTTGGAAATCGTTATATCCTTAGTAGTTATGGTGATTTACAGCCAGTAGCCCTGACTAAGTGTAGCTCCAGATGTTACTTTGTCCGTTGTACTTCAATATAACCTCCAGCAAAACAGTCACACTATAAATAATACAAGTGGCCCATGTGCCCACGAACCACTAACTCACCACCGGCGGTGACTGACCTCAACCTCCTCAACTGTTTAACTACTGCTACTAATCTGTAAAGCTTTTATGTTGTGCTGAAATGGTGTAAAACATGGATTGAAAGTGACCTTGACTTGGTTTTCAACTCAAAATAAATTAAAAAAGGTCTGCTCTTTACACCTCCACTGAGACAAATAAATACAATTTCACATTTGATGTACTTGTGGTAGCACACTTACCGGACAAATCTATAAAGTCAATAAAGTGTCTGGTCATTTTCCCATCACCTCTGACAACTGTAATAAGAATACTAGTAGTAGTTTGTTGTATTATATATTGTTGTTGTGGTAGTGTAGTGATTCTTGTAGTAGTAGTTGTAGTAGAGGTTGTAGTTTTTGCAGTAGTCTCAGCTACAGTAGTAATGTTGATTGTAGTGGTTGTAGTTGTAGTAGTAGCCTTAATCACAGTAGTAGTAGATGTATTCACTTGTTAGTAGTGGTATTAGTTTTAGTGATAATCAAAGTAGCAGTAATAGTAGTTGTAGTTTCTGCAGTAGTCTCAGTTACAGTAGTAATGGTAATTGTAGTAATGGTAGAGGCTGTAGTAGTAGTGGTTGTAGTTGTAATAGCAGCATTAATCAGAGTAGTAGTGGTTATTTTAGCTTATTAGTAGTGGTATTGGTAATCAAAGTAGTAGTGATAGTAGTTGTAGTAGTAGTAGTCACAGTATGGTGATAGTAGTGATGGTAGTTGCAGAAGTCATAGCCAAGTACTAGTGATAGTGGTAGTAACAGTAGTAATGGCTGTATTTGTAGTAATAGTCATAGTCACAGTGATAATAGTAGTAGTAGTAGTAGTAGTGGTTGTTTTTGTAGTAGTCGAATTTACAGTTGTAGTGGTAGTGTATAACCTGGTACAATCTATTCTAACAAAATTGTAGGAAATGTAATTATTATTTACCTTACAGAATAGTGCAAAATATGAAGTACAAGTAGCCTAAAATACCGCAGTGAGTCATATTTGAGGCATTGTCCCCAAAATGTCATGAGTATACAGTAGAGGCTGCAGATCTAAAGCCCTCTCTATCCTCTGCTCTGTGGGCTGTGCTGGAGGACACGACTGGTGCTTCCAAATGTAGGTTAACACACATTTAGCCTGCTCTCCTCTGGCCTTTCACTGTGACCAAGAAGACAGAGCCACGGTCATCCTCTTCATTCTATTATATCTCGACAGGAGAGGGAGACAGTGGAGGATTTGTGATCTGTTTTTAGCACCAGACTGTGTAAAAAAGTGAGTTGGTTAAATTGTGCCTTCCGTACAAATTTCCAAAGTGACGAGCCCAAACCTGGATAAAGGTTATGCAGTTAGAAAGTTAGAGAGAACAGAATAAAATGCAAAATAATTATGCAAATTAAAGCACACTGGAGTCAAAAGACAGGCTGTAAAAGAGATTATTATTATTAAGTTCACAGACCACTGTTCACCAAATGCACAGAGCAATATTTCATTCTGACAAGATCTCATAAGCCCTATACACAGAGATTCTAGTCATTTATCTCAATGGTAAAAGTGTGGTTTCTTCCTTGGTTGGGCTGCAGCTACTATATGAATAAACTGAATTGAGTTGAAATGTGTGGTGCAGTGTTCACAGTGTTCTTACAAAGATACAGGCAAGAAACATCCTGTGGTATTTTAAACCTATTCATCATCTTGAACAAACCTAATTTGCACTTGTTTTATGGCAATTATGCTGCAGGCTTTCTCCATTCTCGGTGCATCTATTAACACTGAAGATGCCCCGATCAATTATTAAATGAGAGGGCTGAGTGTTTGCATTTCCCCAGCTCCCATCCCATCAGAGGCTAACCCCTATGGAGCTCAGCTTTAAGTACACTGGGTAGGAATTAGATTACTTCAATTCTACTGTTATTACAACTATTTATTTATTCAAACTTGTAACATAAAGGATAAAATGTTTAGAAAGTGCTTTTTGTGATCCAATCAGAAAGCGGAATGAGCCTCACTGGTTGCTCAATGTCTAAATCCAGATGGTTAAACCCAGTACCTGCAACCAATCATGAATCAGTGCTAGTACAGCCTCTGCAGCTCAGTGAGTGACTTCTGGAGGTTCTGAGCTTTCACATGAGGCATGACCTGTCATTGTTACCATACTGACAACCCAAGTTCAGTTGTGATTTTAATATCATCTATAAGTTACACTACCGGTCAAAAGTTTTAGAACACCACACTTTTTAAAGTTTTTTTTACCGTTTACTGTTGACCAAAACTTGTTCTAAACTTTTAATTCATGAAAGGAGCCATCTTTGGTGCGTGTAACAGCTGAACTCACAGCTGAACACGCACTTACAATAGAAATCTAATAATTTTCAGAAAGTTCTTCCCAAGTCTGTTGCAGAAGTTCCCATAAATGTATGGCACTTGTAGGTTGCTTGTCTTTCACTCTTCTGTCCAGTTCATCTAAAACCAGCTCGACGGGGTTTAAATCTGGCGACTGTGCTGGACACTCCATGTTTTCAAGCTTACCATCTTGTTCTTTTTTATGATGTAATTTTGGCAGAGCTTGGGCTTGTGTTTTGTTATCTTTTATCTTTTTTTTTTTAACCTCTGGCTGTTCAGGACTTACCTTTGTACTATTTCAAGCTGTTCATTGGACTTGCACAACTTGAACTGCAATAAATAACTGGAAAATTTTGAATATGTCTTATGGCAGTCATGAGAACATAGAATTAAATACAAAATAATATATTTTATGGTGATATTTTTACCACTCAATTATTATATTGTGCTCCATGAGGAACTTGGCACACTTAAATGATTTGAATGTGATGAAATGCTGAGTCATGTTGGAGAGGGCTTTTTGCAGATGTGTAATAAACTGCCCCCATAGTTGCACTGAATCGGGCCAGTGAAGCCTGTGCAATGAATATTAATGAAGGTTTACATATGGGCCACCGCAAAACCTACATTAAGGCTTCATATTCACTATACATAACATCAGTGTCAGGGTGCTCCCTGGACTATGACAAATGAGAACATGAAAAATCTTTACTTAATCTATATATTAGATTTAGGGTTTGATTTCTATCATAAATCTTAGAGTCTGGATTTATAAGTCCCACCCTCAACATGTTTACTGTGCTCTTATTGGTCAAACACAGCTCACTTTGATTGCTTTTCCACTGCAACATTGTGACTCGAGGCTGAACATCCAGTGATTGTTTGATTTGTTCTGATGTTACCAAAATTGCTTTAGAACAGGCCAGATTACAGCTACATTTGGGTGGGCAGACTTCAAAGCAAATTATGTTATAGAATTTATTTGCAAGAATTAAATTATAGCTACATTCAACCTTCACTAAAAATAATGCTTGGGTTTGGGGGAAATGGCAAGAAAGAGAAGATGGAAAATACTTACTGTAATACTTAAAGCAAATGCAAAATCGACTTTTCAGAGGTTGTAACCATGTTATATTTCTTTCCCCATCTCATTTACCCTCTCAAAGTTTTGGAGTGATTCGTGCATGTCTGAGCAATCTTTAATCACTTATTTTCAAGATGCCATATTGCCAATGAACCCTTGTTTTCACTGCAGCATACGCCCACTGCTCTCTATACTGTTTGCTTCAATTTTATTTTCTTAATTGGTGATACCTGTAGAATCTGGCAGCATCGCATAGTCATTTTAGTACAATGAAAAGAAAAAAACGCTGTTCGCTAGTGTGATCTGCAGCTATCCATCAGAGTTACCGACTCTGTTGTGATGACATTTACAGTGATGTCAGCTTCCCATTGGGCACTGCGGTTTTCTAACGCAGTAGTCAGCGGACTTGTTTCTTTTATTAAGTAGTTTTAGATAAGTATAGCAATTTAAAATGTGCAAATGATAACATAATGATCCATGGGTATCGTACATTATAACTCTATAGCATTCTCCATCTCATTTACCTTCTCAAAGTTTTGGAGTGATTCGTGCATCTCTGAGCAATCTTTAATCACTTATTTTCAAGATGCCATATTGCCAATGAACCCTCGTTTTCACTGCGGCATACACCCACTGCTCTCTATACTTTGTTCTTCAATTTTATTTTCTTAATTGGTGATACGCGTAGAATTTGGCAGCATCGCATACTCCTTCCAGTACAATGAAAAAAATCTGTTCGCAAGCGCTATCCATCAGAGTTACTGACTCTTTGTTGTGATGACATTTACGGTGATGTCCGCTCTCATTGGGCACTGCGGTTTTCTTACACAGTAGTCGGCTGACGTGTTTCTTTTATCAAGTAGTTTTACATAAATATTGCAATTTAAAATGTGCAAATAATAACATAATGATCCATGGGTATCGGACATTATAACTATGTAGCATTCCTCATCTCATTTACCCTCTCAAAGTTTTGGAGTGATTCGTGCATCTCTGAGCCATCTCTAATCACTTATTTTCAAGATGCCATATTGCCAATGAACCCTCATTTTCAATGCCACCAGCAAATTCTCACTGCTCTCTATACTTCAGTTTTATTTTCTTAATTGGTGATATGTTTAGAATTTGGCAGCATCGCATAGTCATTTTAGTACAATGAAAAAAATCAGCTGTTCGCTAGCGCTATTCATCAGAGTTACCGGCTCTTTGTTGTGATGACATTTACGGTGTCAGCTCCCATTGGGCACTGCGGTTTTCTAATGTAGTAGTCAGCGGACTTGTTTCTTTTATTAAGTTGTTTTAGATAAAAATTGCTATTTAACATGTGCAAATAATAACATAATATAATTATATAGCATTCCCATCTCATTTACCCTCTCAAAGTTTTGGAGTGATTCATGCATGTTTGAGCAATCTTTAATCACTTATTTTCAAGACATTTTCACTGTCACTGGCAGACGCCCACTGCTCTCTATACTTTCGTTCTTCGATTTTATTTTCTAAATTGGTGATACGCTTAGAATTTGGCAGCATCGCATACTCCTTTCAGTACAATGAAAAAAATCTGTTCGCTAGCACTATCCTTCAGCATTACGGACTCTTTGTTGTGATGACATTTACGGCGATGTCAGCTTCCACTGCGCATCATGGTTTTCTAACGCAGTAATCAGTGGACTTGTTTCTTTTATTAAGTAGTTTTAGATAAGTATTGCAATTTAAAATGTGCAACATGCAATAAAATAATGATCCACCGGTATCATACATTATAATGATATAGCAGGCTCTTAAACTACTCCTTATACATTGCCTTTATCCTCAGATATGATGTACACATGTTCAAATTGGGGGCTTTCTATAATAGGACTTGTTCTAACATGAATCTAGTTTGGTTCTGAAGTATTGTTGTGCATTCAAATGGCCACTGCAGGGGCAATCCTATGGCCAGTTGGTGACAGATGGTTGGATGAAAAAGTGAAGAGAGAAGAAGAGATTGGTTTGACTCTAGATGCAGTCTTCTTAACGCTATATACAGCACATCTGGACACGGTCACATGAGGGAATGACACAGGACTTACCGGTAAACACATATATAAACTGACTTACAAACACACTTCTGGCTCTGCTCCAGTTTTCTATTGTATCACTATCAATATCTGGTGCTTTCAGGCATCTCCTCCTTTGCTATTTACAGACACCAGATACTGTTTAACTTGATATCTGGAATCCTAATGACCTTTAGAGGTACATCCAGGCCTGGAATATAAATCTGCGGTCTGAAACATATTGACTTGAGCCAACCCCCAGAGTGAGCAGCCAGATATTTTTGGCTGGCTTTTAGTGCATCATTTTTCATATAGAAACTGATAACCTAAATCCTTGAATATAATAGTTATTTTTTTTTGTTTCACTGCGTAATAAATCAAGACAAATATGAATTTTAAATAGGGCTGCACTACACGGAAAATATTGTGATAGCTGGTATTGAATTATTGCAATATTTTCTTTAGACATTTCACACAATAATTTCAGTTGTAATGAAACTGTGCTTATCTTAATTCATTTGTCAGAAAAAAAAACAAAAAACAAAACATACTGTAAGATAATAACAGTACATTTCTGTCAGCTCAAGAACCTTGAGGTTACTGGATTATATTTAGTTTGTTGCAGTATTAATACATTTGTAATATATTGTGCAGCCCTAATTGTCAAGTGTATAAGGCAGTTTTCTTTTAAATGTGCAGAACTAAAGGGTGGTCTATGGAGGAGTGAATGGGTGAGTAGTTCCTCCTCCTGACCCTGAATGTCTCATGGGGATCATTGAGACAAGGTCAACCCCAGAATTATGCTCCCCCTGTGGGCACGCTGACAGAACCTAGGGGCTTTAGGCTGCACATTTTAACCCCTATCTCTCTTTTGCCATTACTGTCTGTAAACAAGAGGTGCCAAAATATGATTTCACTTTGGCCTTTGGCAACTTAAAGTATCGATTCCTATGGTTCAATAACAATCCAGTATGGAGGAGAGCAACTATAGAAACTGCAGTACAGACTTTTCCTGTCCTTGAAGGAGCATTTTATACATGACATTTTGAGCAATGGAACCAGTACTGCAGCAGTCAGCTTTATCCAGGCAGCTGTGCAGTGTGGTTTGTGGGATGGAACTAAACTGACCTTTTTGTTTTATTTTATTAGTAACCAATAAAGGTTTGATTAAATTAATTAGACTGCTGAAAGCGCAATGGTTCTGAGAAAAAAATGTGTTTATAACCAACGTGTACAGCTTTTACTGAATCGTATTTATAATACCACCTTGAGAAAGCCCATTTTGTCTAAGCAGGGTTTGGCCTGTTTAGTACTTACAATATATCACACTGTAATTTTGTCGTTGGGCAAGGCACTTACAGTACACTGGTGTATAAATGAGACTGAATTTGGGAAAGTAGGACAACCAGTGGAAATAAGCCCAGAGATATGATCCAGCATTTAAGCGAAAAAGAATAAAAAGAATATTATGTCAAAATTTCATGTAATGCAACATCATCTCCATGGAGACAGGTAGATGGTGGACCTTTTCTATAGATATTTTTGGCTCTTAGAAACCACAATTGTGCTCATTTCTCCTAGGTGCACTTAGTTACTCTTTCATCACCTTAAAGATTCAATATATGCTATTTTATGACCTATGTTATAATGTTTCCTCTTCAAAAACATGCCTGAATAGAAGGTAAAAGGTAGCTGCCACTTGAAAACTACTGCTTTATGATGTCACAAGGTGGAGCAGAGCATTTTGAGCCTTGGAGATGTACAGTCCCTGACAAAAGTCTTGTCGCTTATCCATTTTGTTGAAACAAAAGCTTATAACCTGACTTTAAATTAATCGATTGGTTTTAGAAATGTCTCATATGAAAGCTCCACTACTCAATTCACTGACGTTATGCAACATATTTTTGTATTTGAAGTCAAAATTATTTGTTAATTTTCTGTAGGCTGTGGTGGACGACAAACTTTTGTCTTGCCAAAATCTGACCTTTCTGTGTTCATTAAATGATCAATCTTTCTTCAGTGAAGCAAATTTATTTTAGTATATTGAGCATAATTTGGGAGGGTTTTAGCTTTCATATGAGACATTTCTAAAACCAATCAATTAATTTAAAGTCAGGTTATAAGCTTTTGTTTCTACAAAATGGATAAGCGACAAGACTTTTGTCAGGGACTGTAGACAGACTAATAAAAAAGGATTACTCAAACACGTAAATGAAACAAAACACAACTCCAAGTATGTTTTTGATGAGGAAACAACATTATAACATGGCTTAAAGGTCACAAGGGTCAGTTTTGTGTAATATAGTTCCTTTAAGCACATAACCGTGTCTCTGCTTTACCATGAGACTGTGTGAGCCATGGAGGAGGAGGAGGCCTGTCTCGGGGTATCTGAGCATTTCTTGTGAATGTCAAAGCCTGAATACATTGTGCCTGTAATAAGATAATGAGATAATAGCACTTGACTGTGGGAGCGACTGAAGGCTGCTGACAGGAGCTGCTGGTGGAGTGGTTTAATAGATGAAGAAGGTCAAGTCTTCCTCTGAGGACAAAAGTAACAAAGTGGAAGAGCAGAATCAGGTAAATGTTTGGTTTATAGTGCTTTTCAAATTCAAGTAGGGATGACATTTGGTATTTTGGAGGTTTTAGAAATTTGGATAACAACAAACTGCACATGCAATAAAAAGTAAAATCATTCAGGAAGAGTTTACCCCTCCAAAACACCACAGATAGATACACTTATGTCTTTAGTGTTAGTCAGGGTGTATATATTTTGAATGATTTCTGAGTTTAAAGAATCCTGACTGTACAAAAGTTCTGGTCGGTTAGTTCTCGTGTAAAATCTGATGATAACGTTTTCGGACTATGGCTCCAGATAAAGTGGATGAGCAGTGGTTTTTGCCTCTGGCTGATTTGAACAGTTTGGAGTTATTGATTTCAAAGGGGGTTGGGGGTCGTATTTATATTCTGAAACAAAGCATGAAGTATTTGTAACTATAGTGATCACCTCAAATACCCTGGTTTATTTTTCCAGCTCTTATGAAGTGAAACAGTTGAACTACTACTACTGCTATAACTATACTACTGCCACTACTACTACTACTACTACTACTTATACTGCTACTACAACTATCACAACTACTACTGCTACTATAACTACCACCACTACTACTACTACTACTACTACTACTACTACTACTACTACTACTACTATTACTGCTACTACTACTGCTATAAGTACCTCCACTAATACTACTACTTCTACTACTGTAACTACTACCAATACTACTACTACTACTACTACTAACTACTATAACTACCACCACTACTATTGCTAGTACAGCTACTACTACTACTACCATTACTACAACTACCGTTAGATTTACTTTCTTAACTACTACAATGACTACTATAACTACTAATACTACTATAAGTACTACTATAACTACTACTACTACTACTATAACTATCACCATCACTACTGCTACTACAACTACCATTATAATTACTACTTTAACTACTATAACTACTACTACTACTACTACTACTACTACCATAACTATCACCACCACTACTGCTACTACAACTATGATTATAAGTACCACTGTAACTATTACAACAACAACAACTACTACTACTACTACTATAGCTACTACTACTATAACTATCACCACTACTACTGCTACTACTACTAATACTACTACAACTACTATTATAATTACTAATGTTACTACTACAACTACTACTATAACTACTACTGCTACTAACATCATTACTAATGTTACTACTACAACTACTACTACTACTTCTATTACTACTATAACTACTACTATTACTATTACTACTACTACTACTACTACTTCTATTACTACTATTACTACTACTTAAAAAACACATTTATTGCTTTCCTCAGTTGCACTCAGTGTTGTTAAGCTCACCATAGACTTCAGTAATCTTCCCTGTTGTTGTTTTAAACATTGTATGGACTTAACCTATTGTATTCTCCTTCTCTTTTCACACCCACATCACTCCTTTAGACAAAAGCACGCTCCAAAATCAATACCTGCTAAAAAGTGTCAAATTAAGTGTCAGACAGGTGGGTGGAGCTTGTAAATCTACTAGTTTGACCTTATGAGTGTCTGTGCGGTTAAACAAATGCACTAGCAGGCTGTGCAAATGAGAGAGGAGGGCACGCCACATCCGTCACGGGCTTGTTAGCTGGTTAGATTCTTGGCGTGCTCGCTCACCGTGGCAGCAGACAGGGCAGCTTGGCGGGACAGATGGTCTCTCGGTGCAGGGAGGGCTCCATTTGTGAACTGTGGCCTTCCCCCGTGCACCCCTCCTCACCCCACACCACATGACCCCGCCCCTCGCTGACCACGTGCCCCGCCCCCTTGGCTCCGGCCGCACGTGCAGAGCAGACAGGAGAGAGTGGATGAGATAAGGGATGGTTGATGGTTGATGGGTGATGAGATGGGGGTTGGGGTGGGTGATTGTGCCGCAGGGATTATAAAAAAAAGAAGTGAAAGTCAAATCTCCAGGAAATCTGGTTGTGATTTAGCGCTGACAATTTGTATAATTTGTTACATAAGACCGTTTATTGGAATCTTTAAAATTTTTTTACCAAGACATTTGCCACAATATGTTGTGCACTCTACATTATGCAAATTGAAAACAAGTGAAGAAAAAGTCTATTACTGTGAAAAAGTGATAATTAGTGACAGTTTACATATGGACTGACTAAGAGTTGTACTACAGCTTATGTTTTTTCAACTGAATAAATCAATCAATTATAAGTAGGGATGCAAATCTTTCAGTATGATATTTTCATGATATAAATCTCACGGTACGATATTTATTGTGATATTTTGTGGAGGCTAACAAAATTGTGAATATGCAATTTTTTCCTCTTAAAATGCCATGACAAGATTTAATAATTAATAAATTAATAAATAATTGAGAACTAAGATTTACAAGTGCTGAGAACTGCTATTTCTTCATGTAGTTTGCACCAAAACGGAGCAAACGGAGTATCATGGTCGATGTAGTTCCCTCTGTTTTTTGTTTTTTTTAGCTATTGCTGCACCATAACAATGAATTTAAGCAAAGAAACTCGTAATTCGATATATTGTGATGGCCCACGATATTAATGAGAGACTTTTGATGTTACGATATCACGATATTTTGGTTATTGTAACAACCTTAATTATAACTGAACAAAATTTAGATTCAACAAGTTTTTCCTTGCTACTTTGCTGCAATATATTCCACTAGACAATACAGTGCATAGTGTGGCCAAAACAGTAATGGTAGCACTTTAAAATATGGTCCTGGACTTATAGGTTAAGTACTTACCAATTGAAGTCAAATGAAAAATGTTAGAGATTTATTTAGCTACAGCCTTTTTTGTGTGTGTGTTGTTTTTTTGTAATTTTTTGTGAATAATTTGAATCAGTAGTATGTATATATATATATATATTTTTTTTTTTTTCCAAACAATTTCCTTCTGCAAGGAATATATATTATTTCAATATTTAAGATGTAGCACATTATATTCACCCAGAACTCATCACAGCAGGGGTAACAGTGGGGGTAAAGTGTCTCCTCATTGGTTGATGTTTGACTGTAATGGTCCTTTGTCCTGTCTGTGTCTGAGTGATGGGCATGCACCATCTGTCCCCTATCCCCTCTTTTTGGCTGCTCACACGCCATTGTCCCATGTCAAATACACTACAGCATAATACAGTACTGGATCAGGCAATGAAAATGAATATAATATTTCATAACAAATTATTATTCGGCCGTTATTAAACACTCATCGTTACGACCACTGGTTGATGAAACAAAGTAGAAAATCCTCCTGGCATATAGGCTTTTTAAATTGTTAACCAACCTCTGCATTTTTTTAATGTATCTTATCTTAATTAACCCCTGAATCCATGATAATCTTGTGTTTAATGGCTTTCTTTAATAGATTCTGTAGCTCCTGTAGCAAATGTACGGACCATATACTTTTAATGGGGTATAAATTGCTACATATATTACCTTGAATCTCCCCTGGACACGCTACTTACATGGGCACAGTCGACACTTCAAGGCTATTGTATGCAAATCAGGTAGGGGGAGGGGCTTCAATTTTGTAAACAGACAATTTAGTTGGTGTCAAACGCATTAGTCTCGGTTCTCAGATCAATCCAATCTACTTTTCGTTTTGCCCTTGAGGTGTGGTGTTTTATATCGAAATGACTTTGTGGTTTTGAGTTCATGAAGGATTTTGAATTTCGAAATGGATTTAGGATTAAGGAAAAGCACTAAATGTTTTGATTTGTTTTCTAAAAAGATTTGGCAATTGTTTATCCATTTTTTGCCTAAACATCTTGTGGTGTTTCCAAACTTGGCACGCATGTTTGCATTTTAATCTTGATATATTTTGATCTAATCGGGATTAACAAGTAATCTCATTATTAGACACAGGGGGGTTGATACTTGAGTGGTATTTGCTTTGAGAATGGACATAATCTGAGCATCTAGTTGTTGTGCGTGCTAGCGAATGTCTGGTTACTGGGATTGAACTGAACTGAAATGAACTGAAATGGTGACTTTTGCTTGCATTCTTGTGTGTATGCATTGTTTAGAACAGATTTGCATATTTATAAAGTAAAGTAAAGGTGTTGTGAATTTAAAACTGTTACATGGTTGATAAAGTAATCAAATAAAAGTAACAAAAAAAAGAAAGGTTGTGCACTGGTATATGTCCACTTAAAGGTGCATTGTAAACCTTTTCTGGTGGAGGGTCCGTCAAATGCTTTTCTCGATGGAGATGCTTTTGCTTTGGAATCTTTCACAGTTTGGTATTAACCAGAACAAGTTACAGGTCAGATCTGTGGAGAGTAGGGATGTCACAATAACCAAAATATATTGATATCGTATCATCAAAAGTCACGCAATAATATCGTGGACTGTCACAATATATCGAATTACAAGTTCCTTTGCTTAAATGCATGGTTTTAAAGTAGCAACATCTTCTGAACATTGAAAACTACATATCCCATGATTAATTTCAGTGCAGATAACATAAAGATATATGTTTTTTTTTACTTGAATTCTTGGGATTATGATGGAAATAATTCACACCCAAATCTTGTCAAGGTATTATAAAAGCAAAAAAGTGTTCCATCTACAATTATATTAGAGTTACCGACTCTTTGTCTTTGTCTGACTCTTTATCTTCAAAATATAGCAATAGATATCGTACCGTGAGATACATATTGTGATAATATTGTACCATGAGATTTGGATATTGTTACATCCCTAGTGGAGAGACAACCCCTCTCACAATCAGAATATCTGTTTTTCTAGGTATTTTTGAGCTATTAAACCACCTGTAATTGAATAAATGTGAAGTAGAGCTGTTTAATGTCATACTGTGGAACATTCCAGACAGAGCAATGAAATATCCATAGAAACAAGCAGGTGATGGAGCCCCAACCGGAAAGCTACCCAGTGCACCTTTACTGCAGAGCAATAAAGTGCTTACAGTGCAGGATTGCCTTCATACATACACCATCCAAAAGTGCTTCTATGGAAATAAATTTTAAAAAGTAAAAATATTTCCTCATAATATTGTATCTTTCTCTTCACAGTGCCAGCTCTCCCAGGCTCTGAACGGTGTTTCAGACAAGGCCAAAGATGCTAAGGAGTTCCTCGTCCAACTCAAGAACCTGCTCCAACAAATACAGGTAAAACTACTCACTCCGTTTAGTCTACAACTACTCAGTTTAGAATAACACATGGAGGAAGCGTATTTATACACAACTCAACATTGTGCGTTGGTTGCAGGATCTATGCTGAGCTGTGTCCTTGTTACATAATAAATATATGCTAAGTACGTGCTGATTAAAGACCTTGAAGAATAATGATTTCTAGCAAACAGCTTATCTTCGTTCCCAAGTGGCATATTCCTTTTATGTTTTCTGGGTTGCAACTTTAAGTGTTAATTGCAAGATTGACAAAGATACTGAGAGAAAACTATTCATTATCACATGCTTGCATAGTTCATTTTTCTTATGTTGTATTCACTGACTAATCCCTAGTTCCAGTTTGCACCATTTAAAGCAAGATAGATGTTACCTTACGGACTGTGTTTGATTTTTTCATGTAATAAGCAAAAGTAAAATTTGATTTTTTTATTGTCCTTGAACCAGGAAGTAGGCCAGCTACTTGTGTGCTGATAGAACTAATCACTGTGAATAATTAGGTTGCCAACATTAAATTTGGACTATTGCAAAAAGTTTAAAATGCAGTTCTATGTATTTGACATTTTTAAGGTGAGACATTGAAGGAAAAAAATACATACAGTATTTTCTGCACTATGGGGCGCTCTGGATTATAAGGCGCACAGTTGTTTCTTGATGAAATTAAAGGCTTTTAAGTGTGCCCTATAGTGCGGAAAATATGGTATATAGTTTGTGTTTTTTAGTATGTTTGGTGTATTAACATATAAGCTTTCATGTGAAAACAATGGAATAGCCTGCTCTGCACCAAAAGATACTTTAATATTTAGTTTAATCAACTTGCCTCCACAGAATTTTAAGGGACATTGTAAATTCAACAGCTGTTTTCTCAAGATGCATTTTTCTTGCATACAGACACATGGATCACCCCTCAAAGTAACACACAACACACCAAACTTTACAGTCTTGTACTTAACAGGATATTGCGATAACGTACAGAAGGATTTTAAAAAATATCTAATTCCAAGTCTGATTTAGTGAAGTTAAAACTTTGAAAAATGAGGTGAAATTTGATTTATTAGGCAAATTTTAAACTCGTTTTTTCAAATTCTAAATAAGATATCCAAAATCCCCCCAGTATAGTTTTTGTATCTAATATGTCATCAAAAACAAGTAAGCAATTTAAACCTGATCTTTTCACCTTTCTGTTTGTTTTTTATATTTATGTGAGTAAACTACAGAAGAAGTTTCAAAAGCATGTCTCTAAAGATATGTTCTCGCCTGCAGTGTCTCCTCTTAAGGCAGTAAAAATGTGGTTGCCTACAGCCCCTTTAACTCGCAGCAGACAGTGGATTTGAAATGACTTCTATCAAAGTGTGGATCTCTTCTGCTCTTATCACACAGCTCAGTGCTTCTTGTTTAAATGCATAATATCTATATTGAGTCTGCAGTGCTGCTGTTTAACATTCAGGGCAGAACATTACAAAACAAAACCATGCATCCGCTCGGGATTGTTGTCTTCCAGTCATAAATCATTGTTGTTTACCACCTATCGCTATAATTGGACACTTGAAATTCATACCAGCTGAAATAGAGTTGTTATGTGCATGGAAGAATTTAATTTGTTACACATGAAGTAAGCCAGTTCTAAGCTAGTCATTATAAAAGGGCACCTTAAAAGTATGTAGCAATATCCAAGTACTGGTACATGCCATTACAGTCACTATGGATATTTTTGTGGTTTTGGGAATGGAATGCCACGTAATTAAAAATTTACTATATATTAAAAGTATCAATGTACCTATCTTGCATTTATTCAATTATAGGTGTTTTTTTATTGCTCAAAAAAATACTGAAACACATGTAGTCTCACAGTGAGCAGGGTTGCCTCTCCTCAGATCTGACCTGTAACTTGGCCTGGTGGTGTCTCCATGGAGAGAACGTTCCAGGCAAAACAATAACATGCTTTTAACTAAGTATTTTCAGATTTTGGTGTATCAAACATAGATGGTCTGGTGGTTGGGTTTGCAGAAGTAGCTGTGATGTTGCAGCCTGTGAGTGACTGACAGAACTTGTGGGTGGGACCAGCTGTGTTTACAGAATGGGAGCTCATAGATGTATTTTGTATTCTGTGCACAGCAAAGTCAGAGCAAAACCAAAAAAATATACAGATGGCTGTGCAAATCTGCCTTTCTCTGTTCTTGTGTTTATTTATATATGAATTATCATGACCAGCATGTTTTCAGGTATGAATGATATGCTGAAAAAGTGTAAGTTTGTTGTGATCAGCTGTACCCTTGACCTCGCACAATGCCAAAACTTTATGAAAACCATAAGTGATCCAGCTGCTACAAAGCGAACCATATAACAGGAGATGGTATGATATACACTACTGGTCAAAAGTTTTAGAACACCCTTATTTTTCCAGTTATTTATTGCAACTCAATTCGTGCAAGTCCAATGAAGAGCTTGAAATGGTACAAAGGTAAATACTGAAAAGCCAGAGGTTAAAAAAAGATAAAAGATAACAAAACACAAGTTCAAGCTCAGCCAAAACTAGCTCAGGAAAAAAGAACAAGATGGTGAGGTTGAAAAAATGGAGTGTCCACAGTCTCCAGACTTAAGTGGAAGCCAAGCAACCTACAAGTGCCACACATTTAAGGGAACTTCTGCAACAGACTTGGGAAGAACTTTCTGAAGAATATTTGATTTCTCTTGAAAAAAGAATGCCACAAGTGTCAGCTGTTATATCTGCCAAAGGTGGACACTTTCATGAATCAAAAGTTAAGTTTTTAGTCAACAGTAAACAGTAAAAAACTGGAAAAAGTGTGGTGTTATAAAATGTAGTCGTGTATTTGTATTACTATATTTCTCTCTATATATTTTTTTTTCTTGCACATATACATTTATATAATTATGCCTTATTTATCACCAGCCTCTTGCTATGTTTGCTACTTATTTGGGGTATATTTTGCCATTCATGTTTTTGCTCTTTGTTATTATATTATATTGTGATGTGTGAACCACTGTGTCCAAATAATTTCCCTTGTGGATCAATAAAGGTTTGTATATAAGTCTTAACTCTGCTCTAAACCCTATGGTTTTACTGCAAAGCAATTATCGTGAACTGCAAAGAATTAGATTAGTGCTTTGATTACCATCTCATTAACTGCCCAGCCTCAATATAAGACCACTATTCCTGTCAATAGCCGATACGTCATTTCTAAATAAAACATATACTTATTTTTGAAAGGCAAATGAAAACCCATCCTCCATACATTCTCTGCAGAAATACAATTATAGCAATTCTTATTTCTGTCTATTGTCTTCTCCCAGGCAGAGCAATATGCAGCGCCGCATATGGCCTGAATGTAAAAAAAGCAATCTTGGTGAAATTAAAAGCCAAAATTGCATCTTACCCACAGGGGAGTGCCGCCAGTGAGGAGAATAAACCATATTGACCAAATTGAGGTTCACTATACCAGATAGTGGGCTTCTTATATTTGCATTTTCAGAGAAAAGCAGCAGCCTGATTGCAGTCTGTTGAAATAATTAATGCTGTGTCGAAATATTTTATTCTGGGAAAACAAAAATAGCGCATGATCTGAGTGAGAAATTATCATAAACACAAATAAACAGAAAGTGTGCGCACTACAGAAATGATTAAAAAGTAGGTCTGTGTTGTTTGTAATTTACTGGATAGCTTTGGAAATGAAGTTGCATTACAGAATATACACCAGCCTGCTGTTACATTTTGACAACTTGCTAACACCATACAACAAAGTGTTATTCTTTTATGACCACTCGATTAACACTTCATTAACACCGCAGACTAAAATCCCACAACAGCCATAACACTTAAGAAGAAATAGCTGACTCCAACTGAAATGATTGAAACATAACCGGGGTAGGGCTGCATGAAAAATAAAGCAGTATGTCCAGTTAAAGGTGTACAGTTTCTAGTAAGAGTTGCACCACCTTCTTGTCTCCATGGAAATTTTTTTCTTTGGCTAACATTAACATATTTATGCTGCATTCTACTGTACTCTGGACTCAGGGAAAAACGATCTCCACCTCGAGAAAGTGCAATGGAACGGCCAATCAAATCGTTATGAAACACAAACTCGGGCTAGGTTGGTGCAGAATGAGTCGATTGATTTACGTCACAGTAAAAATGGCAGCGCACACAGTCAACGGGGAGAATTTTTTTTTGTCGTTTTGATATGTTAAGTTGTGTATGTGTAGAAAAAGTGTCTTCTAAAAACTTTGTAGTAACATTTAGATTTCTTTCACATCATTTCACAGTAGAGGGAATTTTTTTTTAAAACTTGTAATAGTCAAACTGACTCGCCGACAGCTATTCGTTAGCTAACAGACTCGATTTATTAGTAGGATCTAGCGACGTTCCATTAAACTTTCTCGGGCAACCATATTTTCCCCAACTATTGCAATGGAACGCATTTACAACAACTAACTCGGATTTATCGACTACAGACATTCAGTAGAATTCTAGTTAATACTTCATAACGCACAAGTAGTTCGGCAACAGCCAAATCACTGTTGTATATCACTGCTCTGCCGCCATCGCCATGACATCACCATAGCAACGGGTAAACACATCCTCAACTGCTCTGACTAGAATGTAGGGACTAGCTTCATTTAAAACAATTAAATAACTAATATTTGAGACATTTACAGACAGTGGAAAGCTTTTCATATTCACAGGTGAGACATTTCAGTTTGTAGCCGTGGTATAAGCGCATTAAACAACTTGGAGCTATTGTTTAATGACGATGACCACCTCCAGGACAAGTTACAGGTCATATTAGTGGAGAGGGGACCCTGCTATTCAAGTTATTTTTGAGTATAAACTTGTGTAATTAACATGAATGGAAGATGTTTAATGCCATATTATGGAATATTGAAAGCATCATCATGGAGACAAGCAAGTGAAACGTGGCAAAATGTATTACTAGTTAAAGTGCCTCACACACACACAAAATACAGACAGAACCAGATGAAATTTTCCAATAATTTTCAACATATTTTGCAGTCTTAACAGGTGTCTTTTCAGAAGTATATGATATTTTAGTATGTATTAATATGTGTGAATGTGTGTTGCAGGAGAGTGGGGTGGAGTTTGAAGCCTGCGTGGTCGCCCAATGTGATTCTTTGATCGAGGCGCTGACGAGACAAAAGGCCAAACTGCTCACCAAAGTCACCAAGGAGAAAGAATACAAACAAAAGGTGAGGAAATACACTAATCAACACATATACACTAATACATCTACATATAATGTTAATTAGAGGACCAATTCTTCTGAAGATTTCAATACAGCTAAGCAAACTGAGATGAGTGAACCAACATGATATACAGACAAGAAACTGTGTCACTGTAACTGTTGTAATAAAGTGTGATCTATCTGTTTTGCTGAGTCTAGATGACTTTTTGACTTATCAAGTGAAATGCTGAGATACCCTTGTAGGCCTGTCATGATAACACATTTTGAAGCACAATATCACTACAGAGAAACAAAACAGAAACAGAAACAGAAATAAACCATAATACTGAGACTACTTTATGAAACTACTGACACAAAACAGGATAGTTCCATTAAATTTATTTTTTTTTAATAGACAGTATCATTAAGAGCCCTGAGCTGAAACAAATAAATAGCAGAATGAACCAATAATTAACCACAGAAGTTATCTATTCTACCCTCCACAGCTCAAGTCTTACCTTATTACATAAACTGGCTAAAATATTCCCACTATTACAATGAAATTATACATGATAAATCATATTTTCAACGACAATACAATACCACAGTGGTTGGCTGCTTTTGTGGCTGCCTGACTAACACACCGAACAGTTTTTAAAACTTTCAGGTTTTTTTTAGCTCAGTTTTTAACATCATATCTTTGGATTTGAACCAAGTAAGAAGTTGGATTTTGTGAAATGAGGTGTTTTTTTCTGTATCCATAGCGACCTTGCAAGAGACTAGCTGAAGAGCTAGCTGAGGAGCTAGCTATAGATATTTGAGATGTTACAGGCTTTTTACAACATATGTGGCAGCAAATGTGGCAGAAGACCTTCAGATAAAATAAACTGAAGGAATGAACACAAGGGACTGATGGATTTTGTGAAATAAGCTATATTAGTTTTTCCTGTATCCATGGAGACTGTGCAAGAGGCTTGGTAAGGAGCTAGCTATGGACATTTGATTATCCCTGTGGGACAATAAAGTATTTCTAATGTAATCTAATCTTTCCTGCTGTGTTCACCTGGTTCCCCCCTGGACACTGCTGTGATGCTACAGGACACAGAAGAGGGACAAATTTGGAATTAACCTCGAGATCAATAAAGTATCTCTCTCTATTGAGCCCCAAAACATACAGTTCCAACTTTCATATATTGAATGATATAATTAGTATTTATCATGACAGGTCTACACTCAAACCACACTTTTGAAATTCCCCAAACTGACAGCTATTAACCTGCACTTTGGGTTCATTCATGATTATGGTAAGTCGTGTTTCAATGATATAGATATAAAATGATGAGTTGTGCAGCAAATGAACACACACTATTTTAAGCTTATCACAGGCTTATATTGCTACTGAATATATTATCATAAACTTAAATATTGAATAGTACTTTATGCCACTACAAAATCACCCTAAAGCATGTTCCAAGTTGACCATATTAAATGAACCACGCTATAACCTCATCTCATCTGATTTAGTCTAGTGCTGTAGGAGGTGTGTAGTGGAAGCATCACATGGCCTCGTGCCCAGCCTCTCTGACCCTGTGTGTGTGTGTGTGTCTGCGGAGGACCGGGGGAGGAGAGACAGCTGTTGTCATTATCTTGTACAGGAGAGTCAAATTAACTTGCATAATCATCATAAATCTGTTCCTATGGCTGTGTCCGTGTCCGGGTTTGGTGCTGATTTGATCCTGGTTTAGTCTGGGTCTAGTTCTATGTTTAATCACAGATGTTTACATTTTTATGTGGGGCGTGCAGTTGTATTTTCCACATATTTCAGTAAGAGTATGACACTGGTGATGGTCTGTTTTTATATAAATGTATGTAATGATTGTCACTGTATTGTTAATTTTACGTTTATAGATAAATATATTATTGTTATATAGAAAAATAGAATGTATTGTTTAATGTATTATTAATGGGAAATATTGTGTATACATTTGTGCAGAACAGTTCAGTAGGAAATCTAAATTCTCACACAATATACTTTAATTTTAACAGCAGTATTTCTGATTTCTCATTTATCTGTGTGGATAGCAAAATACTCACCCCCACTACCCAAAATTACACACTGCCTCCACAATGCATCATGGGATTGAACACAGCTGGTGTTTATTTTGGCTCAGGGCTTATGTAACTGCAGTTCAAAGAAAGCGCATTTTTTCTGCTTCACACCAAGATGAGTGGAAAAGAGTGCCAATTTTGATCTATTTTAGGAAAATCACTACTCTAAAAGGGTATCTAGAAGCATATTTGTTGAATTAAAACAAAGAATATTTTGATTCTATTGAATGATTTCCAGAATTAAAGTATTCCAAAAATAATATCGTAAATCCCTGAACCTTTTGAATCTGTACAAAGTATTATTGCCAGGGGGCTTTATCAGTAGGCACTCAAAGTCAAATTGTAACATTAAAAGTAAGGCTTAATATATGATCACTTAAATAACACATTATATAAGAGTGATGGATAAAGCTTATGCATTTGTAAAAGTCTTACATTTAAAGAGCCCATACACTGTTGTTCTGTTCTGTTCTGATCTGTGTTATAAAGTTTCTTCTTCATCAAAAACATACCAAAAGTTGTGTTTCATTCACACATGTTTAACACACAAACTCTGCATATTTAGGCTGAGTTCTTCTACAGGAAGTGCCCACTGTGTTTTTAAACTCCACACAGCTTCACTAAAATCATTTGGATGATTTCAATCCTGGAATTGCCAGTCTCTACTGAATTAAATTTAAAAGGTAGCTGTTAACTTCAAAACTACTACTTCATGACGTCACATTTTAAGCTTTGGAGATGTAGACAGGCTAATAATAAAGGGTTACTCAGACATGTGAATGAAACAAAACACAGCTCCAGATATGTTTTCTGAGAAGGTAACAGCATTATAACATGGCTTAAAGCTCACAAGGCTCAATTCTGCATAGGGGCTTTAATCAGATTTGCCCACTATAGTTCTTAACAGCCATCAGTTTCAAGCTGTGATCTTAACATAAAGATTAATCATAACATGCAGTAAATTCTATCCTCTTATGGCTTATTATAGCACCATATAAAAAGAGGTGAATGGATATTTGCTGTATGATCCCTGATTTCCTTAGTGTCAGACGAGTGTTGGCAGTGTCTCTGTCTGTCACATCAGGGCTTCCGGCTCTGGCTCCTGTTCTCTCTCCTCCCACGGATCACATGCTGCAGTCTGCACAGGGCCCATTCATACAGAGCTGTCTTGTCCTTATGCTCGCCTGTGCTGCTCTATGGACTAAATTAATGATATTTGGCTCTCACCCAGTCATAGATAATAGCTATAGCTTCCTATCAGCTTCTACTTAAAGACGCACTGCGCAACTTTTTCTGGTGGAGGGTCCGGTACTTGCTCATCTCCATGGAAATTGGTTTGTTATTGTTTTGTGTAGAATATTCCAAAGTACACATTAAACCTTCTTATCACGAGGGAGACAAACGGGTTACAGCACTACGTTACATTGCAAATCAGATCTGTTAGAGTCGCCTCTATTCACAGAAGAAACATATGTATTTGAACTATAGAAACACCTGTATGAATAAATGTTAGATGGAAATGTTTAATGTCATACCATGGAACATTCCAGGGAAAGCAATAACATCTCCATGGAGACAAGCAGGCAGTGGGCCTTTCACTAGAAAAAGGGCACAGTTCACCCTTAAGCACATTTGTGTGTACCGTAAATTGTTTTGTGTGTGTGTGTTTTCTTGTTCACAAAGCATCTTTCAGTCTCCAAATTTGAAGTATTATTATTTAGTAATTTTGTACATTTATAAATACATGACACAAATATTATTTCAAAAAGGGAACAACTGGACCTGGAAAATTACTTTCTATACTTATCTGAATTGAAACCATTTTAATTTAGTGTTATTACTTTGTCTGAAATATTATTACATCTTTCTATCTCCATGGAGACCAAACCAGACCAAGTTTCAGGTCAGATTTGTGGAGAGGCAGCCCCGCTCCCAGTCAGAATGCTTGTTTTTCTTTATTTGAGCCATAAAATTACCTGTAATTGAATAAATATGAGGTAGAGCTGTTTAATGTCATACTGTGGAGCATTCCAATGACATATCCATAGAAACACACATGTGACAGACCCCTAATCAAAAAGTCACATAATGCACCTTTATGTACGTCTACCACCACTGCTGTGTACTAATATACTTTATCATTTTCATCTGCAGATTGTGTATAGACAGTAGTTGACAGCTGAATAATTAACCGTGCTATCTCATTAACCATTGAGTAAACTAAAGCAGTAATTACCAGGACTCCATCTCATTAGCGTTCTGAATCATTTAGGCAGCCATAGGTTAATGCTATAATTAATTTACACAGTGTCAGTGCATTTTATCTCCACTCTCGTGCCTATCACTTTACATGTAGTAGCCTATTATAAACATGCGGATTTTTCATTAGCATTCTCTGCAAGTAAAGTGCTAATTGCTAATATATGGTATCCCAGGTAAAATAACAGGCCTATAGACAGATAAGACGCTTCACTGGATTTCAATTAGCCTTGAATGACTTGCTCTGACATCTATCCAAATCCAATACTGCAGTGTCTCATCAGGGAAAAAGGAAAAAGAAGATTCAAAAGTAGAGCTCAGCTAGCACAAAAAATATTATTTATTTTACATGCTAACATCTGGTAAGGTATTGGCATAAAACATCCCTAGCGTCTTTTGTCTCATTTGTGTTTCATGCTCATTTTTCAGCAGTAGGTTACAGTTAATCCTGTTGTTTTTGTGTTACTCTGGACATTGTGTTTTGGCTTTATTGCTAACATAAATGCGTCCTGTTTTGTGCTTTAGGTGGTTAGAGACCAGATCACTCACTGCACCATGAAGCTGCGACAGACCACTGGGATGATGGAGTACTGCCTGGAGGTCCTGAAAGAGAATGACCCCAGTGGATTCCTACAGGTAACTCAGTATAAATGGGCTATAATGCTACACTAAATGCATCTTTTGAGTATTGTCTAAAATGTTATAATTAGATTTTCTCAACAAAAAAGAAATTATATTGTTATTATTCATCCATAGCATTAAAATCAACATGTATTTTAAAGATCCACTCTTTTAATGCTTCAAATAAATGCTATGATATATTAAAAATATGATTTTTTTTATTTTGTATAACGCTAGATCTAAACCAATTAGGGATGTAGCGATATCCAAATCTCTCGGTACAATATTATCATCATATGCATCTCATAGTATGATATTTGTTGGGATATTTTGGAGAGGCTAATATAATTGTAGATAGGAAACCTTTTTGCTTTTAAAATACCCTGATAAGGTTTTGGTGTGAATTATTTCCATCATAATCCCAAGAATTCAAGTAAAAAACATATTTCTTCATGTTGTTTACACTGAAATTAATCATGGGATATGTAGTTTCTGATGTTTATAAGCTGTTGCTACTATAAAACCATGAATTTAAGCAAAAGAACTTGTAATTCGATATATTGTGATGGCCCACGATATTATTGTGAGACTTTTGACGATACAATATCACGATATTTCGGGTATTGTTACATTCCTAAAACCAATGTATATTGGACAGTATCCTTTGTTCCTTTGTTCACAACCACAAATGAAAGTCAGATTCACAGATGGTGTTGGTGGTGTTGACATTTGACCCGAATCAGAAAATTTGAAGTTAAGTACTGTTGTAAATGCACTGACAAGTCGAGCTATGAGCAGCCCCTAAAGATCAATAACTCATCAATACTTATAGATCAGTGGAGCCTGAGGTCAGGCAGATGTGACATGCACCTGCTCAAATGGGCTGTGCCAAATAAGGATTCAAGCAAGTTTATCTAGGCTCAAATTTTAGTATTATTTCTCCTATTGAGTCAGGTGTTCTACCTGTATCTCTGTGGTGGAATGTTTAGGAGTTACTGTGGTGACATAATGCACAAATGATCGAACACTCTCAACAAAAACTCAAAAATACAAAATGGATTTAAACAACTCATTTTCTGGAGCCTGCAATCAATATGAGTGTTCAGTTCTTTATGGTCGGATTGTGTTAAAATAAAGATCAGATTAAAGTAACAGATCCTTAGACAGACCAGAGCCTACTGTTAGCATCGCACCCCAAAGTATCAATAGTTAGATGACTCATTTTATAACAATCATGCACACATACACAAATTACACAACACAAAGTATGCAATCCCTGATGCCTGATGAATTTCTGTATTTTTATTGTGATATAAAAGTGAGATACATATAGTTTGATCACTTATAGAGATACAATTTGGACTTTTGTCTATCTCATTTTCTTAGATTAATTAAAAGTAGTATTAAAATCTTTTGTACTGAATAGACTAAAGCCGTCGTATTCACATGAAGTAAGTATAGTATGTGATTGCAGTAATGAGAGACTGGACTTCCTGTACACACAGAGGAGAGAAAGACATCACAGACACTCCTCAGGGACACACAGCTGCTCCATCTCATCTGAATATTTCATGAACTATTGATTACGTGCTTTGCTATGACTCATTATACTCTCATCCAGGCCTGCACATGTTTATTTATATTACATGTTTGTTTTGGTTTTGCACAAAACAAAATTCATAGAAAAAGATAAGATATGATATTGGAAATGTTCCTCAGTATTGTAGGAATCATTGCATTAATTTAAGTGTGTTTATATTGTTCAAAAATACATCAGTAGTATGGATTTGTTTCTCTGAGTGGGGTCCCCTTTCCACAGATCTGACAGGTAACTTGGCCTAGTGGTGCTATTGTTTCTTCTCCATGTTTACTGTAATACTGTGTCAAATTCCTGGCAAAGCAGCAACATCTCCAAGGAGACAAGCAGCATAACGCACTTTAAGTTTCTGAATTCATAAAATGTTTTGAATGAGAGGTAATGACCCCACTGATTTCTTTTAAAACCATTAAATTGAAATATTTGTATCCACACACATTGCAAAAGAAAATCTTGTAATAATTTTAAATAATGTATAATGCTGTGCTATCCAAAACGAATAAATAAACCACATAAAAATCTAAGTGCACATTGATCCATGGGCTCTAAAAGGTGATCTTGAGGTATTGATTTCCGTGTTGTTGTCTGCAGATCTCCGATGCGTTGATCAAGCGCGTGTCTTCGTCCCAGGACCAGTGGGTTAAAGGGGCCCTGGAGCCTAAAGTGGCCCCAGAGTTTGACCTCAGCCTCAACACAGACGCCCTGCTCCAGACCATTTTGCAGCTGGACTTCTGCCAGGGCAAAGGTAAAGCAACAGCATATGCATGTATTATTCCCATTAGGTCTGTGTTATTTACTGTGGCAATAACTTGAAGAATTTACAGACTCAAAATGGATTAAGATTAAAAGGTTTTAGTTTTACATTAATTTTATTACCAACATTAATCACACATCATCAAAATCTTCTATTTATTTTCATAATACTATAGACAATTTGATGAAACATACATATTTGAAATGGACTGTAATCTGTTCAAAAGTAATTGTTGGTTATTGTAGCTACAAAATAAAAAAAATACTGTTAGTGTTGGGAAAAAGATAAATGATTTTGACAAAATTTAGATGAAGATTCTTTTATTTATAAGATTCTTTTACTTATAAATTTCTATATGCTGCTATATGTAGGCTAATTGGAAATACTACTGCTACCACACAAGATTAATTAGTTCCTATTGGCATTTGCTTTCTACTCCTCTGGGTAACCGATCAGAGGAAGTGATAATCTGCACTTAATTTAATATCATCTGGATGCATATTTCATATTTCTATACTGTTTCCATGGAGACAGCAAATTGCAATAATAAAATGCGGATTTTCTGCAAACAATATACAATAATATGTAGCGGTTACTATTAGGCTTGGGATACTGTATATTAATATGAATTATAGAGTATTGCTGTGTTGTAAGAAGGAAATCCATCACATAGAAGAGTATAAACTGTGTGTATGGCTTTAATAATAGAGGTAAAGATGAAGAGTGGCTCAGCTGTGGAAGTGTCTTTATGTAATTTCCCATAAGAGGCACCGTGGCTTTGATCCATTGTTCTGTAAGGGCATACTCTTTTTCTTATGTCTCTGCATTGAGCTCACACAGAACAGTGGAGTATGACTTTTGTCCCTCATAGTTACAGTTATTACAGTATAGTACTAATTGGTATTATGGTACATTATTAATAGGGATGTAACGTTATCCAAATCTCACTGTACGATATTAACACGATATGGGACTCTCAGTACGATATTTATTGAGATATTCTGAAGAGGCTAATATAATTGTAGATGGGACTCTTTTTTGCTTTTAAAATACCTTGAAAAGATTTTGATGTGAATTATTACCGTCATAATCCCAAGAATTCAAGTAAAAAACATGTGTTGTCTGCACTGAAATGAATCATGGGATATGTAGTTCCCAATGTTTATTAGCTGTTGCTACTATAAAACCATGCATTTAAATAAAGAAACTTGTGCCCACGATATTATTGTAAGACTTTTGATGATACGGTATCACGATATTTTGATTATTGTTACATCCCTGATTATTAAGAAGTGCAGTTAGATTAATCTCAAGTCTCGGCAATGGTAGAAAATACTTTTGTAAGAACTGACCAAAATGCAGTCACTTTATCAATACAGCTTAGAAATCTTGAAATTAGAACAATGTGTCTACCAAAAACATTTAAATTGCTAATAATTATAAACGGGAAAACAGTGTTTATTGTGAACATGGATGGTTGTGACGGATCAGATGCAGGGATTTATATATAAGAGATATTAGAGGTCCTGTATTACACCTTGGGAGCTTTAAGCCATGTTATAATATTGTTATCTCATCAAAACCATACCCAAAACAAAACACAACTCATACAAAATTGTAACATGTATCAGAAAATAGTGTAATATGGGCCCTTTTAGGATTACATTCTCTAGTCATGTATCACTCAACATTCCCCTCACGAATATAATATAAAATGTACTTGACACAATCTCTCAAGTCCAAAGCTCTCATTTTGATTTCTATAGATAGCAGAGAAAGACTTTAATGAAATCAGCGCCACATCACAAAGCCTGCTATGAGTTTGTACACCAGCTCTGCCTGACACAAAAGAGACTGACGGGTTAATCTGATCAAACTCTTGAATGGCACCCATAACAAAACATGTCTGCTACTACAAATGCATTGCAGATTTTATTCTATACCAATATGCCAATCATTTAGCTATTCCCAGGGCTTAGCTGGAATAAAACTGCTTAAATCTTGCCTTAGTGTCCTTTTAGATTAGTTTTTTCTCTACATGATGACTTCTCACCATATTCCCTTTGCAATCCCATTACGCTTGAGTGGCACCGCCGTAGTTAGCCTGTCTTGTGGCCGTGTAATCTTGTACTGAAATGCTCAAACCCGCGTGGCGTTTGCAGATGTGTTGGAGGAGAGCCCATTATTGAAACAGTTGCAGGCAGCAGACAGTGGTGAGGCAGAGGAGATGGAGGAGGCAGAGTGTCCAGAAGGTATTACCAGAACGTTTATTTCACAGTAAAAAAAAAGAAAAGAAAAACCCTTGTATATTCACTCCTCCAGCTGACCCCTTCACTCCTGCTCCTTTGTCAGTCCCGGTTCAGCCTCAGAAACTCACTAGTTCTCAGTTCACCTCCTCTGCATGGTCGATGTGTCCAAGTCCTTATAAGTCAACACTGATAAATGCGTTATATACTGTATAGATTGTATTGTACTTGTTTTTTGTAGCCTTCAGTACTTCTCATGTACAGTAAATATCCATGTAACATACAAAACATTTGGAACTGAAACATGAAATTTGCACAGAGCAATTTGTGAGAATTTCGCATTAAATTACTAAATTCTTTATGTGAATGGTTGGTCATGGGACATTTTTGATCAATCATCAGTCCATGGGTTTATATTTCTCTTAAATGGTGAAAAGTCCTCAAAATGGAGACTATAAAGAGGAAGTTGAACCCATGAAAAAAGATCTCAATCATTGAATCATTGCACACAACTAATGTATATGTATATTGCACTTATCAACATCAAGACCTGGTCAAAACTAATGAAAAAATAGGATCACATAATCAGAGCTATCAGAGAATTACTTTGGGCTACAAATATAGAACCGAACTGTGTCTCACAATTTCTCCTTGACTGCAGCCTGTATTTTGTGTGTCCTCTTGTCACTGAATATTATCTTGTTTTTGTGGTCCATGTCTTTGGGTTGCATTTTAATGTATGTCTTGTCCAATATAGAACTGAACTTTATCAAAACATGCAAATTGTCTTATACTGTTTAAAAAAAAAAGAAATTTGCTTGATAATGTTATGCAATCATGCAGCCAAAATGTCACTGAATAAACCTTTAAGAAATGCTTAAATGCTTTCCACTGCTTCTAGCTCCATGGTAACCTTTGTCAGCTAAAAATATGTTTATAATCCCTCCTGCTTAAAGCTTACTTGTGTCTCTTAAAACGGATGTAAGCACCATCCCACTGAACTGTATGTCAAATCCTAAAAGACACTAAACACATTTTGGGGGAGGTTATGGAAGATTAACAAAATAGTCACAGGAAAAATACTAGAGCCTATTCCCAAATGAGGTCTTTTTGGGCTGACTAAAATGCTGTACAGCCTCTGTTGCCCTGTCAGTGAACCCAAAGCGTATTCACCTTTAGGGTGTTTCTTATCTCTCCATAGACCTACATTAAAGCACTTTTCTGACTTCCTTTGTTGTCAAGAGACCTCTGTAGATCCTTCCTTTGGTGCTTCCTTAATATACCCCTTTCGTGTACCCTACTCCCCTAACTCCTATCTCCTTGATCAATGTGTTGAATCGATTATCTCTTGCCAACAGTAGAGGCAGGGCCCTCGGTACCGGCGGCCCCTCTGCTGCAGCTGGAGAAGTGTTGCACCAGGAACAACAGCGCCACTCTGGCCTGGAGAGTCACTGTGCCCACTGGGAATCCTATCGAAGGTTACATCCTGGAGCTGGATGATGGAAGTGGAGGACAATACAGGGTTAGTATGAATAGTATTACACATTACTTTACAAATCAATTAAAGGTGCACTAGATAACATTTTGAGCCCACTTGTCCATGGAGAGGTTATTGAATTTATGGAATTAAACATGTTTATCTTGCTTTTATTCCAAGATAATTTTTAAAGCCATACAGTGGAACATTCCAGAAAGCAACTACATTTCCTTGGAGACAAACAGGTTGCAGACCCTTTGACAGAAACTTTTCTACATAATGTTATTTGATTATTTACTTATTAGTTATGAATATACCTATTCTTTGTCCAGACCCAAACATTAACATACAGAGCAACATACATCGCCTACATCTCGACCAGAAAAAGGTGACTTGCCCTCTCTGGGTGGGTGGAGAGTCCTTGCCTCAAGTGGAAGAGTTGAAGTATCTCGGGGTCTTGTTCACGAGTGAGGGGGAGGATGGAGAGTGAGATGGACAGGTGGATTGGTGCAGTGTCGACAGTGATGCAGTCGCTGTATTGGACTGCTCCCGTGAAGAGGGAGCAGAGCCAAAAGGCAAAGCTCTCGATTTACCGGTCAGTCTAAATTCCTACCCTCACCTATTATGAGCTTTGGGCAGTGACTGAAAAGACAAGCAGTCAAAATGAGTGTCCTCTGCAGGGTGGCTGGGTACTCCCTTAGAGATAGGGTAAGAAGCTCAGTCACACTGGAAGAGCTCAGAGTAGAGCTGTTGCTCCTCCACATTGAGCGGAGCAGCTCAGGTGGCTCGGGCATCTGTACCAGATGCCTCCTGGATGTCTCCCTGGAAAGGTGTTCTGGGCATGTCCCACCGGTAGGACACCTCGGGGAAGACCCTGGACACGCTGGAGGGATTATGTCTCTCAGCTGGCCTGGGAATGCCTTGAGGACCCCCCTGGAGGAGCTGAAGGAAGTGTCTGGGGTGAAGGAAATCTGGGAGTCCCTTCGTAGACTGCTGCCCCCGCAACCTGGCCCCAGATAAGTGGAAGAAAATGGATGGAGCAACATACATATAAGAGCATACACCATATAATAACTTTTAAAATACTAATAAATTGCACTCAAGAAAATATGCTCTCAACTGTAATTCGAATGTGAATGTGTATGATTCTTGCTATATGGGTGTCCAGGCTACTGCTACTCTCTTTCTGTACTTTTCACTTTATGTTTACTATACTGTACAAGTGCATACATCTAATTCATACCAGTAAGTTTTTTTTTGTCTCTGTCTATAATGGTGTCCTCAGGAGGTGTATGTGGGGAAGGAGACCGTGTGCACAGTAGATGGACTGCACTTTAACAGCTCTTACAATGCTAGAGTAAAAGCCTACAACGCCATCGGAGTGGGGCCCTACAGCAAGACCGTGGTGCTCAAGACCTCCGATGGTATGTGCAGTCATGCTTGGTAAAGATATTTCATTTATGTTCAAGTATAAGTAATTATCAGATTATAAAGTGAAAGTCTTCAATGGTCAGTGGTGATGAAGATTGGTCTATGTGATCCAATTTTAAATCTATGGAGCTAAATAGTGAGTTTTTTAGCCTTAATTTTTAGCCTCAATGATGGTTTTGAACTCTTAATAGTCACTGTTGAGCTCCATTATAGTCTCATAGTCATAAAGTTGGGTTTTAACAGATGAATACAGGAAGAAATAAGGCAAGATAAAGGGTGGTAGGATGAGAAAACGTATTTGAACTTAAATGGGAATAATATAAAAAGGAGTTAAATGGGACAGTGACAAAATCATCTGTATTCAGAGTGGGACAAGGAGAGGAGGAGTCTTCATGTTCATTACTCAGTGGCAGCCCTCAGAACAATGGACAGCACAGTCTGTTGTGTGGCTGATAACTGTTCTTCCTCCACTCTGCACGCACTGCTCATGTAATGTGTGCTCAGAGAATGACTCACATTCAACATAGTCTCCCAATAGCTTTGAAGGCAATATAAAGCTATGGTTAAAAACAAAAGAGTAACTTGTTTAGTGTAATAATAATAATGAATTCTACAATTGTGTATCTCCATTTGTATAGCCATTATTAAGGAAGACTGTGTTAAAACATTTATAATGCTGTATTTTATTGTCATTTTAGAAAAGATGTCCCTAAAAAGCACATAAGAAGATGCAATAAAGATTAAATGAAACAGATGTGCATTTAGGCAGAACAAATTCCTATATCTAATGAGTTTGAAATGCTCTGCCCTTGTCACACAGCCAATAACACGCCACATCCAAAACAATCATTTAACTAATGGTAAAGATGCAATCACTGCAACTGTATTTCATTGTTAGTACCTTTTTATTTATTTTACTTGTGTTGCACTTCAGGTTAGAAGTTTAAAGGGCCTATATTACACAAAATGGATTCTTGTGAGCTTTAAGTCATAGTATAATGTTGTTACCTCCTCAAAAACACATCTGGAGTTGTGTTTTGTGTTTTGTGAATGAAACAAAACACAATTCCAGGTATGTTTATGATGAGGAAACAACATGAATGAATGAATTTAACTTGTATATATAATGTGCTATAAATTATATTGCTTCTATATGAAGTGTGTGTTCTTCTTTCTTTTTTCTCTTCTTTCATTTTTCAGTGGCCTGGTTCACCTTTGACCCCACCTCTGCTCACCGCGACATCGTTCTCACCAATGAAAACCAGACTGTGACCTGCAGCAGCTACGACGATCGCGTGGTTCTGGGGACCGCTGCTTTCTCCAAGGTACTGAAACCATTACTTTCACATACGCAGTACATGGAGGTGCTGCCCTTTTGGAGGAGTATCATTATTCCTACACTTTGTATATCTGACACTGTGTTATTCTCACTGGATGAATGAAATGTGTTATGTTGTAACCTCAGGGCGTACACTACTGGGAGGTGACCATCGATCGCTATGACAACCACCCCGACCCTGCGTTTGGGGTTGCGAGGATCAACACAATGAAAGACATGATGTTAGGAAAAGACGACAAGGCCTGGGCCATGTACGTGGACAACAACCGCTCCTGGTTCATGCACAACAACTCACACACCAACAGGTACCAATTCAAATGGATTTAATAATATCTTTAATTTATTTTTATTTTTTTAATATATAAAAGAGAAGCATCTAGATATGTGCACTATTGCGGAAGTCGACTTTCCGGCTCAGGTCATATATACTTGACTGTATATTTCTATGTGTTATTTTTATGTTTAAAGGTCCCATATTGCAAAAAAATGATTCTTGTGAGCTTTAAGACATGTTATAATCCTGTTGCCTCATCAAAAACATACCTAGAATAGTGTATTGTTTCATTCACATATTTTTGAGTAACCTTTTATTGTTCGTCTGTCTGTCTCCAAAGTTCAAAATGCTCTGTTCCACCTTGTGATGTCATGACTCACTAGTTTCCAAGTTAACAGCTACCTTTTATCTTTTGTTTAGAGACTAGAAATTCTAGGGCTGAAATTATCCAAATTATTTTAGTGAAGGTGCATGGAGTTTAAAAACACAGTGGAGCACTTCCTGTGTTTTCTGTTTGAGAGACGAACACAGCCTAAATGTGCAGGCTTTGTGTGAATGAAGCAAAACAAATTTCCAGGTGTGTTGCTGACATTATACTTTATGACATAGATTAGAAAATAGCAAAATATTGGCCCTTTAATATTTGGACATTGTATTCATGGGCTTCAGAATGATGAAAAATTACCACATTACCACAGCAATTACCAGCTTCAAAATATATACCAGTATTATATCTTTGGAATAGGAAAAAAAGTCTTCAAAATATTGCATATAAAAAGAAGGTGAAACCCAGGATTAGCTCTGAACACGCAAGATGCCAAAATTTAGATTTAAACACGTAGCCTACTTTGAGAAATGTTTTAATAATAAGAATGTGAAGAATGTGTTGCCAAATAAAACCTACATTTCCATAAATAGGTCATTTGAAACAGCTGGGTGCTTCATAGTGTGTGAGTTATGTGCTGAAAGTATGTTTTGATCCTTAACAAAGAACAACAGTATGACATTCTGAACAGTAGGAGATGGAGTTTGTGAGGCGCTTCTGTACGCTCATCTCTGTGTGAATAAAGCCTCAGATCACGGGGTAAAAAAAGAACCACTCTCACGTGCCATGATATAAGATCAAAACAAGATGACAGAAGGACCCCTGGAGTTTGTACAAACCCAGAACAAACTCAACAGGGAACAGACTGCAGGCTGCACAGTACTTCAAACCCACTCAGAGAAACTATCAAGATGCCTGTGAATCCAAAATGTTGCCCTTTTTGAATGACAACTGTGCAAAATGTAAAAATTTTAGTTCAACTTGACATTTAAAGTTTATATGTTATGTCATTCACAGTAGCTGTTAGATAAGGTTAGATTTTTATTAAAGGTGCACTGTGTAACTTTTTTGGTGGCGGGTCCTGGCTTCTCTCCCTGTAGATACTGCCTGGAATGTTCCATAGTATGGCATTACACTTATTTATCTCAACGGAGACCGCAGGTGACACCACAGTGCCAGGTCTGCGGAGAGGCGAGCCCACTCACAGTAAGAATGCATGTTTTTAGGTCAATAAAAACTGAGTAGTTTTTGTGTATTTTCAGGGCGGAGGGGGGCATCAGTAAGGGTGCTACAGTCGGGGTGCTGTTGGATCTGGTCAAACGTACACTGACCTTCTATATCAACAAAGAACAGCACGGACCAACTGCCTTTGAAAACCTGGACGGGGTCTTCGTGCCCGCTGTCAGCCTCAACAGAAACGTACAGGTCAGTCACAAGTCGAAACAACTATAACTAACAGTTATGGTTAGCATAAGATGGCCTAGTTATACAAACAATGTTACTTAAACCTTTACTTGTTTGTACTACTACTCTACAACTACTACTATACTACTACTACTACTACTACTACTAATACTACTACTACTACTACTACTACTATTTTTCATCTTAAAGTCAAAGCATAGACTAAAAATTGCAGTAGAAGTAGACTGTCAGAATAAAGTCAGCATTTGTACATGTACAAATGTGAGTCTGGTTTTTTCAGATGGGTGTGACTGATTCAGGGACACACATTGTCTCTCCATATCTGAAAAAAGTAAAGTAAAAAAAAAAATCTAAAATCAAATGGAACATCACCTATTTCTCCCAAATCAATGAGTGAAGCACTAATTTCTCTTAATCTGAGTGAGAAAAAATTGATTTTGATGTGTTTCTTCAATCTGTATAAAAATAAAATACAGAGAGACATCATTCTGAATTTGCTAGGCAACATTAATTACATTTTAGTCTTCCGTCATTGAATTTACTCAAGCAGCTTTATTTATTCATATACTGTACCAAGAATTCAATAACTTATGAATTATTTACATGTGTCCATTAAATCCAAAGTCAAAGTCTGTCCCTTGCCACTCTTCATGTATCTCCCTTATATTCTCAATAACTCCTCAGTCTGTCCTCTGCTCTGTCTGTCTAGAAATGATCTCATTGAGTATTCCCTGTGTTTGTCCGCTCCAGGTGACCTTACTGACGGGGCTCGAGCTGCCAAAGAATTTTAAACAGTAAAATCCTCTTAGGAATACAAACTACACAGATGTCCCGTATAGCCACAGTCCCCCACTACACGGTGCCGTCCCATCCTGTCCTGTCCTGTACCGGGATTCTCTCTTGTTTCACATCCTCCAAAACGACTCAAGGTGCCCTCTACTGTGCATACTCAACACCTCTGCAGCTGGAGAAACGGTTGAATTACACACTGCATGGACCTTTATCATTGTACGACCCAAACAGGATTCGAAAGGGAATAACTCCATTGACAAAAAATATGTTTGGAGTTGTGTTGTATTTGGACTTTGCAGATAATCACTGGGGTTTAAACTGATACTTTGCAGCCAATGTCTTCAACATTCCCTGGATGTGTGAAGCTAAGTGAAAGCACTGCTCTGTCTGAAGCTCTGTTACTCAAGTTAGACTTAATTTGAGCTTTATTTTAATACAATCTGACCAGAAAGAGCAGACTTGGTTGGAACTACAACGGGCAAGTCCATCACACAGAAAATTACAGTCACAAGTTTGCAAGTCACTCTCACCTTTTGTTGAAAATCAAACAATGAAAGTGTTGTTTAAATCAATTTTGTATTTTTTCTTGGCAGTTTTTGCTAATGTGTGGATTGTGTCACCATGGTAACTGTTGAACATTTGGCCAATAGAGATACATTTAGACCACCCCAGCATGATGTCACTGCAAAGTATCAATACTACAAAATCAATCTTGCCATGATACAAAGTGCTCTGAACTGTCAATCTTAAATCTAATCCTAGTTCAGGGATAAATCCTCTGAAGTTTACAGAATATCTTGCAGTACTGGCTCTGCAATGTTATTTTAGTAATTTGTTTGTATTATTAAAAGGAAATTTCCACAAAACAATTTAAAGAACAACTAAAAACAATTTATAACATTTTTACATGCTAGCTTCACACTGTAATGGCTAGTCTTTGCATAGCACTACTAACAATCATGACTGCAAAGATACCAAGAAGAATCTCCAGTAAGGGATGCCTAAAGCCTTTAAAAATGTATAATCTCAAAGGTGCTTGAAGAGAATAGAAATCTAACATTGTTTCCCTTGTACACCTGTTTACAACTGAGAAGAGCAAAAACCAATAGACATCCTCGTAGAAGTTGTAGCAGCGCTCGAGTCGATTCACTCATCAAATATTTAAGAGCAAACTCCAACACCACTGCTTTGTTTGTTCCCCTTTTCAGTGTGTGTTTGATCCTAAGTGAAGTGACAGGCAGCCAATGTTTAAGACCTAAAATGTTTACATAACTATTGCACACAGCATGTGAGGGTAAGGCTGTGCAGTGTCAAATACATACAGGATTAAGATGTTAATTATGCTTGAATTGTGTTACACTGTGGGGGCATGCATACAAACCTGATGCTCTTAAACCAGGACACACAGGTCTTGAGGCTACTCTTGTGTGAAACAATAGAAATTTATGGTCTCAGTTATGTCTTTAAATTATTATTACATAGTGAATTGCTAAATTAAAGGTGCGCTCTGTTTTCTAGTAGTGCAGGTGGTGCTACCAACACAACAAAGTGACATAATACAACTTTAAACAATGAATTGCAAATGTCTTAGTTAAAAATTGCCTAAGCCATTTTACAGTTGTTGAAGAATGACTTTATTGATGACTTGTTCCGACAATTTTTTTAGAAGTCTGACAGCAGCATATAAAGGAAATATTAAAAAAGTGAAAAGTTGTGATTGGATGATAATGAGGAGCCAGACTCTTATGTATAAAGTAGAGAAGTCAGTTGTCTGTCTCACAGTGACTATTTAATGCCCTCATTTATCAGTCTCTATGAAGACGCCTGGCATCTTCTGTACAGAACAAGATCACTTCAGGTAAAGCTACGGTGGCCTAGAAAGGACCTAAGCTGCAACACCTACCAAAACACTGTGACCGAGACAATATTTATTATGTACATACAGATCAAAATGTGTCTAAAAGTGCAAAGGCATTAGATGTGAGACTTACCATGTCAGTGCTAATTGCTGGATTAATAATGTGTGGTCTCAAGCATGGGTTGAGCATCAAACATGTTTACAAAAGATCAAAATTGAACTGTAAATAATGTATTATAATTTAGTTGTGGCAGCACTCCCCCTATGGTTTGAAGACAAAACTACAGAATCAACAAATTCATTCCTCTTTATACAATATCTGATAAGAAATCTCTCATAATGATGTTTTATCAGGGAAAGAATCAATAGTTTACAGAGTAAAAGCTATTCATAATAATTTTCCATTTGAAATATGTTAATATCAAAGATGCAGATCTTTTCTTGAGGTTATTGTCAGTTGATAGCTACTTCATAATGATTTATTTATATATGTTATTTATCAAAATATTATATTTATTATCAATATTAATGTAGCACTAGATAGAATTATATACTGTATGTATTAATTTTGTATTATATTTCAGACCTTTTAGTAAAGGTTTTATCAGAAATTTTAATTAGATCCTGGCATTTCACATAAAATGGGATTTATTTTTATTTGTCCAAAGCCATTACCAAGAATGTTTTATCCATCTGTGCTGATATAGTGACTATAAAACAGGGACCTAGAAGAAATTATTAACTGTATTAAGTAAACGCATTCCTAAAACCATACAGATCAGGTACGTTATGACCACAATAGGCAGATGTTTATCATTTATTCTCAATAATTATAACATTTCCTTTATACTGAAGGTGCATGATTAAAGCATAAAGTAGGAGCATTAATGTGGTTTTCCTTCTCCCTGGATGCAGCCTTACAGTGAAATATAAAACCAGATCTCCCCTGACCTCTCCCTATCTGACCACCAAGGAGATTTTTACACTCCCTGGGTCGATAGATACCACCAAAGGGCTAATTCTCGCCGCACTGTACTTTTCTGACCCTCCCCACATCAACAGACAATCCAGCCATTGGGTCAACCATGATTTTAGATCCTGGTCCATAGGTATAGTGAGACATCTTGGTTTGACAGCAGGTTGTCATTTAAGAATTGCTTGCCTCTGTGGGTCAGTTTTGATTTAGTGTTGGAGAAACTTATGTCAGGTTTATTGGGGAATTTATGTTAAATACGGCATTAATATACAAACTATCAAAATACATCCGCCATCATATCCTTAAGGTGATAAGTCTCTCCTCTTTTCATGTGGTCTTATGAGTACTTGGCATGTCCCAGAACAAAAAACACCAGTTTCTCCATGTTATCTTTCTTGTTTCCTGCTAAAAATAAGACATAAGATGGTATCTTAAAAAAACATCTTGAAATCCAATAGTAACATTTTACTTTCTTGGACCATCTACCTCTGAGTGTGCAGTTGTTTGGGCATTTCATTTAACACATTTCTTTCAAAAGAATATCCCATCATATGATCGGACCCTGAAGGTGCACACGTATGACATCATAATTACACAGCTAATTCATTTCATGCAGGAAAGTAACATGGGGATACAAGACTGTCTGTCCACCTACCCACCCATGAATGTGAAATACAACAAAAAATACAATGCTGGGAAAATAGCATAGCACTGCTCTTGTATTAAAACAGCATAGGGAAATACTGTATGATTTATTTATGTTGACAGATTGTAAATATATTTAAGAACAAAGTCATGTTTATTTTGTTTTATATTTACCTTTGATTTGTTGTGTATTTAACTGTCTAATATAGTTGTCATCAGATTATATTACAACTTGCATATCTTCTTGTTTAAAGCTGCTTTATTTACATGGTGTGAGATTTTGACATTGTCTGCTTCACACTGCCATAAATTATGTTTTTGTATTCTGTTGCAACTAAACTGTCAGTTTTTTGTTTTGTTAAAAATATAACTGGGGCTTCTTCTTGGTGCTGTAAATACTGTTTCCTCATTGTATGTGATATTTCTCCTCCCTTCTAAATGTAAAAGTTTTGTATGACATGTTTTGTACAAGAAATGCATTGTAATCGCATCATTTAGAAAAACCTTTACACAAGAAAATGCAATTGTCTTTTTTGTTAATTTATAAAAGAAAATAAATAAACTGTGATGAATAAAAACCAGAAGAGTCTTTACATTTTTACTCAATAATCCATCTGGGAGCCGCAGGCTGGATCCTGTGTCAGCAGTTCCTCAGGAGTAAAACTGTCACTAGGTGATTCACTGTGTTGCTAGAACAGGCACAGATCTTGAATTTCTGCATACAGCTCACAGCTCTGATATTTCCAAATGCAAACTTCCTGCATAAGTTCATTAGGATCCTGATAAGAAGTCCATGCAAGTTCCCAGAGAGCTGTACGACAAAAAAAAAGAAAAAAAATGCAACCAACTATAGCCAATAAATGACTGTAAAGGAGAAGAAGGAAAAATAAAACAGTAATTATTATTACACTATCAAAATGAGTTATATGGCATTCATCGGCCCTGTTGCTTTTAAGAGGTCACAGTTACACTATTACTTTATCCATTGTCTCTATCAATAATTCTACTCTGGGACTTGTGCCAGCTCTAAGCTCAGCAATTTCCCTAGAAAGTGTCTCCAACTTTGTATTCACGAAAATGTGAGAAGGGCTGTAATCACGATACTTTCAGTGCAAGTAAAATAAATGATAAAACATAGCCAGTCTCATCACAGAAAATAACAAAGCAGAGCAGTAAAAGTACTTGAGAGAATACATACCTATCTTTGTCCTTTTGTTCCTTTAATCTTCTGGATTTCTTTGGTGCTGAGGATCAACATGCCATTTTTGAATCGCCCCACTTGTCCTGAGGGCCCTGAACCAGACCCAGATGTGGACTGCTTCTTTTTATCCCTAATGAAAACAGACACAGTCCAGCTGAGAAAGTGATTTTTAAATGGTAAGGAAAATAATTATTATGGAGTAAAGAAAGTTACTCACTTGGGATTATTCTTCTTTTTCTTCTTTGTCTTTAATTCCTAAAAAAGCAAATAATCAAACAGACAGAATATATCAAAGAGTAATAAGAAGAACCACAGTGTCATTACAGACTTCTAAAAGGTGCATAGGCCTTACCGGGTCAACCTCCTCCTTTTCTTTTTGTTTTTTCTCTTTGATTTGTTGTTGTAGTTGTTTGTAGTTGACATACTGCTTTTTTGGTGGCTGCAAAACAGAAATATAGGAAATGTAGATTTGACATACAAAAATACAAAAAAATTTACTATATATGCAATTGACAGACTTACACGAGCCCCCAGCATAATAGCTCTGTCCTGCTCAAATACTCGCTGCTGCTCTTTCTTGTAGCCTGTGATGCCAAATCGATGAACTTCTAATCGGGCCTAAACAATATTTTCATTTTATCATATTTTTTTCCCAACAATTTTGCGGTAAATCTCGTAGAATAGGAATAATGTAAATTTGTCCTCACCTTTTCCAAACTAAGTTCCTCTGTTTGCTCACTGTTTTTGTCTTTTGTTTGAGGAAGCTGGAGACAAATTATAAACATCAACATCATAGAACAATTGAATACATAATAAAAGTAATAGTTTTACAAGTTACAATATTATTTATACCTACTTTTATTTTGTCAGGAGATGAGGTGTGTTTGGTCTTTATTTTCTTTCTAGGATCCTGGAAAGTCACTACCTCCACCTGGTGGTCTTTCTGTGCCACCGCTAAAGAAAAATGATTATTTTAGACATTAAAGTGATTTTAAAATTAGATTTTTTTAAATGAATTGTATCACGTGTTTATCAAGCTTAGGGTGACCAGACGTCCCTATTTACCGGGGACAGTCTCAGCTTTGAGCTCTGTCCCAGCAGACTTATCCAAAACCCGTGATTTGTCCCAGTTAAAAAAAAAAAAAAAAAAATCCCTATTTTTGACCAATATGATCCTTGGCAACAGTAAAGAGAGGCATAAATTGTCACTTGTTTAGGTAAAAGACAGAAAAGCTGCTTAAAATGATCAAAACACAAAGAAAATGTGACTAAACTGACTCACATTAGTGCCAAGTGCATAACAATGTTCTTTAATTACGCAATCGTTTCACAATTTTATTATTACTAACCATTTTTTTAAATTTTGAAAATCTGGTCACCCTAATCAAGTTGCATTGTGATTTTGCTGTAATCTGAACCTGTTTGTTCTGACTGATGCTGGGTTGTGGATGTGACAGAATCATCATCTTTAGACTCTGGAAACTCCTTCACATCCGCACGTCTTTTACGCTTTTTCTTCTTTTTTGTTCCTGGGGATGAAATATAAGATAGCAGAGGAGCACATTTAACTTGCCATTATTTACATATATTTTTTTATTTTCGCAAAGCAGTCCATGTTTGTGTTGATACTACTGTGACTATGTTAGCCGAAACTGTTAGCAGTAGTGAGGGAAGCTAAAGTTACTCACCAAAATCATACAGTTTGTCCAACACTTGCTCAAGAAACAAACAGTCTTCGTCCGATTTTCCGTTCGCCTTCGTATTCATATCTCAGTTATGCACAGTGTAGTTAAGTGAGTAGAAAATATGCAACAATGAATGACAACAAACACGTGTGGCGCTAAACAGCGGTTAAAGTTCTACCCATTTGAGCCACCGTAGATTCTATAAAAACACGGAAGTAGTCTCTTTTTAACACGCCCATGTGAAGTTTTTTTTTTGCGAGTGCAGCTGTCACTGAGGGAAATAATGATTTGTGCATACGCAATTTTAACAAATCTACGTGTGTCTTTTTAAAGCTTCAAGTGAGCCATGGAAAACAAAACGACTTATTCGGTATGTATGCTGTCTCTGTCTGAGGCTAACGTAGCATAGCCTTGACTTTTGACATTTCATTCAACAGGGATCCCTTTTAGATACATTACACCATTAAGTATTGTGTATTGCAACGCAACAGTAGGCCACTGTAGTTTATTTTCAGCATTTCTTTGTGTATAGATTTGTTGTACTTATTTTACGCTAAATGCCTTTCTTGAATCGACCCCCTCAGCTGCATGAATGCAATTGATAAGACACTGGCAGTGGTTTGCATTCTTTGAGGCTTGTTTGAATAGGCTTTGTCAAGGCCGACATTTGACATACACAAAATCATTATGCAAGCTATTTTGAAACCCAGTAAGTGAATAATTGACAATATGTGCGGGAGCGAACCCTGTTCTTTCTCAGATTAGTAAATAATGTGATGATTGTGCAGCAAACGAGACACTTCTTCACCACTGAGTATGAGTATGGGCAGTGAATGAATAAAAATAACAAAACAGAGGTACACCTATTGCTGGCTGTCATTAAGTCACCAATATGGTATTGAAAAAATATAGTTAAGGCTGGGCATCATTAAGAAGTTGCTGAGACGATACATACCTCGATACATAGGCCACGATACAATACATACAGTATCTTGATACAGTGCACTTTCGATTCGATATGACATATTTCAAATTGATTTGAAAGTCTTCAATAAAAAAAAGTCTAAATCATCAGCCAGTCATGGCTGTGATACTAAAAGTTTTTCTTAAACCTCTTCTTGTGCCAAGTGAATATAAAACACACCCATTTTAATAATCAAAACAGTGAAAATGTCAAATGTGTTGCATGAACGAGTTTTCTTCCTTTGAACAAGCAACAAAACTGTAATGCTGTAAATAATTAAGTTAATTATACCAAAAAAATACTCTTGGCGATATATTGATACAGCAGCCCACGATATTGATACTGTATCATCACATTAAACAATAGAAAATATTGATATTTTGATTTTACACACCCCTTGTACCAGTGGAAATGAAAAATATATATATTTAGCAGACTAAAGCCCTAGCTTCAGTGGACATAACTTAAATGTACAGTTTTTCTTCAAAGAAATTGTATGTAATTGTAGTTTTATTATTGTCATTCTATATAATAATTAATAAAGCAATGGATACTGAAAGATGCATAGTACAGCTGCTGATACTGAAAAGTAGGTGTATATACTTGTTGTGGACATTCTCATTTTCTGTTTTCTGTCCTAGCACTCCGACCCGATGCTGAAGAAGAGGGATGAGTTTGAGGACATACTGGAGGAGAGGAGGAAGTCCAGCGACCTTCGATATGCACTCAGATGTTACACTCCTGCCGTCTACAAAAACCTCACCCCATGTGATGCAAACTCACTGAAAGCCATGGTACTTCAGTCAGATCAACTTCATTATGTTATCAACCAGGTACATTTAATTTTTTATTCATTTTTATATAGCCACTTTGTCTAATTATTTGTTTATAATGATCACATGGGCTCTTAAATGTTGTAATTAAGGTTTCTAAAGAGAGTGGTAGAACTAGAGATGATCTTCAAGAGGAAGCGTCAAGCATCATGGATGAGATGGCCCATCGCTTACAGCTCAGTACTGTCCGATTCTTTGCATTTGCCCTGAGTAAAGTCTTCAAAACCCTTTTCAAGAGCATCTGTGTGAACGAGGACGGCATCCAGAGAGTGAGTAGACATCACTAAAGCCAAAATACTTTTCTGACCTAAACATTTAAATTTAAATCTTTGACTTTTTATTTGCATTTCAGCTGCAACAGGCCATTCAGGAGCTTCCCGTTGTTCTCCTGCCCAGTCACAGAAGTTACATGGACTTTCTACTCATGTCCTACATCCTGTACACCTATGATATCGCTCTACCTGTCATTGCTGCAGGCATGGGTAAGCAGAGACGGACTGAAGACGTGTATCAATTACTATGATGTTGTAATTAAAAGACATTGAAAGGTAATTAAGCCAAGTCTGTCCATGTTGACCAGTTGCTATGGTTTCCTTCAGATTTCATGGGGATGAAGGTGGTTGGTGAGATGTTGCGGATGTCTGGAGCTTTCTTCATCAGAAGGTCCTTTGGTGGTGATAAACTTTACTGGGCTGTGTTCTCTGAGTATGTCAAGACCATACTCAAGGTGAACAGTGAACCTCAAAACATGGACTTAAAATTGTGTGTTGTTGTTGTTGTACATATGCATTACTTTGTATTTATAATCTTCCAGAATGGCCTTGCACCAGTAGAATTTTTCTTAGAAGGCACCAGAAGTCGAACAAGTAAATCCTTGACCCCTAAATTAGGTATGGCTCAAATTTCTGTGACAGTTTTATGTTATGATTATACATTTATTTATTTATTTATGTTTTTATGCCATGCAGGTTTATTAAATATTGCCATGGATCCCTTCCTAAAAGGTGAAGTTTTGATATAAGTTTAGTTCCTGTAAGCATCAGTTATGAGCGAATACTTGAGGAATCACTTTATGCAAGAGAGATGCTTGGTGTTCCCAAACCCAAAGAATCCACCTCAGTAAGTCCAGTATCAAATATCCTTTTATCATATTTGCCACACTGATGGACTAAATGGTGCTGTACTTGTTTCAGGGTTTGTTTCAAAGCTAGAAAAGTCTTGAGTGAAGACTATGGCAGCATCCATGTTTACTTTGGCCAGCCTGTGTCAGTCAGACGTTTAGCAGAGGGTCGAGTGAACCGCTGCCAGTTCAGCCTCACACCAAGGTATAGTATGGTAATCTGTGAAATTAGTCCTCATCTTCTGCTACATTACACTGTAATACACTAAATAGATTTTTTATTTATACTTAATATTTTAAATGCAGGTACATCCCAAAGCGCCCCAGTGAGGATGTGCAGACCTTTGTGAATGACACAGCGTACAGACTGGTGCGGGCTCAGGAGGAGAACATGGTCCTAAAGCCCTGGGTGCTGTTGGCCACCATCCTGCTCCAGGCTGAGGACCTAGAGAGGGGCATCCCCCTGGAGGAGCTCACTGAACAGGCCCTGTGGCTCAAAGACCTGTGTCGACAGTATGGGGGCTTCCTGCACTGGCCTGGTACCATATAGTAGCAGTTTTTCCCCACGCTTTATATGCTGTTATGTTTCCTGGTTAAAAGTATTGACCAGTTGAATGTGTTTTTCTTCAGACCACATGACTCCATCGGAGGTGGTTTCCTCCAGTCTCTCTTTACATCACGGCCTGGTGAGGCTCTCAGAAGGAAAAGTTTATGTGGCACTCAATCAAGGTATGGTTACTTATGTTACCATTTTTGCCTTGGAATGGCATACTTTAAGGCAATAAAAAAATATATAAAATAAAAATCACGTGTTTAATATATTATTTGTTTACTTGATATCAAAGATTTTGTTGAATTCATCATAAGAAACAAAGTTAGGAGTCCTTATGAAATGATGAGCACCCTATGATAATAAGTTTTGCAATAATCCCTGTATTAATATTTAAATATATATTGTTACTGTTGTATAGATGCCCAGTCAGGTCCCGTCTCCCCTGAGGAGCAGGTGTTGAACCGAGCGGTGCCAGTGCTTTCTTGTGTGTCCTACAGGAACCAAGCCCTCCATTTGTTTGTGCGCCCTGCTCTGCTGGCCACTGCTATTCACACGTGTACCACCAACAACAAACGTAAGAGTCAATACTGCTGCCTCATTTCTTTATTGTTTGATCACAAATGTATGGTTTTAAAACTGTAGTGTTTTATTCATTCTTCTGTTTTTCAGAGGATATTTTCAACACTTTCTGCTTCTTGAGAAACATGTTTTGTAATGAGTTCATCCTATGTCCAAATGCCACTGTGCAGGTTTGCACATTTTACACATATCACATGTGACTCATTTTCCAGTGCTTTAATATAAAGCTCTTGTGTAGGACTTTGAAGAGGCCTGTTTCCTGCTGGTGAAGACTGGGGTGCTCCAAGTGAGCCAACAGGAGATGGTGGTGACTCACATAGGGCACAGAACAATCAGTTTTCTCAGCCGTCTGCTGCTTCCCTTTGTACAGGGATATCAGGTGGGCATCTCTCCAGTGAATCTTGACTCGAGTTTTCATCATATAAACAATTTACTTCTCTGTAATATTATGAGTTCTCTCTAGTTCATCCTGTTACACAGTACATCTGGTTATTTGACACACAGTACATCTAGTTCAGGACATTTTGTTTTGTGGTTGCCTGATTTTATTTGGTCCAAAATTAATTTGAAATGCTATTTTAAATCAGTTTAAATGTGATTTTAGAGGTTGCTCACCAGAGGGCGCTACCATCACATGAAAACCTTTACTGTTTCTTTAGGTGGTGTGTGCCTTTTTGTGTGAAGAAGCCACTGATGCACTTACAGAGAAGGAATTTGTTCTAACAGTTCGAAAGTTCATAGTCAAACAGCTATTGGCAGGTAACGGGAGTAAGATGTGTGATGTGTGATGTGTTTTTTGGCTCATCCTGATGAAGTATTGTAACTGATTGCAGTATTTGTGTTTTAGGCACATTGAGATATCCTGAAGTACTGTCCTCTGACCTCCAGAAGAACGCTTTTGCAGCTTTGCTCAGACTTGGAGCTGTACGGAAAGTAAAAAGGTATACCATTTAAATCATCAAAATTTGTATATTTATTTCAGAACATGCAAATATCTTATTGTACAGGTACATTATTTTCATTTCCTGTAAAACTGGCGTCCATAACTTGATTGCCATATGAAAAAGTAGACAAGATTATCTTATATAAAAAATACCAGACTTTGCTTTATAAAGGCCTCATGTCATGTCATATTCAGTGATATGCTTTCAAATTCCCTTTGCTTCAGAGTGGACCAGACAAGTCTAAACATCAATAAGGTGACGGTCAATTCCTTAGAGGACACTTTGGGTAAGAAATCATCATTAATGTCTGACAGTCAATCTTTTCCATTTCAAAATATAATCTCAAATGTGTGTTTTTAGGAGGAAGACTACCCACTCCGAAGGCGTCAGTGGCCCGCCTCTGATGCCCACATCTCATTATTCTGCCAGATCAGAGGGTAAAGCTGATCTGGGACAAGCCTACGTCTAACCTGAACAACCTGAGCGAACACAAAGCTGGCCTTTTCTTCTGTAATTTCTCTATCCACGCGTTTCTAAAAAAGCTTTCAAAGACTGCTCTATTAAACCCTTTCTGTGTGGGTATAAAGCCTAACGAGTTGGAGCCTTTTTACATAATTCATGGCTCATTCAAAGTATCTGACCTTTGCTACGAGTGGCAGCCGAATCCTCTTTTCCATTTTGCTTTAACACGTGTGATATTTATCTAATAGCACTGTGCCTGTCCTCTAATGATCCTCTTCTTTTGTGTGGCTGGTATCCTTTTGGGGCACTTTAACAATTACTTTTCAATGTAGTGTGGTATAACTCATAATTTCAACTCTGCTATTATTTCTTATATTTGTGCAAAAGCATAGAGAGAACCATCTGTGGGGTAAGCCAATTTGAGCCAGCATATTCAGATTTTGCCAAACAGAACAACAGACAAAATTCAAAGTTTTAGAGTTTATTTTCTAATTTGTGAAGTGTCTGTTGAATTGCCAATTCTCTTAAGAGACAAGGAATAAGACCCATGTTTCCCCAAGTTGTGTGTCAAAGTTGCCAAACTTTAAATGAATGCCATAAATGAAGCTCTACCAAAGGAATACATCTATGTTCTAAACTGATCCTGCATTCTTGTGTTACTGAACTGAATTTATTACAAATCGGATCTTGTTACAGGGGATAAAGATATGTTAAATTATGTGCAGTAGACCAGAGCAAAATTAGCTTATGTAGCCATATCTGTTACCATAAAATTAAATGTATTTTATTATTGTTTCCTTTTTTCTTGCACTGTCATGTAATATTAAGCCCTGAATATGTGTCAAAGAGTGCTTCTATGTGGCTTTTATACATTTATATAATTGTATGGGTCTTTACTAGTACTGAATGTAACGTGTGGCATCATTTTGTTAAAACAATACTGATAATGATATTAAAATTAAGCTTAAGATACAGCTTTTAAGTACTTTGTCTTCTGTGAGCAGCCTAATCATTGAGTAATACTGCCATGGAATCTACCAAATGAAGCTTATATTTCAAGAATAATTTTCACAATCAAAATACTTGTAGGTATATAGTTCTCCATAGGTTTTCTTTCACCTGCTGCGCTGAACACTCCCCCAGTACCATGACTGCCCTGAAGGTGTCAGCCTTGCCCTGTGGTCATTGTTGGTGGCACAACTGTCAAACACGACTCTGGACATTATATTTACTTATATTAATTTCCTGGAGACTGATCCTAAACTTAACCATAGTCACTGTTTGACGAATCTTAACCTATCGTAACCTATATCTGAACTTTAAACCATGCTGTTGATCTTGTACAAAAAAAATATGGGGACCTGATTTTTGTCCCCATAAGAAAGGCAGGTCCCCAGATGGTAGTGTGTATACAGATTTCAGTCCCCAAAATGTAATAAATACCTGCCCGCACACAGAGTCGCCACGGTAACATTTTTCATCATGTTTTGTGGCTGTGCTGAGTAAGAGACTGCTGCCAGCCCATCCACTGGCCTTTCTCTCACACTCACTCAGTCTCTGACAAATTATGGCTTCATCTAAAGTTGCCATAGCAAATTGCTTATATACACACTCCATCTATCCATCCATCTGTAAGCCCCCGCCTCTCCCCTGCCTCACCCTCTGCCTCTCCCCTGCCTCTCCCCCTCTCTCCCTTGAGGGGCGCTGTAACAGGGCCACTGCCAGATCAGCACTTTACCCCATACATTATGACAGTTGCTCGTAGGCACAGGGGAAGGGGCACCTGATCTGTTAGACATAGCCATATGAGTAAGTAAAGGCTGGAGAAATTGATAGTGTAGCCCATTTGTGAGGTTGAATAGATTAAATATTATTTTCATAACTTAAAATGGAGGGGCTGTTTGTCCAGAAATCAGATGTCTGGGATCTTAACCTTCAACCACAGCAAGAGGGTATGGGTAAATGATATAAGACAAAGGAAATGTGAGAATAAAATACACAGACTTAATCAAATAGTGTTGAAAAAATTGCAATAAAAAGGTTGAATCATATGTAAATAGGTCTATAACCATGGGATTTGATCAGATGTGGCGCTACTATTAGGCAAAAGTAGGCGGCCACTTAGGGTCCCCAAACCTGGAGGGGCTCCTAAACAATTGCCCTCAGTGCCACTAATGACCGACACCTCAGAGCAATTTAGATTTTTTCTCAATATGACATTAAATGAGAGTAGTTTACTTGTAAACAATAAAACACATTCAAAATAGTATCTGATTTTCAAATCTATTTTAACTGTCAATGCACCCTCCCCTTCACGTTAGAATGGACTAGTCAGCTTGACCCTGAATTGAACATAATCGTAGCATAATCATATATAATGGATGTAAACAAAAATAATTGTACTAGCAAAATAATAAAACTAGTTTCAGCTCTGGTTATCTAGTAGGCTACCTAACTAATAAGACCAGTTTCTAGTCCACTCTAATTCAAATATAGATGTGCATGTCTCAAAAAACAAACAGACAAAACAGACAATAAATATTTAAAAATACATAAAAATTAAATTAAATACAAACAACAAAACAGTGCATTATAGTGAGGGCCCAAAGTCAATTTAACATCACTGCTTTATGTATTTGATGTTAATGCCAGAGGGGGTTCTGGAGAAAGTTTCAGGACAGAGATCAGCTACTGGAGGCCCAAGTTACAGTTTCTAGGAGATGAATAGACTAGAGAGAAAAAGGAGATCCGAGGCACTATGACTTACAATTAAAGTCCTTTATTTAGGCAAAGCAACGCGCTTTAACTATATGAATGGTATTCGTCGGGGCAGACAACATTTAGTCTGCACTTTTTGTATATGTTTCCTTGTCAAAAACTTTGCAGATGTCACAGTCAGAAAGAAATCAGATTACTCAGATCAGATGTAACTGTTTACATGACATTTCAGTAATCTGATAATTCCAGAAATCAGATAATGGTCAGATTTTGGCTGTGCATGTAAACAGCCACAAACTAAGACTGATGCAATATTATAAAAATTTTCAAACCAAAATTTCTAAGTACAAAGATGTAAGTTTAAAACCTTTCAGTCCTATTGTGTGTGCCTTGTGCTGTTCCCTTTGCTTAGCTTGTATTTGCCTCCCACAGCACTTGTGTGTGTCATTTGTCTGCCTTGTTACTGCCTTACATTGAGTTTATTTGTGTGCTCAGGTGTGACTGAGTGCACACAGGCCGTGCACTGCCCCCGGCCCACAGCACAGCAGCTCTATAAACAGGGATTGATTTGAGCCAAAGACAGATCTGGTGTATAATGTTTCATGGGCTAACCTTAGGTAATGCTAGCTGCAGATGGATTCAGCTCGTTGGCTTCAGTAGAGCCTGTTTATCGCTGACACGCTGCAGGCACTTCCATTTACATAGAACGGTGACAGGAGGCAAAGCCAAGACACCAAGGCCCCCGAGGACAGGCAAGCACAACATTTACTTAAAGCTGCACTGTGGAACTTTTTTGGTGGAGGGTCAGCTACCTGCTTATCCCTAGGGAGATGTTAATATTTAGTTCATGCTCCACAAATGTGTAATGAATTCAGCTGTCTCCGTGGAGACACAGGCCACGCTGTAGGTCAGATCTGTGGAGAGTAATGAGGCAGCATGTTTTTCAAGGAACTTTTGAGCAACAAAAATGAGTTTAGTGCCATACTGTGGAACAGTCCAGTACAAAAGTTCTGTGGTGCAGCTTTCATGTTTTGTAGCCTGATTCATCAGCCAGTTTCACTTCGTGGAAACCGTCTGACCTCACAGCATTAGGATTCATTCCCTTGACGGTAGGTGGGTATTGTTTTAATTTAACCAATCGCTGATATTTAGTTGTGACACTGTAATGTGCCGCTAACGGGGCTGGTATATTAAGCTTTTCCCAAATCCCGTAGGAAGGAGGGCAATAATGTTTTTCCCCTTGATAAAATTCACCAAACATTCTCTTTGTTCCAGCTTTAAATCCTTGATCTCAGGAATTGTTGCCAACACAGAATATATGGCTTCGTCTACATCCATCTCGACTGCTTTGTTTACTGTTGTGCTGTACCACACAGCTTTTTGCTGATCGGCCGGTGTGCAGTCTACAACTTTCATGGTTCTTGCAAACCGTCTACTGTATTCCGATTTCTGACCTAGTCGCTGGAGAGAAATGAAATTGAGCGGGGGCACTAGGTGGTGCCAGCCTGGCTAGATGTTTTGGACCATTTTTCAATCAATAAGAAAAATTTAGATTGAAGTGAAATTATTAATTGGCAAAACATTGTATTGCATTTGACCCACCTTTCAGTTGTACACAGGGAGCCACTGATATTTTGTACATAAATAATGCATCAGTATTAAGTTGGAAGAAGGAGCCAGTCCCATCATAAATATTACTTTATCAGATGAGTGGCTACACCTATCCAAGACAATACACAAATTAAATTCACAATACAGTGCTATTACCATAATGCCTAATTATTATAATCCTTCAATTGTACCATATTAAGATGCTCTCCAGTGATCTGTGATAAATATACAATGGGAGCATTTGCATTCCAAGAAGATTTGCATAATGAAAACATGAATCTAATAGACTGCACCGCACAGACAAAGCAGATGTGACGCCCGTGCGCAGGAGTGGTCCTCTTCACACGTGCACGCTCTTCTCCACGCGTGCACGCCCTTCTCCTCACATACACACTCCTCTCTACACCTGCACGCTCCTGTTCATGCACGTTCCTCTCCACACATGCACGCTCCTCTCCACACTTGCATGCTCTTCTTTACACATGCACGCTTCTCTCCTGATGTGCACGCTCTTCTAACGTGCACGCTCCTCTTCTTACGTGTACGCCCCCCTCTCCGTAGGATCCAACAAGCTGCCACCTCTCGACACAAGATAAATAATACTCCTCAGATAGATACTGCCGTCAAGTGAGAGTTCAAGGAAGATTTAATCAAATCCAATAGAATCTAATTGAAGTGGCACTGGGCTGTGGCTCTGGGAGTGAGGTTAGAGGAAATGGGGGAACATGTATTTTAGTATTTTGTTTTATTACTTACTTAAGAGTCAGACATGTTGGTAGATCACTGACATTAGACAAGGTACAGGCACAAGTTTGTACACCTTAAACACCTTAAGTCAACATGAGATCTATGGGAAAGGGTGTGAATGCTATTTTCTACTTTACTCCAAAACAGCTTTGACAGGTTAAGAAACTGAGCTAAAAAAATCTCCAATTTGTAAAGGAAATAGCGACAAGGGCATTCATTAATTATGGTTAATCCCTTTATAATTCAACATTTCCAGTGAGAGTGGGGAGAATTACAGAAAGGAAATTACTTTTGCAAATCAAGACATTGTGAAACTCGTATCAGCTTTCTTGTGACTGGAGTTTTGTTGCCTTTTCAAATACCCAGATGTTCAGAATTAGCAGTCAAAACAAAACAAAATTATCACAGTATAAAACCAATATGGCAGTCGGATTATTATTCACCTTATTCCGGAAGTTGCTGTACACCCACCACCATCTTTCAGGTTGTATTATCTTATATTATTATCAGTTTCAAGTTCAATATGGACAGTAAAGTCATTTTAAAGTTAACCCCCAGAGAATCGGTGATGAACCAACTTTATGTCATATTTTATCTACAAAACTTATCCAAAATTCTCTATTGAAATGACTGGGATCCCCATTTAACTGGTAGCACCACCACAGGACAGCGTTTTAGGAGCATGTGAAGTTTACATACAAAGTTTACATTTTATTTTCTTCACATTTACACTACATCTATTGGTACTGTATGGAGAAGCAGAGCAGCATAATAGATGTCCGCCTCTGACTGGTCCCAGTGATTAGAAGAGCAGTGCTGACAGACTGAGAACTTCCCGCTGAGGAACAAGCTGCTAACACAGAAATAAGATGAGTTTGTGTGGATCGTGTGGAGTTCTGACAGGGCCCGACTACGTTCTGTCGCAATGATATCCTTTGTAAAGTCTGCAGGAACAAAAGAGGAGGAGACTGTACTGTACTAATTGCAGAAGGAATTTCTCCTCAGAACACTTAAATTCTACTACTACTACTACTACTACTAATGATAATAATAATAATACATCAGACTAGTATAGCGCAAAGATGCTTTACAAACAAATAGGAAGCAAAGGCAGGAAAAGACTAAAAAGGCAGTGGAAATCATGGGGGGAAAGCCTGGTTGAACAGGTGAGTTTTTAGAAGAAATTTGAAAAAAGGAGATACTCACAGGCACAAATGTGAAGTAACAGTGACCATCTTGACCATTAAAGGTGCACTGTGTAACTTTTCGAGTAGAGAGCCTGTCTGTTACTTGTCTGTATGGAGATGTTGAACTCACCCTTATGTAACGGATAACCCTATGTCCTGACAATCATTATATCATTGTTGCACTGTCTTCCTATGACCTTTTGTATAAAGCTGTGATTTTTATCTTCTATTACTTATCTTTCTATTTTATTTTTTATTTTTACATTTTATTACTTATCTTTCTATTTTTACATTTTATTACTTACCTTTCTATTTTATTTTTACGTGCACATTTACATTTATATAATTATTTCTTATTTGACAACTGTCTCTTTGCTACTTATTTAGAATTTATTTTACCATTTATATTTTGCTCTTTGTTATTATATTATTGTGATGTGTGAGCAACTATGTCCAAATAATTTACAGTTTACCTCCAGTATTCCAAAGTATGGCATTAAACCTTAAAGTCTCCATAGAAACAAGGAGGAGACTTCACCAAGGGAATTTACAGATGAGATCTGTGAAGAGGTGACCCCCTTCACAGTAAAAATGCATGTTTTTTAGGTATTTTTGAGCAATGAAATCATCCATAATCTAATAAATGCATTTTATATAAGTTTAATACTATATTGTGGAACATTACAGGCAAAGCAAGAGCATCTCCATGGTAGCAGACCCCAAACCTGAAAAGTTACACACCTTTAAGTTTACATGGTGTATTTGGTGTTTTTTGTTTGTTTGTTTTGTTTTGTAGTTTTTTGGGTTTTTTTGTTTGTTTGTTGTTTTTGTTTTTTCAGTTTTTTATTTATTTATTTTTTCTATAATTTTACATTGGTTTATGTTTAATAATATACAATCTATATGTTTATATCTGTTTATGTCACTAAGAACACTTTGTACTCTAGTGCTGGCAGTGTAAAGAATGTTATTAACAGCGCGACCATGAGCTACATGACACTATATACAGAAGCACTTAGTGATCAAAACAGTTCAGATGTTGTGATTCTATATTAAAAGTTAAAAGAAAACTTTACAATATTACATTATTTAGATGCTCAAATGAAGTCATACCATACTCCATACAACTGCACAACAATTCACCCTTATGTAATAGGGTGTCAGTCACTATCATGTCATGTCAATCACTATTTCATCTTTGCACTGTTTCTCCTTACAACCTCTTGTATTTACACAGCTGAGATATATTATTTACTATATTTCTGTATTTTTTTTATTTTTTATTTTACTTGGAAACATAATTTTTATATAATTATGTCTTATTTGACACCAGAGTCTTGTTATTTTTGCTACTTATTTTGAATGTATTATTACGATTTATAGTTCTGCTCTTTGTTATTAGAATATATTGTGAGCTAGTGTCCAAATTATTTCCCTTGTGGATCAATAAAGCTCACTGATCAGAAGTGAAATGACCAGAATTGAATGCATAAGTCATACCTCTAAGTGTAGCTGTTAATCCTAGCACTAACTCATGAGTGGGAGTCATCTGGGGAGAGGCTGACCCGGGTGTCCATAGTATTGTCAGGAGGCCTAATGCAGACTCGCCTCAGCTCCTCTAAGCCCTCAGATCACAGGCTGATTGTCCACTGAGCATCTGAAGCCAGGGCCCACCGCAGCATGCTGGGAAATTGCATCGGCTGTTTGCTACAAGATCCTGATAAGAGCAGATTTGTTCTAAGAAAGCAATGACAGGGCAAGGTTATCACAAAGCCGGCTGCAGTGAAGGAAAGAGGTGCAGAGAGAGGGACCTATTATATCTCTATGAGTCAACATGTTATGATAATACAGCTGGGGGATATGGAATAGTTCTGGTAGTAGTAATAGTAGTACTGGTAATAGTAGTGGTAGTAGCAGTTGTAGCAGCAGTAGCAGTAGTTAAAAAAAAAAAAAAAAAGTATTGTAATTTGTATTGTACATATGGGTAACACTTTACCAATACTATGCTGCCACTTAATAATAATTACACCTTAGAAAGCATAAATAAAAACTTTCGAATGATAAAAATAGGTTTAATGCTATACTGTGGTAGCCAAGCTGGCGCCACCTAGTGCCTCTGCTCAATTTCATTTCTCTCCAGCGACTAGATCAGTAATCGGAATACACTAGATGGTTTACAAGAACCCCGGAAGTTGTAGAATGCCCACCGGCATGTTAAATGATGCATCATGTATTAAGTTAGAAGATGGAGCCATCATGAATACCATTTCATAATAATTACTCCTTAATTGGCTTTAATAAAGCAATAACAAAGATTTAATTCATAATATAACTCAAATAATATCCTAACCCTTTAGTTAGTTACTAAGCCTCAGAGTCATTCTTAATAAACTATCAGGTTATAATGAATTAAGTTTTTGTTTATGCTTTATTAAGGCTAATTAAGGTGTGGTTGTTATTAAATGGTGCGGCAGTATTGGTAAACTTTAGAACTTTTTGTACAGAACTTTTATACTTACCCTTTTTACTTTGTATTTTTTAATATAGGCTATAAAGCGCAACTACCAAACTTATCAAGCAACTGTAAAATTAACAGGATTTCAAATGAGCTGTACTTAATAATTCATAAATACCAGTTTCACACAATATTCTCGGTCTATACTTTCTCCTTTGTCTCTTTCACATACAGGCTCACTGCGCTTCGTCTGTCCAGGTGGATTGGACAGCCCTGCGTTGCTCTGACAGGGAGGATGTTGCCTTGTGCTCGGCTGTCATCCTCCCCCAAAGACCAAAACAGCCAGTTAAAAAAAAGTTTGTGAAAAGGAAAATGTCAGGACTGGAGCTTTGAAGGCTTAGGGCTGTCCACATCTTAATCTGTCTTTGGTGAGGGGAGAGGAGAGAGGGGACGAGAGGGGGCCATGTTGGATTGATGTGGGTTTGACTGCTGCTGTCCATCACTCTTCTCTCAAACTGACATTTTATTACCATCCAGTGTGTTGGAGTCTGAGTCCAGTCAGGAGAAATCTAATCAGTAAAATAATATTTTGACGAGAACAATTATCCATCCATTTTCTACTGCTTATACAGTACCAAGCAGCAGGGTCTCCTCCAGTTGAGAGGAAGAAATTCTTCGGTATTCTTCAGTGAAGCAGCACAGAGGCCCTCAACTAGATCCTCTCTACGTGGTGGAGCAGCGACTCTACGCAGAGCTTCTCCTGTGTAACTGGATCTTCAAGTCTTTGTTATGGTAAATATGTGGACTAGTTAAAATTATTTAAATGTCATTAAATTTAAAGTAATTGTACACAGTCAACTAGAGACATCAAATTAACAAGAAAACAATGCAGGAATTCAGCATTTGGAGACTTGACTTTAAAGGGGCATTCCGGAATTTGGACATAGAATCTCATTTCCTAGTGAGCCAGAGTGTTGGAGACATGTGGAGACACTTTTTTAAATATTCCATCCAGTCCTTGTATTTGCAGAGGTCGCTGGTGCTAGGCTAGTGCATGTCAATGGCCATAGTTAGCCTGACACTAAAAACAGTCTTACCCACTCCACAAAGCATCTGAAACAAATCTATTATCATGCCAAACTGTTGATGTAAATGTCTGTGTCGACAGAATAATTTTAGAAGTAAAACCAACCTTGCATTTGAAGGATTTATGTCTGAGCAGCAGCAGCGAGTTGTACTTCCTGATAAAAAGCTTGGCAGCGGCAGACTGATATCATCTAGCACCTGTCTTACTGGCAAAGTAAAACTCTGCTGCTACTGCTGAAAAAATAGTCCCTTAACATGCGATGGTTCGTGTGATGCAAGGTTAGTTTTATTTCTAAAATTATTCTATCAACACAGACATTTACATCGACAGTCTAGCGTTATCATTGTTTTGTTTTGGGTGTTTTGTGGAGTGGGTAAGACTGTTTTTAGTGGCAGGATAACTATGGCCATTGACATGCACTAGCCTAGCACCAGCGACCTCTGCAAATACAAGGACTGGATGGAATATTTTTAAAAAGTGTCTCCACACATTTCCAACACTCTGGCTAACTAGGAAATGAGATCCTATGTCCAAAATTCCTGACTGTCCCTTTAATCTATGTAGAAAAGCAAGAATAACTCAAAATTTCATTTTTAAGCATATGCCGCAAAATTACATGAAACTATACTCTACTCTATACTACACTCTATATTCCTGTTTCACTTTTACAGTACAAAGCAGTGAGAGCTGTATATACTGGTCTGTACCTCCTTCACATTTATCACGGTTTCTTTCAGCAGCTGCAGCGCCAACCTTTATTATACAACATACATTATCATTATCCTTCCAACGCATATTGTTTTCATTTGAGTCTGTCCAATTTGATCTCTTCACATATTCCTTAACATCCCATTTTATATGCTACACTGTTCAATGTTACTGTATTATTTGAGACTGAGTAGATAAAAGAGACAGGTCAATTGTTTCTCTATAAGGATGAATAGACGTGGTGCGTGTGAGTGGGGTCCTCGTGCTGTGCGTGATTTAGAGCCTGCGTGCCCAAATGAAATCCTTCTCAAGGTCTGTGCACTCAGGGCTGTCACACTGAGAGATAAGGCTGTCCATGCACTCTGTGTCATATGAAGAGGAAGAGCAGAGCAGAAGGGCGGGGCTACCATTTACACAGAAGACATACGTACACCGATGCCGCACTGAATATCGGTGCTGACAGAGAAAAATTAGTTGGATTGGACATTGACTTTTAAATATCTGTTCAACCAATATCCTGGCTGGACATATAAATTGATGTAATAAGATTTATTTATGTATTTGCAGAGGTCGCTGGTGCTAGGCTAGTGCATGTCAATGGCCATAGTTAGAATGCCATTAAAAACAGTCTTACCCACTCCACAAAGCAGCCAAAGCAAATCTATTATTACGTCAGACTGTTGATGTGAATGTCTTTGTTGATAGAATCATTTTTGAAGTAAAACCAATCTTGCATTTAAAGGATTTCTGTCTGAGTAGCAGCAGCAAGTTATACTTCTTGATAGAAAGTTTGGCAGTGGTGGACTGATATATGAGAAAATAGTCCCTCAACATGCGATGATTCATGTGATGCATGGTTAGTTTTATTTCAAACATTATTCTATCAACAAGGACATTTACGTAGATAGTCTGGTGTAATAATAGATTTGCCTCGGGTGCTTTGTGGAGTGGGTAAAACTGTTTTTAGTGGCAGGATAACCATGGCCAATGACATGCACTAGCCTAGCACCAGCGACCTCTGCAAATACAAGGACTGGATGGAATATTTTTTTAAAAGTGTCTTCACATGCCTCCAACACTCTGGCTCACTAGGAAATGAGGTCCTATGTCCAAAATTCCAGACTGTCCCTTTAAGGAAATAAATGCTGTTTTCAGTCTCTGCTCTGGTATGGGTTGATATCAGGTACAGGCAGATACTTAAAGCCAAAACTGAAAAATCTGGATCTGTATGTCCGTACTATAGAGGTTAAGGCAGTGTTGAAGTCAAATAATGTAAAGAACTCATCACATTAACAATATTTAAATATCAGAATATACTTAAATTAATACTACTGCTACTACTAATATGCACAATTACATAAACTTTCTCAAATGACTTACTTACTCTATTCTGTCTTCAGTCATTTTTCACATGAGTGATTTAAATTGGCAGTGCTCTTTTTTCCGTGCAGTTGAGCAAATTGCGTCCTACCCTGGCATTTTGTAAAAGAAGCTCTTAAACCAACCAATGTATGCATCTTATCCTATCTTAGAGAACTAGGAAGTGTGTTGTTAGCATGCTAGTTGTTACCATGATGGCAAAACTCTACTCTGGCCTGACCGTTTAATCAAAAAAAAAAAAAAAAAAAGTGAGGAATAAACCATTGGACCATTGAAAACCATTTAAACTCAACTCAATTCAAAGTTTGTAAAATAGTAAAAACGTGGTCCAGAGGCTTTAAGGGTGATTTAACACGACCATGAGAGCAGCTGAAGGCCCCTCCCCAACTGAACCATCCTTGTACAGGACACTCCCCTTAGACCTCGCTGGCTTTACATTTGGGTTAATGTGAATATGATTTATAGTGGGAGTCGACTCCATCTGTCAGAGCCAGGCCAGTGTCACTGCTTGGCTACTGTTCACTAAACTCTACTTAACACTTCAACTGCATCCTCACCTTTACGGCAATGTACAGTACTCAAATGGGATGGCTATCACTGTAATTTGTCCAGTAATTCCAAAACATATTTCAGTGTTCTATTGAAATCTATGAAAACACAGTAAGCAGTAATTTCTGAATTTCTGAAGCATGAATGTGTAGAATATTGGCTAATACACATCCTGGCCAAGAAGGAGGTTGCAGCATTGCTCGAGGATTCTTACCAGCACTCAGTTTTGTTACTTGAATAAAAGTACAGATAACAGAGCAAAAATACTCAAGTAAAAGTAAAAGTATCACAAGAAAAAAGCTACTTAAGTAAAAGTTTTTAAAATGTACTTAAAGAGTAAAAAATAAAAGTTTCAGATCTAATAAAGCTTCAGATGTAATGATTCTGATAAATTTGTGTAAAATTTTGTTCATCAGAAACAACTGAATCAATCGTTGTTATTTTTTTGTTTTTGTTTTTTTTTTTTAGCTGTTTTTCTTTGTATATTTATGTATGCTCAAACTACGAACGTGTTACAAATAAACCCTCAGCCTTTTCACCAGATCTCAGGCAATAATAAAAAAATACTTTTACTTTTCAGTCCTCTTCAAAAATATAGTGGAGGAGAAAGTACAGATACCTGCTCTCAAATGTAGTGAAGTAAAAGAAAAACGTATCCAAAGTACAGATACCTAAATGTTTTACTGAAGTACAGCACTTTACTACTTTTAATTTGTTATGTTCCACCATTAGAAACCAATTTTGCATGTACTCACAAAATTGTACCATGGTAACAATTTAAGATTTTTTTTAATATGTATATATGTGTAAGGCAATTGAAAGTAAAGCGAAAAAAATCCAAAACCTTTTCAAAACATTAATTTGTCAGAAAGGCAAACAATCCACTTTAAAGTAACAATATCGTAACTCAGTGCCACAAACATTTACTTTACTTTAGCTTTTTCACTCAAGGAGCGACTTTAACTTACAATTGTGATACTACTACTACTACTACTACTACGCACACACACTCACATAGCAGCACAGTCCTTTCTCACCTGCCAATACATCACGGGCCGCTCGGAGCAAAGATTGATGGTATTAAATTGCTTCTATCCAGGTTTTTTATCAGGATTTACAGGCGTCGTGGTACCTAGAGCTTTCCTGACGCACTCCCGCCCATAAATCATGCTTTTTTTTCATTCACACACACGCATACACACACACAGGTGCCACCCTCAACCCACTACACACACGCAGACTTTGGGGTATGGCTGTAACAAGATGGATGACCTCCTAGGCGTCTGCTGCCTAAAAAGCCACATACACACATATCGCGTTGGGGGAACACATGTACATTTTGACTCTGTAATGGAAAATGTCAATCTCTGTCGATGGCGGACCCTGCTCCATCCATTGCTCTCATTATAGCGAAATGTCACCTCATTTCCTGGGAACACGTCGCCCGATTAATTTCTTGAAAAGGGGGGATGACAGTCAGACATGGCAACGTGAAAAAGAGGAAGTGTCTAAGTGTTGGCCTGTTGGCGCTATGGATGAGGTAGGGGTTTTTGGTCATGACCCCTCTCCCCCTTCGCTCTGACCTCTGCGCCGGGCGTCAGGGGTGGTTACAGTCGGCAGCAGAGAGACCCAAGGGACCTAAGGGTGCTCCCATGTCTTGTAGTGGCATTTCCCTAAGCTTCTGACCTGGAAAAGGCCATATGAGAGTCACAGGAGTAACAGCTTGGTAAACAACATTCACAATTGAGAATAAAATTGCAGTAAGACGTCTTGTGGGCGTAAGACAGCTGGATGGCCTTTATCTCTTTCATCTGATCATTAAGAAGGGAAAAGGCTACGGGAACATGTTATGGAGATAGAAGTTATGTTAAAGCCATATTATCTAACGTTCCTGTCCAAAAACAGACTAAAATAAGATCATGTTTTTATTGCACTGAAAAACATACAAAAACCTGCGTCCTTACTGTAATCGGGCTTGTACGTTTTAACAAACTTGACACTTGTTCTGCTTCTGCTTGTTTCCATGGAAATTTCATTCCTTTGGCTATAATCTTCCACAGTATGGCATAAAACGTACCTGTTCTTAAGAATGATTTTAAGTCTCTATGGAATCATTCAAGTGACTTTGTACCTCAAGAAAGATACATACTATAACTTTAAATAATCACTTCTTTTTGGGGATCAAAAAAGGTCAGGTCCTAATTTTGTTTTTGTTTTTTTGCATTAAATGTATGTTATCTATAAAGTGTAAAATGGCAGATTACTTATAGCACCAGAGCTCAGACCACACTACATTATGCAGGATGCCATACCTACAGTAGGGTTCCTCTTTATTATCTTTATTATACTTTATTAAAATGTAAGCTTTGACCTTGCACATGGAACAGGTTCACAGCTTATGAAAATTGTTCAAGTTTGTTCTATATTCTATATTTTTTTGATAGTACACAAAAACTAATCTAGGCTTGCTGTTAAATATTCATAGCATGGTACATACTCAAATGTTGATACTGACTGAATATATGAAATAGTTAAATACATTAAATCTAAACAAGATAACACACAGCAACCAAAAGTCTTATCGCTTATTTTTGTGTTTTCTGTCCCAGATTTTTGCCCTGTAGCTTCTCTCCTCCATTTTGGGCTGTGAAAGCCCCATCTTACAAACCACATAATATATGTTTTAGCAAGTCCCCTGAAATAATAATAATAATGATAATACAGTTTTAAGCCCGAGGATATCATAAATCCCTGGTATAATACAAGTGTAAGTGGCCCCAATGGCTCATAAGTCCACCAGCTCCACAGACTAAAGGACAAAACAGCCCTGCAGCGCTGTGTGGAGGTCAGCCAATAAGTTACACTAGTGTACAATGTAAATGCCAACTAACTTTAGACATTATACGAACGCGGGAGGGAAAGGGATCACAAGGTTATGCTCCTTTGTTAACACACAGAAAGTGTCAACATATTGGTTTTTTCGTGTGTGCTGTAAAGTTTTTGACCATTTACAAGCGACACAGTCAATTTGTCAGCTTTTGAATCACAATAATTCTATTCAGTCCAATGGTATTAATTTGGTTTTCTGATGATTGATGCTTTTTTTTCTCATAGTTGATATTTTCTGATAATTGATGCTTTAATTGAAGCCTTTTTTCAAGCTTTGTTTTTAATGAGATGGTGCAAATATCAATGAGACAGAGAACAACAAATACTGTTACTGGATTGGAAGACAATAGAAATACGGAAATGTGTCCATGGGAATATAAACCCAGGTCAAGGGGGTGTTTTTATTGTCACACACCTGCAATACTGTCCTGAAGAAGTTGAATTGCAGATGGCCAAAACCTGTGTAAATCAGCTGACATCACAGCAACATCATGTGAGCTCACTGAAAGAGACTGTAAGTGAGCACTCAAAACTGTCAGGTATGAAAACAAACTCTGATCTGAAAAAACATTTTAATCTATAATTGATTTTTAATAACTTATGAATGAATTAATGAATCAGCTTGCAGCTAAGATACTTGAAAAAGTCAGGATGATAAACACTTAACCTGTACCAGGAGGCTGCAGCAAAACAGGTGTTTGGCTGTACCGAGTGTACAATAATAATCCCCATTGGAGTGAACAGTGACAGCCCTCCTATCCTGTCACACACTGTAATGCAGACAAATGACTCTTGAATAAAACTTGAGGGACAACATTAGAGCTCGCCCCATCCTATCCCATCAGTCCACCTTAAAAAAAACTGTTTACCCTCTAAATTATTCCACTATGACAGAACCATTCTTTTCGATTTAAATACTGATTAAAATCCCCCGCTGCTTTTGTTGTCGCCGACCATTTACAGGCGAGGAGATGCACACAGGAATCCACAATGACAAATAACACTGTTTGGAATGCTAATGTTTGCAGTACATTGGACCATAAGGACTAGCAGGTCTTATCTCATTATTGGGATTAATGAACGATAGAAAGTTTTGATCCAAATTTGTCATAACAGTGTTGAAGATATCTTGTCATCTTAGCACCAGCAGTTGAAGCCAGAAATAAATAGCAGGAGACAAAAGTAAGGTCCTAAGAATTGGACAGAAATACAGAGACTTGAAAATAAAAAAGTACTATCTGATGAACGCAACACGAGGCATTGTTGAGTAGTACTGAATATCTGAAATGTATACTGACTATCTATTGCATATTTCTAGAAAAGATAACTGAACTTACAGCTGTTTTGGGAATTATTTGTCTTCTAGTGCACTGTTAATATCCAATATCCAATTTACTATGCCTTTTCTCCCTGATACATTTAAATCTCAGTAGGACTGTCCTGGTATAAAAAAAGAAAATGTTTTGAATTGCATCTGAGCGATTATTATGGCATAGAGTATATTATATTACTGTTAAAATGAAACTGTAGAGAAAGTAGATTTGTAGTAATGTTTGGTGTCATTTTGTTTAGAAAAGAAGGCAATTAATATCATTTTTGTTTTCATATTCTATAATATTTCAGCGTTAAAAGTGCACTATCTAACTTTTCTTTTGGAGGTCCATCACCTGCTTGTTTCTGTGGATATGTCGTCGCTCTGTCTGGAATGTTCCACAGTATGACATTAAACAACTCCAACTTATATGTATTTAATTACAGGTTTTCATAGCTCAAAAATACCTAGAAAAATAGGCATTCTGACTATGAGTGGGGTCGCCTCTCCACAGATCTGACCTGTAACTTTGTCTGGGTTGGTCTCGATTAAGAAAAGTTTAATGCTGTGAAACATTAAAGACAAAGCAATAACATCTACATGGAGAAAAGAGGACTCCCTACTAGAAAATCTACACAATGCACCTTTAAATTTGATTAAATGGATACCACTAAGACATCTGTGTAATCCTTCAGTCATCCAGGTAGGATCCATAGCAACTGGACATTTTTTTTTTTTTTTTTAAGAATTGAATTTTTATTTTGCTATTCATACCGCCGGTAACATTTGATGACATTTAATAACTTATTATATTCCTCCCAATGAGAATACATCCTAGAATCACCTGTATTAGTCAAAATCCAACAACAAATCTCACATAAAACAGTGCAGCACCTCCAGTCCCCCACCATCCACCACCACCATCATCACCTGTCCGTCTGCACCCCAGCGCTCACGGCTCACGGGTGGCGCTCCCATTTGAAGTAAAACCACATTTGGGACCTCTTTGTTCATTTGCAGTCAAGCTATGGCAGAACAAGTCCTTTTGTTCTGTCATCTCTGCAGACCTCCCTTCGCCTCACCTCTCCTTCCATCTACCTGCTCACTGGTGCACAAGCTATACGCTAAAGTGGAAATCACAAAAGACAGGACCTGTAGGCGAAGTCAGGCTTGTGTATACTTTTTCAATCTTGCATTTTCTCATCCGAAAGGTGTGCCCAGTGGTTGCAAAGAGTATGATTTTTTTTCCTTTTACAGGGGACAAGCAGCACCCAAGCAGCACCACATGTAAACAGCTCCCATAAAGCATTGCGGGGAAGAGCTGAGCCACGCAGTTTTAGCTCTGTGACTATTTTGACTCCTGTCTTCTATCACATGCAAATAGGATGACATTTACAACAGCAGAATATGCGGTAAATATAGTGAGTATAAGGCCAGGTCCAATGAGGCCATAACATTTTCAAGGCGTATACTGAAATAAGGACACCAAACCAGCAGGTGGCAATGTAAGATGTATTATACAGAGAAGGCGTCATGGGGTTATTAAGAAACAAATGCAGTCAAATGAGGCAGAAGGGAATTTCACATTTTATGCATATTTTATACGCCAATGACTCAACACTATTCAAATATTCCACAGTGGTCCATTGAGAAAAAGTATATATCTTAAACATATTAGAAAGTAGTGGGCAACTTTATATATGTGCTCAACTGGCCTGATAACACTAATATGTAAACACCAAATGAATCTAATACTTTGTACATGAAAAGATTCTATGTTATTGTCAATATTCAGTAAATGCTTAGAGAAAATTGGTACTATTATATTTAGAATTGGATCATATAAAATAAAATAAAAATATTAGATCTGGTATCGGTTCTGAATATTGGTGCGGGTTAAGTCAATCAATTAGACAAGGCCAGGGTTGTCAAACTAAAATTCATAGAGGGCCAAATTTAAAAACTGTGACCAAGTTGTGGGCCAAACTAAATATTTATTGAGAAATTTCAACAATATCTGCATGTTTTCTCTTCTTTTGAGTAATGTAATGTTAAACTTTTCTTATTAAAATAAATGTTTAATAATAGTTTTGCTTAAACACTGAATCCAGAACAAACATAATATAAAATAATAAAAAAAAATTAATAAATAATATCACTAAAGCCTATCTGTAGCCAGCGGGCCAGCTCTAATATATATTTGATCTCGCGGGCCAAATATAATTATATCACGGGCGTAATTTGGACCCCGGGCCTGAGTTTGACATGTCTGGACTAGGCTATTACAAGACTAATAATTCTGTTAATGTTAGACCTATTATGTCTTTTCCTTTACTGATACCAGTGTCATATCAGTGCATCCCAAGTTCTTGATAAACTTTACCGTAAAGTAATGCCGACTTTAACAAATATACAAATATCCCATATAAGCCCAATTCCGGTTAGTGCATATGCGCAAGAACCAATTTTGCGTAATATAGGCCCTTTAAGTAGCAGTGTCTGATTTTTTGTCTGTTTTTTTTCTATGTAGTTGAGCAAATTTTTATTTTGGCCTGGCAAATATATTGTAGAAGCAGCTCTTGGGGTCAAAATGAGACTGTTGTGTGCTGGCACCATCTTATAAACCATCTGGGAAGCAGGAAGGCACAGTGGTATTTGCATGCTAGTTGTTGTCTGGCCTCTGAAAGTTGTGAAAAGCGCTTACTTTTAGGATGAAAATATGTTAGAAAAGTCAAGAATAAAGTTGGCCCACTGTTAATGATATATAGTCTTATAAACTAGTTATGTTTTTCACATTTTTAAGACAGCTCCATTAGCAGTTACTTAGATACAGAATGAAACTCACATTCAAACCTTATTAACTTTGGTGCTTTGTGCTGCTTTATGTATAAATAATATGATAAGAATTATTTTGTTGTATAAGGCATATTAGTGGACAAATTGAAAACCACACAAAAGAAGCTCCTTTCAACTTTTTTTCTAACTTTGTTTAATTTGTGTTTCGTTGTAGAGGTCGGACAAGCATCTCATCTGACCACAGCGAGTCTGTCTGAAATGAAAACTATGCAGTACCTTCCAAGGAACCTTTGGCAAGCACTTGTTTCTAATTGTCGCAAAGTTGCCACATACCCAAATTTCTAGTTTTTTTTCTTAAAGGCAAAACACACACAAAACCTTTTTTTTCTGGTTAATATACATCTATATAAATTCAGACGTTAAGGGGTTAAGGAGTTTTAATCCCAAATGAGTATGATTTTCCAAGTTATCACCACTAAATACAGAATAGTGGGTGGGCATAGGGGGTAGGTGATAACTAAGATTTTGTGAGCACTCAAATCTTAAATGCAGGACAATAAATGATTTCTCAGTACATCAAACTACAACGTTAACTGAGCTAAGGATGAGAGAACTATGATTAAAAGTTCACAAAAGTTGATTTTGCATAATATTACTCCTTTAAATCTTTGTAATTGTAATACTTTTGAAACTAAACTCAGTCATGGAAACATCACATTATACCACCTTTTATTTCAAGAGCTAAAAAGCCTGTCAGAGGAGCCAGAATAAAGACATACAGAAAAAAAAAAAAAAAAATCTGAAACGCGTCTGGTTCCTTTTGTGCTGTCCTGCGCTTGTGAGATCTGAGCGTGGAGGATGTTGAGTGGAGAGTCTCACATGGATAACACTGTCAGGAAGTTAAAGTGCAATCAATTATACTTCAAATGTGGCCTTATCGCATCGGACTGGATACAGCCGCCTCAAGGTGGACCTGATCATATTCACTGTTATTTCATCTCTCATTGAAGCTAATTATATTGAAGCGCTATCATCAAGAAAGGAAATTACCTAAAAGTGTCTGAAGTAGCTGAAGGACTTTTAAGACAATGGTGGTAGTGTGGTTTATTACCTTGAGGAAATTATGGATAAGTGGACCTATTTTAAAAGATGGGAGAAACACAATAGAATGTAATGGTGTTGGAGTTGACTTTCAAAACAATCTTATTTCATTTGTACAAACACAACTTTGCTGGTTGTGGAAATGGCGTCAGATTAGCAGCAGTGGTTCAACCCCAGCTCATACTGCCATTGCATCCTTTGGCAAGACACTCCACCCACCAGTCATAAAACAGGTTTAAAAGATTACATTTTATAACATAGCCTATTTAATTTAATTATTTTGCACATATATAACATGACAAAAAAAAAAAAAAAAAACTAGATAAAAAAGTAGGTGCCAGAAGAGGCAAAAAACCCTAAAGGTGTTATTTTAAAGCAGGGGTGTCCAAACTGTTTTGTTTTTTTATTCAAGGGCCACATATCTAAACACAGATGAATCGAGGGCCGTAGACTGATCAATACAGTGAATAACTGAAATATGTGCATGTTTAACATGTTAGAATGTGCCATCAGATTTTATTCATGCTAAGATCCTTAAAACCACAGACTAAATATTAAATATGAGCTTTATAAAGGTATTTTCAAAATCCTTGCAGTAAAAAGTGAATTTTTAATTGATGCAAGGTAATTTGGGCCAATTCAGCTAGAAGCCTGAGGGGTAAGAAAAATTTGTCTGAGGGCCACATTTGGCCCACGGACCTTATGAATACATTAAAAATTGAACATTACCACTGTGCATAAAAATAAATAAATAAATAAATAAATAAAATAAAAAAATGTACACATCTTGGATTAAATTCATTTGATTCAAACATGGATTAAAATACAATGAAACATCCACGATTGAATGATTATCAAACATTACCATGAAATATCAAACATTTCCTCACACTCACTATTCACACTGATTTGCCCATATTACACTATTTTAGATTTTTGTTATAATGTTGTTTCCTCATCAAAAACATGCCAGGAGTTGTGTTTTGTTTCTTTCCCACATGTTTAACACACAAGCATGTTTACTTCTTCTCTCAAAACAGTCTTTTCCACCATGTGATGTCATGTGGTAATACAGGAAATACTCCACTGTGTTTAAAAACTCAATTTTAAAACATCATTTGAATAATTTCAGCCCAGCAATTGTCAATTTCTACTGAACAAAAGGTAAAAAGCAGCTGTTTACTTGAAAACTACCACTACATGACATCACAAGGTGGAACAGACCGTTTTGAGCTTTGGAGATGTAGATAGAGTAATAATAAAGGATTAGTCAAACATGTGTGAATGAAACAAAACACAACTCTGGGTATGTTGATGAGGACGTAACAACATTGTAAAATGACTTAAAGTTCACAAGAACCAATTTTGCGTTTTGCAAAAAAATTTGCATTTCTTTTTGAATCAAGCTGAGCAAATTTTTACTTTAGCCTGGCAGATATATTGGAGAAGCACCTCTTGGGGTCAAACTGTCTTATTGTCTGAGAAGCAGGAAGGCACGGTGATATTAGCATGCTAGTTGTTGTCTGGCCTCTGAAAGTTATGAAAAGCGCTTACTATTAGGATGAAGATATAAGAAAGAAAAGTTAAGAATAAAGTTGGCCCACTGTTAACAATATATAGCCTAATAAACTAGTTCTATTTTTCACATTTTAAGACAGCTCCATTAGCAATTACTTTGAAAATCCCATTCAAACCTTATTAACTTTGGTGCTTAGTGCTGCTTTATGTATAAATAATATGGTAAGAATTATTTTGCTGTACAAGGCATTTTAATGGACAAATTGAAAACCACACACAGCAATGACCAACAAAAGAAGCTCCTTTCAACTTTTTTTTTTGTCCATCTCTAACTTTCTTTAGTTTGTGTTTCTTTGTTGAGGTCGGATAAGCATCTCATCTGACCACTGCGAGTCTGTCTGAAATGAAAACTTGTGCGTTATAAATTGCAATGGACACACACACACACGTACACACAAACACACACACACATAGACAGACTTAGAGCTGTGGAGGAAAAGACTTGTGTACCCAGATCTCCCAGGGGGCTAAGTGTCAGGAAATGAGATCTGGATCAGGAGGTGGAGGAAGTTGAAACCTAAAATAAGAAAAACAAATCAACACCAGTGAAACAATCTGGTCTCGACACGTAGGTCTCCGTGTGCGTTAGCGTGTGCGTGGCTAACAAGTGTAAATGAAATGATCAGCACGCCAATAATTACTTTCCGCCCAAGAAGATCTTCACTCCCATGACGAGACATACAAAGAAAGAAATGGAAAATAAATCATACACAACTTCACATATATGTACTTGTTTATGCAACAATACATATAATAAAAGATGATCTGAATATCATCTGCGCAATTTTTCTGGTGGAGGGACTGCCACCTGTTTTTCTCCATAGAAATGTCATTGTTTTGTCTATAATATTCTACAGTACAGATTAAACCTGTTTATTATGATGGAGACAGGCAGGTTATAATCCTAAACTACATTACAGTTCAGATCTATAGAGTTGTCCCTGGCCAGACTGGCGCCACCTAGTGCCTCCACTCAATTTCATTTCTCTCCAGCGACTAGGTCAGGAATTGGAATACACTAGACAGTTCACACCAGCGAAGAGCCATACATTCTATGTTGGCAAAGATTCACGAGATCGAGGATTTAAAGCCGGAACAAAGAAAATGTTTGGTGAATTTTATCAACGGATTTGACGCATTACATACATCACGACCAAATAGCAGTGACTGGTTAAATAAAAACAGTACCCGTCTACCGTCGCGCGAACTAATCCTAATGCTGTGAGGTCAGACTTTTTCCGCGAAGTGAAACCGGCTGATGAATCAGGCTAAGTTGTCCCTTTTCACAGAAGAAATTATTGTATTTTTGAGCAATAGAAATCCGTAATAAATAAATGCCAGATGGATATTTTATTGTCGAAATATGGAACATTCCAGGGAAAGCAAAAACATTTCCATGGAGACAAACAGGTAGCCGACCCATATGTTCTTGCTATACTTGTTAACATAATTACTTCTCTTGCATCAAAACAAGATGTCAAAGGTGGATTGCACAATAGCAAATCAAAGCAGCGTCGCATTGTAGTAATTCACACCTTTCAGTGTGAAGTGACACGGAGCACCTATGGAAGCCCTGCAGGGACATGGAAAAACAGAGGTAGAGTTTGGCTAGGTTTATATGATGAAGGTCTGAACAGAAGAGGCAAAAGTGGCGTCGTATCTTCACTTTTTATTCCGCATTTAGATGGCCATTTTCAGGAAGAAATCTATGTGATTACAGTGACGTAAAAGTGTCTGGAAATCATTTGCGTATGCATGCCAGGTTTCTGTGTACTGTATGTATGTAATGTAAACGCATATGCAACTTTTCTACTCTGGAGGGTGGTTTCAGGTTTTTGCGTTTTTAAGCCCCGTCGTCACCATCTAAGGCACTTCTGATAAAATATTTTGTCGTTTTTACCTGCAAGCATTCTCGTGTAAACAGGCCCTTGGAGTCAAAAACTTGTGAAGTTCATAGATGTAGATGGATATGCAGACTGCTGAGAGTGAGAAGGCCTTGGCAATTGAACCCACAACTTTTTCACTAAGAGACACTCATTCCTTATACTTAAATAATCGCTGTACTGTTTGTGCCACTTCTTGTTTTGCATGTATTTTTATTTACTGATCCACTATGTACCATTCTTGGCTTCAGTGCCAGGAATATTTGGCAGTATGCTCTTTCACCATGCTATCTCACGTGTGTCCAAGAAAGAAACCATGTGACACCACCAGTTACAGGTCAGATTTGTGGAGAGGTACACCAAGTCAGAGTAAGAATGCATGTTATTCAAGGTATTCTTTACAAGAAAAAGACACATGTAAATGAGGTAAAGCAGGATATAGTTCAGTACCAAGGCAGTGAAACATACCAGGCAAAGCAACACCATCACCATGCAGACTAACAGGTGATTGACCTCTCCATAAAGTTGTTTTTTCCACCATCAAAATCAGCATAACGTCACCAGGGACAACAAATCCAGCAGATGAAAAAAACAAAAACAAAACTTAAAGGGACAGTTCGGAATTTTGGACCTAGGGCCTCATTCCCTAGTTTGCCAGAGTGTTGGAAATGTGTGGAGACACTTTAAAAAAAATATTCCATGCAGTCCTTGTATTTTTTTTATTTTATTTTATTTTTTTATAAACATATAAAACATGTTTAATTGTTTTATTTTTTTGTTGCATATTCAAAGACAGCTTAAAGGGACAGTTCGGAATTTTGGACATAGGGCCTCATTCCCTAGTATGCCAGAGTGTTGGAGACGTGTGGAGATACTTTTTTAAAATATTCCATCTAGTCCTTGTATTTGCAGAGGTCATTGGCGCTAAGCTAGTGCATGTCAATGGACATAGTTTTCCTGCCACTCGTCTTACCCACTCCACAAAGCACCCAAGGCAAAAACAATTATAATGCCAGACTGTTGATGTGAATGTCTGTATTGATAGAATAATGTTAGAAGTAAAAGCAACCTTGTATTTGAAGGATTTATGTCTGAGTAGCAGCAGGGTGTTGTACTTCCTGATAGAAATCTTAGCAGTGACTGATATTTGAGAAAATAGTCCCTCAACATGCGATGATTCATGCGATGCAAGGTTAGTTTTATTTCAAACATTATTCTATCAACACAGACATTTACACTGAGAGTCTGGCATAATAATAGATTTGCTTCGGCTGCTTTGTGGAGTGGTTAAGATTGTTTTTAGTGGCAGACTAACTATGGCCATTGACATGCACTAGCCTAGCACCAGTGACCTCTGCAAATACAAGGACTAGATGGAATATTTTAAAAAAAGTATCTCCACACGTCTCCAACACTCTGGCAAACTAGGGAATGAGGCCCTATGTCCAAAATTCCGAACTGTCCCTTTAAGCAGTCTTTGAATATGCAACAAAAAAATAAAACAATTAAACATGTTTTATATGTAACAGACCATTATGACTTTACGATTTTGATGCAGACACTCTCTATACTTCTCTCTCCACTTTTCTCTTCAAAAATCCATGGTTGCCTTTTCAGTCCCTCGCCCTTCATAATAGCATTCATAGATCCACAGACATGTTCCATTCAATCAGACAATCAGGGGTCTGAACACCCGCTGGGACGAGATGGAACGAGTCCCAGTCTCCATGTGTAACCCAGGACCCCACCATAACTGCACGGGTGACTGACCAGTATGACAAATGTGAGGGGACATGCTATTACCACACACATAACACGACTGTGAGAAGAAACCCTAGCAACGAACCTCTAAAAATCACTTCACCAGCTTCTTTTTAGACCCTCCTGCAAAATAAATACACACAAAGTAGATGGGACTCCCTAACTTCCAATTATAAGTCCATTTGGTCATGCATGTTAGAGAACCAAGCTGCACGCCAGAAAAAGCAAAAAAAAAGAAAAAACAAATTTGAATATTTACAATCATTTCCTGAACGCGCCTCAATTCCTCCATTACTTTCTGTCGATCAATTTCCCCCATTCGCTAACCTTGGAAAGCGTTTAGGGTCACGGCGAATCAATAAGTGCCCCTCTCATGAGAAGACGAATAATTATCCAAAGTCTATGAATCAGAAAAAGCGTGCGGCGAGAGAGGGCCCGGGTTGCGATGATTTATTCATGCGTTTGTTATTTCGCTGCATAATAGAGCCGTAACCAATGGGATGGATGCTGATGGATTTGAAGAACTGCACAGAGAGTTGGAGATGAAAGCAGAAAGATGTGGGCTGTCAGGAGTCATTGAGTTTAACATAGTGGTGCACAGATAGGTAAGGGGGCGGGACAAATGTGGCACTAAGAATTCACAACCTACAACAACTGAAGCTATAAACATTTACTGCACTTGATGGTGCTCTATTCTTATTCTGTTTAAAAGTGGACTATGCAACTTCTTGCTTTCTTTCTGTCAGAGGGTGCCAACATTTTATAATATCTCCATGTAGGTGTTATAAAACATCTCACAGTATGGCATTAAAGGGCTCATATTACACTATTTTCTGATCTGTTATAGTGTTGTTTCTTCATCACAAACATACCTGGAGTTGTTAGCTGAAGAAAAGAGGTAGAGCGCTTCACTGGGTCATAAAAACATTAAAAAATAACAGTACAGGTGCTATACGAGGGTTAAACTTGTAATCTTAAGAGAATGTAGACCTTACTGAAAAATGTAAAGGTGGGCAAGGTACAAACCCGAGGCACTCCGACTGAATATATTAAAGGTCCTTTACATGGAGGAATGTCAATGCGTTTCGACCAGTAAGATGGTCTTCTTCAGGGCATAATGGAAGAACAGGACACACAGATAACATTAAATACAAATAACTGTCAATCACATGACCACATCACATGACTATAGGAAAAAGAGACAATGGACAAAAAAAAATAAAAATACCTGGAGTTGTGTTTTGTTTCATTCACACGTTTAAAGTGCAAATCTTACATATTTAGGTTGCATTCTTCTCTCAAACTGGAAACACTCTGGTACACCTTGTGATGAAATGTGATAATATAGGAAGTGCTCCACTGTGTTTATAAACTCCATGCACCTTCACTAAAATCATTTGGATAATTTCAGCCCTGGAATTGCCAATCTCTACTAGACAAAAGGTAAAAGGTAGCTCTTCATGACATCACAAGGTAGAGCATTTTGAGCTTTGGAGATGCAGACAAACTAAAAATAAAGAGTTGCTCAAATATGACTGAACTCACAAGAGCCAGTTTTGTCTAGTATATGACTTTTAAACTTATTTATCTGCAAGCAGGTGGCACCACTAGTAAGGAATTACTGTTTTTAATGTCATACTGTGTAGAAAATTTCAGGCAAATCTTTAACATACTGTATCCTGCAAGTGGTGGACCCTTCACCAGAAAAGTTACACAGTGTACTTTTAAATATATGTCATTTCACACACACCAGCAAGGCAGGTTAAGTGTCTTGCCGAAGAACACAATGGCAGTATAGATCAGAGCTGGGAACAAATAAACCTATAGGTGGTTGAACATGGACTGCTTGGAACATCACTGCTTTCCCCAAATTGCAAATGTCCTACAGAATCTAAAAAGAGAACAGAAAAACTTCTTTAGCCAGCTTGACTTAAATATTGGACTCCTTCTCAGTTCCTAGACTTGGACTTGCACTTGTGGACTGTCTACTTCACTTTCATGTTTCTCGGCACTGGTCCCTTCTGACAGCACAGAACACACATCCATGTCCAGTGTCCAATAAGAGCAAATAGGATGAAGTGAAGCAGGTTGGTATCCTCCGGAGGGACACCACGGATGATCAGGTCTAATCAGTAACACTGTTCTTATTGATCATAGAACCTTTAACATGCTTGTACGCACATGCACACACGCACACACACACAAACACACCTCATGAACCCATCGACAAAGTTCTGGCTCAAAATGAGACACACACTAAACTTATAAGGAAAGATATGACCAAAGTAACTCCACTGAGATAGTGTCTTAATGTCAACAAATTCTTTAAACATCATTCTACCATTCTATACTTTTGTACTTTCAATAAATGCATGTAAATATAATAATACAGGGACAAACATTAGTCACTAACAAGGGCAAAAACTCGTATTTACTTATAGCAACCTACTGTGTATTTCTACTTGGAAAACATACTTCTATTTACTTTACAGTGGCTGAGTGGTTGGTCAGTTTTGCAATATTGACTGATGCAATGCAGCAAAACACCAAGGTTCTTTATCTGACAAAAATTCACTTTTTAAACATTTTTTAAATAAATAATATGTTAAATAAGGCAGATTTTATTAATGAGTTTCCAGCATTTGAGTCACCTTGATTTAATCCAAGTTTTTATTTTGATAGAGTTACTGGTAAATTAAAGCATGTCATTTTTTATTAATCAAATATTTTATAGTAAAATAATACTGATATCAGAGTTCTTAACAGTCATATTGCATATCACAATTTTTTTCAATATCGTGTAGCCCTAGTGGTTAGCATTCCTAACTCATGAGAAAAAAAAGGGTCCGATTTTCATTCCCGGATTAGGTAGCGTAGGCAGGTGCAGTTTGCTTTTTATTCTCCTTCTCTTCTGTTTTCCACCCATTAAACTCTGAGATTCTCCAGCTAGGTACTCTGACTATGAACCAACATCAAGATAAGTTTTCTTTAGCAGCATTTAAGGTCCAACATTAAACAAAATTGACTCTTCTGATCTTTAAACCATGTTACAACATTTTTACCTCCTCAAAAACATACCTGGAGTTGTGTTTTGTTTCATTCATGTGTTTGTTCGAGTAATCCTTTATTGTTAGTCTACATCTTCAAAGCTCTAAATGCTGTCTTCCACATTGTGATATCATGAAGCGATACTTTTAAAGTTAGCAGCTGCATTTTACCTTTTGTTTAGTAGAGATTGGCAATTCCAAGGCTGAAATTATCCCTTTGACTCTACTGAAGGTGTATAGCGTTAAAAAACACAGTGGTGCACTTCCTGTATTACCACATGGCATAAGGTAGTGTTTTCAGTTTAAGAGAAGAACTAAATTTGTGTGTTAAGGATTTGTGTGTTAAACATGTGTGAATGAAACATAATGCAACTCCAGGGATGTTTTTGATGAGGACATTACAGCACAGATTAGAAAAAAATCGTATACCCTTTAAGAGATGGATCAATTTTGAAGACTATTTTCTCTTTGGGGAAAAGGTATAAAGTGCATACCTTAGCCTTCTATCACACCCTCCTGAGACTGGCATTCATTGGTTTGTCCATCGTTTTACATTCAAACTGACCACACACACACATAGCAGCTATTTGATTCCCCATAATCACCCTTTCATTCTCATCAGGAGAACAGGCACTGGCTATGATCTACTGCAGAACGTTGTTTCTCAGTCTCAGGAGTCCTCTTGGGTCTTAAACAGCGTTGGTCCACATTAGATAACCTGCACATTAGGCTCAGTACACACAGAGTTACAGAGGCGGCTGCAGGGACCATCATAATGTATCATAAGAGCAGGAAAGAGAAATCCCCAAAGCCAAGTGGAATGAACGCCATCGGAGCTGGCAGTAAATCATCGCTGGGTTAGAGCCAGGGAAAAGGAGGGCTGGACCGGATTTCACCCACAGCCCAGATTTAATAGGAAACAGTCTATAGGAGAATTATACAGAGACAATGTGAATACAGCACGTCCACTTTAGTTACACAGACTACTGGTTTCTCCTTTCTTAAACCTCAAATAATACAAAATATACCTGCTACATATCAGAAAAATTTATGCAATGTAAAAAAATTAAGTGTGTTATATAAATGAATGATTTTTAATTATAAATCCACTGTAATATTTCCTGCAATCAATTATCCTCATTTAAGTGTCCTCATTTAAAAATGCATTGGTTCAATATTTATATAACCCGTGTAATTGTTCTTGATCATTTTGTTGAATTTTCTTGTCCATCTTGTTGTGACTATATTTGAACTTTTTTTTAAATTTGATTTATTATGTGCCTGACAGTCAAGTGTGAGTGAGTGTGTGTGTGGTTGTGTTGATTTTGTTGTTTTGTTTTTTCTATGTTTATTTGAATGTATGCATCCTCCTGTCTGTCCTACTGTATCTGTGTTCTGTTGTTGTGACTATGAGGACCTAGCCAGGCTGGCGCCACCTAGTGCCTCCGCTCAATTTCATTTCTCTCCAGCGACTAGGTCAGGAATCGGAATACACTAAATGGTTTGCAAGAACCCCAGAAGTGTGAGTTTGGGCACCAGCCAATCAGCAAAGAGCCATACATTCTGTGTTTGCAACAATTCCCCGAGGTCGAGGATTTAAAGCCGGAACAAAGAGAATGTTTGGTGAATTTTATCAAGGGGAAAGACGTTATTGCCCTTCTTCCTACAGGATTTGGGAAAAGCTTAATATACCAGTTAGCCCCATTAGCGGTGCATTACATATGTCACAACCAAATAGAAGTGATTGGTTAAATAAAAAAAAGTACCTGCCTACTGTCGAGTGAACAAATTCTATTGCTGCGAGGTCAGGGTCCCCTCGAAAATGAGATGGTGGGCCATCTCAAGGGGCTTATCCTCCAAACAAATAAATTCAAATTCCTATTAAAGGTGCACTATGTAACTTTTTAGCTGTTTCTATGGATATGTCATTGCTCTGCCCAGAATATTCTACAGATTGTCGTTAAGCAACTCTGGCTTTATGGGTCAAAAATACCTACAAAATCAGACACTCTGACTGTGAAAGTGGTTGCCTCTCCACAGATTTGACCTGTAACTTAGTTAAAACATTCCAGACTAAGCTAAGATCCTCCACTAGAAAGGTTACAGAATGCACCTTTAAATACAACAACAAAATAAAACATGATATGAAGTGTGTACCGAATCTGAATAAGGAGATTACACAATTGAACTGCAAATATGAACTGATTTCTATTCTAGTTTATTAACAGGCACATGGCAACCAGCTAGAAATAGGATGACTTTTATTATGTGACGAGTGCATCACTTCTACAGGGATGACTGAACGTAATATATTGTAATAGTTTCAGGATGATAAAGAGATCCTGCTTATTGTATGTGATAGCTCCGAGAGACCAAGGGGAGAACTCAGCGAGGTTATTTAAAGGGAAGGTGTACGGGGAAAACTAGAAAGTGACTATTGTATGAGATGATACCCAGTCTGTAAAATGTTGAAATGCCATATCTAAACACACTGACTTAAAATATTCTGTCCCAAGAAACAGCAAAGTATCGTGTTTTCATATCATCTCTTTATTCTTAATTTATTTTGTACAGACAGGGCTGCTGCTGTAAATCTATATTACTGTACAATAGGTTAGTTGCCATAGTCTCTCAAAATATGGGGCTCATGTGATCATGTTCTGTCCATATTTAGACCTCATTATCTTATATATACTCTCTCTTTCTAACACATTACTTTCCACTGTTTTCAAACCATGCAACACTGAAGAGTTTCTCAGCAGTCAGACCGCTGTGTCCTTTGGCTTTGTCTAGCTCTTGTTGCATGTGGCTCCATGCATGTTACACTGTTGGGTTGCATCCTCACGCACAGAGGATATGCGCAATAACTCACTCCTATAAAGACTGTATTGTGAGTTTTATAGAAATATGATTAAGATTCCAAACACATATGTTGGTGTTCAGTCATTTTTACGTCCATGTGTTTATGTTCTCATTGCCTTGTACTTCCTGGATCCAGAGGGGTGTGTTCTTTGCTCACAATCGCTCTATGTCACGGTACTTCTTCCTCAGGATAGACACCTGGTCCCGGAACAGCACAGGGTCCAGCCTCATCTGGGAGTGCACCAGGGGCATGAAGCCAAGCCAGCGGCTGAAGGCGTTCATGCAGGTTTGCCTCTGAGCAAAGTGGTCCGGGTCTGCCCAGCGCGACGTCTTTGAGCCCTGGACACACAAACAAGACAATGGAAGGGTAGGAGTCAAATGATGGGTTAAATGCTGATAAAAAGTTTAAGTAAGGTAAGTTTGTTTATATTAGTAGCAGCATAGAGTATTAAGGACTGGAACAGCTACAGGAGACAGGGCATGTAGCTGTTAGCAGGACTCAATAAAGGCCTATATTATGCTATTTTCTGATCAATGTTATGTTAATGTTGTTTCCTCATAGAAAACATACCTGGAATTGTGTTTTGTTTCATTCACACATGTTTGTAACACAAACACTGCACATTTAGGCTTAGTTCTTCACTCAAATAAAAAAAATACACCTTCACTTGAGTCATTTGGGTGATTTCAGCCCTGGAATAGCAGATCTCTGCTAAATAAAAGGTAAAAGGCAGCTGTTACCTACCTTGAAGCTACCACTTCAAGACATCACAAGGTGGAACACAGCATTTTGAGCTTTAGTGATGTAGACAGACTACCAATAACGAGTTACAAAACAAAACACAACACCAAATGTGTTTTTGAGGAGGCAACAACATTCTAACAAGGCGTAAAGCTCACAAGAGTTAATTTTGCATAATATAGGACCTTTCTGATGAAGGCACCCCCTGCTTGTCCAAGGAGATGTTATTGCTTTGCCAGGCATGTTCCACACAAAGAACTGCATTAAACTTAGCGAATATATCTCAATGGTTGCGAGAAGGTCTCTATACCAAGTTACCATAACACCTTTAAAACAGGAAAAGACAGATGTTTTCTGCTTCAAACCATGCTAGAAATATCAAACAGAGTTGCAATGAAATGACACTCTTTCAAGTTTTATAGTGTGTGCAAAGTTCCTCAGAGTTGCATAAAATGTAATCTCTCAATTTGCTATGCTTTCTTAACTGATCCTAACTGACATGTGCACTCAACTTGTTTGCTGCGTGCACTTGGGGACAAACTCGCCAGCCATAAAAACATAGTTAGAAAGAAGATAAGCAAAAGTAGGTTTCCATTCATCACAATGGCTCATGGTCATGCTGTGCTGTGGGAGAGCTTGGTCTAATGTACTGGGAAGGCAAGCTGGTGCATGGGGGCAGATGGGGGTAAGATAGGGGCCAGTGAACCTCAATGACAATGTAAAACAAAATGGAACCGAAAAAATTATGCTATACCAGGCCACAAAGGGTCCAGTATTGATACTTTGCAGTGACATGATGCTGGGGTTGTTCTGCATGTATGTCTATTGGTGGAATCCACACATTAGAAAACAGAGTCAAAAAACTTTAAAGATAGTCTGAAAACTCAAGAAAATATAAACAGAAAAATAAAGGTGTTGGATTTTCATCAAAAAACTCAAAAATTCTTGGCCAATGCTATTGAGCTTGAGGGGAACTTGTTTAACGTCTCACCTCAAATTCCGTTAAAATAAATCTCACATTAAGTCTAACTTGAGTAACAGAACTTCTAACAGAGTCGTGCTTTCAGTTAGCTTCACACCGCCAGGGAATATTGATGAGCTGCAAAATATCAATAGTCCAGTATAGCAGTGGCAAATATAATCTTAAACAATCAAAATTTCAATTTAAAGTTTCACAAGCTCTAATTTGTCAACCTTCCAAAAAAAAATTACTGACCAAAACTGGCAAGTGTACACTCTAAATAAAGCCCATCAAAACAAAATGAAAAAATCGAAAGAAAAAAAGGGAGTAAGTTTGGTAAGTTTGCTGCCCTGCCTTCACAATTAAGACATTAATCACAGGGTCCATACTGCAGAGTCATCGTGCTGCTGCGGTCAGGCTATCAATCACCACAGGCTGACCGCGAGACGTGTGTATAAGGACTGGCACATCCACACCAGAGAGAGAGGGGGGATGGAGGGGGGCACTGAGATAAGGTCAGAGACAAACCAAGCACAAGGGGGCGACGCAATCAGTCAACAATAATGCAGTAACTATGGACTTAGGGTGGGTTCTTTTCACACTAGTCCTGGTTTGGTCCTGTTATAGTCTTGGTTTAGTTCTGTTTTAGTTGCAGTTAGTCACAATTTTGACCTAATGTGCATACAATTGTGAACACAGTCTTGTCTGTGTTTCTTCCATACTGATCCATTGTTATTATAAAAAAGTTTACCTAAGTTACAAACAGATCTGAGCACATTTGATCAAATTGTTATGTATTTCATTTTAACAATGAATTTGTATACTATGTGAAAATCTTAAAGGTGCACTACATAACATTACTAGTGGAGAGTCTGCCATCTGCTTGTCTCAATGGAAAAGTTATGGCTTTGTCTAGAATGTTCCACAGTGTACTGTATATGTAGAATTTCTCAGTTGTCCAGGTAGAATCCATGGCAAGAGAGAAATTCAGTTTTTCAACTGGGCAAATATTTATTTAGGTCAAAAATGTTTCGCAGCTCATCCAAGCTGCTTCTTCAGTTCTGGTTGGAACGCTGGTGGACACTGCCTTATATCTGCCTGTATGGAGGAGCTAACTACACTGAAACAAGTCTGAAATGAACATCCTACTTAGGCCTATTCATCTCTAATGAGTGTGGGGTCATAATGAATGTTTTCACACATCTCTGGCCCTGTCCTGGCCCCCCCTGTTGTTTTCTTTGTTTTAGGTTTGAGAATGGAGTCTTAGATGGGAGACATGTCTGAGACCTCCATTTTCCAAGGAAGGATTGTCTTTCCTAACAAAGTAGTACAGTTTAAACTCAACTATCATGAGGGAGGCCAGCAGGTTACAGCACTACGCTACATTACAATTCAGATCTGTGGAGAGTCACGCCTGTTCACAGAAGGAATGTATTTCTGAGTGAGAGAAACACCCATAAAAAATGAATGCTGGATGTATAAGTTGAATATCATAGCATGAAACATTCCAGGCAAAGCAATAACATTTCCATGGAGACAAGCAGGTGGCAGACCCTCCACCAGAAAAGCTGAGCACTGAACTTTAACAGCAATTTTAATGTTTTCTTTCATTTCTATGTCTATAGATACCTGTGCCATCATGGTCTCCTTGTACTGCTTCTTCTGTGTGACTTTGATAGGCGGTTGCTTAGTAACGGCCGACACCAGGAAGTTCATGAGAATGTCCTCGCAGTTGGCCATGCGGTCCACTGTCTTCAGCAGATTGGCTGGGACGTACCGTGTAAACAAGTAGTGATAGTACCTATGAAAAGAGACAAGGAGAAACCCATTTGTGCATTTCAGTTCTGCTCTGTCCCTCTCCAAAATGGTTGCCATGTTGCACCCTCAGCAGCAGGTCCAGAGCACTAGATCACTGTCAGTGTTTCACCTCCACTCCAAGGCCTGCTGTCCCACTCTCTCTCCCTCATATATACTTTTCACTAAACCTCATTTAGTGTATATCGAGTGGGACATTATTGTGTATTTATTTATTTGTGTTTTTGACAGTTATCAGTAACATTTGCAGTTAGTAAGTACATAACCACACTGTCATATTCAGTTTTATAAAGTAAACAGGCATACTCTGTTCCTTTACTTGAGTTTTTTTCTACTAAAAGTTGGTTCCCTAAGCTGTGTCTTTTATGCCTCAGTATTTATTAATGAATTCTACTGAATACTATATTAAATGTGCAGGTGCCAGGAAGTAGTAAACTCTTTAATAATTTTCATTTTTGTCAGTATTTTGAGTACTGTAATAAATTTCTTTTAATTACTTTTGACTGAAGTTGAAAGCTAGCAACCCCAGATTATTAATGCATACATATTAAAGGTGCACTATGCAACTTTTCTGGCTACCTGCTTGTCTATATTGAGATGTTATTGTTTTGTCAGGAACGTTCAATAGTATAGAAGTATTAGTAATAAATGATCCATCTTGCATGTACTCAATTACAAGTGCTTTTATTGATGAAAAATACCTTGAAAACATGCATCTTTACTGTGTGTGAGCTTGCACTCTGAATATTCCAGGTAAAGTAATCATATCTCCATAGAAAGAAGCAGGTCCAGAAGGGTTACATACAGTGGCGATCTTAAATGCTTTTCATCAAACTTCATTTACTGACTAACCTCACGCCTGAAGCAAATGAGTTTCTAAAAATACAACTAAAGAGGACTAATGAGAATTGCATGAATGTGACAATAAGTGTTTATTCACAAGTCACTTGAGAGAAGAGCATTACTCAATTTAACGCTCTGCTTCCTGCTTTGTTTTTTGTCATCATCTTATAAGGTATCAAACCAGAATAAATTATCTAAATGTATTTAAATGTATTTTCTGTTACAATGCCAAACAGTTTTAAATAGTCTACAAGATATTTAACTAATTACAGCGAATAGGTTACAAGATTTTATTACAGATGCTCAACCAACAGTATAATACTATTTTGATCTCCTCATACCTGTGGTAGAAGGCTGCCCCTGTCAGTACCATGGAGTAGTCATTGGTCCATTTAGAGGTGTAGCCCCAGCGCGACCTGGAGCTGTCCCAGTAGTGACTCCGGGCTGGATATCCCACAATCCTCTCTGGGAAACTCTGCCACACAATGAAGGCGAAATCCACCTGAGAGCACATACACAGACAAGAAATGAGCAGGTTAAATGGAAAACAAGATGGCAGTAGAATAGAAAGCACAAAGACAAGGCATGATGCAAATTTCTGCAAAAACTATTTAGGATTTAAACAGCTGGTCCTGAGGTAAACAGATCACAGCATCTTAAGATTAGCTCCAAATGGGTTTTAGCGCATCACCGGCGCACAGCCACCACGCCTTTAAAACTTTTAATTAGCCAGAGTTTGGTGATAACTTTTCTGCTCAGTGGCTACCATGGCTAGCCCTGGTCAAAGGCTACTTGCTAATTATTGCCATTGCAGTGTGTTGCATATTGTTCTTTTACTGTAATACATAGTTTGTTTGTAGTTCTTTATTTACCCATTTTATTCTATACCCATTTACTAGGGATGTAACAGTAAATCAAAATACTGTGATATTGTATCGTCAAAAGTCTCACAATAATATCGTGGGCTGTCACAATGTATCGAACTACAAGTTCCTTTGCTTAAATGCATAGTTTTATAGTACCAATAGCTAATAAACATAGGGAACTACATATCCCATGATTCATTTCAATTCAGACAACATGAACAAATATGTTTTTACTTGAATTATGAGGGTAATAAATCACATCAAAATCTTGTCAGGGTATTTTAAAAGCAAAAAAGTGTCCTATCCAAAATATCGTAATGACAGATTTGGATATGGTTACATCCCTACCATTTACCTTTATATTTAACACATACAATATATGTATGATCCCTGCTTCTGAACAGATACAGAATGTTGGTTGATAACCTGAACTCACTACTAAAACAAAAGTCTTAAACTTACAGATTGATAAGAAGCAGTAAAATATCTGAGCTATAGTAATAACACCTTTGATATTACAGTTAGTACAATGTCTGTTTTTTCCACAGAGATGTTTTTGTGTTTCATAGAACGTTCTATTATATAAAAATATGGTTGTTTTTGTTGCTCAAAAATACCTTGAGCTTGCCAATCGAGCTGTAACTGACCTGTAACTTATCTTACAGCATCACTTGCTCATTTTCATGGTGATAGATATACTTTATAACATACTGTGTAACTTTCAGCACATAGCAATAACCACTGTTGGGCACGTTACTTCAAAAACTGTAATGCATTATTTATTACTTGTTACTGTAGTGTCATAGTAATTTGTTATACTACTATATTACTGCATTTAAAGTGTAAAGAATTACTCTACTATTGCATTACTTTTAAGTTACTCTCACCAAACTAACAGTATGAAGATGCCAAACTTTTGCACCCTTTATGGACTGAACCAGGACTAAACCAGGACTAATCTTTTAATAGGACTTGGAATCTAGGACCGCCCCTGAGAGAACCCCAAGCCCGTGGAGCAGGGTGTCCGCAAAGCGCAATCGGGCGTCAGCTGCGGTTAGCTCCTTGTAGCGTGGACCGTGGTCCTTTCACCCTCGGCCACCCAACTGTCTACGCAGGCTCATCTCCGGGCCCATCCCGACACTCAGAACTGTAATCGTGGTGTTTCACCGCTGCTGATTTTTATGAAGAAAAACAAAAAACCCACCACTTCAATCCAAGTTAAAAAAGCACTGTAACGCGTGTTACTGACATTTGTACCAAGTAAAAGTTACACAGGGCAGTTTTAATCAATATTTTTAAACCAACTACATTTGCAAAAAAAAGAAAGCAAAAAAAGAAAAACTCTTGCTAAAAGTTCCTTCACTTCAGATTTTCAGTTAAGCTATTACTCGGTGTTATGTAAAGCCCCCACTGTCCTTGAGGAGAATTGAGCCACCTGACGAGCTCCACCTTTAGAATCGAAAACCACTATTAAGACATTCAACCCGAGACACAGCGCAGAATGGAGGGATCAGCACATAATGAAATACTTGGTAATACACACACACACGCACACAGACACACAGACACACAGACACACACACTTTGGAGAGCCCACAGAGGAAATTAATTACCAGGAGGAGGAGAGGAGGAGAGGAGGAGAGAGTCGGAGGAAAGTGGATGTTCTTTAGTGATACCTCGCGGCTCCTGTCACCAATCGTGTGAGCAATTACAGTACAGATCCCGCTCTAAGCCCACAGAAAAGGTTGAGGCTGCCAGTCTAGACATATGTGCCTTGCCAAGTGTCACAAGTCGGCAGCGCGGCTCTGCAAGGATTAATGATATCATGCAAATATCATTTCGCCTTTACGGATTAAATTGCTCTTTATAATGTGAAGTGACGCGTGTGGGGATGTGGGTGACAGGAGACAGGATCCAGCACGCTCATAATCTGTCCAGACTAATTATGGCACTAAACGCTAGGGCGAAGAGGGGAGAGATATGGGAGACAGGGGGGCATGTGTCAATGTATGTACAGTAATATAAAGCAGAGGATCAGGAGGTGTGCTGTTATCATGCTAGTTATTTTTAGTTTGACCGTGATGGTGTCTGAAAGTTGAGACAAGTGCTTAGAAACTCATTACTGTGAGTAATTAGGATACTAGGGATGTGTTGGGAAAGTGAGGAGTACCTTTTTTCCCGCTATTTTCTGATTTATCATGTTTCCTCATCAGAAACAGACTGTTCTTCTCTCAGACAGAACCCACTCTGTTCCACCTTGTGATGTCATGTGGTAATACAGGAAGTGCTCCACTGTGTTTTTAAACTCCATACACCTTCACTAGAATCACATTTGAGCCCTCAAATTGCCAATCTCTACTGAACAAAAGGTAAAAGGAGCTGTTAACTTGAAACCTACCACAGCATGACATCACAAGGTGGAACAGAGCATTTTGAGCTTTGGGGATGTAAACAGACTAATAATCAAGAATTACTCAAGCATGTGTGAATGAAACAAACACAACTCCAGGCATGTTTCTGATGAAGAACATTATAATATGGCTTAAAGCAAGAGTCAATTTTGCGTATTATAGGACCTTTAAATACAACTGTGCGAAGTGAAGGAGTACTTGGTTGGAGGTAAATATTTCCATCTGAAATTAAAGGTGGGAGATACTGTAAATCTCCATGGGCTTCGCAATGATGAAAAAAATCATTTTTAAACAAAATATTATATCTTTCAAATGGAAAAAGTGAAAGTTGTCAAAGTCAAAAAGAAAAAGTCAGTTGCAAAGAACAGGACGCTCAAATCCATGAATATTGAAATATCAAAATAGTTATTCTGAAGACATGCAAAAGATGAATAACAAAAATTGTCATTTATAAAACTATTTCAAAAAGCCACAAAAAGAGGCCCAATGTTTTGCTTTTATTATCTTATCTTATCCATGGGAAGAATACTGAAACACTGAAAGAATACTGAAAATATATTTAGTTACAGAATACCTGTATTGAAATGTATTTTGTAACATATTCTGACACATGGTCCAATCAGAATACTGGATTCGGAACAGTAAGACATTGAGTCGCATTTGAATTATACTATAAAACGCAACATAGGATTAAAAACTGCTTAATGTTTGTTTCACCTTTTGTTAGGCATCTCGTAAATTAAAGAAGGAAAGATCATTATTTCTATTTTTTTCCAGTATCTACGTGCAGTTTAAACACAAAACTGCGTGATCAAGTAGTGCAATGTATTCCTTTAATTTTTGTAAAGTAACTGTATTGTACTAATACCACTAGGGGTGTAACAATATCCAAGCCAAGAAGATACAATATCGTCACGGTATGAACATCACAGTACGATATTTATTGAGATATCAAGGAAAAACTCACGATATGGTGTGGAGGCTCATGATTAGGAATGCAACAATATGCATATCTATCTGTATAATATTTTCATGATATAAATCTCACGGTATAGTTATTGCAATATTTGTGGAGGCTAACAAAACTGTTAATATACTACTTTTTCCTCTTAAATGCCTTGACATGATATAATCCAAAGTACTAAGACTTAAAAGTGCTTAGAACTATTATTTCTTCTTGTGGTCTACACTGAAATGAAGCAAAGGATCATGGTCTATGTAGTTCCCTCATTTTTTAGTTATTGCTGCACCATAACTCTTAATTTAAGCAAAGAGACTTGTAATTTGATATATTGTGATGGTCCACGATATTATTGTGAGAACTCTGACGATACAATATCACGATATTTCAGTTATTGTTACATCCCTAAATACCTCCAAATAAAAAAAGTAACTGCACTGGAATATAGTTACTCAAAATGTGAATTCTGAATATGTATTTATGGTACATGTATTCAGTTACTTCCCAACACTACAGATAATCAATATAGATCCAATAGAACAATGTATTGAACATCTGTACAGACAAAAGTACACTAATGTGACATCGCCCTGCAACAATCAAATCAATGTGTATTAAATTAACTGTGCCAATAGGTGACTGTGAAACTGTGAAAGCAAGTCTTAAGGTTAGAGTAAGGTGAATGTTAAGTCAACCACAACCAGCTACAATGCTAACGCTAACGTACCGCACATACAGATGAGGGCACGTGGCTAGCATTGATCCACAGAGCCAAGAGTCAATCCAGCCATAGATCTGGTGCAAATCTCTACAGACGCTTGGATTTAAAGTGTCCGATGTTATGAGATGAAGGAGTTACGGCGTCTGTGTTAGAAGTCTTATCTTATTTCTTTTCAAGTGTGGACTGAGAAAAGTGGTGGTGCGCGGCTACACGAGGAGGATGAAAAGTAGTTGATCTAAAATGTCAGAGAGAAATCAGAATTAAAAGAATATGTGGGCAGATGAAGTAACTATAACATGCTGTACTCTCTCTCTCTCTCTCTCTCTCTCTCTCTCTCTCTCTCTCTCTCTCTCTCTCTCTCTCATATATATATAATATATATATATATATATATATATATATATATATATATATGCTTCATTGTTGTCAGAACTATGTGACAGACAACTAATTGAAGCATTCTTATGTAAGTAAAAGAGTTACAGTTTCAAAGAGGATATTTCTACACATTGTACTATTTTACATTAACATAAAATACATACGCAAATGCCCTACAGACAAAAGAAAGGATGAGCCATGACAGAGCGTTATCTCACAAGAATAATAGTAGTTTTTTTTGTACACTTAAACCTGCTTTACACTGCATTATTCATTCACTCACTCCCACCACCTATCACAGCTATACCGCATTAAAAGGCCCAGATTACACTATTTTCTGATGTTATAATGTTATAAAATGAGCCTTAAAGGTCCCAAACTACACATAATGAGCTTTAAGCCATCTACCGAAGCAAAAACATACCCAGAGATGTGTTTTGTTTCATTCACACATTTGGGAAACCCTGCATTATTATTCTGTCTACATCTCCAAAGCTCCAAATGCTCTGTTCTACCTTGTGATGTCATGAAGCAGTAGTTTTCAAGTTACCTTTTTCCTTTAGTAGAGAGAGAGATTGGCAATTCCAGGGTTGAAATCATCCAAATGATACTAATGAAGGTATATGTAGTTTAAAAACATAATGAAGTCTTTCGTGTATCACCACATGACATCACAAGGTGGAACAAAGTGTGTTTTTTTCTGGTTAAGAGAAAAACTCAGCCTAAATATGTAGAGTTTGTGTGTTGAACATGTGCAAATGAAACAAAACACAACTCCAGGTATTTTTTAGCCAGGCTGGCGCCACCTAGTGTCTCTACTCAATTTAATTTCTCTCCAGTGACTAGATCAAGATTCGGAATACACTAGAAGGTTTGCAAGAACCCCGGAAGTTGTAGACCGTGCACCGGCCAATCCGCGAAGAGCTGTGAAGCCATGATGTCAAACCCAAGCGCAAGTCTGGGTCCCTTTTGTGGTACAACACAACAATAAACAAAACGGTTGAGATGGATGTTGATGAATCCATACATTCTGTGTTGGCAATGATTCCCGAGATCGAGGATTTAAAGCCGGAACAAAGAATGTTTGGTGAATTTTATTAAGAGGAAAGACGTTATTGCCCTTCTTCCTACGGAATTTGGGAAAATCTTAATATACCAGTTAGCCCTGTTAGCAGCGCATTACATTACAGCATGACCAAATAGCAGCGATTGGTTAAATTAAAAAAGTACCTGTCTACCATCAAGCGAATGAATCCTAATGCGAACGAAGTGAAACTAGCTGATGAATCAGGCGAGGTATGTTTGTAGTGAGGAAACAACATCACAACATAGATCCTAAGATAGCGTAACATGGGCCTTTTAAAAACTCTAAAAACTGACACACAAGAACAGCATGTAAAACGTTCGCTTCACATGGATTCAAATGTGCTATCTCTATCTCTTTGACAGGAGATCACGGTCTATCTGTCTACAGCACATTCCCACATTGAACATACTGCAAATGTCTTCGAAAGGGCACAGTGCGGCGGCGCGTTGGGCTGCTCAGTCAAAAGCTTCATCAGGTTTGCACTGGCTTTCTCTTCTGTAATCGCTCATGGTGGAATAATCACACTTTAAATGAGCTGAAACAATGTAATTATGAAATTGGCACAGTCGAGGATTACAATATTAAAAGTGTGACATTCTCCAGCTCACTTGACATATTTGAGCTCTTTTCAATAAATCCCTTCTCCATTTTCAAAGGGCAATTAGTGCGCCGGGTTACTGAGCACGGACGCACTTTTCCTTTATGTTCCCTGACAGTTTTTTCTTTGTCATAAAAGTTTGCTTGTAGAAACTTGTCACAGTGCTGTTCTGCCACAAATTGTGCTGCCATAAAGCGTAATGGCGGTAATCCCGTTAGTGCCGAAAAGGTGAGCATTGACTTGCTTGGATCAATAAAACATCGCAGAGTTCAAAGATGTATTGGATCTGCGGAGCTGGTTGCCTATTTGAATGTGTAAGGGATGGGGTCTTTAACTGGCTGTGGCGCTGAGAGGGAGCGAGGAGCAGGTGGTAATGAGACTACGCCAGGCTGAATAAGGGAGGCTCAATTATATACGGGGTACTTTGTTTATGGTTTGTTTAAAACTACTTAGAAAACAACAAACACCTGTGATGATGACACATTAGCTCCTGGAAGTAAGAATTTGGCCACAACAAGCAAGGAAGGGCATCTGGGAAACACTTACTTTTTGGTAGTGTCTCCAAATAGTAAAAAATTGATTTGCGATTGTGTGTTATTGGATGGGTTTTTATTAGCTCCTCTGAACACTTTCATTTCTACTTATATGGGCTAGGCTTGGTGTTGCCATTTGATAAATCTGAGTTATTGAATTCCTGACATCTCCCACAACAAGTGTGCCAAACGCCTTAAAGTGGAACTAGTAACTTTGCTTGGAAGCAGTAAAATTGTTTCAGTTTTTAAGATGATTTATAATTCTTAAAGTATTGGGTACAGATTTTCCCCATGTATTTGAGCACAATGTGTCTTGCCCCAGAACAGATATATAGACCTTTTTCACAACGGCCGAAAGTGCGGCGATGTAGGGTAAACGTTACTCATGTTAATGCTTTTCTATGGCAAAATATCTGTGGAAATTTCTTGCGAATTTTCCACCAGCTTCATAAATCTGCCCCATCACCAAATCTTCAACCAAGAAAGTCAACAAAGGACATATTCTGTCCATGAAGGATTTTTCCACATCTATCAAGGTAAGAAAGACGAAAACGTAAAGGCGAACAACGACTAGCATGAGCAAAACTAACATTATGGTCATGAATAAACAACAAGTAACTTCTTAGCGCAGACTGATTCTAAACTTAATATATAGAGAAATTTGTGCAGTTTGAACGCTACAGATGTTCACAGATTACATGTCTAGCATTTAAACTGCACAAATATCTCTGTTTGTGCTAATATCTACATCATGAAATCGATATTTAATTTTAATTCTAGAATCAGTCTGAGTTAAAAAGTAACTTATTAACAAATTACTTATTACTTATGTTTTATTCATGACCATAAGGTTAGTTTTGCTCAATAGTAGTTCACTAATGCTAGTCGTTGTTCGCCTTTACGTTTTCGTCTTTCTTACCGTGATAGTTGTGGATAAATTCTTCATGGACAGAATATGTCCTTTGTTGACCTTGTTGGATGAAGATTTGGAGATGGGTAGGCAAATTTATGAAGCTGGTGGAAAATACATAAGACATTTCCACAGATATTTTACCATAGAAAAGCTTTAATGTAAGTGATGTTTACCCTACATCGGGCCACTTCCAGTCGTTATGAAAAAGGTCTATTGTATAAACAGCTCTTGAGGTCAAAATAGGTCTGCTGTGTACTGTCTGCATCTAATTATAATGCATTTTATTCTCTGATAATCAGGAACTGTATGTTAGCATGCTAGTTGCTGTTAGCTTTAATGTCAAGGCAAAACTGTTCTGGTCTCTGAAAGTTTGGTCTGGTCTGAAAAGTATTTATGAATCATTGCAGTGAATAATTAGGATGCTAAAAGGTGCACTTCGTCATTTGCTTTGCCAGGAATGTTCCACAGTATGAAATTAAACAGTTTGACTTTACATTTATTCAATTATCTGTACTTTTACAGCTGAAAAATACCCAGAAAAACAGGTATTGTCAGCGTGGTTGCCTTTTAAAAGATGTGGCCTGTAAAGGTCTGGTTTGGTCTCCATAAAAAGATTTAATACCAGACTGTGAAACATTCCAGACAAACCAGAAAAGTTACACAGTGCACATTTTAGGTAAGTGAAGAATAACTATGGACTACTGCAAACTGTTTAAAATGAACTAGCTCTGGTTTTCCCATTTTTAAGACAGTAAAAAGCCAAGCATAGCACCTGTAAATGTACAAGAATTATGAATGTCTTCCTTCCACCTGTAAAATTACACATCTCTACTTTCTGATTCAATCCTTTTTACTCCAAAACATGACCTTTTAGTAACCCCCAGAGAAGCACAAAATGATTACAAAAAAGCGCATTGCCCAGCCCTCGCTCCCAGCCTCACCTTGCTAATTGTCAAAGGGCAAATCACAGAAGCTCCCTTAATGACATATCCCATTCTAGCTCAGTGGAATAGGGCCAATCATTACGTTGGCTGCAGAATTGTGTGGGTGGCACCAGGTTCACCATAGAACTTAATTGGATTGAGCTGTAGTTACGAATGTGTAATTTCTGAGAGACAGGATTTTCTTAAAATAAGGTTTGATAAGGTCACCAGAAAGCTAAGGCACGCGGAAGGTAATGATGAGAAATGTCTTTTTGCGAACAAACTCATTCTAGTCTGGTTTAATTTGCCCTGAAAAGCAAAAAACGTGGACTTGTTTGGATTTAATTTAGCTCATAATGTCACCGTGTCAAGTTTTAGTGAATGAATATATTTTCTTTTAAGATGGTGGATGCTTTTTGTAATATCTGCCGTACAAAAGCTGTCATTGAAACAAACCACTTGGGTGTGTCCCTGCAGCAAATACAATGGCGTTTTGACAGAGAAGTGATACAGGCACAAAGGTAATGGTAATGACTTTGGGAAAGCACTTTGTTGTTCCATTACAGCTTATTCAAATCACTTGACGGTTTTTACTTTTCATTTTTGTGGGGTTTTTTTTACGCTCCTGCCTCGTCTCACTCAATTTACCAATAGCATCAAAGATTTATGAGCAATTTCGTGTTTCGAGGCTTCACATTTTGCTGAACTGCCATGTTTTCAGGTTTCAGTGTTGCTTCGTCAGTAACATACAGTATATACATATAACATACTTTCACACTGTTGTAATAGGCATGATACAGGTTCCATAGGTTTACATCACAACACTTCTTCCTTCTACTAAAATTGCTCCAGTGTGATTTAAAAACTATGAAGCGTTCAGGACATGGACTTAATTAAAAGTCCAATATTACACACAATTAACTCCTTTGGGTTGTGCCATGTTAGAATCAAAAATACCACATCAAAAACATACCTAGAGTTGTGTTTTGTTTCATTCACACCTGTCTGAGTACCGTATTTTTCGGATTATAAAGCGCACCGGATTATAAAGTGCAGTATCAATAATGTTGAATTCTCTCATCTATTTTCATACATAAGGTGCACCGGATTATCAGACGCATTAAAGGACAACACTTCAGACTGATACCTTAGCCCAGGCATCCACGATCCATTGGTGAATGTGTATTATGAATGTGAACGTGGGTGGATAAGTTTTTTTTTTTTTTATTTCCTGTGAGGAGGACTCAGATATACATTGAGTAATAATGTATTTAATGCATCTTACAGAAATGAAACTTAAAACCACATGGCTAATTTGCATAAAGTATAAGCGCTGAAAAAAAACAACTCGCTACTTGTGTCTTGAAGCGGTCAATTTCTGTCAGACAAGGCTCCTGACTACAGTAGCTGTAATACTCCGACAATCCATCAAGCATCCAGGCTTTATAGTTTACCAAAGTCATATTGAAAACATTTTGACAGATTTTTGAACTCTACGTACCACATAAAATCGGTTCGAGGTCAGTAACCACAACCAGAATTAATAAATAAGAAGCACTGTCAATTTCTGAAAAAAAATTTAAGGATTTTAAGTGTGTCTTATAATCAGAAAAATACTGTAATCCTTTATTATTAGTCTGTCTACATCTCCAAAGCTCAGAATGCTCTGTTCCACCTTGTGATATTATGATGTTGTCATTTTCAGATTAACAGCTACCTTTTACCTTTAGTTCAGCAGAGATTGGCAATTCCAGGGCTGAAATTATCCAAATGATTCTAGTGAAGCTGTATGGAGTTTAAAAACACAGTGGAGCACTTCCTGTATTACCATATGACATCACAAGATCAAGTGTTTTCTGTTAAAGAAAATAACTGCCTAAATATGCAAAGCTGTGTGAATGAGACAAAACATAAGGTCTGTTTTTGATTAGGAAAATACATTACAAAATAGATCAGAAAATAGCTCAATATGGGCTCTTTAAACAACTGTCCAACCATCGTTCTGTTAGAGAAAACTTCACGGTTCCACAAGCCGCAGCCAATGCCATGTTTGATTATCAGTAATTCAGGAGTAGTTGCCTTGAACTGTGGTCTGTGAATGATGTACCATTGAATTTGTGTGACTACTTTACAATGGAGATACTCAGTTTAATTGTAAGGGGCACTAAATTCTCTCAACAAAGATGTCTGTTGGTCAAACTTGTCTCATTGCTGAACTTCTCCCTCCTCCCACTGGATCTGAGGTGGTCCTTATAGAGGCTAAGCACATTTCCCTGTCTACTTTATAGTGGCTATTGCATTGTTTGGTGCAGGGAGCCAATTCCTCTGTAATGAATGGTATTCATGACTGTGCGTGGAACGACTGCCTTATTCAAGCGAGGATCGATAAAGTGTTTAGACATTTGCATCTTTTACCCAGTGTGGACAAAGAATGTGCGCTTGTATACATGATATTTCAGGCACTGCACTGTTGAAGTAGTATTTTACATATTTCTTTCTTAAAGAGCGGGTATTATGCAAAATTGACTTTATGGAGCTCTCTACCCTGTTATAATGTTGTTTCCTCAACAAAAGCATACCCGAAGAGGTTTTAGATTAGAGTTTTAGTCATCCATATATGTCTGAGTAATCTAGCGATCTCTTCCAGGCCCTATTTGAACCCTCCTTTCCACAAGCAGTACTATTTATATATATATAAAAAAGCATGATACAAAACAATATGTTGCAACTTCACAAACCTGATGTAATGCGCGGTAGCTTCATTAGAGAAACTTCGACTGTGTTGTGAGCGCTCTGAAGGGGGAGTGATGGAGGGGGTACTCGGAGTGTCAAAAAATGAAAGTGAACCTTATAAAACATGTTAATATGTTATTTTGGGTGAATATAGCATTTTCAAAACAATAAAAGTTAACATCATGACCTACATATGTCATGTGTTTGCAGTTAATATCCCATAGAAGTGTAATAAGTCCCCTCTTTAAAACCACTGTTAGGCACATTATTTTCAGTCATAACTTTGAGCACCACAAGAAGAATAATGAATGTGTAATTAAAGGTGCACTGTATAATTTTTCAGTTGGGGGTCTGACACCTTCTTGTTTCTATGGATATGTCATTGTTCTGCTTAGAATGTTCCACAATATGGCATTACAGAGAGCTACCTTACATTTATTAAATTACAGGTGGTTTTAAAACTCAAAAATACCTAGAAAAATGGGCATTCTGAATGTGAGCAGAGTTGCGTCTCCACATCTGGTTTCTCCATGAAGATAGAAATGTTTAATGTCATACTGCAAAACATTCCAGTCAAAGCAATAACATCTCCGTGAAGAAAAGCATTTGATTGACCCTCTACCAGAAAAGTTACACAACGCACCTTTAAATTGAGAGTAACATTTTAAAGTAGAAAATGCTTTACATGAATAAGAACATGACTTGTGGAGACCATACACTCACCTCATTGGTGGACAGAACAGTGTCTTCATCCAGACTAAGGACAGCGTCTGTGGCAATGGCATCGTGTGGGAAAAAACGGCTGGTTATCATCTGAAAAGACAAAAAGATCTAATATAAATATTTATTATTTATACTGTCATACATGGACAGAAACAGCTCTGAAAATGAGTAAACATACTTCAAATCCTACACACAGTCCTACACAGTATTACAATAGTTCCCAACAATCAATTTGCATACATAAACATCCAATTACAGTCTCACATGTTTGAGCAAGCGCTGGTTCGTGTATTTTGAGTAATCTCTCTACGTAATTGAAATATGTTTAGTGACGTTTGTGTATTTATGTTCAACACAGATTTAGTGTCAGAAATAAAGTAGAAATTGAATTAAAAGCCCCCCAGGGTGATATTAAGAGGCTTAATTTCCAAGTGGCACCACAAATATTCACAAGGTTAACGTCTTCTTCCAGTCAAAACTAATGGGCCTGTCGACAGCAGCAAACTCGTCAGGAGATTAAGGACAACATCAAATGAAAATAACCGCAAAGCTCCCAAATTCCTTTAAATTATCCAAGTGTGGCATAGAAAATACACGGTGACTTTAATCACAGCTTAAAGTAGAGAGCCATGAAGGATAATGTGTTGTGACTGGCTGGTTGGATGGTGTTTCATTAGTCATTTATGGAGAAAGTTTAATTAGCTGTGGTAAATTAGTAGCACCCAACATCGATTTTTGTCAATTTTTGGCAATGGGTCAGTGGGTCATCTTGCATTTGTAGGTCAAAAGCAGAAATGCAATATGGTTATATATAAAAACAAAGCAAGCTTTCATGAAAAATAGATTCTTGGCTTAATCTCAAGATCTATCAGTTAGTGGCTCTCAAATATATCACACAATTTTGGAAAAGATCTGGATCTAAACTGGTTCATAATAGGACATTTCCAGGTCTAAATTAAAGCTAAACCAAGTGTATAGTAGATCTACACTATTGTTACAAGAGTTCTAAAGAAAAAAATACGGAAAATGGATAAAGCAGATTCTAAATTAAGCAAACACTGAAACTGCAAAGGCATCCGTGTACTTCAGTTTGAGAAACGCTGGTCTACACCACTTGCCAACTATGAAAGAGCTGACTGTGTACCCAGTATAGACATAGACAGTGGCAGAGTTTAGTGTGGCTACCTTTGAGCAAGGTATTTGTGGGTTAAATATCCAGGTCACCTTATCAGCATGCAAGTGAATGAAAAGTGTATGTAAAAAAGCAAAAGTTTAAAATCAGAACATACATCTTCTTTGCCTTGAGCACGTTTGTTAGTTTTAGAGATTTATTGTAGGAACTGGTTTCAATTAATACATTTCCCAAACAATAACATTTATAAAGTAAACAAACCAAAAAAGTCCAAAAGGCAAGACAAACTTCTGAATTCAAGTCAATTTAACTTGTAAGTACTACTCATATTAGAACTATACACACCAATTTAGTATCCCATCCCAGCATTTAAGCCCATTGTCACTCATAACTAAACCTACGTGAACCTTCATTGCCCTGCTCTCCATCCGTCCCCTGCCCACCTGGTGCCTGTTATGGCCGCTCGTCTTCCTCCGGGCGTCCATGGATGCCCTTTGCCCCAGAACAGAGATTAGATCCTGCTGAGATCAGGGGGACAGTTCAATGGTGCGGACCTTATCTTTGTGGCTCTCTTTCCAGCTATTTCCTCTTTTTATATCCGCCGTGACTCCTGCCTCTTCCACAGGGGCCTTTTGGAGATGTACCGACCTCCCTTTATGTCTTCATGTCAGTAATTTCAAGTTTAAAGCCCAAAGTATCACAAAGCTATCTGGGACATGATCGTAACAGACTGATCCCTGCTACCAACACTGATGAGGATGATATTGGTGCATTACTGATGTGAAATGTTGTATCTTGTCCCTAACTGATCTGCAGTGCGCAGTGTGTACTTGCTCAAAATACAACTTTGAAGGTATTTCTCGAACATTCTGTACTTTCTAAACTTTATAATTTAAATAGGCAAAATATGAAGTCAATAGGCACTTAGTTACATGGTAGACATTCATTGCGTATACTGTACGTTTACTGAACCTCAAAATAAAAAAAGAAAACGTTTAAGTTGATGCCAGAGGAGAATAGCCAAGCCGGTTTGAAAAGGAATATTTGCTCACTATAATAATTATTGCAGTAAAGTTGTCTGTACTTGGTCAATGCACAGGTACAGATTCATGCATGTGCTTGTGGTTACTGTGGAAACCAAGAGGACAGTGTCTCAGTAATGTGATAGGAAAAATAAATTATGTAAATGTACTCTATGTAAGATTTCTGTTGGACGCTCTGCCAACTGCTTGACTCCATGTGGAGATTATGCTTTGCCAGGAATATTCCACTGTATGGCATTACTTTTTTCAATCTTGTGTTTATTCAAGTATAGTATTTTTACTGCTAAACATTTATTGCTTGGATAGATAAGTTTAATGCCATAGTGGGGAACATTACAGGCAAAGCATTAGTATCTCCATGGACACAAGCAAGTGTTGTAAACTCCACCAGACATGCAGGTTGGATCGATGTTTTCAGAAGAACAGTTCAGAACAGGATAATTGAAATGCACACTACTGATTTTTATTGGTGTCTCTTTTAATGTTAGCAAAACGACAAACTGGTCAATATCTCGGATTCACTCATAGTGTATACATATATATGGAGATAGCTAACCCGCTAGCTACCATGTTCCAAATAGGTAGTGAGTACGGAGGAGCTTCCAGCTCCATTAACTCTGGCTACAAATGACTTTACATTAAAAAATGATCACCCCTCTCTCTGTAACTGCTGGAGTGAGCCTTGTCATTTTGGTCTTAAAATGTTTGTATTAACCCAATGTACATGATTGTAGTGTTTTTATTTCACTATTATGTCTATGAATACATTTCTTTTCCTAACATGTGGTGTTACCTGCCTAGGGACTACAGATGGAAATTAGCAGTCTTGCTATAATCTGGCATATTTACACTGCAATGTTGTAGATGTTCATTAATATGCACTGTCCCTATTAAGTAAATAAATAAATAAATACATAAAGACAACTTCTTTATACACTCTGGATTCACTCAACCTGTAACCCCAATGTGCAGACAGACATTGAATGTTTAGCTGAATTTTCCAATCAATAACCATATACACAAGTAAATTTGGCTTTACTAACTGTCATTTGTCTTTATTCCCAGCATTGTAAACACATATGACCTTTCATTAAAGACTACTCCAGCCATGTCCCTTTCAACACGCACTAATCAGAGGTCATTTCAAGTTAACCCAATGCCATCAATCCCCAGGTGACCTGTGTGCCCTGCCCTTGAGCCAAACCAGGTTGAGGGTTTAACATCTGACCCTCTCGCTTCTTTGGTATCATTAAAATGCAAACGTGAGCAACAAAAATCAATCTGAAACAAAAATCTGTCAATACAAAGTTGTCCAAACATGTGACTATGTGGGCCAGTTGATGAAGATATATATGTTAGTATTGATGGCAACTGGATTCAGTTTTATGGTAAAGTAGAATGAGTATGTCTTTTATAGGAAATGAAAAGGTATATAAAGTGTATAGCAATGACAATCAATGTAATGCAAGTCATAGAGGTTACAGGGTATATGGAAAAGGTAAAATGTAATAACATATGAAACAAAAATGTAAGTGAATGTGAGCGCAATGTAAGATTAAGGTATCAATATATTATTACTCATGAATGTGTATACTAGTGATGCGTTTTTAAGATAAAATAATAAGATAAGATAATCCTTTATTGTCTCTCATGGGAGAAATTTCCCATGGGAGAGGGGATCACGTGTTTTATCACAAAGACAGGACAACACAACAACAACAAAAGCACCATACAAACATCCACCATAAAACATAAATGAATAAGAGACCAGGTATGACCATGAGTGATACACCAACAGGACCTTTAAGTCAGTTTTGAGACCTGGAACCATTCGAGACAGATTTGAATACCTACTACATAATGAGAATAACTTACTTGGCCTCTCAAAGCAGTGCGCTGTAAGTTACTATTGTAGCTGCTTTATTGTACCTCTCTGACCACCCCCAGCCTCTCACATACTCACATCGCTTTCATAGGTTTACTAAGCGGGTGAAGTGTCCTGCCTAAAAACACAATGGCAGAACTTGGAGCAAACAGGAATTGATCCTCTGACCTTCAGGTTGGGGGACCATTGCGCTCCAGTGACCCTCTAACCACTAGACCTGCCACAATAAGAAATTCTGCAGCACTATATTTTGCGACAGAGGAATATCATGATAAACAATCATATTTAAACTACTTTATGCCACTGACACAAGTAGGATAATCCCACTAAACCATTATTTAAATAGACAGTATCATTAAAAGGCTTGAGCTGCAACACATAAATAGCAGAACAAACTAATAATTAGCCATAATTAGGCTAGAAGTGATTTATTCAACCCCCCAATGCTCAAATCTTTTTGTATTACAACTGAAATAACTAAAATCTCCACGACTGAATTGCAAAGAAAATGTAAACACGATAAATATTGAACCCCAGAATGTATAGTTCCAGCTTTCGTGCATTGAAAGATAACTCGATATTGTAATTATTGTGACAGCCCTCACTGCGCTTCCTCTTTTCATGGTTTGAAAATCATATATCCCCTTTAGATATTTTTAGATGTAGCATTGTCATACACATAAAAACTACTGTGAAAAATGCCACACAAAATGCTAAACATCACGATTTAATAAAAGGTAATCTAATTTACAAATACTTAGAATATTTATCTTGACCATCATCAGATATGCACCTCCAACTCATTACACTACCTCATTGCACAATGCACCACAACATAAACAAGACCATTAAGTATTGCCCAGAAGACTAACAGTGTACTATGTGGGTATTACAAAGTCGTGCTAACTGCCAAATAACCTGCTGATAGTGACAAACTGTGATGTTATTACAATGAGAACAACACAGCATCTGTCTGGTCTGTGAACACTGCACCACACGACACATTATAGACCCATAGACGCTCCAACACTTACAATGATTGCTTTTGGATGAATGTAAAATGAATACAGAGCTTGTAGGAGTCATTTACATAGAAACAAACAGTGGCAATTAGTCGACATCGCCATAGGACCCAGCACAGGGACGCTGTGACTGACAACATTTGTTTAGGCTGAGTGGGTTAAAGCCCGGCCGCTCAAATAAAGATCACAAGGCAATTTTCTGCCTCTGATGAGATGTTTGGTCACATGACATCTGCTAATATGGAACAGAGTAAACAGGCTATCAGCAAATGGGAGATGATCCAACAAAGTCATGCCATCACCGCTGCTAGGACTTTAGATTTCACTTTCTGTCAATTATCATATCAGTATTTGCATTTGAGCAAACTGTACTTATTGTTAATTAGTCACGATAGGATCAACAATAACTTGAATCTACACCTAAATCTTTATTTAAAGGTGAAGGTGATGTTATTGCTTTGCCTCAGAATGCTACACAGTATAGCCTTAAACATCTATCTAGCATATATTGCATTATAGTTCATTTAATTGCAATAAATACCTTGAAAACATGTATTCTTACTAAGAATGTAATGATATCCAAATTTCTCAGTACGATATTTTCAAGATATGCATCTCACGGTACAATATTTATTGCGGTATTAAGTAGAACCTAACAATATTATGAATACTTTTCTTTTTAAAATGTCTTGACAAGCCTTTGGTTCTGTCATAAACCAAAGAGTTAAGATCTAAAAGTGCTTAATAAGTTATTTCATCAGGTAAATTGGACTGAAACAGAGCAGAGGATCATGGTCTATATAGTTCCCTCTGTTTCTTTTAGCTATTGCTGTGTCAAAACAATGAATTTAAAGGTTGTATGGAGGATTTTTTTTGTTTCAAATTGTCAATGATAGCATTATAGAGATGCAGTAGCCTTGTAATTATGAAGACCAAAAAAAAGAGAATAAAAATTCATCAACTCTGGACGTGGTGGGGCCAGCTAAACATTTGCCAATAGATAACGACATTGCCTCGTTATCTGTTAGCTGACAGGCTGTCAATCAATCTCCCTACGTTTCTAGCGTAACTGACTTGCCTGCGCGCCGCCGGTACGTGGTTTACGTACGCCTGTCACGCAGTCCACAGACGCAAGCCGCACAGACGCTGTTTACTCCACCAACGCAACAGTTCTTAGCGGCTTTTTTTTACCTATATCTTCCTCGCAGTTAGCACAAAGTTTGTTGCAATGGCAGACAAGAATCCAGGAGCAGTTCGCCGCAAAAGAAAGTCCGTTTTTGAGATTGCTGAAAGAAGAAGACAAGGGGAAAAGCAGCGAAGCCAAACTAAGGTGATTCTTGAAGATTCATTCCAGCGATGGCGCGACTGAAGCAGACGCAGGGTCTAAAGACTGACGCATTGGTCGCCAAATTACTCCTGGACAGGTCACTTCTGCTTATTATGAAAACATACTTTATTTCCAAGAGCTAGACAAACGTTTTTCAGGACACGAAAGCGATATCCTATGTCTGAAAACGTAATTTTCAAGGCAAAGAAAGAGTCCGCTTGCTGCTGCGTGTTGTAGCTAGTTCATTCGCACTGAATCTCCGCGCAACCTTCTCTGCACCCCTCTTCCCTGCTCCTCACTCTCCCACTCTCCCTCTCTCCTCTCCCTGCTCCCTGCTCCGCTCTTCCCCCCGCTCCTCACTTCTCCGCCTTGCCTAACCAACACTGTAGTTAGTTGTTTACAAGTCATGTGCAGCGCACCGGCTGTAAACAAACCTGTTTCTGGCGTAAGGAGGCGTTTCTACGTAGGGAGCTGTAGGGGAGGGGGGGTGGTTTCACGCATGCGCAACATTTGAAAAAGGACAAACAGTTGCTGGATTTCTCGTTCCTTGGAAAATCCTCTATACAACCTTTAAGCAAAGAAACTTGTAATTCGATATATTTTGATGGCCCACAATATTATTGTGAGACATTTGACGATACAATATCCCTAATTCTTACTGTTACTGGAGTCGCTTCTTCACAGATCTGACTTCAAACTTGGACTGGTGACGTCTCCATGAAGATTGATCAGTTTAATGTGGTAGATCATTCCAGCCCAAGCCAATAACATCTCCCTAAATACAAACAGGTGGTGAGGCTCTACCAGTAAAGTTACGCAGTGCACCTTCAAATACATTTTTCCAGAGCAGAATAGGATAAGCAGTTTTAATGTATTTGTTTTAAATGTGCACTATAACTTTCTTTCTAACTATAAGGTCAGATCTGTGGACAATCAAGCTTGCTCACAATAAGAATGTTTCTTTTCTGTGCATTTTTGAGCAATAAAACACCTGTAATTGAATAAAGTGGCAGACCCCCCTCCAGAAAAGTTACATGGTGCACCTTTAATGCACATATTATGGTATTTCTGCCAACAAATCCCACACTACATACAAAAAAAAATTGACCATTATTATATTTCCAAATTGAATTCTATTTTTCAGCTTCCAAAAAAGTTTGTAATATTGGTCACAGCTTTTAGGGCACAAACACAACATGTCTTCAGTAAAAATGATAGTTGATTTGCTGCCTCAAAATTACACCCTGTCTGGACACAGCCTCCAATCGCCACAGACGCATGAAATAGTTTGTTTACCAGTATTTAAAACCACCCAGCCGAACTTTGCTTTAACAATTACAATCTCATAGAGCATTAAATTGGGCACAACAAAACAGCAGCGCACAAAGGACACACAATTATGGAACAATTATGAATTAAATGAACATAAATGTCTCTGCTACAGCAACAATCTGTGCAGTCTGTTTGCTGTAATTTCATTAGCAACTTTTGAAATCTTAACAATTAATCTGTTTTGGATGAGAAATGATTTTAAACGTTCACCTACTGTTAGACTGATTTGAGGGCTTTTATTTTAGTAATGACGCAGGTGTGAGGGGGCAGTGTGCTGGGTTCAGGCAGCACTCAAATCAAATGACGCCCACACACTGATGCAAGGGTTAACTCTGCCACAATCATGAAAGACACCTGAGGATAGTAACAGGCTTCAAAAAACACAAAATAGACTGAGATATACTGGAAGGCCATTCTATTGATAGTTGTCTAATAAATTTGTATAGTAAGAGTTGTAAAGTTCAGTGGTAAATTTAGATTAACACTTACAATGGGGCAATAGTGATGAAAGAAGTTGATTAGGACAGACCGTAGGCCATTGTTTCCCATAGACTGGGTCGCAAGAGTTTTTTGGGGGTCGCCTTGTCACAATCTGCATGTAGGTCTACAACATACAGTTCAACAGACTATTTTGTTCCAGTATTGCTGGTTCAATTGAATCTTGAAAAGAAAAAGAATTGGGCTACATTTGATTTCCAAATAAGCGACTTATGGGTATTTTTATTTATTTTTTTGCTGGTTCAATGACTGTTTTACATTGTTTAAAACTTGACTATTACTAATTATTCAGAAAGACATGATCACTCAGTCAATAAAATATCCTCATTAATGTATAATAATAATAATGTCTATAGACTTGGGTCACAAAGGTTTGTGACTTTTAAAATATGAGTCCCCAGAAAAAAAAAAGTTTTGGAAACACTGCTGTAGACTGTATAACCCACTAGCTGCAGTGTTCCAAAAAGGAAGTGATCATGGGCATGCTTCCCATTCTGTCAACTCTGGCTCCAATTGGCTTTACATAGAAAAATTGTCACCCCTCTCTCCATAACAAACTGCAGTGAGCCTCGTCATTTTGGTCTTAAAATGTTAACCCATTCTACATGATCCTGGTGTTGTATTTCGCGATTTTGTCCGTAATTAAATTCCTATTCCTATTCCTGATATGGATTTGGCTCTGTATTTGGACCTGACTGGAGCTGAACACTATGGGTGATACCACACTTTCTTAGTCCACTTCTTTACACTGTATATAGGACCAATGTATAACAACATCACATATCACATGGTTTCTTTAAGGACATCAATAGTAGAGAATGACTCCTTAAATCATAGGCCTGTCTTTTGTTACCCAACTCAAATAACAGTGACTACTTTTGACCAATGAGCAATAACTTTGAACTGATGGAATACGGTCAGATACATAATATTTTCTAACATTACATACTGTAAGTGATTAATACTTTGGGAAAATGTAGGCCTATACTTTATAAATTTGAAATTAAGCACACAAAACCAAAAACAGACAAAAACAAAACAAAAACCCTCCCACACTCAACACATACACAAAACGACACAAAAAACACTACGTGCACAAACATCAAACACCAGTCAAATCCAGTCCTGTCAACATTTTCAAAAAAGATATACTGATTGTGTAGGAAATGTATACTTTTTTACTTGTTTTGTAAAAAAGGTGGAAATAACCATTTGAATAAAAATTAGCCTAAATTGGAATGGCAAACTATTTTGAAATGTTTACTGTAATGTCAATTTTTCATTTTTTCCAGATACAACTGTGAAGGTTGCCAAAATGAATTTCTGCTTTGGCTTTTTTGTGTAGTGATTTAGTATTTTCTCACTTTTAGGATTCTACACTACAGCTCCATTTTTATACTTAAGCAACAAACATTTAGACACCACCAGAAGGACAACGCTGCCATTTCTGATCCAAAGTGTGTGCTAGAGTACTTTAAAGGACTTTACAAAGCCTGTTTATGAAGCGGAGATTAGATGCTTTCTAGTTTGTAATTGCACAACAGCGGGCGGGTGCTGGCAGCTGTTGCTTACCTGGTTGTGTCCTTGGACGACAGAGAGAGGCACACTGGTGGAGGGCCACTTGTTCCTCTGAGGTAAAGGCTTGTCACAGTTCCACAAAACCACGATCTGTTTGAAACACACAACGAGAAGGTTAATAGGCCCCGCACTGAGAGAATAAAGAGGTTTCCAGAACCACTTTCCTGACGCCGAGCCCACATGAGGACACAGGACGGCTTGAAAGGAGTAAAAGTAAAAAGAGGGTCTGAGGTTGGGTTTTTTAGGTGATCACAATTTGTAAGCACTTATTTACGTAAAGGCCCTATATTAATACACCAAATTTATTCTTCTAAGCTTTAAGTTGTGTTAGAACATTGTTACCTCCTCAGAAACACACCTAGAGTTGTGTTTTGTTTCAGCCACACATGTTTGAGTAATCCTTTATTATTAGTCTGTCTACATCTCCAAAGCTTAAAATCCTCTGTAGTTTTCGTTGACAGTTGACAGTTACCTTTTACATTTTGCTCGGTAGAGATTGGCAATTCCAGGGCTGAAATAATCCAAATGATTCTAGTGAAGGTGTATGGAGTTTAAAAACACCGTGGAGCTTCCTGTTTTAACACATTACATCCTGAGATGGAACAGAGTGTTTTCTGTTTGAGAGAAGAACTCGACAAAACACAACTCTGGATATGTTTTTGATGAGGATTATACACTACACTGAAATGGAGCAAAGGATCATGGTCTATGTAGTTCGCTCTGTGTTTTTTTAGTTATTGCTGCACCATAACTCTTAATTTAAGCAAAGAAGTCTTGTAATTCGATATATTGTGATGGTCCACGATATTACTGTGAGAACTTTGACGATGTGATATCACGGTATATCGGTTATTGTTACATCCCTAGTCTCCATGGAATTTACAGGTGTTTTTATTGCTAATTTCTTAAAATATGTATTCTTAGTATGAACTGTCTCTTTAACTTACAACTCGGCTTGCTTGTTTCCATGGAGATAGATAGGTTTAATGCCATACTGTGCAACATTACAGGCAAAACAATAACATCTCCATTGAGAAAAGTTGGTGGAAACTCCATCAGAAAAGTTTAAAATGATTATATTATATGATTATTTAACTCTAACTAAAATGATTGTACTCATTTCAAAACAAACTGGGAGAATAATGATTTTTGCAATTTTTGAACTGAATTTCCATAAGATTTTTTGCATTAGAAATTCCTCGTTCCAAAGATGAAATGCAAACAACAAAAGACATTGACTTTAAATATCTTCTGGTTTAGATCCCCATTACAATAATATATTTGCAACCAGTATTTTATCTCATGCCTAGCCCTTTAAATCAGACAATGATGTGTACTTATTACTTGCTCTTCAAGCCAGCCATTAATTCATCTTTTCATCTACTATTTACCTACTAAATTAACTCCACAGTGTTCATAATAGACCTCCCTCCTGAGGTAAATAACCAGTCTGTCTCACTTTGTTAGATATAGCACTATTAACCGCCATTAGCCCCTGCCTTTGTTATCCTGCTCCCACCTGTGCACAGAACTTGGACTTGGCCACAGCGATGATGAGCTTTAACACAGGGGAGATCTGGGCCTGGAGCGGTGTTACTGTGTGGATGACCGCTGTGAACTGCTGCATGGGGCTTTTACCTGCAAAAACACACACAGAAAATACACAAATATAACAATACTATATAGTGAAGTGATCGTATATGCAGTTGTAGGTAGTTTTGGGGGGATCGGAGGAGCGCTGGGCTGCACCTGTCATCCATCTTCGTGACAGGGGCCGTAGTAGAGCTGCACATGAGCGAGCATTAGTAAACATGTCCAAACCAGGAGCTAAAGCATAACTATAGGAGGCACTTTCATCTGAGTGTGAATGATGGACTGTGTATTTGCTGCCATCTATTTATTTTGGAAAATCTATCTTCATTCATTAATTAAATATTGTCAAATTCTCTGCATGTGCGTAATGGTTAGGAGGCAGAATTATACTATATATTAACACGAAAAGTAAAATGCAACATGCAAATCACAATAAACATCATGGAAAGTTGGGCATTGTACAGCTCCTGGCCACATACGACCCTTTGGTTGACTCTGACAGGCCCCTTTAAGCTAATTTGGTATTACAAAATAAACATGTTTTATACTTTTACCTCATGCATGGACTAAAGCTGCATTACTTTTATTTTAGAGGTGATTTGTAATTGACATTTTTTGTAAGGCAACCTCACTTTTTCATTGCTTAGTCATAACATAAACTCTTACCGGTCTTACCAGCTTGTCAAAACAATGCTATTTACTGCTTTTTATAAAGAAATACAATTAACATTATGCAGAATTGAGTTAAGCATTTTGGCCCGGCCCTGCACAATATTTTCTCTTTCCCCATGGAAAAAATTACTGCCCACCCCTGGGTTATTTAACTGGGTTAATACTACTCCTACTACTGAAAATACTACCACTACTACTGACTGTATTAAGGATGTATTTCAAATAGAGTGTAAGAACAACATAATGTTAAAATGCAAACAAAAACAATGCCCATACTCAAGAAATAATGAGTAATGGATCATTAGTCATGATAATAGTATAATTATGTTAAAATTAAAAAAACAAAATTGACTCTTGTGGACTTTACGTCATGTTATAATGTTACCACATCAAAAACAGACCCAGAGTTATATTTTGTTTCATTCAAACACACAGTAACCCTGGGTACCTACATTCCCAAAGCTCAAAATGCTCTTTGCCACCCGGTGATGTCATCTAGGGGTAGTTTTCAAGTTAATAGCTTCTTTTTACCTTTAGTTCTGTAGAGTTTGACAATTTCAGGGCAGAAATTATCCAAATTATTCAAATGAAGATGTATGAAGTTTGACAACACAGTTGAGCACTTCCTGTATTACCACGTGACATCAAGAGGTGGAACACGGTGTTTTCTGTTTAAGAGAAGAACTGAGCCTAAATATACAGGGTTTGTGTGAATGAAACAAAACACAACTCCAGGTATATTTTTGACAAGGAAACAACATTATGACAGATCAGAAAATAGCATAATATAATTTAATTAAATTTAATGGGTATTACTCCTACTTAAGAAATTACATTTTGAAGTAACAGAAATTTGACAAATACTGTACTGTGTCTATTAAGTTTACAGTCCATTTGATGATTTCCCTGTCCCACATGTCTGCCATTCTTACAGCTCTCATTTGGTTATCTTGTGGGGGGGTCCTGGCTTGTTTTTGTGTGTGTTGAGTCTTTATGGTCCAGTTGGCTCCTGTCAGTCACACAGGCGGTCTGTTGGCACTTCCTGTCCCCAGAACCTCCCCATCCTCTTTGGACCGGCCTCTAACGCAGCAGCAGCGGATCAACACGAGAGCCCAGTGCCAATGTGCAGCAACTGTTCCTCTGGTTTGAACGGTTTCCAGATGACAAAGTTACTTTCTGTGTTGTTCAGAAGGAAAGGCTGCTCAGTGATGTTCTGGTAAAGCAAACTTTTTGTGATGCTCATAATAAACTATAAAATACAAACATCATTATTTTACATTTTGTTCACTGAAAATGACAATATTGATCTAATAATAATAATAGAAAAATTAGAACATAATGGTAATATAATTTTTTTTTAACCCTGTGTGTATGAGTCTAAAGTATAAAGAGTATAGAGTAATAACATGCATAAAATATAAATACATAAATATATAAACAAATACATAAATAAATAACTGTTACTTTAAATTATTTTCACTTACTCACTTCGGTAACAATAAGAGCACATTTTTCAATTCCAGTCCACTGTAAAACAATCCTATATTTCATTATAACGTATCACTGAAACATAACCTAGCATAGCATTATTCCTATATATAGAGACAAACAGGAAGAAATTTAATATTTTCATCTTGGCTATAGTATATCTTTTTTTCCTAATCATCATTTAGGTAACACTAGAACATGGGCATTTCTTTTAAGGTGTTTCTGGCTCCTTCCCAGTAAAAGCATTGAGAGACATCAGGTCTGAGTTTATTTATACGACCCCACCACAAGGGTAGACCTCAGGCTGCCATAAGTACAGCTGAGCCCACCTGAGAGGGCCGGTCAGGGGCCACATGTCAGCCAGATGGATGGGCCGACACTAAAGAGCACTTATCCTGGTGCGTGTGTGTAGTCCCCGGTCCCGGCACGCACACGTATCCAGGCGATGGAAAATTACACATGACGGACGGCAGCTACATTTACCTGGCTTAGATTTCTGCTGCTGCTCATTTGAGACAACTGAGATGAATTATGTCATTGTTTTCTGGGTATTGTATTGTTGTATGGCATTATGGCACTGAAGCTGTGGTGCAAGTAACTGATACTGGAGTCCAATAACGAGCCTGGACAGTGATGCTAATATAGAGGACAACCATTCGCTCTCTCATTTATTCACTACGGAAACATTTGTCATTAATTTATGCATATTTACAGATGGTAATAGATGCACCGTAACACTGAAGCACTGTCAAAGTAAAAGTGGTAGTAGTCACAGTAATAGTAGTTGAAGTAGCAGAGATTGTAATACCAATAATCGAGAACGGGGTGCCAAACTCTAATTCACAGAAGGCCAAAATTAAAAATTGGGACTAAGTTGTGAGCAAAACTAAATAATTATTGAAAAATTTCAGCAACATCTGAAAAATTTCAACAACATCTGCATGTTTTCTGTAATGTTAAACCTTATTATCTTATTAAAATTAATGTTTGATAAGAGTTTTGTTTAAACACTGAATCCATAACAAGCAGAATATAAAATAAAACACAATTTTAAATAAATAATGTCTCTATAGCCTATGTGTAGCCAGCAGGCCAGTTCTAATACATATTTGATATGATCTCGTGGGCCAAATATAATTATATCGCGGGCCAAATTTGGCCCCCGTGTGTGTAATAATGTCATCAGTATACAATACATAAACATTATTTTCTATTTCACAGAATTCTCCAGTTATTCATATATTACATATAAATCTATGAACCTGCTAAACTGTCTTTCAAATAACACCTCTAAAGATTTATTTAAACATATTCTATAAAACAACAAATAAATAAAAATCTTGTTTTAATGATATAATAGTAGGAATAATATTGACATATAATATTGTATAAGATTGATATATGTCTTGGGATAAGCGATCCCATGCTTTAACACAAAGACAAGACAACACAGTGACATAAGCACCATACAAACACCCACCACAGAACATAAATAAATAAGAGAACAAGTGTGACTATGAGAGATATACCAACAAGACCTTGAAGTCACTCTATTCAGGCAAGTCATTCACAGTCTTATATTCTATTAATAATTGCACACTCCCTACTCCTTATATACAAACAGTGTGTTAAGCATTCAGTTCAAACATATTGTTTAGTGAAAGAAGCACAACGTAAGGGCAGATTTATGTAGATGTACCCATGCTTAGAGATGTACCGATGCTGCTTTTTCTGTTCCAATATTGGTACTTTGACTTTAAGTATCTGATGATATCCATTATTAACTGATACCAGTGTAGGGACAGACAATGGCAATTATTTTTTTTAAAACACACTTATCTTCTTACACAAGAGATTGAATTGTGCTATGCAACTCTTATTTATCCTCCAAATAACAGTTTTGTGTGAATAAAAGTGAAACATTATGAGACTTTATAGGCCTAAATCAGTCCCATTAAAGGTCCAATCACAATATCAACTTAACCGATATCATGAAAGTAGTATGCGCAAATATCAGCTTGATATATCAACAAACTAATATATTGGTCTATCTCTAATCGGCGCATACCTAAACATGCTCCCAGTAAGAATTTAGGTTTTTAAAGGTATTTCTGTGCAATAAAAAACTTGATTGGGCAAACAATAACATCCCCAAGGACATAAGTAGGCGGAAAATACTCCACCAGGAAAGTACCTTTAACTCGTATCTCATTACATCTCCACATTTAGGTTTCACGACCAAGCCAAACAGTGCAGTATATGCCCCACTATTATACAACCTGACATAAAGATCTTCCCCCGGCTGGAGAGGGCACCGCGCTGTCGCAGTAAGTCAAACTTTTTTAAACTTTACGGCCAAATTTGCAACTGCTTGGCCATCAAAAGTTATGGCAAGACCGCCTCAGACATCCACAGAACTTTATTCCCTGAGCAGGAGCAGCGGTAGCAGCAGCAGCATTGGTGACGAAGACCAAGGCAGGAGCTAAAATAGAGATTTAGTGCAGCCCATCTCTGCCTATATCCCACAATTCCCTCTTCCTCGATCCCACTAACCCCTGAGTCCACAGCTCCACTGAGAAAGCCAAACATCGATCTGAGTTACAGCAGTCCACGGAGAGACACGGCACACACACACCCACGGATACATACAGACGATAGAAGATGGTGAAACTTTACCAATACTTCTGCCTATATAGCTTTAGTTGCTGAACTTTTGACACTAAAACTATTTCCAATATGCAAGCTTCTGAGGGCATTATAAAGTTGACATATTGTGATTTTTGCTGTAAGGGAGGGTAAAAAATGATGCATCTACCAAGGTATCAAAAGATCTGATTTGACTTCTCCAGTGCTACATATTTGCCAAAACTCTTAATTATAAGTTACAAATATCTCAGCATAATCATCTGACTTGGGATTTTCAGAATAATTAATGTTTACAATGTTATGTCAATCATCAGAATTTTTACCCCATACTCATACAGACAAGAGACCAACTGCGATTGTTCATAAGCAGGGTGAGTGAGGTGTCATGCCTAGGGACACAACAACAGTATGCACAGAATATACGTACCCAGTTTGTGGTAGTAAAAGGGAAACTGCGAAGGGTCTGTAGAGTATTGGGGGAGTGCATAGAGACCTCCGGGCAATGAATTCCACAACAAATGATTTCTGGAGATATGGGAGTCCACACGGTCCTGAATGATCTGGAAGGAAAAATAAACATACATCAAAGTTAGTCACGGAAATTAATTAATTTCCGTTGTCTCTACTCAAGAAGTTTTAATCTGTTCTGACAAGCGAGTGGTTCCCTTGGGCTGTTTGACTGTGATACATGACTACATATAAACAATGATTAAACACCGTTCTCTGGAGCTCTCTTGTGAGCCTTAAGATTATAATGCTGTTACCTCCTCAAAAACATACCTGGAGTTGTGCTTTGTCTCATTCACGCATGTTTGAGTAATTCTGGTTTATTAGTATGTCCACATCTCCATTGCATCATTTCAAACTGCTCTGTTTCACCTTGTGATGTCATGAATCTGTAGTTTTCATGTTAACAGCTACTTTTTACCTGTAGTTAAGTAGAAATTGACAATTCCAGGGCTGAAATTATCCAAATTATTCTACTAAAGGAGTTTAAAAACACAGTGGAGCAAGGGCATAGGTTTGGTCACAGTTTTGGTGGAGACATTATCAGCTAGACCTTACCCTCAAATATTGTTTACTTTTCGTATGATGCACACTGCAAAAATCAAATAGCACATATAAGGAAGGGCTTAGTTTAGTTTATTTATTCAATGAGACAGGGACAGTGCAAAATATGCATTAACCTTAACAGGAGAGATGCATTGTACCAGGTTATAGAGCCAGTGCTAATTTCCACCTGTAGTCCCTGGGCAGGTTGATGTTATAGTTCATAAAACCATACATGCAAAGAGAATGTCTTTGTAATGTCCAGAGCATCATAACAATTCTGTATCATCATTTACTCATCATTTACTGTCCTATCAGCATCTTAAAAACATCATAAATGAAAAGGCTGAGTTTCCAAATGCTGTCCTGCATTTTGGGATCCTGCACTCACTGCGCACAGTGGATCGAGTGGTATGGGTAAAATGGGATAAGAAGTTGCGAATATGTTTTATGAATGAATCTGGGCAGGTCCAAAATAAGTGAGAGGTGGTTTTCAGTTCGTAAAATGTACAGTTTGTGTCCATTGCCCTTCTAAGATGATTCTTTATCAGATAACAGTGATGTAGAAGTTTATGACAGATTTCCCTTTGCTTGTTGGTGATGAGATATTTGTGAGGTAATGTCCAGACATTTTTTCATGGAATATTGTCAAAAGAGTCCAGCTGCTAACACCACACGAGTAGGGCTCTGTTTGGGAGGTGCACTTGTGGCAATAGTCGCTCTTTTTCCACGGAAACAAATTATAAGATAAGTTTAATTGAAGATGAAGTCAAGTAAGTTCCTTTTGAAATGTTTTTCAATGTTTTTCAAAGTCTTCACTCACGCCTGCTCAAGCCGCCATCTTCGGGTGCTGGTACTGTCCTGCCGCTTCCCCAGTTTAGGCTCCTGGCACCACTAATGGCATCACTTGAGTTTAGAAAAGTATTGGAATAAATGTATATTTTTGTTTATTACCAGCAGAGTTTTCTGTTTGAGAGAAAAACTCGACTAAATATGCAGGATTTGTGTTAAACATGTGAATAAAACAAAACACAACTCTGGGTATGTTTGTAATGAGGAAACAACAGAATAACATAGATCAGAAATCTAAATATATATGTAATAATAACAGTCGTGCAACAGTGAGAGTGAGTTTTATACTGGATGCCCTTCCAAATGAACTGGCACAAAGTTACCCTTGCCTGTACCCGCATGTGGCAAAATTAGGAATTGAATCATTAAACGCTGCTGGGAGGCTTTCATTTAGTTTACTAATTAGAGGAGACAGTGTTGTTAAAATGACTATATCCCTATTGAATAATTAACCTCATTACACATTTCCTCCACACTTTGAACAAGGGCCCGACTGGTTTGGCCCTCGAGTTGCCAGAGAGACGAGTGACACTGGCCCACCTGAGAGGACCAGAGCTGGGGCAAAAGCTGCTCCCAACACAAGGAGTCCATTAGTTATGAAGCTAATATTATCCGTATGGCCTTAGCAGAGGTGACAGGAGCTGGTCAGCTGTCTGCAGCCTGGTCCAGTCTGCAGGGATTTCATAGAGAGGGATGTGGTGGCTCAATTTGATTCTGAACTTCAAAGCACTCATAAGGCTAAAGGTCATTGGTAAATTTATATGAAAGGCCTACACAAGGATTTATCTGTAGAAAAGTTTGTCATTTAATTTAGTGGATGATGAGACAAAAATGGAATGAAACATGTAAGTACGTAGGTTTATTTTAATTTCCAGTCTTTAATTAAGTTTTTATTAAACAAAATGATACTAAGTGAAGAAATGTTTGAAGGAAAGAGAGAGTAAGAATCTTGATATTAGTTTTTCAAACCAATAACAGCATTTTACTGGTAGCGGTGCAATATTGCAATAGTGATTTTTCTATGCTGTTTTGATAAAGATATTCAAATGATATTTCAACAATCATGTATGTGCTAAAATGTGCCTGTAAATATCTTGGTTGAGGTTAAGTATTGCATAAAATTTGAATGGACCATTAAATTACTTAAAGATCACTTTATATCCTTGTTTGGGAAATTACACTAGGCATGTCTTTCTGGTTTTTAAATGTAATTTTAAGCACTTTTTGTTACAGATGATAAACTCGATATTCTAATTTTGCATATCTCCAAAACAACAGTTGTAATAATATAAATTTTCCGATAAATTGTCCACCCCTAATTGCCGCCATATTGTCTTTTATTCAGGAGCTGTCAGCTGCAGTGAGGAGAATTGGCTTGGCACTTGTGGATATCCATATCTCTCTCCCCTTCTCCCTTTCTCTTTGTCTCTCTTTTTCATACTGTATTTCCCCTTCTCCCTTTGTCTTTCTTTCTGCCTCTCTTTCTCATACTCTCTCCCTTTCTCTCTCTCTCTCCCCTTCTCCATTTCTCTTTGTCACTCTCTCTCTCACACACACTGTTTCTCCCTTTCTCTCTCCCCCCCTTTTCCGTTCTCTTTGTCTCTCCCTCTCTTTCTCATTTCTGACCATTTCTCTCTCTCCCCCTTCTCTTTCTCTCCCTCTCTTTCTCATACTCTCTCTCACCCTTTCTCTCTCTCTCCCCTTCTCCTTTTCTCTTTGTCTTTCCCTCTCTCACACACTCTCTCTCCCTCTCTCTCCCTTCTCTTTGTCACTCTCTCTCACACACTCTATTTCTCCCTTTCTCTCTCTTCCCCTTCTCCATTTCTCTGTCACTCTCCCTCTCCTTTTTTCTCTCCCCTTCTCCCTTTCTCTTTGTCTTCCTCTTTCCCCTTCTCCCTTTCTCTTTGTCACTCTCTCTCACACACTTTATTCCCCCCTTTCTCTCTTTCTCCTCTTCTCTTTGTCTCTCCCTGTCTTTTCCATACTCTCTCTCCCCCTCTCTTTGTCTCTCGCTCTCTTTTTCACACACTCTCTCCCTTTCTCTCTCCCCTTCTCCCTTTCTTTGTCTCTCTCTCTCTTTCTCACACTCTATATCTCCTCTCTCTCAGCTTCTCCCCTTCTGTTTGTCACTCTCTCTCTCATACACTCTTTCTCTCTCTCTCCCCCCTTTTCCATTCTCTTTGTCTCTCCCTCTCTCTCATTTTTGTCCCTTTCTCTCTCCCCTTCTCCCTTTCTCTTTGTCTCTCTCTCTCTGTCTCACACTCTGTCTCTCTTCTCTCTCTCCCCTTCTCTTTGTCACTCTCTCTCACACACTCTATTTCTCCCTTTCTCTCTCTCCCCCTTCACCCTTTCTCTTTGTTACTCTCCCTTTTTCTCTCACCTTCTCCTTTTCTCTCGCTCTCTCTCACATGCTCTATATCTCCCTTTCTCCCATTCTCCCTTTTTTCTCTTGCGCTCTCTCTCTCTCACACTCTGCTTCTCTCTTTCTTTCTCTCCCCCTTCTCCCTTTCTCTCTCTTCCTCTTCCTCTCTCTATCTCTCTCTCTCACGCACACGCACACACTAGTGAGGCTCTCAGTATGGGGTTTACTGCTTTTATCAAGCACGGCTCATTTCACCCATTTAGCCTGGTGCTGGTGGTGACGCGGGTGCTCTGGGTGAACGCCAGACCTCCGCACATCTGGACTATACCTCACACAGCTGTCAATATGCTGTGTCTAATTTCAAACACAGTGGGGAAATCCAAGGTCTTCATTATGTCCTGGTTGGAAAATGGTGTCAAACTTAATTTAGAAAAGAGTTTAACGTGAAATATTATCATCACGACAAACACAGTAGAACGAGTTATAAGATACATACAAGGGTTTATTTCGCTTAAAGCTTGTGTCCATGGAGATGTTATTGCTTTGTCTTTGTACGACATCAAACTCCCCAGAGACAAGCAGGCGATGTCATCAGCTGAAGTTACAGGACAGATCTGTGGAGAGCTGACCCTGATTTTAAAGGTATTTTGAGCCCATAAAACACAACATCGGAAATTTTATCATAGTACAGAAGTTATTGCAGCATTATTAACTTTGTATAACTCTATAATTGCACCATATCTGATGTACTGTGTAGAAATTTGGGGGTCAATATGTAAAACTTACCTACAGCCATTATTTATTTTACAAAAAAGGGCCTTGAGAATTATCACCAAGTCACTGTAGAGAGCCATCCAACCCATTATTTGTTAAATTTAATGTGTTGAAAATGCATGATATTCTTGATTTAAGTATCCTCAAAGTCATGTGTAAAGTAAAGTGCAATGTGTTACCTGTAAATATTCAAACTTTGAAATGAGAACAAGCCACTACAATTTAAAAGGAACCTAAATGTTAAAAAAAAAACTCATTCAGAACCAGGATTATGGAGCGGAAGCATCACTGTGAAAGGAGTTAACTTATGGAATAGTCTTGACAAAGATATAAAAGAATAAAGTACAATAATGACATTTAAAAAACACATAAAATCGAGTGCAATGTGTATGTATGAAAAAAGAAAACTAAGTTGTTGTGCATAATAGTGAAGATTTCTGTTTGCAGTTGGTTAATGATTGTGTCTGAAATGTTTTGAAATGTTTTAAAGTAACTATCGGTGTTGATGTATTGTCTGGAAAAGGGGACAGATAACATAAGATGACTCTTCTTCTGCTCCTTTTCATTCATTTCATCGTATGTTTGATGTTGTGACAATGTTGTTGTCTTTTTATTCTTTATGAAAAACAAACAAAAAAACAAAAAAAAAAAAAACATCATACTTTGAAACAGTCCAGGCAAAGTAATAACATCTCCATGAAAACAACCAGAAAAGTGACACAGTGCACCTTTAATCTGGTTCAAGTAAGCAAATAAATATTGCATAAAACAAAGAAATAACTGCGTATGAAGAAAGAACCTAGAATACATTGTGTTGTGGTGTTACAAATAACCTTATAAAGTTAGTTATAAAGCTATTAAAATGCCTCAACAATGACTCATTTAGTAAATAAATGACTATACTCAATCATTTAGAGCATTAAAAACATACAAAAAGCATCCTGTCCTTGGATCAGTGCTTCCTCTGGCGTCCAACTGGATCAGATCCAAGTAGCCTTTTCTGAAATGCCCACCGTGATGTTCCAGTGCGTTTATAGCTGTAATAATATTGATAGTGATGAAGATTGAACTGTTGAAGATGATCAATTGCGAGCTGTAATTCGCCCTGAACTTCTGTATTAAAATATGGACATTACAGAGCTGTTTATGTGGCTGTATGGTAATGAGATGGCAGTAACCAGAACATTATTGGAGTGAGCGTGAGTGTATCCATGGCCAGGACGTCCCAGAGGAGAGAATCAAGGCCCTCACACGCCTTCAAGTGCACCAGCAGAGGTCAGTGCGGAGCCTCCAGCCTGCTGTAGTCTCCACGGTAACACCCACGTGCACAACAAACCAAGGCCTACCACACTGTACCCACTTACTACACAATACTACAAGAGAATGAGTTTCAGAGGTTTTTTAAAGCTGCGCTGAGTAACGTTGCCTGGAGGGGGTAGCACCACCTGTTTGTCTCCATAGAAAGTTGTTGCTTTACCTGGAATATCCCACAGTCTAACGATCAATGCAATGACATCTCCAGTGCATACAAGCAGATGGTGGACACGGCAGTTGAAAAGTTACCTAGTGCACATTTAAAGGAGCATTGTGTAACTTTTCTGGTGCTTTTTTCCATGGAGATGTCAGTGCTCTGCCTGAAATGACATTCTGATTGTGAGCAGGGTTGCCTCTCCACAGATCTGACCTGTAACTTGGCCTGGTTTGGTCTCCATGAAGATAGAAAGGCTGATAAGCATATTGTGAAACATTCCAGGAAAAACAGTAACATCTCCATGGAGGAAAGCATCTGAAGGACCCTCCTCCAGAAAAGTTACACAATTCACATTTAACACACACAATAAGACAAAGCTAAAAGGGGAGATTCAATTTGTCAACTGGACAAAAGTTTTGGTCGAATACGTTTCGCAGCAGCATCCAAGTCAAGTTTTTGAACAGAAATGGGAGACTCAGACACCATCTATTTCTTATTTACAACTCCATCCTCAAACCTAAATCAAAAGAAACTAAGAAAACAATAGGGACAACCAGGTCAGGCCCAGAGGTGTGAAAGCACCCATTATGGCCCTGAATGATTGTGCTAATATGACCCCACACTCAGTGCAAGTTCAATAGGCCTAGCTAACAAACAGAAACTGTAAACAAGTAGATGTGTTAGTTTCAGAATAGTGTCATTGTAGTTAGCTCCTCTTTCCAGACAGAGAACACACACGACCAGAACTGAAGAAGCAACTTGGATGAACGGCAAAATGTATTTGACCAAATAAAATTTTGTACAGTTGACAAATTGAATTTATCCTTTTGCTATGGGAGGGATTTTACAAACAAGATAAAATCATTACAGTAATTTGCAAGAGGACTCCATAACACTTATAAGCAGACTCTCTTCACATATTGTGGATGGAAAACTAGTATGAGCTTGAGTCCTTATTATGTCTAAAAAAGTGGTCAGTCAGATCTGTATTTGTGAAAAGTAAACTAAATACTACTACTTTACTATAGTTGACTTTGCTTTGGGAATTGGTAACTGTAGCAAACATTACTTTCCCAGGAAACAAACAGGGAGGAATCCATTGGTTATGTATTGATAGCTGTCATGCGCTAAAGACCCAATGTGCTCTCAGCCTATTCAGGGATGCATGGTCAATAAACAGCCCAGAGTGTGTTTCGCCCATGGACACAAAACTATCAATATGTAGTCAAACTAAATGTGGGGGCAGACTGAGCTCATAGTGCAGAACACTGAGGTCAAAAATACCACCAAGAATTAGAGATTTCCTCCAAAAGTTTTACTCAGGGAGAGAAAGAGCCCATGGCAGCTAAGAAGAGCACAGAGAGGTTGGCTGATTATGACAGAGGCATACCAATATATTTTAAACCTTACTTCCAGCACTGATAATCGCTCTATTATTTAAAAAAAAAAAACATAATACCTTCTTCCCATAGTTTCTTAGTACTTTTACATGGTTTTTAATTTACCCAGAATTTATAACTTTGTAGTTTCCTTGTATTTGACAGTTTTCAATGTTGAGAGTACACTTTCAGATTTTGCACTTGTTTACCAGGGATGGGCTAGTATTGCTAACATTGATATTGAGGGATAAAGTACATAGGCTATTAGCAAAATATCCCAATATATCAGACCATTATTTTTTCTACAGATTTTTTCTTCAACTTCACTTCAATTTGGGAGCTTCATCATTTCAAAACACTGATACTGAGAAATATGAAATAATACAAATATCACATACAGACAAATTTACTCAACTCACATACTGAATAGTGAATACTGTCTTTCTGAATCCTACCTCCAGGGTGGTTAGGACGATCTTGGCCACAGAGGAGAAGTAGGCGTCCCAAAGGAACTGGGTCTGTTGGCGCAGAGCCAGGATCCTGTCACGGACCACGGACCGGGTGATGGAGGGCACCTGCACATACAAACACACACAAACAAACACACACACACACAAACAAACACACACACACACACAACAGGTGACAGTCAGACATGTTCATGGATGGTTTAGCCTCTGAATGTGAGGGAACAGAGCTGTATTTAAACACACTGTGGGAAGGCATAAGGCATTTCACCATAAAAAAAAATACAAAAACGATGCAAGCTAAGTTATCTTCTTTCCCTAAAGTTTAAAGAACCTGTACATCTGTTCATTCCAAGTATGGTATAGTCAGTTAGCCTGATTCATCAGCCAGTTTCACTTCGTGCAAACTGTCTGACCTCGCAGCATTAGGATTCGTTCGCTCGATGATAGGCGGGTACTTTTTTATTTAACCAATCGCTGCTATTTGGTAATGCCTGTAATGTGCCGCTAACAGGGTTAACTGGTATATTAAGCTTTTCCCAAATCCTGTAGGATGAAGGGCAAAAACATCTTTCCCCTTGATAAAATTCACCAAACATTCTCTTTGTTCCAGCTTTAAATCCTCGATCTCGGGAATCGTTGCCAACACAGAATATATGGCTTCGTCTACATCCATTTCGACCGCTTTGTTTACTGTTGTGCTGCACCACAAAAAGAGACTCAATCATGGCTTCACAGCTCTTCGCTGATTGACTGGTCTACAACTTACAGGATTCTTCCAAACCGTGTATTTCGATTCCTGACCTAATTGCTGAAGAGAAATGAAATTGAGAGGAGTCACTAGGTGGCAACAGCCCGGCTAATAGTCAGGTACTTTGCCATCCAAAAAATACTAATGCTAATTAAGGGGTACATACAGATTAGTTACATTTATTTACCAGAAAAGTCTAGCAAAATATAAACAGAATGTTATAAATATGCACTGTTAACTAAGGGTAAATCAAAAATTAAGAAGGCTACAATTATCAGAAATACTGTCAGACAATGTACCGAGTTAAATACATTTAAAACTATTCTAAGGAGATTTGAAGATAAGATAATTTTAAGTTAAGTATTGTAGGTGCTGTTTAAACCACCTTCAGCTGCTGTGCACTTGTAGAAACATTTCACTGAAGAGAAAGGTGCTTGTATTTATTTCCAGTCACGTTTGAGCCCAAATCGTGATGGATACCGGCCATAAACCCCACCTTAAGTTTTCAGACCGAGCTGGTTTACCACTGAAACACATTACATCCTATTTCTCCTTGCCTCAGGGGAGAGTAGATGTCCCAGTTGCATTGCCATAGACAGTGTGTGATTTGGGGCTTGTCTTGTGCCCACTGACGCCTGGGGGAGAGGAAGCGGCGATAGGCCAAATCAGAGCAGACAACCACACGGACCCCCAGGCAGTCCAGGCATCCCACACAAGCAAGAACCCCAACAAAGTGCTTCTTTGATGGGATGCAGCTTCTGAGGTCTCCCTGGCTGAACAATCCAGCTGGAGGTGTGTACGGCCAAATCTCCCGGAGAGTTTGTTCTCATTATCTAACAAATGTGGTGAAGCAATGATCTGTTTAGTCAGTATGAGAGTTATCACACAAGGCTTAACAAATTGATAAACTACTGGATTTTTTTTTCTTCAGATGCCCTTACAGATGTATTTTTTGGGTCCAGCAAAAAACTACATTGGGGTTTGATTACTTGGCTGGATTAAATTTAGGCTAGCAAAGAAATTAAAATTATTTGGATTACATTAAATAAAAGCAGTATCAGAAAAATGAAACAAAATCAGTACGTTTAAAGATACATTGCGTATGTCTTCTGGTAGAGGCCACGCCACCTGAATTTATCTAATTCCACAGAGACAGACAGGCACGATCAAGCAAGTTACAGGTTGGATCTGTGGAGACGTAGGCTCGCTCATAACACATTTTTCAAGGTATTTATTTTTTTTAAATAATAACTCTTACTATTTAATAAATGCTGGATAGATGTTTAATTCCATAATGAGGTACATCCAAGGTACAACAATCATTTCTATGAAGACAAGCAGGTGGCGGACTGTGACGGATGCTGTCCTAGTTTAGTTTGGCCTTTCTTCCACCCACCTCAGATCCACTCACTTCAGATCCACCCACCTTGGATGCACCCCTCTGATCAGCCTCACCTGGCCGGCTTGATCAGCGGGGGTATAAAGGCCCGGAGCTGCCACAAGAAGAGTGACCAGTGGGTCCACTGCTGCAGCTACTTTGGTTGTTCGTTTTTGTGTTATCCTTATCTGATTCTTTGTACACCTTTTTTAGCACTTTTTTGTAATATCCTTCCTTTTTTCACCTCGCCACACTTACAGTTTTTGTTCCACTCCTGGTTTATTTAACATCTTTTTTCAGTTACCGTGCCACCCCCTAGACTCCCATGGCATGTAACACGGACCCTACATCAGAAAAGTTACACAGTGCACCTTTAATCACTGAATTTTTCCATAGTATATTTTAATGTTAAAAAGCAAGGGTTGTGTTGGCTGATACTCTCTTTCTTTTAACTGTGCAATGAAAATTTGTAAAATATTATTACTGGTGAACAATATTGGTGAAACCTCAAATCCAATGGCTACAGTTTCATGTTTTTCTCCCAAAAGCATGTCATTTCATATTAGCTGATTCTGGTTTATTTCAGGTTAGTCCAAACATACAAATTTTAGGAAACCATTTTAATGTAATGGGAAATATCAGCTTGACTAAAATGATTGGCAAGGCTTTGATGATGAAGCTGATTTTAGAAATTTCAGATCATAACATTCAGACATAACATTTTGAACAGTCTTTAATATCAGTATTTTTAGAGCTACACATTAATCTAATGTGGAAGGTTACTAATTAGTTACTTTTAGCTACTTTTAGCATTGTAACAGTTGTGTCCTTGAGCAAAACATTTCACCACCTGTATAAATGTGTAACTGGTTATGACTGAACTAAAGCCTTTGCACTCGAATTCTTAAATGTAACTTCTCCATTGGTACAACTTAATTATGACTACACTTTAATTACCCTTAAAGGTAGATCTGCCAAGAATGTTCCACAGTAGGACCATAAACTTATGAATCTCCATGGAGACTTGCAAGACAAACAAGCACAATCAGAGATAGCAACCTGGTCCCCCATGACCCATCGCATGTGTGATGATAGGGTGAATATTTTAGCCCGCAGATGGTTAAGAAATTGTTGAAATTGCCTATCCTTTATACCTGCCTACCTTTCCAAACCTCAAATGACCTTGGATTGTCACCAAACTTTTTTGCGGCATCGGGCACGGGGGCTTGACCCACATACCAAATTTGGTGATAATCAGTCCATAAATGGCGGAATTATCACGGGTGGACAGACACACAGACACACACACACAGACAAGGCAAGACAGATTGGTTTAAAGTCACACTGTGGACAATTTAAACCAAAGAATTAACATCTCCATGGAGCTAAAAAGGTTGTGAACCCACTCCAGAAAAGTTACACAGTGTAACTTTAACTAAGACTTAATTCATAATGAACAAATAGTTTATTACAAATGATTCAGGCTTAGCAAAAACTTAATTAAGAGCTGAAAGTGTAGTAATTATAAACTGCACCCCATTCAAACGCATAATATAAGAGCCTACATTAATCACCACATATATATAATGCAAAGGGCTGTCCACAGTGCAGGTATGTGTGTGTGCGTGTGTGTGTAGATGTCACTCTCCTGCCGACAGCTGAGTGTGTGTGTAATTGCTCCAGTCTCAGAGGCGACATATAAACACCAATCAAATCATCTCACTTCTCTTCCCTCTAATTGCCTCTAATAGTGTTTGTGTATCTCCGCGGGGGCCCTCTTGTGTGGTTGTGTGTGCGATTGTGTGTGCGTGTGTGTCTGTGTGTGTTTTGAGGTGCGCAGGCAGACTAAACGCGGTACATATTAAACAGCGCTCCATTGTGCCACTCTCTGATGTAATTGAAAGCAATGAGATTCCAGTGTCTCAGCGGGGGCCAGCGATCTGAGTTCGAGACAGAGATGTTCACAATCTGTTTACCAGAGACAGATAAAACGTCAGCACTCAGCGTCCACACAGATCCAGGGCAGTAAGGCAGGATTTAAAAGTATTAGGAAGAGAAGGAATGTACTTTTAAGGCAATGTGGATCCTGGACAAGAGCTGATGCTGTTGGAGATTGAAGCATAAAGACTGAAGGGTTGTATAGAAAAAAATTACATTTTGTACAGCATGAATAGAGTTCAAATTAAAATAATATCAATAATATTAAAGATGTATTGTGTAACTCTTCTTGTCTTGAAATGTTATTGCTTTTCCTGGATTTAGTAATGTCACACTAAATTTATCTATATTCATTGCTTATAGTAATGGAGAGATGATTGTAGATTTGTAAAGAAGTTGCCCTGCTCTTTCATTTTACAGTAAAATCACCTGTAACTGCACAAATTTAATGCTATACTACAGAATATCCCAGGCAAATCAATGGCATATCCAGACCCCAAGATGACCCCAACATTTAAAGTGTTTGTATTGAACAAAATGAACAGTACTGATAAAACACTGAGGCACTGCTGAGATCATAATTACTGTACATTTCAACTCAAATTAGGAATTTTAATAGCGGCAAAAAGCATGCACAGTTAAAATGGTGACCACATCAGATCAATAGTTGCTGCCCTCTTAACGTTTTAAATGATTGTGAATATGTTTGTAAATCCAAAGTCCAAAAAGACATTAAAAAATTGCAGCTAGTTTTGTAGAATCTACCACAAGTCCACCAGCTGCCACGGCTCGTAATGAAGCAATTTAAACTCTAATAATCCTGCCTATAAAATCCATTAGAACAAAGCAGGCTACTTCTCTGAAGAATACAAGGAGGCTGTCCAGTGCTGCCATGGATTCTCAGGCTGTGTGCTGTTTTAGACAATGTGTTTAAATAAAGTTGCTTGCTACATGGCTTTTTTCATCACACGGGTAGACATTGCATTAAAATTAATTTAACTGTGTTGCGTCCAGTCTGTGTATTCATTTCACATGATCCAATTTAGAATCGCACAAACGCACTGCTATATCTGCCACAGTCTAATCCCTGTAAAGATCAGGAGTGTGCGTACACAGTGGACACACACAGACACATGATGAGACACAAAGCCTGACCAGGAGGTGCAGGTCAGGCAGATGGCACACGCTCATATAGAGTCATTACAAAGGTAAATATCACACCTCAGTCTGCAGCACTAATTAAACACAGCGGACGAGGATTCAGAGCACTAATCCAAATCACATTCAGATAAAAATAGCAAAGATTCAAGTGGGATCACTCAGCAGTTGTAAGTGAAAAAAATAATATTAACAAATTACTTTTTAAAATCTTGCACAGAAAGTCTTCACCACACAATGGGGCTTGGTTTTAAACAGTGTTCTCTTTTCCAATGTGAAATCATTTGCACAGAAACTTATCAGGGTTTACAATCAACTGTTCTATCTCATACTGACACTTTAAATTTACTTGGTTATAGGTAATTATTAAATTAGATGGTGTACATTTGGTGAGCTTTGTTGGCATATTGGATTTTGAAAGGGCTTTACAAAACGTACATTTGCTTTTATAGTAGGTCAAAAGAAATGTGGAAGAATTTCTTTTACATAAACGCACCATACACTTTACCAAATACACTATTAGTCAAAAATGTGTACACACACATCTCTTTCAGTGTTTATTTTTACCGTATATGTTTACTATTTTCAAAATTTCATATGCATACAAGTAAGATATATGGAACTATGTAGCAAAGAAAGCCAGCCATTGCTTTGTTAAAAAATATTTAGGGGAGTTATTAAACTTTTTCTTTCTTTGCTACATAATTCCACACATCTTGCATCATATAGTTAATGTCTTCTGTATGTAGAGCAAATGAATGAGAGTGTGTCCAAACTTTTGACTGGTAGGTTATGTATTCAAAAACACCATTTGCTTTCAGACATTTTTGGACAACTATCATGTCCATCTTCCCTTAAGCTTGTGAAATCTGGTCATTTCCCCGAAACGCTGTTTCCTGTGGTTACATTTAAAAGTGTTGCACCTGTAGCAGCAGCCTCTCGTCTCCGATGACCGCCGCCTTCCTCCAGTCGATGACCTCAGAGAAGGGCAGCTCCCAGCCGTTACTCAGGATCACAGGGATACACGCAGCCTATGGGAGACAAATATAAGGACAGGTATTATACAGACTGTTCTAATATACAATACAGTACAATAATAATTAAGTTAACTCTTTTGGTGCGTTTTCATTCACCAGTCAATTTATGTTCTGTGCCTATGATCCACCAAGCAACCAAAATAACACAGGGAAGGTTTGTGAAATATCTTGCCAAAAGACACAAAAGCAGTATGGAAAGTTTGCTCCAATAATTTACTTAACTACACTGCAAAAAAACAATATCTAGGCAAAATTACTTAAATTAAGAACATTTATCTTCATCTGAGTAGATTTAACTTCATGGAATAAGTGTGTTTTTCTTAATTCAAGCAACATTAGATTTTGTTTCTTATTTTACGTGCAAAAGCAGTTGTTTTTCTTAACTTAAATATAGCAAAATGTATTTTCACATTTTAAATATAGAAAGTCTTGTTCCATTGGTAGATAATTTTATTAGTAAACTGAAATTTACTCAAATCATGATAAAACTTTTTTCATTCAAGTATCCTTATCTTGGCTAGATTTTAGATTTTGCAGTGTAAAACCAAATTTTACTCACTGCAACTACAATATTGCATCCATGTTTTTACTTACAAAGATATATTATGTAATTATACAGTGAAGAGAATTACAAAAAGGCCACAAGATGAGCTAAAACTCTTAGATAAGTTTGGTATTTTCATTAAAAGTTTAAGTGGGGCTTGACTGTGGATGAGGTGAGAGGGAGATTAAAGAGGATTGAGAAAATGCCGAGTGCATGATGACCTGTCCCGGCTCTGATTAGTCCAACCTCTCCTCCTCTGTCTGATCTGTCTCACTCATATGTGTGATGAGCTATGTCTGCAAGTTCTACATTAAACAAATAGCCAAAATATCTGATACCATTATGCATGCCAAGCTAGCCTGGCCAGAGAAGACAATACAAAGACATGTAGTCTGTGTAGAGACCCGTTTTTATCTGCCCTAACTGCGATAGGCAAGACTGACAGGTGGATTAGCCAATAAAAGAAATGATTGTTTTTAAGGCTAAGGTATACTTTATTGCAGTTAAAATTCATTCTCTGTATTTGACCCATCATTCAATGCCCATCTCCATGATCCTGAGGTAGTCTTGGTCAGGACCACATTAGCTGAACGTTTTTCCCTGTTGTGCATGTTTTGGGTTGATGACCACATTTGCCACATTAAGTGGCCCTAAACAATATTATAATATTTTTTGTCAGAAAGTCAAGCGTAACAGTTTTTTTACTTAACTTAAAGGTGCACTGTGTAACTTTTCTGCTGGAGGGCCAGTCAAATGCTTTTCTCTATGGAGATGTTATTTCTTTCTCTGAAATGTTTCACAGTATGGCATTAAACTTTTCTGTCTTCGTGGTAATCTAACCAGACCCTGTTACAGGCCAGATCTGTGGAAGCCCTGTTTACAAGGACATGGGTATTTTTTTAAATGGAGACATTCCCTTTGTTTCTACCTTTTACACACAAACGGCGAATTCACCTCTGAAAAGAAACCTTTCTAAAAACTCCAGCTAGAGTGGAGATTCTGGAAAACTCTGGTTTCAAGCTTGTGTATAAAGTGAGATAAACTGAGTTTTAGGAGCTGACACACCAAAAGTGCATCCAATGTTTATCTTTTGCTATGATGATGATCATGGAGCATTCAGAGCAGTCACATTTCTTCTGGTGCAAACACTTTTCACGTGTTTGCATTTGCACAAAGCAGATGTATCCTATCAATTTTACCACTTCTTTAACAGATCTGTGTAGAGGCGAGCACGCTCAGCAATGCACGTTTTTCAAGGTATTTTTGAGTAATACTTACAATCTGTAATATGTAAAATGAAATAAATGCTACAGGTTTGAATATAATCCAGGTGCCACCCAGAGGGTTGCCGTAGTTATGACGGCGCTCGATGGTGTATTTATGTAGGTTGATGTAAACGAAAACTTTTTTTTAAAACGATGCTATGTGCACAATGTTATTTTTGGAAAACAGAGGAGGGAAATATGTGTTTCTCAACATACCCGGCTATATGTAAATGTAGCCAGAGAGTCAACCCCGCTCACAGTCAGAATGCCTGTTTTTCTAGGTATTATTGAGCTATAAAACCACCGGTAATTGAGTAATTAAGTGCAATTAAGTGTAAGGTGGAGTCGATTAATATCATACTGTGTATACTCCAGGCAGAGCAATGACATATCCATAGGAAGAAGCAGGTGACGGACCCCTAACCAAAAAGTTACACAGCACACCTTTAAAGTAGCTGATAAAACTTGACTTTACTTTAGATAGGGTGAGTCATACATTGAACCACATGAGATGATCTGCCTGCTTCTCACCCCACATGGTCTGACACATTCTCAGTGTACTCCAAAGGCTCTCGTAAAACAACCGTCTATTGAGAAAAACCCTGATTCAGCAACTTGCATCTGCTTCCATTAACAATGCATTTAATCAGAGCTAATCGTGTTAAACCGTGATGAAGACTCCAGGCCCACGCAGCTCGGGCACAGCAGACAGAGAGACAACCCCAGTGTCAAAACACGAGCATGACGGCTACAGCGGAGGTGCTAATGAAAGCTAACACATGTGTGGTTAGCGGTGCTGTATCAGTACGAGCAGGCCCTCCTCTGGCACACCAAGATGACACGTTGTCAATAGTAATCAGATCAGAGCTGTGAGGAGAGTGACAGGACACTATCTGAGCACGTGGAACTCGGGGTCTAAGATGGTGAAGTTGAGGTACAAATAACAGGGAAGATATGACATTGAAGTACTTTTTTTCCTAAACTAACATACAGTTTTTCTTTCAAGAAGTAATAGTACATATTGGTGAGGGTTATGTATCTTTCCACTCTTCTGAGCATAGATACCACAGAGAATCCTTAGGAAAATTTTGACTTCTTTTGGGTAATTCTGGCTTTTCTACTATGTTTAATCTTGTGTGTTTTTTGAAAGTGCAATGTCCTCTATCAAATACTCTAATCTAATTTGCAGAGGATGACCAAAGTGCAAAACACAGACTCTTCTCCAGATGGCTGTCAGTAACACACAGCATATTTTAAAATACACTCACAAATGCACAAAATTTGGTGTAGATTGGGAGATAGATAAAAACCTACAAGCTATTTATTGGAAAAACTATGCATGAGTTTCGTAATTATCAAAAATGAGGTCCATTACCAGAGCAATTAATAATTTAAACCAAAATATTATGGCTTTTGAATGAGAGAAAATAGAATGAAACAGGAAACTGAAAGCCAAGAATAGAGTTCCCAGAAGAACCTCATTCATTAACGGAAATAACATGCAAACTCCACAGTAAGGATCTACACAATCTCGGGTTTGAACTCAGTGCCCTGTTTCACGAAGAGAAGTTCAAACCAAACCATTATTCCACCTTTACATCCAACAACTCAACAGTATAAAATAGTTGAAGTACAGGAGCCAAAACATGATTAGCTGATGATGGTTATTACCTGCAGAGCCTCCAGAAAGCGAAAGGATCCCAGACGCCGGCCACGAGGGACAAGGCAGAAACTGGAGTTCCGGAGCAGCTCTTGATAGTCAAACCTGCAAACAGAAAATACAAATATCTAGCTTAATAACTAAATCTAAATTAATATTGTATTGATTCCAGAAACATTTTCAGATTGGTTGAATAAACTGCCAAATATTAGTCACTTAATAGTAATAATTCCTTTTTATTAATCTATGCTGACAGATAAAGCAGCAGCACACAAAGATCAGAACTCTTACTCTCATAATCTCTTATTATAGCACCAAATTTAAGTGCCTATGTCAAGTTGAACTATTCATTTTACTAAAACACAGTTAGGATCATTATATTTAAGATTTTACAAAACAGTTTCTTTTTTCTTCCTCGGTGGGCCATTTTTTAGGTTTCAAATTATACTCCTAACTCCTAAACCCTTATAATATACACATTAATTATAATTTGTTAAATAAAAATATAAGAAAACAGCTTTATTTTGTTGAAATGTATCAGAAAAATGGCTTTCTTGCATTTAAATTGCAATGAACTTTTAGATAGAAGGGGTAGCTAGTGTGATCTCATAAATATAGAAAATAGAACTGTCTACTTCCAACATATTTTTCAACTTTTCTTCCCAATTTGGTTCTTGATCAGTGCAAAGCTACAATTTATATTTACAACCGGTATTATCCCACGAAATTAAGTCAAAATGATAGAAAGTCATACACACTTTATCACTGACCAAACAAATACATTTCTCAAGTACCCACCCTGGACCTTTTCTAACAGTCCAAATGATATAAAACTTACAATATATAAAATACTCTAGCCCCTTGGTTTTTGATCATCTTTAAGACTCTGAAAGGTGAAGGCATTTTGAGGACATTTTTCTGGGGAAAGTAGAGAGCACAAAGGGCATTGTGAAGAATTGTACAAACTTAAATCTATGTCTGAACTGCTTTTTCTCCCAATCCTCAAATCAGCAGCAGACACACAGACTCAAGCCGCTTACTACTAAAGTCTGACACACAATCTCTCCTATCAAATGTGTCCAAAACTCCAGCATTTCAAAAGATTTTTTTTTTTTTAAATAATAAAAGGTCCGTTTGATCAGGACATGAGAGAGGAGACGCTATCTTTACTTATGGTGAGTATTGATCTCAAATCGCACTGGATCTCGTCTGTTAAAAGGGTGAGGTTTGAAGGGTACGGCTTAATAAGTTTGTCGTCACCCCAGGGCAGGGCAGGGGAAGGTCTACAGCAGAGACAAGTGTGCAGGTGGAGATCGGCAGCCACTTTTCCCTTGCTGTGCCCCAGGGCTGCTTTGGCAAGATGAAAAGTTACTGTAGTATCATAGTTTTTGTATTCTATGTCATGTTTTGAATGTTTCAGGTGTGTTTGTTTTTTTACATTGACATTAATAATGCACTCACATACCCATATACCTAAACAAAATTACTTAATTGAATGTTAAAGTAATAAAAAATGTATTTAAAAAATGTACAAACTAAACAAAATGCAAAGCCAAATGTTTTAATGAGGAAACAGTCTAATCTAGCTAACGCCAGATTGATATCTAGCATTGAATTGAGTTTTATACTAGAGATGTAACGATATCCAAATCTCTCGGACCGATATCATCACAATATGCATCTCACGGTACGATATTTATTGTGATATTTTGGAGAGGCGAATATAAAAGTAGATATCACACTTTTTGGCTTTTAAAATACCTTGACAAGATTTTGGTGTGAATTATTTCTGTCCTAATCCCAAGAATTCAAGTACAAAACATATTTCTTCATGTTTGCTGCACTGAAATGAATCATGGGATATGTAGTTCTCTATGTTAATAAGCTGTTGTTACTATAAAACCATGCATTTAAGCAAAGGAACTTGTGATTTGATATATTGTGACAGCCCATGATATGATTGTGAGACTTTTGATGATACAATATCACGATATTTTAGTTATTGTTACATCCCTATTTTATACACACATATATGACAAATGCTTCAAGCTGACTGGTGCCCTGGAACTGGTCTAGCACTGGCTAACCAAGCAATCGCCACAAAGAGTCGTGCCAAACCGATCCTCAGATGGAGTTTGTCAAACCAAAAATATCGCAAGAATGGCCGGATTAGAAACATTCCAACATAGTTAAAAAGTAAAAGTTTTGCATCCTATAGGCCCTATAGTATAGGGCCTTTAAATGTCCATTGAACAGTGCATATATTTTTCCAAACTTCTGACTTTACGAAAGCAAAGGAAAAGGGTGAGTGTGTGTGTGTACGGGGGATAGCCATGTTCTTGGGGCTGCCCTGAGGAGATTTTAGATTGAAGCCTAATCTGTCTGGGGATCAACTGTGCTCACAGCCTCCCCACTAGACACCTGTGCGTGTGTGTGAGTGTGTGTGTGTGTGTGTGTGTGTGTGCGTGTCCACAAACAGCCCATAGCTACGTGTGTATGTGGAGAGGATCACTTACTATGGCTCAAACGTGTGAGCAGAGGGATGTAAAGGAAGACGCAAGTGAAAATAAGATGTCAGATGTCCACAGTGTCACCTAAAGACAAGGTCATTCCAACCACAACAGAACCGGAGAGCAGCAGGAGGAGACGTCCCAGTCAAACCAGTGTGATGAAGAGGATGGAGATTGGGTTCACATGTGCCAAATAATTAAAGGACACATCTTATGCTATTTTTAGATCTGTTGTTGTTGTTGTTGTTGTTGTTGTTGTTGTTTCCTCATCAAAGACGTACTTGGAGTTGTATTTTGTTTCATTCACACATTTTTAACACATCATCGCCTTCACTAGAGTCATTTGAATCATCTCAATACTGGAATTGCCAATCTGAACAAAAGGTAAAAGGTAGCTGTTAACATGGAAACTACCACTTCATGACATCACAAGGTGGAACAGATCATTTTGAGCTTTGGAGATGTAGATTAATAATGCAGGATTATTCAAAAGTGTGTGAATGAAACAAAACTCCAAATATTTTTTTATAACATGGCTTAAAGCTCACAGTAGTCATGTATGCATAATATAGGACTTTTAAAAGAAAATGGATGTTTATCTAAGAAGAGGGGAGGAAGATGAGGGGAAGGCATAAGATACATTCAGTAAATTAAGGTTAAAGTGTTTGAAATAACTTGTCTCACACAGGGCTGTCCTTGAGACGAAAAGAACAGCCCTGATTGTGAAACAACACACGGTGCTAAAATGTTGCTCACTTATGCAATTCATAAGACAATGGGAAAAAAATGCTAACACCTGCTCATTGTATCCCATAGAACTAAAGAAAAAATCTATTCAGGAATGATGCCATATTTCAAACGTGGCTCACATCTTTGGTTCAATAAACAGAACAATAAAAGCAGTAAATATGTAAATATGTATGGCATCAGCATCACCATGAGGGTCAAGTCTATAGTTTTAAACTGACTATAAAGTAAAACGATTTACAGTGTTGAAATGGAGGCTCAAACTAGAAATCGCTTACTTAGTGGGCCCATATTATGCTATTTTCACACACATTATAATGTTTCCTTATCACAAACATACCTGGAGTTGTGTTTTGTTTTATTCACACATGTTTAACCCTGCATTTTTAGTTCTTTTCACAAAGAGAAAACTCTCCGTTCCACCTTGTGATGTCATGCGGTGATACAGAAAGTGCACCACTGAGTTTTTAAATTCCGTACACCTTCACTAGAGTCATTTGGGAAATTTCAGCTTTGGAACTGAGCATTTCTACTGAACTAAAGGTAAAAGGAGCTGTTAACTTGAAAACTACTGCTTCATGACATCACGAGGTGGAAGTAAGCATGTTGAGCTTTGGAGATGTAGACAATATAGACTAATCATGCAGGACCACTCAAACATGTGTGAATGAAATAAAACACAACTCCTGGTGTGTTTTTGATGAGGTATCAACATTATAACATTTCTTAAAGCTCACAAGAATCCATTTTGCACAATATAGGACCTTTAAATGCAGACAGAAAACTACATTTCAATTTCAATACTGCAATATACAACTAAACAATAGAGTACAAGTGGCTTAGGGGTAGGGTTAAAGCACACATTCCTGTCTTAAACATTCAACTCGCAGATCTGACAATTGCTCTCCCTACCTCATTTCCCATATTATATTGCACTGTCTGTAAAGCCTATGCCAAAATATTATGTGTGATTTGACAAAAAGACAATTAGAAGGGCATCTGATGTAAAAACCAAAACCAATAAATCTCCAAAAAGAAGAATTTCCATACACACTGCAGTAGACATGATCAGATGTGTAGTTTTATAATGGCAGCATGAGAGACAACACTGAGGGAGGCAGCTGAAGTGCTTGTCTAACACTCACACTGGAGTGGTCCCCTCTGGTCTGACTCCTCTCTGCCTCTGGTCTGTGTAGAGCCATTAATTATGAAGCAGGGAACCACACACAGGGCTGTCCTTGAAGACGAAACAAACAGCCCCCGCTTGTAAAAGAGCAAACGGGGCTAAAATGTTGCTCACTTGTGCAATTTATAAGACAATGGAAATAAATGGAAGCACTTGCTCAGAGTAATGTTTCTATTCATATTTGTACAATAGGACAAAGCCCCAGTTCGATGAATGAGGGCGATAGAGGCATTTCAGGTTACAGCTCACTATCAGGTGGTGTGAACATAAAATATTAACAATAGCAGTACACAGTCGCATTAGCTTACTACATTCTCACATGTAAAGTATCTTGGATTTTTTTTTACTCAGAAATCTTCTTATCTACAGCAATATACACTACCAGTCAAAAGTTTTAGAACACCACGCTTTTTCAACACTTTTTCAGTATTCTAAACTTTTAATTCATGAAAGTGTCCACCTTTGGCAGATATAACAGCTGAACACACTCGTGGCTCATTCTTTTTATAATAAAAATCAAATATTCTTCGGAAAGTTCTTCCCAAGTCTGTTGCAGAGGTTCCCATAAATGTGTGGCACTTGTAGGTTGCTTGGCTTTCACTCTTCTGTCCAGTTCATCCCAAATCAGCTCAATGGGGCTTAAATCTGGAGACTGTGCTGGTCACTCCATGTTTTCAAGTTTACCATCTTGTTCTTTTTTCCTGAGGTAGTTTTGGCAGAGCTTGGACTTGTGTTTTGTTTTCGTTTATCTTTTTCTTAACCTTTGGCTGTTCAGTACTTACCTTTGTACCATTTCAAGCTCTTCATTGGACTTGCACGACTTGAATTGCAATAAATAACTAGAAAAATTAGGGTGTTTTAAAACTTTTGACCAGTAGTGTAGGTCTGCAACCCCCTTTGTTCTTGCCTAACAAGTCCAGTCCTATTTGTTTTGATCGGACAGACTGCGCTTGCATGTCCCTCATTGGCTGATCCACTTGTTAATCACTGAACTCAAGAAGATTAAAGGATGACCAGACTCACATCTTGATAAATTATTGGAGAATCGTGTATTCTGGATCCCAACACATTATCAGCTAGTGATAAACCAATATACTGGGCCGATATTTGGATTTTTTAGTGTAACAGCTATCAGGCCTTAAATCTCAACCACAGTCCGATATTTGGTTTTGGCTGACCTGCTCCCTAACAGAAAAACTCCAAAAGCTTTATGTTAACACTTTAATGTGAAGCAAAAACTGCACAGAACATAACTACACAGCTCTCTTTGTGGTAAAAAAAAGGGCTGTGGGTGAGTTTGGTAAATGTTAATTATAATATGGGAAAAATAAGAAAAATCTGCCTTACATATAGGCTCATTGGACATCGGTTTCTCTGGATTCTAAACAATCGAAACTGGTATTGGTATCAACAATGGAGAAACAATACCAGTCCATCTCTATCATCAACTGGCTTTGCATATGTTGAAAATTGTAGATCACAAAACAATAAAAAAGAGAAAAATATCCTGAGAAATGAGTAAGTAGTTGTATACACATTGTAAATTATGACACCACTAAATCGTCAATAAAATAACTGCCTGCGCTTCACTACCATGCTGAGAAATAGCCCTGTGCACTGTTGAGCATTTAACCTTCACATCCAAAAGTGCAGCTCTGGTGTCTGGGAGGACGAGGCCAAGCGGAGATCGGGGAGCTGAAGGAGTCCCATAAGAGCTTTCACACAAGTTTATGTTACAACCACTTTAAGGGAGAAAATGGTGTTAATATGGACGTCCTGTCAGGTCCCATAAAAGGAGCAGGAGGCAGATGGCAGCGCTTCACAGAAAAACCTCTTCATTTACATGTTCTTCACTGTGGCGTAGTTTAGGCAGACGCGCATTTACATATTTATCAGTTTGTGCCAGTGGTTAGAGAGACACCAGCGCTATCAGCCAGAAATGGTGTTGTGGAGACAGCAGCATAGGAATTTTAGCAAAGTTTCACCAGGCAAATATTTAACTCGTCTTCTGAAAGGTTCTCTATTACGCAAAAATGACTCTTGTGAGTGTGTAGCCTTGTTATAATGTCATCTCATCAAAAACATACCTGGAGTTTTGTTTTGTTTCATTCACAGATGTTTGAGTAATTCTTTATTAGTCTGTCTACATCTCTAAAGCTTAAAATGCCATGTTCCACCTTGTGATGTCATGAAGAGGTGATTTTCATGTTGACAGCTACCTTTTACCTTCAAAAACACAGTCGAGCACTTCCTGTATTACCACATGAATTACTGCTCAGATCTGCGGACAGGCGACCCCGCTCACAGACATAATACCTGTTTTTCTAGGTATTTTTGAACAATAAAACCACCAGAATTAAATAAAAGCAAGGTAGATCTGTTTAATTTCATACTGTAGAACATTCGAAGAAGAGCTATGCCATACCATAAAAACAAATCAGATATTTTCACCCCTATGCGACCTGTATCTGATCTTTTAATGACAATCTGATTTAATGACAAATAAAGATTTTTTCAAATGCCACCCAGGCCACTTGGATATGTGCTCCTAAAACTGATACATAGCTGATCTTTTGACATGCAACTTCAGTCTGAACACCACAGTCACATTCATCTGTTCTACACGTCAGATTCTGGGTCTAGTCAATGGAGGGAAAGCGAGGTTAGCCAGTTTATTAATATTTGGGGGATCACTGTATTCAGGCCAAATTGGAGGGGTCTTATCGGAAACATTTGTTTTTTGAAATGACCGAGCACGGCTACAGGTGGCCCAGGCTTCAATATCAACAAAAAATAAAGCGCCTGCGAGCCAAATACAGACTAAAGACTCAAACAAATGTGTAACCTGCCCATTTTACGAAGAACTGGACCGTATTTTGGGAGACAAGCCCAGTGTTTAGGCAACTTCCATAAACACTGAGCATGCTCGCTGCGTGTGACATCATCGTGTTCTCCAATGCGCATGCGGGACACTTTTGGGGCATTTAAAGTTCACACTGGAGATCACATACAAGTCACATTTAATTGTAAATGTGAACAACCTCTCAAAAAAATTGGATTTCATAAAAAAATCTGAATTGAGCATTAAGCCCTGCAGTCTGAACGCAGCCATAGTGCATCTTTAAGCTATTATGTTAGTCATTCTAAAATGTGACCAAATATCACTAATGGTAAAAAACCAGATGTTATTAAGAGCCATTTATGAAGTCATTTGGACAAACAAATTTCAGGCAGCCAGAATTATTTGTTGTGTTTACTAATCTAACTCCAAAGGGGTATTTTTGAACTTTTGCTTATAGTTTCTTTCAATAACCCTCTTTGAATGATGCACCCAACTGTGCAGTGTTTGCCTTGGGTTCACACACAGAATTAAGCAGAATCCAATCTCATTCAAGAGGCCCGGGCAGCTCTGTGGCCGTCGGGCGACATCCCAACACACAACAGTTAAAAGCTTTCTGCTGTTATCCAATCAACAGTGACCTTTCAGGGTCGTGGTGGTCCTGCAGCTCCCTGTGCCCAAGAAAAAAAACATACACACACTAGTCCCCAAAGTGAAGACATAACAAAGCTGCTAAAGGTGCCTTTCTATGGAGGCTGACATTTCGAAATCACACAGGCTTTATAGTGGCCATTATCAGCCGCATTGTATCAACAAGAGACATGTGAAGCAGGTGTGGATAGGTAATAGCATGTGACTAAACCCAGAGTTGTAGCACTTTACTAAAGACTGGATATGACTAATGCACAATTATGACACTGGGTTTGTTTTTGCACTTTAAAAGGCCTGATACGGAGCCATCAAGCAGCACTATTGTTTAAATGTTAAAACAACAGAGATTTTTGTCATTTTTTTTTAAACAAATACAAAATCCGGTTTGAGCAAATTTGTTGTTTTAAACACATCACACTTTTGACATTTTTCTAGAAAAATACACAAAGATTATTATTTTTTTAAATAAATTAGTGGCAATAAATGGAACTGCTTAAAAAAGGGGCATTATTCTATGGCAGGGGTCACCAAACTTTTTTCTCTGGGGGCCACATTATCGCTCCTGACTGTGATGGGCGGCTGGGATTGGGTAGGTCATATAACAGAATTGTATGACCCTGACGACGCAGATTATATTCTTCGAAAACCGCCACACTTTCTTTACATATCAGACAAACTGCACGGTCCTTACACTGAACAAAATAACAATTGGTCATGCACTGTTCTTTGAAAACTCTGCACTCTCTGTCAACTTTTCATACTTTAACACAACCCATTTTGCTGTCCTTAACTGCACTACAGTACTCTGCGCATGCATTGATTGTCACGCTTTGATCTTGAGCTTGTCAGGTGATGAAAATTCAGCGGCAAAAGTAAATATGTCATATAATAATTTCAATATAAATATAAATACTTCATATAAATATCATTTTTAATGGGAAAAAGTCAAGAAAATACAAAATGCTGACGTGTTATTATTTGCCAAAAAGTAATTTAAACAACTAGGCCATGACAACTTTTGAGGATTGCATCATAGGGCCAATTCAAGTGGTGGGGGGCAGAGGGGCTGGGGGGGCGGTCGAAGGGATGTGGAGAGCTAGCGACTCCTGCTCTATAGGATTAATTGTTAACACATAATATAGTTAGACCATCTGAAAATGCTGTATTTGCCGAAAACAATTTATTAGAATGTGTAATTAGTTTCAGTTTATAAATTCTAATGCCTAGTCCCATCTCCATTTGCTCCTCGCTCTAAGTCACTCCCCTTCCAGAGTGCTAACACAACATAATGAGTGTGTTGTCTGCTAATGATACAACACATAACATCAGGTTTGTGAAGTTGTAGTGTATTGTTTTGTATCATGCTTTTGTACATTTATGAAACATGTACCGCTAATCGCAAGAAAGATTGAAGGCCTGGGAGAGACAGCAAGATTACTCACACATACACGGATGACATCAAAAACCTCTTTGGGCATGTTTTTGATGGAAAAACTTTATAATATGAAGGTCAATTTTGCTTAAAGGTTGTATAGAGGATTTTCCAAGGAACGAGAAATACAGCGACTGTTTGTCCTTTTTCAAATGTTGCGCATGCGTGAAACCACCCCCCCTCACCCACAGCTCCCTACGTAGAAACGCCTCCTCCCGCCTCCTCCTTACGCCAGAAACAGGTTTGTTTACAGCCGGTGCGCTGCACATGACTTGTAAACAACTAACTACAGTGTTGGTTAGGCAAGAAGGAGAAGTGAGGAGCGGGGGGAGCGGGTGTGCGGACATTTCGTGTGCGGACGAGAAGTGAGGAGCAGGGAGAAGAGAGCGGAGAGAGGAGAGGAGAGAGGAGAGGGGAGCGGTGCGGAGATTCCGTGCCCGGAGAAGTGAGGAGCAGGGGGAAGAGCGGATCGGGCAGCGGGGACAGGAGCAGGAAAGGGGTGCAGAGAAGGGTGCGCGGAGATTCCGTGCGAATGAACTAGCTACAACACGCAGCAGCAAGCGGACTCTTTCTTTGCCTTGAAAATTACGTTTTCAGACATAGGATATCGCTTTCGTGTCCTGAAAAACGTTTGTCTAGCTCTTGGAAATAAAGTAAGTTTTCATAATAAGCAGAAGTTGACCTGTCCAGGAGTAATTTGTGCGACCAAGTGCGTCAGTCTTTAGACCCTGCGTCTGCTTCAGTTGCGCCATCGCTGGAATGAATCTTCAAGAATCACCTTAGTTTGGCTTCGCTGCTTTTCCCCTTGTCTTCTTCTTTCAGCAATCTCAAAAACTGACTTTCTTTTGCGGCTAACTGCTCCTGGATTCTTGTCTGCCATTGCAACAAACTTTGTGCTAACTGCGAGGAAGATATAGGTCAAAAAAAGCCGCTAAGAACTGTTGCGTTGGTGGAGTAAACAGCGTCTGTGCGTCTTGCGTCTGTGGACTGCGTGACAGGCGTACGCAAACCACGTACCGGCGGCGCGCAGGCAAGTCACTTACGCTAGAAACGTAGGGAGTTTGATTGACAGCCTGTCAGCTAACAGATAACGAGGCAGTGTCGTTATCTATTGGCAAATGTTTAACTAGCCCCACCACGTCCAGAGTTGATGAATTTTTATTCTCTTTTTTTTGGTCATCATAATTACAAGGCTACTGCACCTCTATAATGCTATCATTGACAATTTGAAACAAAAAAAATCTTCCATACAACCTTTAATACCCCCTCTTTAAAAGAATGTGTACATCCACAGTACTGTCAGAAATATGTATAATATAATAATAATAATATCAAATGGCTCAATGTATGGGGTTAGGAAGATTTGAGAAGAGGCCCTATACTGTAACCGTGGGGCTGGTATTACGTGGATTAGATGCATGGTATGAACCCTGTAGTAATATTTTTGTATTTTACCATTTCCATACATATTGCATGCACTAAAACAACACACCATTCACACTTAAACGCTGCAAAATAAACTTGTGAGGTGAACCCTGGAGCAGCCTGCCACAAATCAATACTTGTTAATACAGCACACTGTTCTACCTCCATATCTCCCTTCTCCATTATAGAAGAGGAAGACACATGGCCCATTCAAAGTCATGTCCCCATTGGTCCCCTATATGTCCATCTCTTCCCTGGTTCTACAGTGAGCAGCTGACGCAAAACAAAAAAATCTTACAGGAAATCTGAGCTGAACAGGCATTGTCTTCCTGCTTCTGAATTATTGATCATTACAAAAGGTAGCTAATGCCCATAAACATGCACAGGCACAGTTGGTTATATGAAATTTCACGCTGAGATACAAATGATGGCTATGATAAGAGAGAGAAGCAGCTCTGTACTGTATTAAATATCTGTGATCAGAGTATTCGTGTTACAAGGCTGGGCTGATTTGGTGGTGATAATAGGACATAGAGGTGAGTGACAGAGCAGATCACATCCACTGTCAATAATGAGATGTATAGATTTGTCTGCTTATAGAAGTAACAGACAATATATGCCCTTATATATGCTCAATTTGTCATGCTTTAATGTACTTGAAGATGTGGGGAAATGAATTGTGTTATCATGCACTTGCTATGTTTTTGTCTGATTACCTCGGTTCCTCCATAAACCTAAAATATGCACAGTAGTTTAAAGAGGGAGTATTATACTTCTGGGCTATTAATTGCTAACGTGTAACATATTTAGATCTCTATGTTACCTTTTATTGTTTTTGAAATGTTATATTAGTGAAATACAATGTAACATGTTTAATGTAAACATGTATAGTTTCACTTTCAGACGGCTATCACATTATAATCAGTGTTCTGCTATTGAAATAACTGCACATTGTAAGTTGCTGAGCAGAGGCATGTATGACGTAGGCTTGTAGGCTGAGCCCTAGTAGTGCTAAGCTTAAAGAATTGTTAAATAGGGCCCTGAAGGGATTGGTTGGTCACTAGCATTAACATGCATGGATGACATATAAAACCTCTTCGGGTCAGTTTTTGATAAGGGAACATTATAACATGGTAGAAAACTCCAAAAAGTAGCTTTTTCTTTAACACCCGTGAAGATGTAGGGAAATTCTTTGTGTTTGAATGCACCAGGTTTTTGTCTCGTTACCCCGGTTGCTACATAGTTCTGAAGCCCATAAGCCATCACCAGAATCTTTCTGCAGTCAAATTGTGTTCACAATAAATGCATGGCTCTATTAGCATAGCATTCACATTTCCTAATGGATTCATTTATTTCTCATTGTTCATTCCCTTTGCTGACAGCAGAGGGAGCTCCACAAGAATACATAATACATGTTCTTTAATATAACAAAACATATTTAAAATTTCAAAACCATCCAATGCTTCTTATAACATACTATAACCAAAGACTACAACAATACAACTCTTTCAAAACAGAATCCATCTTCTGTATCCCCTTCACATTGTAATTATTTTAACATGACTTCCAATTTCCTGTCTAGCCCTGTTGATATTAGCTCCCACAAACCCTTCTTTCAAATTGCTGCTGGTCTATACGGTTCAATCACACTATCATTAGTCATTATTGATAAACTGAGTCGGTGACGCCCAGAGCAGCGGAGATGGAAGGATGTAGTCTTGTTGGCTGTGGAGTGATTTATACCTCCTCCAGACTCTAGTGCCCGCAGACAAACCCAAACTACAGTGACGAATGAACAGACCCGGACATCATTGGGTCCCTATTGATTTTGCTGCTACCCTGCTTAATTGAAGTTGTTGGGTTATACATAATTGAAGTAGCGTCTCTCAATCACTCTCTGGATTCCTGGGTTTCGGCTAGAACACAGGAGCAGTGGAAATGGTACCTTCTCTTTGTGCTCCAGTCCGGTCCATTTGTTTCTCATAGACAGGTGTTAATGGGCTGGCCTGTAGCAGTGTGGAGCAGTGAGGAGCAGTGTGGAGCTGTGAGGGTGAATGACTGGGAGAGAGAACATTAAAGTCCTAGTCTAGGGCTAAAAAGAGATAGACATACAAAGAGTACATAAAATAGAATTAGTAACTTGATTGTAGTAAAAGCTTGATCAATCTGTTGGATTCATGAAAAGAGTTCCAGAAATGGCTGTCTATAAAAAAAAAAAAAAAAAAAAAAGGCAACTTTTAGGCTCACCGCTTAGAGCACTCGCCCTCCAACCTGAGTGCAGTTGGAGGATCAATTCTTATTTAGACCATTTTCTGCCGTTGCGTCCTTAGGCACATCTTAACTATTAGTAGTACAAATGTGGTAAGTGTTTTAAGATTGGTGATGGTTGGAGGGGCCGATGGTGCAGAGTGGTAGTAGTAGTTTACCATCACTGAGTATGGAGTGAATGAAGTGTAGCACTTTGAGAGAATTCAGTGAGTCTGTAAGTGTGTTTCAAGTACATTATGATTACTTAGGATTACTAAACGGGTTCCAGAAACAGCTGACTGTAAAAAAAAAAACACATAGGTAGTAGCTAAAAGATATTTTCCTCCTCACCAATGACTATAAAACGATTTAGTTGTCTGGTAATGAACAATATTTAATTTACTTTAGCCCTACCCTGGTAATTAACAACAAATTTATCTGTTTAGTCAGTAGTTCACACTTCACTGTGATTGGCTGAATAAACTCGTCACTCACTCAGATCATAACAGAGGCTGACCAGTAGGATAGGAAAAGAGTGTCTGAGCACAGAGCTGCAGTAAACAGAGAAACACAGAATCGCAATCAAATCAAAATCAAGTTTGTAGTTTAACCAATCACAGTTTTAAATCTGCAGCACAAGATTTGGATAAATTTTAACAATCAAACAAGCCACAATTTTCTAAACCCAAATTACACATTGACATAATTCACATTTGAGTGTGACGATCTTTGCTCCACACATTCAGACTTACAAAACCTGCCAAAGTGAAAAAGTCCAGCGTGCTAATTTGATCTCCATTAGCGCTGCACCCCTGGGCCTGCACAGACAAATTGTTTTGACATGATTGAGTGAAGCCAAGAAATCATTATTCTGTCTTTATCTGCAGGCTAACGGAACACATCCAAACAAGTCTATGGTGAGAGCAGATTAATTGCTGTTGTGTGTTAATTTGCAGCAGCCCCACGTGTCCACATTGATTAAACTTAGCCTGTGCCCCTTGTCCATTTAACAGCGTGATGGATGGGCGGTGCTTCTCGTCCTCTGTCCGCTAGTCCCGCACATGGCTGCGCTCATTTTTCTCCTTCCTCTCTCCTAAAGAGGCGCATTCTGCGCTGGGCCGCGTCCTAAATCATCCTGTTTGTGTCCTGTCTCCTCAGGCCTCTGCATGTACGTACAGGGGCTGTGCTATTTGTGCACTAAAGCTCCAGTAGCCTCCAGTTTACCTGCTTTTGGTATTCCATACTGTTCTGTGGATACATGTAACATGTTACAAATAAAAAGTTCCATGGTATTTCAAAGACTAGGATTTCTGTGTAACAGTGTAAAACCTCAAAAAAATAAAATAAAATCTTTGAAACAAATGTCTATCCTGTAACAGTAGCTGTGTGTGTCATGTAGTAAAGGAATAATGATAATAGCACTTTGAGAGGCTTCGACAGGCCTGCTCGTAATACACAAATAAATGAAAGCCAAGTATGGAAGTCATTATTGTCATTATTAAATGCACACTTATAATACAATTTAATTAATTGAATAAACCCTCAACAGCAAGTATAATAATGAGCTGTCTATATGCAAAATATGTTGTATATTTCTTTTGGGATAACTCAAATGAGGAAATACAGAATTTATAATCACAGAAATAGCCTGAAAATCAAACCATCAATTTGGATAGTAAGTTGCTACGATCCAGAAATCAAAAAGATAAACTCCATAGCGTGAGACAGACATGTTAAGTACTACCAATGTTCTGCGTGTGGAGCCAGTGTGCACCCCAACAACCCATTTATACAGGTGTTAGCTGTAATTCTGAAGGCAATGACTCTCAAAATGTGTTTATTGAGCTGTGCAAGATTTGAGGGAAGATGCTCACAACAGTATCCAAATTCAATCTCTCATAAAATGCCTCCACAGATTGCTTCAATAAACCACAATTCAACACAAGATTATTTTTTCTCACATTTTTATACATGTTCAAAATTGAGTTGAAATTTTAGTATTACTCAAAGCCACCATGTTAATAGTTTCAGATATAGTTGTAGAAATTGGTAGAATTGTTAGTATCAAACATTTACCTTATTTTGAAGTGGCAGTAGTTTGAGTTTTAGAAGTCGCTTGATTCTGAGTGACTTTTCCTACTATTTTTACACCATTTGACTCTTAAGGTGTAGTATATTCCATTGTAGATTTAATATAGCCTGTGTCCTGTCCTATCAGTTATAATGGCCTCACCCTTGATCTCCTTGATTCTTAAATGGACTGTCTGGTGTATAAAATTAAGTTTGCTGTTAGATTTGGAGTGCACATGAATTACATTATATTATCCAAGCACAGTATGATTTCCATTTGGTCTTATGCCAGTGTACCACTCACCAGGAAAAACAGTGGAGGAGCTTTTTGCACTACGTAAATCTCTATTCATATTCACACAATGGTTTTAATTGTTAAAAAAGTGTGGGTTTTTTCTTTCTTTCTTTGAGCTAAATATTTAGAGAAAAAAAAAATATTCTGTGTGAAAAGGTAATGTTTACAAAAGCAAAACACATTTCTGATTCTAGGTTCCCATGGCAACAATGAAATAAACTAAAAGCTTGTGAAACATGGGATTAGGTGAGTGAAGTCAGAGCTACCCCCAGCTGAGTCTTTGTATAACATTTTACCTTGTTGTTCACCAAAAGCACAGGATTTCAGAGAATTTTGTTTTCAAGTCAAATATATGTTTCCAGGCATTTCATATTAAGTACTATGGTAAATACAGTAACCATTACTTCCACTAGGTGTATTACTGTACATTGCTCAACAATCTTTGAATCTACAAAATCACATCTTTTAGTATGCATAAACTGTCACGGCAAATTTCACATAACTCTCAATTTAAATTGCACTATGTAACTTCTAAGCAGTAGTGGGAAGTAACAATGTAAAAGCAGTTAAGTACTGTACTTAAGTATACATTTTAGTACTTTACTTATGTAGATTTTAAGGGATACTTTCTAATTTTACTCAACTACAATCAGGAGAAGATATCTGTACTTTCTACTCCACTACATTTTTAAACTGAGTAGTTTTTGGTATTGTCTGAGAGCTGCTAAAAAACTGGGCGGTTTATTTACACATTTGTAGTTAGATCAAACAAAAATATACAAATAAAAACAATCACTACATTTGAAGCATTATAAGACCTCAAAATATACGTGAAATACTTCTACTTTAAAATTTAAGTACTTTTACTTAGATTTTCTATTGTGATACTAGTGGTTTTTTTGTTGTTGTTTTTTGTTTATTTTACTTGAGTAATAAAATTGAGTACTTCTTCCGCCACTGCTTTTAAGGTATTGTATGTTGAAGAGTTAAATGTATCTCTCTAGTGTATTGTTGGGATATGCCATCAGAAAAGTTACATAGGATACCTTTAACACCTTGGCTGCAATAAAAACTATAAAGTTATATACAAAATGATTACTTTCACAGCGACAAATGTTAGCTGCTCACCAAAGCCTATGATAATTTTTAATAGATTTTTTTTGTTTACTCAGTCAAATACACACTCAAGCCCACAGGAAAACTATACAACTCCTTGATACACTACCGGGACATGGTTGGTTAACTTTATGTTTTGGCTCTCCATGAAGATACACACTCGCTGTCTCCTCCTCACTGACAGTAATGAAGCACATAACAGCCTACATCACGCTTTGTGCTAGCTATCCACATCAAAACACTGCTCATAAAACCCAAGTAGAAATGCTAAATGTACCAAAGAATTTTACTCAAATATTAAAAAAAAAAAAAAAAAAGTATCAACTACAACAATAGTAACAACAGGGATCAACTCTCCAAATTTTTGTGGTAAGCCAAATGCAGATCATACTGTTTATGTGCAACAAAGGAAATGTACCAGAGATTTAAACATGTGTAGGAACTAGGAGAGGTAGTAATAGAAAGATAGACAAATATTGTATAGTGGCAGTAGTAGCAGATTAGTGTAGCAATACAGTATCTGTATTTTGTTGAAGGATCCATATTACACTATTAGCGGATCTATGTTATAATGTTGTTCCTTCATCACAAACATACCTGGGGTTGTATTTTGTTTAATTCACACGTTTAACACACAACCCCTGTATATATAGGCTCTTTCAAACAGAAATCTAAAATGTAAAAACAGGAAGTGCTCCACTGTTCTTTAAAACTCCATACACCTTCACTAGAATAATTTGGATAATTTCAGCCCGGGAAATGCCAATCTCCACTAAACTAAAAGCAAAAGGAGCTTGAAAACTTGAAAACTACATGACCTGACAAGATGGAACAGAGTGTTTTTAGCTTTGGAGATATGGACAGACTAATAATAAAGGATTACTCAAATAGGTGTGAATGAAACTCCGGGTATGTTTTGAGGAGGTAACATCATTATAACACGATTTAAAGGTCATAAGAATCAATTTTATAAGATCTTTAAGGATTTATGTTTACTTCTTAAGAATCTATATACTTCTTTTCTCTTGGATTGCTAAACAAACCTTGAGTAATAATTGGATATTAAAGCTGCTTATGGTTCTGCTGTTGTCCCTTTCTGGACAAGGGAAAGCCCTGCATCAGAAAAATTACACAGTGCACTTTTAAATGTTTTTTGGGGGAGTCTTTGTGCCCTTCCTGGCCAACCGTAAAAAATGGCAATCATGATTAGAATTTAATCCCCAAATGTGCTACAAATCCAATAAAGTTGACATTTCATGTCTATGGTAGGGGGTGCTATAGTGTTCAGTTGTATTAGACTTCATCATCCATTACATTCAGGCTGGGATCACGCAATTGTGATTTGAATTTGAGCTCTCTACACTAATGCATGTGCCCGAGAGAAGTCATCAGTGACGAGGTGTTTTTCGCCGGCATGCTACGGGCAAACCGCAAGGAGTATCCCCCAAAAAACAGATAATTTCTGTGAATTATGTGTCTAAATGTGGACTGCTGAACCCATACCCGGTTTGGGGACTTTTTGTCCATGTTCGGGGGATGAAAATGCGATTTCCAAATGAGAAAAAAAATAAATAAATAAGAAACCAGCAAAGAACAATAGCCCTCACTAGTTACTCTGTTACTGGCTTGGGCCAAATATCACATTATCACATTACAACATTATCACCTTGATTTGATCACATACACGTAGGCCTAACAATACTCTTCTACTTGAGTAACATTTGTCTCCTCTTCTGCTTACTCCATTTCTGCCATACTCGCTGTCTCCTCTCGCCGTAATGAAGCACATAATAGGCTGCGTCACGCCCGGCTGTAACTAAACCCAAATCAAAACACAGTTGATTTGAGAATCAAAATGCGTACACTCCAGCGTTTTTCATCTGCCTGGCTCAGTGGCGTGATGAGCTAGCGCTGTATATCAAAAGGCCCGAGCAGTAGGCAGCGGGTCCCACCAAGACACTGTTGAGAATCCATTCCTTGCGCCTCCACCCTCATTTCAGCTTTGTGTATTCCACTAAATCATTTTCACTTCTCTGACTTTGACATTGATGGTGTCACCACAAAAGTGTGTTTGGTTTTTTTTCTTTTTTGAACAATTTTGTATTTGAATAGAAACAAAATTAAGAAAGCACTCTAAAAAAATGAAAAGAAATCAGCAATAAATTGATGTTCTGTTGTGGAAATTCATGTAATGAGACTAAACAATGACTTTGGGAATAGAACGCAGAGGCAGCTGCTTGCAAGCTCGCTGTCAGGTAGAAATGCTAACTGCTATTCCATCACATTGCTGATGTTAAGGTGCATTGTATTGTCCCTGTAGGGAAGTTGTCCTTTGCATTTGACCCATCTTTCAATGCTTCTGGGGAAATCTGTCGGGAGCAGTGGGAATCGATCTCAGATCTTGTGCTAGACTTTGTCAGAACTACCTTCGCTGGAAGATTTCAACTATTGTGTATGTTTAGGGTTGAAACTACAGTGCCCAGAGGAAACCCACCCAGTCGCGATGAGAAACATGCAAACTCCACACAGAAATACCCAAAAAACATCTTGCTTTGAGGCAATAGTGCTAGCCAATGAGCAAAGTGATTTTTAAATTATTTTTATCTTGTCGTATCAATACACAAATAAAATATTTTCAGCACTCTCCTCCAAATCAAATGCATTTACTGACAGAGCATTGGCTATAGATCTCTTCATTAAAAAGACTCCAGACGGCTAGAGGTGACTAAATCTTGATTTCAGTTCAGTTGATTAATTGCACAGCTCAACTATGAGGCAAATGATTTCTGTAGTGACCAATGACCACAAGAGAAAATTAGGTATTTTGAAAACAGCTGATTCAATACAATTTGATGATCTTAGAACCAGTGTTGGGAGTAATGTATTATAAAAGTTATGTATTACAGTAATGCGTTGATTTTTGCTGTAACGCAGTAATGTAAGGCATTACAGGGGGAAAAATTGTAATATTTTACTCGGTACAAATGTGAGTAACGCGCGTTACAATGCTTTTTTTAACCTGGATTGAAGTGGTGGGTTTTTCTTCATAGAAATTCGCTAAAATCACCGTGAAATCAGCAGCGGTGAAACGCCGGAGACGCGGCCGGATAGACCTTCAGTTAACCGCGGGTGAAAGGACTGACCCAGAACTCTACGCTGTTTAGACCTGGTTTAGACCTGGTTTAGACCTGGGTCACTTCTGGTTTAGACCTGGCTTACAGTCGTCCCTCGCTCTAACGCGATTCACTTTTCGCGGTCTCGCTGTTTCGCTGATTTTTAGAATTTTTTTTTGTGCAATTTTGCATGCCTTTTGTTTTTAGTGTATGAACACGTATTGCGTTCCTCCCGCTGTGTCCTGATCGGCTAAGGGACTCCTGTCTCCTGTACAGTACAGTAGGCTACAGAATGTGTTCAGCTGCCAAATTTAAATAAATGTTCAATCTCTAGCAGTGTGACTCTGAAGTGCTGTATGTCTGCAAGTTTTCTCTCCGACAAAATCCACAACGTCGACGAAATGTTCTGCACCGACAAAGTCTCCTGCGCTCACACCCAAAAGACAGAGGACGATGCAAACCATCGCACAAAAAGTTGGACTTCTGGACACGTTGAAGGAAGGTAGAAGTTACGCGCTGTAGCAGAGTTTTGCACCGGGTCTTGTACCCGCAAATAGTTGCTGAAATCAGGACCGTGAGCCCGCGCAGCAGGGTGACAGCCGCTCTTACCTCAATGAGGTGCGGAGCAAAGCCGGTCCTTTCTCCTGCGGTCTCCTTCGAGCCCATGCTGACAGTGAGTCCTGTTTTAGTCCTAGTTCAGTTCTGGTTTAGTCCTGGTTCAGCTCTGGTTTAGTCCTGGTTTAGACCTTGTTTAGTCCTGGTTCAGTCCATATACGGCTCAAAAGTTCAGCTTTTTCGCAGTTATTTTGGTGAGAGTAACTTAAAGTAATGCAATAGTAATGTAATGCCTTACATTTTAAATGCAGTAATATTGTAATGTAACGAATTACTTTGAAATGACAGTAATAAGTAATAAATAACGCATTACAGTTTTAAAGTAACTTGCCCAACAGTGCTTAGAACAGCAACCTTTCACACTATTTTACTACTAGTAGGTCCAAATATATGCAGTAGAACACAAAACAATGTGCTATGTCTACAGGTGAAACCACAGAACAATATTTATGTATACAATAATATACATATGGCTTTGACCCAGAACACACAGCAGCAGCAGTGTACTTCACTTATCCTGGTTTAAAATAGTAGCAAATGTTTACACTGATCTCACTGCTGCAGATAGTGACAGGGACGCAAACATGTTCTTATATGATCACAAAGCTTGATTGTTGCTGTTTGTTGTATCTATTTTGCATAATACCATCTCTTTAAGTTAAAAGTTTAAATGAAATGAAATCTAATATAGTAACATGTTTTGCTGTCCCATTCAAACATAATTTGAGTGTGGCTTTGTAATTTTGCTGTATGCTTTGTAGAGCTTTCAGTTGAATTGAATAGTGTTTTGTCATCCTTGAGAAGGAAGCTTTAGTTGCCTGCCGCAGTCCTCCAGGTGTGCACACTGGTGTCTGTAGAGTGGTCCTCAGAGCGACAGAATCAGAGGAAGAATGGTTTAAGTGTGGATTAGGCCTAATCCTAGTCTCTCTGGGTCATTATCAGAGTGGATCCAGCACCACACTAGGCTCACTGTGGGCCGCTCTCACACACTGGCACCATGCCCAGTGCTGCATGGTTCTGGAGAGGAGAACGGATTCAATTTGACATTAAAAAAATATGTTTTCATAATATAATTTTAATGTCATTGTTTCAAATTTAGCGAAACAATGAAGATTCTGTTGCAAAGGAGCTAAACTGTCCCACCAACATCAAGAAAAATTCCCATTAATTTTACCATAGATGTTTTGGTTTTAATATACATTTTAGGAAATAAATGAATAGCATTTTTAAAACTTTGCTTTTAAATCTCTTCCTTTTTTCAAATCAAAATGCATTATGACAACTGAAATTCATACAAAACATGATTAACCCAAAGATATTTTTGAAAGAATGCTACGTAAGGTCTTATCTGCACAATTTCTCTGTGCTATATGGTGTGAGAAGTGAATGTACTGTGTTGTTTCTATACAGAAATGTCTTATTTTCTTAGTATACTGCCCTACAAAGTCAAAAGACCTTAACTCGCAAAAGTGAGAAACTGAGAAAAATTACTTAAAAGTTTCTGTATAACTGAATACAAAAGTGTATTTATTTAATGTGTTAAGATCCTGTGCCAAAGCCGCAACACAAAGAAGGAGGCAAGAAGTTACTCCCAAAATGAGATTAACTCATTTTTGACCAAACATTATGTTACGGCATTCTGCCTTTGTAGGACCGTAAAGCATTATACACTGTCAGGAGGAGTCATGGGTGACTACAGTGCAGCACCCAGAAATACTTCTACAGATCTTGATTTGTAAAAGTCCTCAAAATGTTGGCTATAACAGAACGCTGAAAACCATGAATAGGTAAATGGTGGAATCTATGCTCAAACCTTTATGCAGGAAGGCAAAAAGTCCTCACTACGCTCTGTACTACGGCATATGAAATCTACAGTATTCAGTGTTAGCTAATAAATAAACCACACATACAGAATATTGTCCTGGTTAACATAAAACAGCTGACATCACTGTAACTTCAGGTGCTTCCTCAGATCTGTGGTCCAGGTCTAAATGAGTCATGGAGCCACAGATACACATCAGCCTGCTAACACCCACCACTCTTCTGCTGTCTCATGGGACCTGTTGTAAGAATACCTCAAATGTTTCACAATATTTTTTTGTACAAATAAAGGTCAATGTAACTTTTGAAATAAGTACTAGAACCCTCTCCAGTGTTTTAAACTATTCACTCTCATACTGACTAACCAAGGACAAATGTGAGAGAACCAGCACACATTTTTCATCATTGGTAGAGCAGGCAGATCTACTGACCCACAGGTTGGCAGTGTGATTCTAGCTCCCATAGATGAATGCTGTTATTGTGTCCTTGGGCAAGACACTTAACCCACATAGCCCCTGTGTTTGTGTACACTGGTGTATGAATGTGTGTGTGAATGGGTCAGTGGTTCCTTGCTGTAAAGTGCTTTCAGTGCCTTGCAGCTGGAAACGTGCTATATACAAACGTGAACATTCTCACTGCCAGTCATTACAAATTAACAAAATGATAAAGAAATGTCAGTACACTACAGCAAGCATCATTATATTTAATCTCTGAAAGCCACAATGTGCACATTTTGAAGAGTGAAATATTGCTAAAGTAAATATAAACAATAATGCTGAAACAAAATTATGTCACAAAACCCAAGAGCATATTTAAACCACAAAAACTATTTTAAATCTACAATATAAAACAAACAAACAAAACAGCTGCAATAAATACATAGCAGAATGAAACACTTTAGTTTAGTTTGCATCTGTAATGAGTCATAGAAGTTAATTCAATCAACTGCAAAGAAATTGTACACATGATAAATAATGACCCCAGCTTTCATATATCGAATGATAAATCGATATAGTAAGTTCAGTGACAGGCATAATGGAAAGTTTTTAATAGATCATAAATATAAACTGGAAAGTCACATACTTACATACATAATAATTTTGCACATACAGATACTTTCTAAATGAGACCCCCAGAAAGTAGAGGCTATTTGATAAATGTTACAGAGCAACTTAAATATAAATAAAAGTCAAAGCTCAACTAATTTACAAAATTTGCTGGTATTTGTCCAATTATAAATTGACAAATACACCGTTATTTTGTTAAATGAAAGATCAAACTATGAAAGTATGATAAATATTTACTACAGGTACAAACAGAAAGCTGTCATATGCCCATATACTTGATGTTTCAAAATTGAGGTGGCACTCAAGAATATGCAGATTACCACAAGTGATTTCAAAACAGATCTGAACTTCCTGGTTAGACTCTATAAAAAAACTCTGCTCTGCCACAGAGCAGGCACCTCAACCACCAAAACCCTCTCTCTCTCTCATAATAATCACATTCATTAATCCAACATCAGGTATTTTGTCAAATATTTATATTATTAATTTTGCTTACAGTGCAAACTGTTGTTTCTGAGTTATTTGATGTAAATATCTATTCACAGGATGAAACTAACCTTGATGTTCCTTGTCTTCGGCATGGTGGTGATGATGGCTGAGCCAGGAGAAGGTTTCTTTCACAAAATCATACAAGGAGGTGAGTATTTAAACATTTTATTTGTCATGAATTTATCTATGAACTGTCCAAGTAATTATTATTCAAACTGTATATTACTGTTGTTTATGAACATAGTACACTTTTAATGTGAGAAGTACCAGGGTTCACTTTCAAACCTGTGGTAGAACTGTAAATGAAAAAGTTACTTCTGGTATTGTTTGGCCTTGGAGCCCCAGCGCCTTATGCTCATTTTGGATGTACCACTGCAGATGCCTAAAAATGACAAACCCAAATGCGAACCTTAACCATAACCTAGCATGTGCCTAAACCTGACCTAAATGCTAACTTTAACCATTTCCTTGTTAATTGATAACTAACGTTTTCCTCAAGAGGGGCTTGAAAATATCTGCAGCCAGACACTCACTAAAGATAGTATTTAGGTATTCCTGATTGAATAATTACATTACATTTTACATTTTTCACCAAAGACAAGTGTATACATAAGCCTTTACGCATTGGGCATTTATCTAAAGAGTTAAGAGTCTGAATCTAAATTGTGTTTTTTCCTTTTCTTAGTTGGTCGCTGTGTCCACGGGTAAGACTTAATTTACTCTTTAATATAAACATTGTAAGATTGTATGGTATTGTGCTTTGACTCCGTTTTCTGTATGACCCTTTTCAGGGTGTTCCAAGGAAAAGACAGAGCAGATGATCAGGATCTGCAGATGTATATGGATAAGCAGCAGGACTACCCCGACGCCCCGAATACCTCCAAGTGACCGCTGTTACTTATGTTACAATAAAGCGCATTACAAAAGGCTATGGCATGTTTTCTTGAATGTTGTTCATGAATGCTGTCATGTTGCAAAAGTGGGGAGACAGGATATAGTTCTAGACCATAATGTCTTTGTAAAGTGTTTGGTTGTGGCTGTGCAGAGTATAAAGATCTTTTAATGTTTTGTAACCAAGGTATTTTGCAAATATTTTCTAAAGACAGAGATCACTCCACACACGAGGGTTCCTCAACTGGGGTCATGTAATTCAGATACACATCAGGCTGCTAACAAAGATAATGTTCAATCTTCTGCTTTCTCATCTAACTGTTGCAAAATGCAAAAATGACAGCGTAAAATTATAACAGTCAATTATAAAAACCTTTACAGTAATGTAAGCCAATGCAAAGTCTTAGTGATGGTTCACAGAGTAATAGATGCACTATAGATCAAGTAAGCAGAGAAAAGTAGCCTTACCATGTTGTACTATGATACCTTCTATTGTCACTTGTGTACAGGTACATTGCATTGACTAATACTTTTCATTCACTTATTCAAGTAAAAATACTGGAGGATCTGCTAATACCTCATAAACTACATGTAGACCATGAAATTTGCACTGATAGTCAAGACTCTAAAAGGCACGGTATTGGCTATAGACCACTTACAATGAAGTGTAGTTTGAATACAAGTACTCTGATTCTGTGTGCTTTCAAGATGAAGTACTTCACACTATTTTTGGTGTTGTCATTCGTGGCCATAATCCCTGAGCCTAGAGATGCCTTCATTGGCCATATAATTTCAAGGGACTTTCAAGGTAAAATGAAAGAGAAAAAAAGAACATATTTAGCTACATAAAATCTGATTTAGTGATTGTTAACATATCAAGTCTTTTTTCATTCACAGTTGAGAGTAACATTATTCAGTTAGTATTCCAGTTGTAGTTAGTTAATTTATACATTATTGGTCCAATAAACAGATGATATTTTAATATATGTCAATTATTTTAATATTTGACAAGTGAAGTTAAAGTTATGGAACTTGAATAACAAGCACCCCAAATCACAAGGACTAGTTTAAAGCTGTACTGTGTAACTTTTCAGGTTGGTGTACTGCTATCATGGGGTTGCTTTGCTTGTAATGTTCCACAATATGGTATTAAATCTACACAAATTGCCCAAAACGAACTTAAAAACATGCATTTTTATTGTGAGTAGAGTCATGTCTTCCCAGATCTCACTTGGAGATTGGAACGTTTAAAGCCATTCTGTTAAACTGGCCCAACTGATCATAGGAAATACTTTTTACAGCAAATGTAAATAATTCTACCACTATAACCTCAACATTCAGACCTAAAATTTTTGTTCCAAGCCTTATTAAAGATCAGGCAGTGACTCTGTCATAACTACAGCAAATGCACTGGTCTGAATCACTCTTTCGCCCTCCACTTCAGATATGTTTCAAGGTGTGGCTCTTGGTGAAAAAATATTGGAGACCCCTGTATAAATGATATAAAACACTAACATTTAGGATATACAATACTTCATTTGTACAAAAACAGCATATCTGACCTGACAAAACATAAAAATATTTATCTTTCATGTGTTCTAACCAAGGTGTAATGCACACATATATGATCAATGGGAATTTATTTAATGCACTCATTTCTATGGCACAATTTATGTATCAGACCCCCTCACTTTGTAGTTATTTCCATATTGTAAAGAAGGGCATTTGATTACTTTTCCTTGTGCATTCAGAAATAGCATTCAAATGTTAGACAAGAACACTTACAGTACGCTTAAAAATTTTGTCCAGCAGTGCAATATATTGAATGTTTTAAAATGAAAGATTACGGCCTCAAAATTAATACATCTGCATCTCCAAGATCCTAAAAACATATAAAAAGCACAGATCACTCCAGACACGAATGTTACTCAACGGTGTCTGAATTTGAACTGTCATGATGCTCAGATACACATCAGGCCGCTAACAAAGATAATACCCAAACTCCTGCTTTCTCATCTAACTGTTATAAAATGCAAAAATGTCTACACCAAAATTGCTTAGCATCTCATTATAACAGCCTTTACAGTAGTGTAAGACAAACAATGGCATAACAAAACCTTTATAATGGTACAAAAAGTAATAGTTACATAGTAGCTTTACCATATTGTACTATGGCATCTTCTATTGACACTTGTGTAAGGGCACACTACATTGACTAATCTGACCACTATGAAACAGCATGGCAACTGGGCACAGTTTTGTGACTTGGAAAATTCTAATCTTCCTCATTTTAATCTATTTAAAAGTAAGTCTCTGCCACTCCTGGCATCACAAGCCACAAGACTGCTCCTGCATTTCTTTCAGAGTTATTCCTTCACTCATTCAGGTATGGCATTAAAACATAACAAACTACATAACTAACATGCAAAACTAACTTTGTGAAGGTTTCTTTCTGCCTCTTCTACCCCTCCTTTCCCTGCTCCCTCTTCCCTTCTCTCACCTTATCTGGCTTTTCCTGGGCGGGTCCCCAATTCATCTCACCTGCTGAGCTCCACTCCTGATCCTCGTCAAGTAATCATCTCCTGCAATAAAAGACCTGCTGACCTGCTCTCCAGTGCCAGATCGTTCCATCAACCAAGTGGTGAACAACTCAGGGGTTTTTTTTGTGTTTTTGAGCGTTTGAGAAGATTTTTGACTCTTACCTGTGTTCTTTTATCCATTCCCCAGTTCTTCCGTTTTGGAGCCAGCCTCATCCCGTTACCACTAGTTTCTGTAAGCCTCCGGTCAGCCTCCATCTCCACAGACCTCCCATCTGCAGCCAACCCGGACCCGTCCTGCCTCCCCTGGAATCTATTCCCCCCGCCAAGACTATTTTGTGAATAAAATACTTTTTTTCCCTCTCTGCATATTTGGGTCCGACCAGTGATTCTTTAACAAACTTCATCACAAATACCTGTAATATGAGTTTTTGTTTTCAGAGGATGAGGGGCCCCATTGTCTTCCTTACTCTGGCTCTGGTCATCATGTCCATGACTGAACCTGCAGAGGGCTGGGCGCATCGTGTCATTAAGGGACGTATGTGTCTTAATGTTTTGTTCTTTACAATGAACACACATTCATTATATATTTCATTTTTCATACATTATTATTACTTACATTAATCACTGTTTGTGTACTGAAGCAACCACAGAGCTTTATGAAGATGGCACAGTGCATAATTCCATGGAAACAGAGAGTTAAAACTATAATTTGGAACATTCCTCTATGCAACTACTAGTATATAACGCAAACATTGCCACAAGAAGTTTAAGCTTCAGTTCATTTTTCTCAGTGTCTTCATAAATCATTATATAGATGATAACATTCCTGGTCTAATAATTCACTGACAAATATACAATTCTTCAAAAAAGAACAAAACAAGGCACCCATGCAGGGTTTACTGATCCAGACAACAGGTTGTGTTGTAAAACATATCTGTATTGCATTATGTTTATTTGTAATAATGGATGAGAAAAATAACTTCACGTTTTAATTTTTTCCACACTTAGTTCATGGATTTGCACATGGGTAAGACTGCCATAATTCACGCTTTCATAAAAGCATTGTAAATTATGTATTAAGTATGCTTTGTAACATGTTTCTAATGTGATCAGGTTTCTCGGCAAAGCTGATGATCAGCAGAACATGCAGGAGGTGTTGGTGGAAAAACGCTCACCGGACGACTACCAAGCGCCAGACAACACCAAGTGATCGATGTTACTTCTGTACTTCATTACTCAAATCTAATCTCATCAATCAAGTCTAAAGACGTCAATAAAGAGCATTTACAAAAGGCATTACAAAATGTTCTGTTTGAACGTTTTTGAAAAATACTTATTTATACTTAACATATCATAGAAGAATGCATTATGATAATTATTATCCTTAAGTAGATTTTAAAGCAAATAAATGCTCTTCCAGAGTACAACTTTTCATTAAATTTATTCAAGTAAAAATACTGGGAAGATTTGGTAATACCCCACAAACTACATGTAGACCATGAAATCTGCATTTTGATTACACAACACCACCATGCACATGAAACCACAAAGTCAAGACTACAAAAGGCATGGCATTGGCTATAGACCACTTACAATGAAGTGTAGTTTGAATACAAGTACTCTGATTCTGTGTGCTTTCAAGATGAAGTACTTCACACTATTTTTGGTGGTGTCATTCGTGGCCATAATCCCTGAGCCTAGAGATGCCTTCATTGGCCATATAATTTCAAGGGACTTTCAAGGTAAAATGAAAGAGAAAAAAAGAACATATTTAGCTACATAAAATCTGATTTAGTGATTGTTAACATATCAAGTCTTTTTTCATTCACAGTTGAGAGTAACATTATTCAGTTAGTATTCCAGTTGTAGTTAGTTAATTTATACATTATTGGTCCAATAAACAGATGATATTTTAATATATGTCAATTATTTTAATATTTGACAAGTGAAGTTAAAGTTATGGAACTTGAATAACAAGCACCCCAAATCATAAGGACTAGTTTAAAGCTGTACTGTGTAACTTTTCAGGTTGGTGTACTGCTATCATGGGGTTGCTTTGCTTGTAATGTTCCACAATATGGTATTAAATCTACACAAATTGCCCAAAACGAACTTAAAAACATGCATTTTTATTGTGAGTAGAGTCACGTCTTCACAGATCTCACTTGGAGATTGGAACGTTTAAAGCCATTCTGTTAAACTGGCCCAACTGATCATAGAAAATACTTTTTACAGCAAATGTAAATAATTCTACCACTATAACCTCAACATTCAGACCTAAAATTTTTGTTCCAAGCCTTATTAAAGATCAGGCAGTGACTCTGTCATAACTACAGCAAATGCACCGGTCTGAATCACTCTTTCGCCCTCCACTTCAGATATGTTTCAAGGTGTGGCTCTTGGTGAAAAAATATTGGAGACCCCTGTTATAAATGATATAAAACACTAACATTTAGGATATACAATACTTCATTTGTACAAAAACAGCATATCTGACCTGACAAAACATAAAAATATTTATCTTTCATGTGTTCTAACCAAGGTGTAATGCACACATATATGATCAATGGGAATTTATTTAATGCACTCATTTCTATGGCACAATTTATGTATCAGACCCCCTCACTTTGTAGTTATTTCCATATTGTAAAGAAGGGCATTTGATTACTTTTCCTTGTGCATTCAGAAATAGCATTCAAATGTTAGACAAGAACACTTACAGTACGCTTAAAAATTTTGTCCAGCAGTGCAATATATTGAATGTTTTAAAATGAAAGATTACGGCCTCAAAATTAATACATCTGCATCTCCAAGATCCTAAAAACATATAAAAAAGCACAGATCACTCCAGACACGAATGTTACTCAACGGTGTCTGAATTTGAACTGTCATGATGCTCAGATACACATCAGGCCGCTAACAAAGATAATACCCAAACTCCTGCTTTCTCATCTAACTGTTATAAAATGCAAAAATGTCTACACCAAAATTGCTTAGCATCTCATTATAACAGCCTTTACAGTAGTGTAAGACAAACAATGGCATAACAAAACCTTTATAATGGTACAAAAAGTAATAGTTACATAGTAGCTTTACCATATTGTACTATGGCATCTTCTATTGACACTTGTGTAAGGGCACACTACATTGACTAATCTGACCACTATGAAACAGCATGGCAACTGGGCACAGTTTTGTGACTTGCAAAATTCTAATCTTCCTCATTTTAATCTATTTAAAAGTAAGTCTCTGCCACTCCTGGCATCACAAGCCACAAGACTGCTCCTGCATTTCTTTCAGAGTTATTCCTTCACTCATTCAGGTATGGCATTAAAACATAACAAACTACATAACTAACATGCAAAACTAACTTCATCACAAATACCTGTAATATGAGTTTTTGTTTTCAGAGGATGAGGGGCCCCATTGTCTTCCTTACTCTGGCTCTGGTCATCATGTCCATGACTGAACCTGCAGAGGCCTGGCTGAATCATCTTCTTAACGGAGGTATGTGTCTTAATGTTTTGTTCTTTACAATGAACACACAGTCATTATATATTTCATTTTTCATACATTATTATTACTTACATTAATCACCGTTTGTGCACTGAAGCAACCACAGAGCTTTCTGGAGATGGCACAGTGCATAATTCCATGGAAACAGAGAGTTAAAACTATAATTTGGAACATTCCTCTATGCAACTACTAGTATATAACGCAAACATTTCCACAAGAAGTTTAAGCTTCAGTTCATTTTTCTCAGTGTCTTCATAAATCATTATATAGATGATAACATTCCTGGTCTAATAATTCACTGACAAATATACAATTCTTCAAAAAAGAACAAAACAAGGCACCCATGCAGGGTTTACTGATCCAGACAACAGGTTGTGTTGTAAAACATATCTGTATTGCATTATGTTTATTTGTAATAATGGATGACAAAAATAACTTCACTTTTTAATTTTTTCCACACTTAGTTCATGGATTTGCACATGGGTAAGACTGCCATAATTCACCCTTTCGTAAAAGCATTGTAAATTATGTATTAAGTATGCTTTGTAACATGTTTCTAATGTGATCAGGCTTCTCGGCAAAGCTGATGATCAGCAGAACATGCAGGAGGTGTTGGTGGAAAAACGCTCACCGGACGACTACCAAGCGCCAGACAACACCAAGTGATCGATGTTACTTCTGTACTTCATCATTACTCAAATCTAATCTCATCAATCAAGTCTAAAGACGTCAATAAAGAGCATTTACAAAAGGCATTACAAAATGTTCTGTTTGAATGTTTTTGAAAAATACTTATTTATACTTAACATATCATAGAAGAATGCATTATGATAATTATTATCCTTAAGTAGATTTTAAAGCAAATAAATGCTCTTCCAGAGTACAACTTTTCATTAATTTATTCAAGTAAAAATACTGGGAAGATTTGGTAATACCCCACAAACTACATGTAGACCATGAAATCTGCATTTTGATTACACAACACCACCATGCACATGAAACCACAAAGTCAAGACTACAAAAGGCATGGCATTGGCTATAGACCACTTACAATGAAGTGTAGTTTGAATACAAGTACTCTGATTCTGTGTGCTTTCAAGATGAAGTACTTCACACTATTTTTGGTGTTGTCATTGGTGGCCATAATCCCTGAGCCTTGAGATGCCTTTATTGGCCATATAATTTCAGGAGATTTTTGGAAACCTGGTAAAATGAAAGGGAAATAAAGAAAATATTTAACAATAAAAAATGTTAAATCTGGTTTTGTAATTGTTAATATATCATTTCTATTTTCATTCAAGTTCCTGAAAGGCCCTTTGAGGTGTGCATACCATTTATAATTATTTATACATTATTGGTCCACAAATTATATTTTAACATTTGACAAGTAAAGTTTGACAAGCAGCTCTAATCATAAAGACTAGTTAAGTACGGTCAGAAAGCAGCAGTTAAGTTAAAACAGCTAACAGCAAGAATCAAAGAAAGAATCTAGAAAGTCTTTCAATAAGTCTCAGCATACAAAAGATTTTCATTTCTCATTTCATGTCTCACTTGACTTGTCCTTGCATGTAAAACCACAAAATTTAATGATTATGTGACATGTGTTAAAATAAAAAATAAATAAAACACAACTGCTTCTTTCATAATACCTGGTGGAGTTGTAACTTTTTCACTTGTTTTTTGCATTTTTTAATGTCTATGGCTAAATACAAATTAAAACTATATGTAATAAAAAAAAATTGCATCACTACACTAAAGTGGTACTACAGTTGAATGAATGAATAATGTTGTAAATACAATATGTTGTCATTTCCAGCTTTTCCATCTGGATTTACAGCAAGAAACACAGGCATTCTGACCTCTCCACAGATCTGACCTGTAACTTGGTCTGGTTTGGTTTCCATGAACATAGAAACGTTTAAAGCCATTCTGTTTAATTCAGTGTTCAAAGCAATGACATCTCCATGGAGAAAAGCAGGTGATGGACCCTCTACCAGAAAAGTTACGCAATGCACCTTTAAGGATAATAGAAGTAGGCATAAAGCTGGTATGTTCATGCTTTAACTAATTCCTGCTTCACCAAATCAGTGACATCCAAGGCCAAATAAAAAAAGTTTTATCCCAGTTTCTTAACATATGCAATCCAAACCCAGATCTTACTGAGACGGTTGTTGCCATCAGAGAAAAAATGAACCAAAATGTTGAGATGAAAACAAAGTGTCCAAATATCACCTCCAATTTAAAGATGCAATATGTAACTTTTCTGGTGGAGAGTACATCACGAGCCAGTCTTCATGGAGAGGTTATTACTTAGCCTGGAATGTCCCACAGTATGGCACAGAGACAACCAGGCCATGTTACAGGTTTGATCTGTGGAGAGGAGACATTACTCACAGTATTTTTCATTGTGATTTTTGTTAGCGATAAAAACACCTGTAATTCAGTAAGAATAATTTTTAAGATAGAAAGGTTTAAGGTTTAAGATAGAAAGGTTTAATGCCATACTGTGGAACATACCAGGCAAAGCAGTAACCATATAATAATATAATGATACATCTCACTCCTACTCATTAAAACAGGGATCACAAAGTAGCACAATAAATACAATGTATGAAATGATGTGAAAAATTTAAAAAACAATTATGCAATTATGTATCAAGATCATGTGAAATCTTCTTTAGAAATTAATTGTTTAGACATGAATGTGTTAGTTTGGCAACACATCCTTGCAAAACGTCTTACCATAAAAGGCAGACAAAAGCATGTAAGCATAAAGCATGAGGATATAAAAGGCACCAGTGCTCACTTTAGGTCAGTGAAGACACTCAACTGAGACAAGAGGATTTGAAGAGACAAGGTAAGAGACAAAGATGTCTATATCTGCAATAAAAATGTACAATTGTGGAAATAAAAATATCATATACTAAGTTAATAGAAGTTTTTTTAGCAGGATGAAGTGTGTGTGGCTGTTCCTGGTCCTGGCGATGGTGATGGTGATGGTGGGGCCTGGAGATGCCCGTTTCTCTCGTTTCAAGTACATGCGCAAAAAAATAAAGCAGGCCTGGAAGGGTAAAGCTGACTTTTTATACTAAAAAGGCTAAAACACTTATATAAATGTATTTATTAATTGTTTATAAAGGTGCACTAAGTAACTTTTCTAACCCTAACCCTACCACATGTTCCAGTGTATGGATAAAAAAATAATAAAAAATCAATCAATTATAAGTATTTTTGTTTCTCAAAATACACTGAAAAACATGCATTCTTACTGTGACTGGAGTCGCCTCTCTAGAGAATTGTGTCACCAGTTTGTCTCCATGGAGAAAGAGAAGTTTAATGCCATACTGTGGAACATTCCAGGCAATATCAACATTTTCAGGAGACAAGCAAGTGACAAACTCTTGACTAAAAAAGTTACAAGTGAACTTTTGAGAATTTACTCACATCAACAAAACTACAAAGTACTTTCTCTTAGGGCTTTTACAAGAAAAACTAATATAACTTTTTTTTAATTGACAATTGTCATCATCAGAATCCAGACGTATGAAAGATTTTGAGAAGATGAAAAAACGGTAAGTATGGCAACAACATTAGCAGTTACATTATTTTGTTGCGATATTTAAATATTTTGTGCTCTCTTAAGATATGGGCCTAACTGGCAGGACCAACAGCAGCCTTCAGTCCCAGAACCTGCCCCACAAGAACCTGCCCCACAAGAACAAGCCCCAGAAGAACAAGCCCCAGAAGAGGCAGCAAACGAAGAAATTATATTCTTTTAAACATATACAAAATGCCGCAAGAATCACTGGTACACTGGTACACAGGAGATGTCACAAATTTTAAAGCTTCAGCATCTGAATAAACGAAAACATTGCAAACTCATGTGTACTTGTTGTTAACTTGACAGACCATACTTCACTATGCCTCACTACTATTTTGATGTTTTTAATTGTCTATATGTGGAAGAGGAAAGAGAGGAAAGTAGATGTTAATAGTATAAATGTTAGTCCTTCAGTTTTCATCTTAACTTTTTAAATGTAGATCTCACTTTTTTATCAGACATTAATTAAAGATGTGTAGGAGATATTGCTAATTAACCAAATGGAAAATAAAATTCTAATCTGTTCTCTGTATCACCTGTTTTGACACATTACTCCATCAAAATCTATTGAGTTTTTAGTGCAGTTTTGCTATTAAAGGCGTTCACCATTCATATGTTTTGGGATCTTGTAACAGTAATATGGCTTTACATCAGACGCCCTTCCTGGAACAGCCCTCTGAGTTAAAAAAAAAAAAAAAAAAAAACATATAAAAGTATAAAATAAAATTCCATTTACTGTGTGGAAAATGTCATGATGAACAACAAATATCTTGAGTTATGTGGAGATAAGAACAGAAATACAGTATAGACAAAATAACAGTAACAAATCTAGCTGTGATAATAGATAAAATATTGTTTTAGTGAGTTATTTTGAACTGTTTGCACTGGTCTGCTCTATTTTACCACAAAACCTACTACAAGGCAACAAAAACTTTGAAATACACACAGTACTGGGCAAGAGTATACTCATGATACTAAAATGAAAACGATACACACAACTCAGTTTCAATACAAAGGAATAGATTTGATACTCAATACCGAATTTAATACCACTGCTATTAAAGGCGTTCACCATTCATATGTTTTGGAACGTTGTAACAGTAATACTAAAACACACAGTGAGGCGTCATTCAGTTTCAGTTCAGTCTACCTGAGGATCTGAGGTCCACTGTGATTCATATTTTTAAAAGTAAACTCAAAACATATCTTTCCAATTAAAAAATAATAATAAATAAATATATTTATAGTATGTATATATATATATATATATATATATATATATATATATATATATATATATATATATATATATATATATATATATATATATATATATATATATATATATATATATATATATATATATATATAGTAGTAGTAGCAGTAGTAGTAGTAGTAGTAGTATTATTGTGTTATTATTATTATTTTACTTAGTCCCCATCTAATTTGAACTCTCTATTTTTTATTTTTATTATAACCTTTAGGAGCTTTATGTTTTATGTTTCTGTTTAAATGGCTGTATATATGAAACAATGGGGTAGGGGTGGGGTTGCTATTATTTTTTTATTATTGTAATTTTTCTGTTGCATGTGAAGCACTTTGTCCTAAATTTCAAATGTACGAGAAGTACCATACAAATAAAGTTTGACTGATTGTTTGATAATACCACAATGATAATGAAAAACACTCCTTATTTAGACAATAGAATTACATTTTCAACATTAAATCAAATTACTTTTTTTGATATTACCATGTGGCCATATATATCTGTGTAATCCCTCAGACCTCCAGTTAGGTTCCATAGTGGTCCATGGGTGTATATTAGTCTGTGTTCTTATACTTGCGCTGATACAGCTCAAGATAATCTTAAACCTTTTCAGGAAAGGTTAATTTCTGTCCTGGGAATGTGACTTTTCTAGTATCGATACATGTTCAAATAAGTATCTAGTTTCGATACTAGTTTTAGTACTGATTAGTATCTGTCAGTAGGGTTGTCAAAAAATCAAAAATCAAACATAAAATAATAAAAACATGCATCTATAGTACCAACACGATGGCAGTAAGAGAGACTACACTGCAATTACACATGCAGCTTTCTTCATTTATACAGGCTTTTAACAAAAGGAGAGCAAAAATAGCAAATTTCAAGCTGAAAAAAATGAAAAGAAAATCTCCCTCTCATCAAAGTGACCAAACATGTGGTGTGGACAGGCAAAGTTTGCTGTGCGTCCCTTTAAACGTATCGATTGGGAAATGAGAAGAGGAGGAACGTCTGAGCATGTTTGTGCGGCAGGGTCAGCGCGTGTTTACCTAGAGGGGATTGTGAGCCCGGCCCCAGACACAGAGAGATGGTAAATAATAGAAGAGCTACGGCAGAGGGCAGACTCTCAAACAGACAGCCGCGTCAAGGTTAAAGAGGCCTTTGAATTCTGCTCAACTTTAAAGTGCTACACAATTCAAGAGTATTGGGTATTGGAATCACTGAGGATGACGGCGTACTTGTACACATGACATGTTATAGTTTGAGAATGGTCCTGATATATACAGTATATAAACCAGCATGGCAATATTAAGAAACTAGTGTTATTTTAAGTTAATGCTACATTCTATTGTCAAAAAAGTTGTATTATCAATATTTTATAGTAAATTGTTATCAAGCATCACTCTTTTTTCTTATTGTATCAAAAAAGAAAGAGAAAAAATTTAGTATTGTGCTAACTAAACCAGGATCAAACCAAAAAACAAAAGTGAATGCAGTTTCAGTAAAAAAAAAAGTTCTAGAAAATGTATCCCAGGTAAATACATTTTGTTATTATTACCAAAGTGACAAACTCATTTGTGATCTTTACTTCAATCTAAAATATATTTGTTGGCCTTGCTATGGATTTCAAACGCAAAATATTTGTATCAGCAAATATCCGTTATCGGCAAGCAGCAGGCCAACCCTTGTCCGCAGTAGAGACACTTTTTATAAAAAATTTTGTAATTATTTTATATTTTGCTTGTTCTGGATTTAATGTTTAAGCAAAACGATTATTAAACATTTATTTTAATAAGAAAAGTTTTAAAATTATGTATCTTGAAAGAAGAGAAAACATGCCGATGTTGTTGAAATTTCTCAATAAATATTTAGTTTGGCCTCAGTTTTTAATTTTGGCCCTCCGTGAATATGAGTTTGACAAACCTGTTTTAACACAAGATGTGAAAAATGGTGGTTATCAATGCTATACTAGTATACTAGTATACTAGTACTATGATCACTGAGTAGAGTAAATAATAGAGGAGCTAATGACAGCGAGCTCAAGGTTAAAGATGGGTGAAGGTTTGTAACACTATACAAGCCCATAGTTCACCTCAGAGACAGTACTGACATCTGCAGATCACATAGAGCTGATGGGGGCTGAGGTCAATATGATTTTAGCCTTCAGCGGAGTCAGATCTCTCACCACTCACTTCATCATGTTACAGTAAGTCATGGGGAGTCAATGTATGGGCCAAGAGTCAATAAAATCAATTAGACTCTCACACATGAAGAGAAAACAGGCACACGTATTAATGATATAATGTCCTGAAATAGTCACACAAATGACATTTTTCTTCTAGACTGAGGTGGTTTTATTGTACAGTGTTGGCAAGGCAATAGAGGCTAATGTCATGCAGTAAAATGACTCACTGCATTGGAAACTAGGCTTCACTTGTAGGATGTAGGTAGTATGTAAGCAGTGGTGTAGTGGGGATTTTTTAAGTGGGGGTACGCGATTCGTGACATCATTGAATGTGATGAATCCCCCCCCCATCCCCATCCACCTCCACCCCAAAAGCCGTACACTCAACTTGACATGCTGAAATACACACAGGTGTCATATAGATTTAAAAAAAAAACAAAAACAAATGCCAGTCCAGTAATAATCAGTAATATTTGATGTTTTTTTTTTTTACTCAAAATGATACAGAATCATGTAACGCCGTTCATAATCACCTACAGAACATAAATCATAGGCTACAACAGATGTGCCCAGGACTAAACCAGGACGACTCAACCAGGACTAAACCAGGAATTGGACTTGAGAGCGAGAGAGAGAACCCCGAGCCTGCGGAGCAGAGTGTCTGCAAAGCACGACTGGGCAACGACTGTGCTTAGACGAGGAGTTCTGAACCAATCTTTTCACCTGCGGTCACCCGACGGTCTAGGAGGGCGCACCTCCGGGCCAGCCCCGACACTCAGTCCTGGTTCAGTTCTGGTTTAGTCCTGGTGTAGGTCTGGTTTAGACCTGGTTTAGCCCTGGGATCAGTCTTGATCCCCTCATGTCACAGGTCACTATAGTACATGGAGATACCAGAGATATTAGGAGCCTGTGTAGGTTATTTTCACCATTGCCAATATGTCCAGTTTGACATTTAAGTTGTAGCTATTTTATATTTGTTATTTTTTTTATATCTCACATCGGGAGAAGTGGGTGAATGACGTACCCCCGCGTACCACGCCCACTACACCCTTGTATGTAAATATGGAAGATATTTGTAGTTATGTATAGATGTTTATAACTGTTTTCCTATTGGACAAGTGGCAATGTGGGCTCCAAAATCCAAAATGAACATTAAAGATGCACTATTTTGTGTAGTTTCTGGTAGGCAGGGGGGCAGCTTCCTGCTTGTCTCCATGGAGATGGTATTGCTTTTTCCAGGAATGTTCCAGAGTGTATTTTTAATGTATAACTATGGTTACATGCAGTTTACACCACCAGGCCAAGTTACAGGTCAGATCTGAGGACCCCCCACAAGTAAGAATGCATATCTTTCATGGTATTTTTTTTAATTTTCTGGCAATAAAAACACCTGTACCTGAATAAATGCTGGTTAAATGATGGTTAATTTTAATGCCATACTGTGGAACATTCCAGGCAAAACAACAAATTCTCAACTGAAACAAGCAGATGCCAGACCTACCACCAGAAAAGCCTCATAGTGCGCCTTTACATCGCACAATTTAAGCAGTAAAGAAAAAGAACCCAAAACCCACTTGGAAATATCAAGAGAAATTCAAAAAGAGATTAAGTAACCTAACCATTAAACATGCAAATAAAACTATGAATCTAAAGAAATTTCGATAATATTCAAAGCTGATGTAAACCTTTTATTATCCCTACACTAGACCCTCTGCATGGTGTCTACTCCCTGTGCTAGAGTTTCTGTCTAACAGGCCGAACGCTGCACACGACATCTCCCAGAGGCCCACCGTCTGTCTGCCTGCCCGCCCTTCAACGGACATGGTTTCGCTCCCCTCAGCAAATCAACATCCTGATCGTTTTACATAGGAAGGCTTGCATTGTAACTACTGTAACTACACACACCCAGCCTACAGGGTCAGCCACATTGCGTCTGCTGCCCATCATCGCTGCATCGATTCCCTCTCCTGCGCGTCAGCCTGTCTTGTCAAGCGACTTCTCCCGAGCGTAAAAGATGAATTATTCACAGGGAGGGCCTGCCAGCTTCTGTAAATAAATACTTAACTAATATTGGCCCCCCGCAAACCACACGTCTCGGCTTACTGCGATGGGGGCTTTGAGAGAACAAAGAGAGGAGAGAAGGGGGGAGAGAGAGGGGAGTGGAAATCTGCCCTAAATAGAAGTCGGTATTCATTCAGTCTCTAAGTGTTTAATGGGCGGCGTATGGGGAGGCAGACCACAAAGGTGTTAGCTAACCTCATAGAGATCGCACTATTGCTGCACTGAGGGGCATATTATAACATAAATAGAGTATGGGGAAAACCACAGGCAGTTGTCATGCCAACAGGAGACTAATGCTGTTTACATGTATGATAATTAGTGGTGTGGTAAAAGGTAAGGCATGGACACTGGATTTGTACTATACAGTAGTGTTACAATACTAAAATTTCAAACTTGATTTAGAAACTAAGGACTAGTCCAATACCAATTTCAATGGCACAATGATGATTCCTATAGACACATAGACCAAACACATAGACCTTTTTCACAACAGCCAGAAGTGCCACGACGTAGGGTAAATGTAACTCCTGTTTAATGCTTTTCTCTGGCAAAATATATGTGGAAATGTCTCACATATTTTCCAACAGCTTCATAACTCTGCCTACCCATCACCAAATCTTCATTCAACAAGTTTGACAAACAACATATTCTGTCCATGAAGAATTTATCCACAACTATCAAGGTAAAAAAGAAGAAAACTTAAAGGCGAACGACTAGCATTAGTGAGCATTTCCTTTCCGTCAAGAACTTTCTTGCTAATTTGTTTCTGTGGTTTGTATTTGTATTTTTGTAAATTTGTCTCTGCGTTTGTATAAATGTTTTGTGTTTTGTGAAAAGTAAATTTGCTTTCAAGATGTAAATGTATATTTTAAATGTAATTTTGTTTTCAAACTTGTTAAAGTGTGTTGTGAAATGTAAAAGTGTTTTGCACTTGCCACCACCGTACAAAAAAATCTAATTTTCAACATCAAATCATAGTACTTTTTTTTTTTAATATATTACCATGTTGCCTTATATCTGTGTAATCTCTCAGTCATACAGGTAGATTCAATAGTGTTCCATGGGCGTATACTAGTCTTTGTGCTCTTAGACTTGTTCTGATACAGCTCAAAATCATTCTTCAGGAAAGCTTAATTTATGTCTTGTGACTGTAAAGTTTTAGTATCGATACTTGCTCAAATTAGTATCTACTTTCAATAATAAACTGATTTTTGATACTTTTGGCAACCCTACTGTACAGGCTTTTCACATTTTGGCACATATAAAAACATGTGGCTAGTAACTTTGTGTTGAAGTCTCTGCAACTTTCTGACCTGAAGACCCAAGAAACTTTATGATTTGTGGAGCCACCGGGCCCGTCCTCCTGAGAGTGCAATGGGGTTCTGTTCCAGAATCATAAAAAAGTCTCCAGATTCTTCATTGTTGCTCTGATTTTGGGATATAATTTATAGATTTACCTAGATAATACAAAAGCAAAGGGTGAAATGTGAATTGGAAAAGAAAATCACTACAATCTTTGCACTATGTTGAAAGATAAAATGTGAGCTCGGTGCACTGGACAGCACGAAGAATTGTGATTTTAATTCTTTTTAATTTTGTTAAGAGTACACATTGTAAACAGCTCAAGGGCAACAGGTGCTCAGATGGTAGAGCATTTGTTCACTGATCCGAAGGCTGGTGGCTAGAATCCTACTCTTGACATGAACATCATTGGTAGAGTGGTAAGATACACTGACTCCAGCTCCCATAGATGAATACTGTTGTTGTGTCCTCAGGCAAGACACTTAACCCACCTTCCCCCCAGTGTCTGTGTACATCGATGTGTGTGAGTGTATGTGAAACGGTGAGTGGTTCCTTGTTGTAAAGCGCTACATAAAAATGCGACCAAGACCATGTGACCACGTTTGACTGAAATATGAACTGATGAAGTAATACAAGAACCCCATGAATTTCAGAATATGTTTGTAGAGGAATAAAAACACAGGCACAAGATTTTCAGAAGACATTCTAAATAATGTTGTAGAGCCAATTTGAACTCAACTCTTTCTAATGCCTCATAATTCTGTCAGTACTTGGAGACAACATCATCTTGTTTTAGTTTAGCTTGTTTTATACTTTCTACATAGACTTCATTTACACTTGTTTGATCAATGCTAAAATGAGCCCGACCTGCCTCGTCCTGTGTGTTAATTGCACTCCTTTAACTACCTGGTGTTTTAATTGGATCATTTGAGGCTCCTCTCCATCTCCTCCTGCTTACTGCTGTTTGTCTGCATCCTCATTTAAACAGCTCTTTGTCATCATCAGTGTTTAAGTCTGTCTCTATAGTCTTCCTGTGTCCCCCCTCGAACTGATACAACGCAATACTGGTGTTGTGTCCTTGGGCAAAACCACTTCACCCACACTGGATTTAGTCAAAGGTTAGACTGGATAATAGTAGCAACCTAGAAATAGAAAAGGAAAACAATTGCAATTAAGTATATTTTAAGAAACACAATCTGCAATCTACTAGACTAGTTTTTACTTAAATGTGCTCATTACTGTGCGTTTTAAAAGGATCTATTCAGTGTGCTTAAAATAATGTCTGAAATCTGAATAACTTACAAAACACAGAAGAAAAAATGTTGTTGGCTTTAAAGGTACAGTATAAGACTAACTTTATACTGAAACAAATCCACATATCACCGTATCGGAAACAATCTGCGTCCAGACACGTCGTTTCTGTGTCCGCAAGCCTTCCCTATCCACACAGCTTTGCGCATATTTGTTTACATTTTACAGAAACAAAACTTAAAACCCCATGGCTAATTTACATAAACTAAGCTCTCAAAACACAGCTTGCTATTGTGCGCTAATGCGGTTCAGCTTCTGTCGGACAAAAGGACACAACTCAATGGAATTAGAGTGTTCTTTCTGTGACAGAGGGGTGTTCTGCTGATGGTGAGTCTGTTCTGTGCTTCTATCGCGTTGGAGATATTTCATGTTAAACTTTTCAGAGATTATATGTCTGCAGGTCATACGCACAGACCATATATATGAATGGACATATATTCTAGCCTCTTAGCGTTTTGGCGGTGAATTACTTCACGGCGCATAGACCTACATCAGCGTCTCAGCATTTTCAGGCATCCACACAGTGCCGAATCAGGTCCGTACTCAGATGAATTCGTGGCAGCTGGTGGCACCAGATCGTTCCATCTCTAGAGCCATTTTCAATCGGATTAGTATGGACGAACAATGCATCCGCCACGAAAACGACTGGAATACGTACTAGTGGTGACGGGGCCTAACTTTCTGGAGGTGAGAAAATTTAAAAACATTACTTCGGAACATTCTCCATGGAGATAGATATGTTTCAAGCTTTATTGTGTCAGTAGAGTATATAACAACATTTCCATGGAAACATGGAGTAGGCCCTTCTTCTGGTCAAATAAGAGTCAGGTTTATGGAGATGCGTGCCCGCTGAGAGCAATAAACACAACCAGATTGAAAAAAAAAACAGACCAGATCAGATTTTATTTTATTTTTTTGCAACATATAATTTTGTTCATGAATAAACTGTGGACAAACTACACAATTTCAACTGAGCCCTGAATATGAAAAGACTAGAGTATTTTCCATATAGTTGAATCTGTAGTCCCTGCTGTCCCTGTCGTCCCCTCCTTTTAGGCGCAGACAGGATGAAGACAAACTGTGGGGATAATTGAGCACTAACATGAGTCAGGCCAGATGAATGGAGACAGATGGAGAGCGCCCCGATGTCTTTACACGTCCACACTACAATGGCCGCCGCTCCTCTGGGCTTTTAACACCACTATGAAAATATATGGCTCCTGCATCTGTATTCATCTGTACTACTTACAAATATTGAGTTTGAAGCACACGTACAATAGCACACGCATAACTAATATACTCTATGGCCATTTCTGGAGCAGAGTTTTGTTGTGTCTATAGATGAATGAATAAATATGTCAAGGTAATACATCATCTCTTACTTATATTGTCTGAAAAAGATGAAAAAAGAAAGAAAGGCAATTCAATACAGCTTTGTATTTGACCGCATGTGGCCAGGCGGTTCCAGGAATAACATTGTATTTGGTCAAGAAAGTATTGCTAGGAAACAAGCACTGCAGACCTGGAATCCGATAAATAAACTGTTCTATTCAAAACTATCTTTATTATATTAAGGACCAAACCAAAATGTACCTACAGTGTACTGATGCCAATAGAAACCCTTTAGGACAACTACTCTATGTATTTCCTTAAGTGTTCAACTTTTCCCTGGGTGTAGAGCCTATGACAAAGTGGCATGTGTTTCATGAGCTGAAATAGGCATTTTCAATTATTTCCTGAAATATGCAGTGTGTGGTGCCGACAGAGGGGCCTGGGAGGAGAATCGAGACTATCCATCAAAAAGACAGTGTGCACAGTCAGAGCTGCACAGAGAGAGAGAGAGAGAGAGAGAGAGAGAGATGAAGGGGTGAGAGAGAGAGAGAGGCAGGGGGTGAGGGAGACAGAGAGAGGGGGGTGAAACTGAGAGAGAGAAAGAGAGAGGGGTGTGAAGCTGAGAGAGAGAAAGAGAGAGGGGGTGGGGTTGAGAGAGAGAGATGGAGGGGTAAAATAAAGAGAGAACGAGAGAGAGGGGTAAGAGAGGTGAAGCTGAGAGAGAGAAAGAGAGAGGGGGTGGGGGATTGAGAGAGAGATGGAGGGTAAAAGAAAGAGAGAGAAGAGGGTGAGAGAGAAAGAGAGAGAAAGAGGTGAAGCTGAGAGAGAGAAAGAGCAAGGGGGGGGGGGGAGAGAGAGAGAGAGAGAGAGAGAGAGGTAAAAGAAAGAGAGAAAGAGAGGGAGGGGTGAGAGAGGTGAAGCTGAGAGAGACAAAGTGGGGGGGTTTAGAGAGAGCAATGGAGGAGTGAAAGAAAAAGAGGGAGGGGGTAAAGAGAGAAAGAGAGAGATGGGTGTGAATAAGAGAGTGCAAGTGAAAAAAGGGAGAGGCTCTGAAAGAGAGAGGTAGAGAGAGAATATAAAGAGACATAGAGAAAGAGGAAAGGATGTGAGAGAAATTGGGAGAGACAAAGAGGAAAGAGAGATAGAGAAGGGGTAAAGAGAGACAAAGAAGGGAGAGAGAGAGAGCAAGAAAGAGTAAGAAAAGAAATAAGGGCAGCAAAGAAAGACAGAGTGAGCAGAAGAAGGAGAGGGAGAGATGGGGATGTAAAGAAAAGAGAAAAAACAAGAGAGCACCTTGACATAAGAAACAGCATGACAATAAGAGCGTGAATGCAGCATAAAAAGGTGACAAAACACATAAACCAAACTCTATATTTCATACAATAATGCACTCTACAGGTAGTTTCACTGAATTAGCTGTGGGTGGGTTAGCCTTTGAGATTCAAGCATTTTCAAAAAGCACAAAACAATAGTAGGAAATACCAAAGCTTAGTTTCATTCCTTTAATAACAGACTCTTTGGAGATGACAGTTCTGCAGGTAAACACAGAGATGATAAAAGGGGATTTGTTTGTTCAAAGTGTGGAGTTTGTAAAAAACATTAACGTGTCTTTGTTACACAGGCTTTTACAGGAGCTCACTGGTCAACTACAAAGAATGGTACTCGCAAAGGTGTTTTTATGTAGTGTTGCATAAAGTTTGTATTTATTTCCACTTAAACTATTCAAACATTTCTTTCATTGGATTACTGTTTGAATAAATAAAAGACTAACACAGTGTAGATCCACAACCTCACATTCAGTCAGCATGGCTTGTGGTTGAGAGGGGCGCTTTAACCTCACAGCAAGAAGGTTCCCAGTTTGACTCCTAGATTTTTCTGGGTGGAGTTTGGATGTTTCTCTCTCTGTCTGTGTCAGTACTCTGGTTTCCCACATTAATGGAAAACATGCACAAGAAACACAACACGTAAAATCCTCCATCTTAGGTAGTAATGATCAAAATCAGCTCAAGATTTGGCGACAGAGACGGTGCTGGGGATGACTTAAGGTGGCACTAGTCTCCCCGAGAATGGCCAATGCCTCCCCGTAGCTCCCCCAAAGATTTTTGCACCATTTTTATAGGACAGTTAGTCTCGACTAAAAATGTTCAAACGGCAACAACAACTTTAAAGTTGTTCAAAACAGCAAAGAAAACATGGTAGGGCATTGGGGTGCGCTCACCTCCATAAAAGGCTCTAAATTTACATGTTAAGTGCACCCTCATTGAAGAACTTAGCCCCCCTCCAACCATGGCTCCCTCAACCAAAATTGTCTGGCACTGTCTCTGTCTGGAGATGGGTCCCTGACAGGTGCCCCAGATGCATTGAAGGAAGCATAGGTCAAATGCAGAGGTCAAATTTACCTACAGGGACAAAAAATACATCATAATTTATAAAACTACAGTAATAAAAAACTGCGCTTTAGTTTATTTTGTATTAATTTTTATGGGCCATTGAAATGCAACTAGCACAGGATTGACAGCGCAGAGATTCTCCTGTGCAATGTGAGGCCTGAGATCCTTGTGGGACCTCTTTGTTAGACCCTTTAAAGCAGCATGTAAATCACTGGCCTCATTCAGTGTGTGCACTGAGCGAACCACAGCTCTGTTAGTCTAATCCACCCGCACCATCAATCACCAGCACCACTCTTCATTAGAAACCCACACCTCACAACATGGTCCATCTGTGATACACAAAAACATCAGGAGCTCCACTGGATTACCTTTCTGGTCATTAGTTATTAAAAGATTGTATTGCCTTATTTTCTTTCATACCACTACCTGATTTTACTTGACTTATACATTCTAATGTAACTTGTGCACTGTTCTCATGGAACTAGCAATATGTAACTAACCATAAAATAATAATCTTCTACAAGAGTCAGATTATATCTTCTACAAAATAATCTTTTACAAGAGTCAGATTATATCTAATCTGCTAGCTGTGAGGCAGATGCACTAATTACTGGCGCTAAAGAGTGACAGCCAATCACAAGGTTCCAGGAAAGAAATTTCCTGTCCATTTTTCAAAAAATAAGGGGCTAAAAAGCTATGCAGTAACCTTAAAACTAATCTGTTTCTGAAACGATTAACATTTTGCCAAAGTTTAAGTTTTAAATGTGCTTTTGGGCTGAAAACAACAGCTCAGTGGACATTAGCTCCAACATATTTAGTTAGTCTCGGTCATGCCTTTAAATTGAAGTCGGTTCCACAGGCCACCTGCTACTCAAATGGAAAATCATCACATTTTTATACAGCGCTTTTCCACTTTCAAGGCACTCAAAGCATCAATGAACCACTCACCCATTCACACACACACATTCACAGACCAGTGTACACAGACACTAGGGACAAGGTGGGTTAAGTGTCTTGCCCAAGGACAAAACAGTATTCTGTATCTGTGGGAGCTGGAATCAGTAGCTCTGACCACTCTCCCAATTTTTGTGTCTAGAATGGGATTTGAACTTTCAATCTTCGGATCAAATACGCAAATACTCAAATACTCAAATAATCAAATACCAACTGAGCTACTGTCACCTCAAATCATATGGTTGGAAATGAATATAATACTATGGCAGAGTGGTTAGCAGCAATGCCTCTCAACTTATTCTTTCCCCACTAAACACATGCACAACAGACTAACTTGGTTCATATGAATATGTCATTGCTCTGCCTTAAATGTTCCACAGTATGACATTAAACAGCTCTACTTTACATTGATTAAATTACAGATGTTTTTATTGCTTTAAAATACCTAGAAAAACAGGCATTCTTACTATGAGCGGGGTCGCCTCTCCACAGATCTGACGTGTAACAGTCTGGTTTGGTCTTCATGAACATAGAAAGGTTTAATAGGAAACTGTGAAACATTCCAGACAAAGTAATAGCATCTCCATGAAGAAAAGCATTTGACAGACCCTCCACCAGAAAAGTTACACAATGCACCTTTAATGCACTGAATTTGAATGTAAAGTATCATAAATACATTTCATCAACAGCACATCTCCCAGAGCTTCACAACCTATAAACTAAAATGATCGGTTTAGTCTGTTTTCCCTACACGCTGACAGACAACAGTTGCTGATGGAAAATGTCCCAGCCAATCTCCGCTGACCTTTAATGTCCCGGAGCGATGCAGGGACACAGAGGAGGCACACAGGAGGACGTGGGACATGCCTAAGGGGACAGCGCCATCAATCAGCACCTAATATGAGGAGACACTCTGTCAATAAGAAATAAACAAGACATCCAGGCTAATACACACACTATAGTCCCATAACCAGCCTTGAATGTGCTCTGACAATTTTCCATCACTAAATCAAATCTTCGTCACGCTGTCAGTGTGGGGGAGATGTGAGGGGTAACTGTTACCTAAAAATGCTGATTTCTTTCCTCTGTTAAAACTAGTTCAGTTTACCTGTCATGTGGATCTACATTTCATATTTGCACATCATTTTCATAATTTTCAGGTTTAATGCAGGAGGGAAGGGATCTAGTGTCTCACATGTATTATTCACATGCTCAGTTAATAGTCACAGATCGCTGCTTGGATTCGATGGACAAAGGTAAAATTTAAATATATAGCTTTAAATTTAACTAACTTTAAAAGTTAAAAAGTCAAATATTTTTACTAACATTAAACAAACAGTGGTCCAGTCATTCCCAACCTGGCGGTCAGGACCCAAATTTGTGTCCCCAAACATTCTCAGGGGGTCCCCAGAGATTCTGAAATATCAAGTGCAAACTAAGTTTGCACGTTAACTGCTTCTATAAAATATTTTAAAATTAATTTTTAGAACGATGTTGGGGTGTCCAGCGGGAGGTCTCACTGGGAGAAAAATGTTGGGAACCGTCGCTTTAAAGAATAAATAAAGCATATAGTATTTCTAGTAAAATCCAACAGTGTCAATGTTTCAGTGGAAACAGGAACATTTAGGGACCTTTGTGAGTCTGGATTAGACCTAGTTAAACTAAATATTGCTCAACTATGAAGGTGCACTGTGTAACCTTTCTGTTTTCTTTACTGGTACCAATTCAGAACAAAAAAAGTTGGTCAGCAGAGTAACTCCATACAAACTGAAATCCCTGTATCCACATGGGTTATATTCAAGTCCAATGCCAATGCCACAAATGTAATAATTGATATTAAAGCCCAAAACAACAACAACAACAAAAACATATCCAAAACTGCACATCTATTAATCATGTGACTTAGCCGAGCGTTCAAAAAAGCTGTCACTCCTTTAACATTTACTCCAAAAGGAAGTTATTGCCTCCAGCTCTGGGTCTGTGGTATCAGAAACTGTCCAGTACACCCCAGTCCACACTGCTGACGCTGGGATTACCTGTCTTGCATGAATACCCTCTGATATTGCAAATATTGTGCAAGAAGTAACACAATTTCCTCCCTCAGCTTTTCCGTGTGGGAAAAAAAATATCATTTGGTCATTATAGCGTGCACTCACAGGTCCCGGACAGGTGTTGAGATTGGCTGTGGTCTGAGTACAGCAGGTGGAACCAAGATGGCTGCCCGCCCCAGCCCCCAAACTGTGAACCATTTCCTCTTGCTTTTATCCCAAACTGTGCCCGCTCAAGTCAAGGTTTTCTGGTTTACTCAAGCGTGAGATGAGGGTAAAGGCAAGTAATGATGTCCAGGCAGGGAGCACTTATATTTGGACAAAAAAATTAAAATTACATGGAGACACAGGTGACGTTTTGGGGTAATAGGTTTTCAGCCAAAATATCTATAGAACAATTGACTTTTTATTCCCAAGTCCGGCTTCCTTTTGCATTGAGGATTACATGTTTCAAAGGACATGTAATACCTATTCAAGGAGTCCACATTGAATTGAACCAGGATGTCAAGTGTGAAATGTGGAGGAAACCAGCAGGGTTACAGCCAAATTCTGAACCAAACTTTGAGCTTTGCAACCTAAAAGAGAGGAAAGGCTTTATACTTTAAATTGTTTTCCCTGCTTAATAAACATGCAGTTTACAGTTTACAATATTTTCTGTTATAATGTTGTTTCCTCATCAAAACACATCTGGAGATGTGGTTTGTTTCATTCACATGCATTTAACCAACTACACCCTGCATATTTAGGCTGAGTTCTTCTTCAAATAGAAAACACTCTGTTCCACCTTGTGATGTCATGAGGAAGTATAGGAAGTTCTCCACTGTGTTTTAAAACTTCATACACCTTAACTAGAATCGTTTGAATCAGTTCAGCCCTGGAGCCTAAACTGGGGAAGCAGCAGGATCAGCACCCGAAGATGGAGGCTTGAGCAGGCTTGAGTGAAGACGCTGCACACCAAACTTTGAAAAACTTTTCAAAAGGAACTTAACTTGGCTTCATCTTCAATTAAACTTGCTTTATAATGAGTTGCTGCGGAAAAAGAGAGACTATCACCACAAGTGCACCTCCCGAACAGAGCCTTAATCGTGTGCTGTTTGCAGCTGGAATCTGTTAACAATATTCCATGGAAAAATGTCTGGACATTACCTAATCACCAACAAGCAAAGGGAAATCTGCTACAAATTTCTACAATGCTGTTATCTGGTAAAGTGTAATCTTAGAAGGGCAAAACTGTACATTTTGCAAACAGAAAAATGAAACCACCTCTCACTTATTTTGGACCTGCCCAGACTCTGTGTGCTTTTGAAAAGAATTCATAAAACATATGGGCGGGAGGGCTAATGTCCCCACCAAAGCTGAGACCAAACCTACACCCTTGAGGTTATATTACAGGCCAAGATAATCAGAATGGAGCTAGAATCACCACCATAGCACCAGTGTCTGTCTGGGTATGAGGCAGGTTTAGAAATGTCACTTTGCAGTAACAACAAACGTAAAATCAAGATGGCAGGGAATACATTTAGGAAAAAAACAGAGTGAATCAGACACTCAGGATTACTCAGAGTATCATGAACGAGGAGCTGTAGATGGCAGGGTGAAAAATGTGGAGCTTCATAGGAAAGAAGTCCACTGTCCTGCTGCATCACTGTCTCTACATGAAGGAGACAAGAATTACAGTTTAAAGGTGCACTGTGTAACTTTTCTGCTAGTCTCCACGGGGATGTTATTGTGTTTTCCACAGTATGGCACTCATCTTTCCATCTTGCCTTTATTCGCATAAAGGTGAGTTTATTGCTGAGAAATACTAAAGTGCATTTTTACTGGGATTGGACTAGTCTCTCCACAGATCTGCTGCTTTGCTTTACTTGTCTCCAGAGATAGAAAGTTTAATGGCATACTGTGAATGATTCCTGGGCTTGGCAAGGCTGTTACATTTGCATGGAAACAAGCCGGTAGCGGGCTCCCCACAAGAAAAGTTACATGGTGCACATTTAAAATTATTTTCTAGAAAAGAACTACTCAATTTATTTGTAAAAACAATTCAATTAATACATTTTGGAGAGTTCAAACTAGGTAAAATGTGTGGTATCTGTGCCAACAACAGGCATTAATATTAGTCTCTAACTTTAAATCCAATGACCTACATCTCTCAACCTGCATTATTAGCTTCTCATTATACTCCTAAGTGGCCCTATCTAACCCTGGCTGTCAGCAAAGAAGGGCTCAGAGCTGTGTCTAAGCTCACTGTCATTAAACCACAATCACAAACCCTTTGAGCCAGTGCACCCACATGACTCCATTTTGCAGAAAACGGCACTGGATATACTGTACAACTCTGAAGAAATATATGGAGCTACGGCTGAGCATCCTATCTTGATTTTTAAAGTGTGTTCGGCAACTGATAACATTTGGAAAGAGAGCCCTGTAAACCACTTGGACCCTGAAAAGGAATTTGTTTGAGCAAAGATCATCACCATGCTTACTTTTTAAACAGCATGTATTACACAAAACTGGCTTGTGAGCTTTAAGCCATGTTTTAATGTTGTTACCACCTCAAAAACATACTGGGAGTTGTTTAATTTCATTCACACATGTTTGAGTGATCTGTAATTTTTAGCCTGTCTGCAGCTCCAAAGCTCAAAATGTTCCGAAAAATTGTAATTTTCAAGTTAACAGCTACCGTTTACTTTTAGTTCAGTAGAAATTGGTAATACTAGGCCTGAAATCATCCAAATGATTCTAGTGAAGGTGCATAGAATTTAAAAACACAGCAAAGTATTTCCTGTATTACCATGACATCACAAGGTGGAACAGAGTGTTTTCAATTTGAGAGAAGAACTCAGCTTAAACATGCTTGGTTTGCATGTTAAACATTTGTGAATGAAATAAAACACAACTCCGAGTATGTTTGTGAAGAGGAAACAACATTATAACGTAAATCAGAACACTGTGTTAAATGTAAGAATCCAGCAATCTTATTCAGAAGTTTTAAATACTAGCTCTACTTTACCTACTACTTGTATTATATCTCATTATATCTTGGTAGATCGGTAAATTATATCCTTGAGTAAGACCCCACGTTTAGTTTTACAGTGTAAAGTAAAGAGTTGTGAAAAGCCTAATCCAAGCATGAGTGAGCCCTGATTACAGTCAGAGCAGCAGTGGATTGTGGGAGTTCTGTCAGGTGTCTCCTCTGACGCTCCTGAAGCCCAGTGGGACGCCGCTACGTGGGGACAGATGGTGTGCCTAACTCTGTGCAAACCTAAGACACAGAATTCAATTAGGTGATATCTTAATATTTGTTTTCTTTATTTGGAAACTGGTAGAAAATTCAATATAAGACAGAAATAAACGAAATGCATCTCTGTATTGATTATTAGTCGAAAAGGAGGGAAGAGTTTGTCACATCACAGTCTTATCTTTCCTATGTGTCATTATTATTGACGCAAGCAAGTCGCAGCACAACATTACAGGGCAATGACTCACACAGCACGTTAATGTGATGGAATGTCAAAACAACTCAATACTGAACCTATGAGTGCGAGCACAACCCTCTCGCCAGAGTTTGATCACAGAAATGACTTTTCCAACAGTGCTTAAAAGTGCACTATGTAATTTAAGAGGGCCGGCTTCCTGCTTGTTGCCATAGTTATTTCTTTACACAGTATGACATTAAACTTGCCTTGCATGTACTGTAATTTCTGGACTATTTCTGGCACATTGTTCATTCATATATACAGTCTATAGTTTGGCAACACAGCGGATACGCGCAGCCTGAGTGCAGAAAAAGCCGCTGTCTGTGCAGTGAACACATGGATCTAGGGTTAACATGAAGGTGAATGCGTAATTGACGAGAAGAAACGTCTCAAACTTCAGTAGCTGGACATCCACTCATATATGATCGACACATTTAGTCTAGTCCCCGGGAGAGCCTGAAATCTGCTGAAATCCTATGAGACACAGACATGGCACCGGACAGGACAGCAGCTCTTGCAACAGACATGCGTCGTAGAGCGCGGGGAGAGACGGGGGTGATGCACCGAGGAAGATGCTCGTTTGATCGTGTTTGAACAGTTACACAGTTACAGCACATACCCTCCTCATGGAAAATATACAAAGAAATGCAGATGATGCAGCTTTTAAGTTGAAGGCAATTGATGTGGCTGTCGGAGAAGGAAACAGAGTTGCATCAGTGAGTCGATGGTGAGACGTTGGCGACGACAGCGTGAGGAAATGAGTCAACGCAAAAAGACGACAAAAGTTCTCAGAGGCGATAACCCAAACTTGAAAACGTTCTTGAAGACATGGACACCTGCAGCTTATATTCAGGTGTGGCCTATATATGCACAATTTTATTTTTTTAATTTTTTTTTTTATTTTGTTGATGCTGCTTATATTCAGGTGCGCTCTATAGTCTGGAAATTACAGTAATTATAGTAGTTTTATAGCTCAAAAACACCTTGAAAACCATGAAATCTTACTATGTACAGGCTTGATTCTCCATTAGAGCTGACCAGTAACTTGTCTTCATTGTGATATCCAAGCTTATTTCCATACTGTATAACATTCAAGGTAAAGCAAGAACATTTCCATAAAGACAGGTAGCAGATCCTCTACTAGAAAAGTTACACAGTGCACCATTAAGGTATAGGGATTCTTCTCACAATGGCTATTTAGTCACATAGAGCAAACAAAGAAAGATATTCACTATTCATGCGTATTCATTCACTAACCAAAATCGATATCTATCTATTCACTAGTATCTACCAATGCATAAACAGGAAAAAAACTGTATACATACATAATTAAATTTAAAAAAAAAGTCTGTAGAAAACCCACAGTAGCATGTAAGGAGACAGGATAAAAGTTAATGCCTTCCAAAACAGCATCTTCCCCTGTGATATTTGTCTGTGTTTGTTGTGATGATTCTCCCCATGCAGAGCGTTTGGCAGGTGAAGCATAGGGGGACATTTGTGATCCCGGTTTGTCAGTGGTCTTACTGTTGGCTGCAGATGGACGAGACTCTCCTACTGTGAGTTTGAGGTGTATCTTTGAACAGACCAGCTGCACCGGCCCCTCACCGCTATGGTACCTCAGGGCGTATTCTAAAAACTAACTACATTTATTATATTTACACACAATATAAATGTTTTGTTGTCTGGCAAGATTTTTCATTGTTTTAGTATCAAATTATAAGGCGGATGTGCAGTGATTGCTTCTCCAAATTAACTGAATATACGATATCAAAGGAATATAGGATCCCATTCCTTAGGCAGTATTTTATTTTGAAAACACAATTTTTCTGATCCATGTTATAATGTGTTTCCTCATCAAAAACATACCTGGAGGTTTGTTTTGTTTCATTCACACATGTTTAACACACAAACCCTGCATATTTAGACTCAAACAGGAAACACTCATGTCATGTCATGTAGCGGAGTTGAGGACTTGCAAGTCGTGACAAGTCGAGTCAGACTTGAGTCATTATTTTTAGGACTTGAAATTTGACTTGATAAAATAGACAAAGACCTGGGACTCGACTTGGACTTGAAGGTCAATGACTTGGGACATGACTCGGACTTGAGGCCTGTGACTTGAGAAGACCTGATGCTTAGACTAGTTGACAAATTAACTGTTATTAAGCACTCTAAATCTAAACTCTTTCTGTGCAGACCGTAATAATTTTCACTCTTTTTACTCTTGTCAAGACATTTAAAAAGGAAAAATTAGCAGATCTTCAATTCTTAAATAAATACACATATATAAATATACCATGACTTTTTAAGGAATTTTAGTTTAAAAAGTATATAAATTGCAAAAATCTAAGCTATACAGTATTTGGTATATTGGTTTAAAGACTTGAAATGACTTGAAGCTCAAAGCAGATGACTTGGACTTGACTTGCACTTATGGGCCAGTGACTCGAGCCTTGACTTGGACTTGCCTGTCTTTGACTTGGGACTTGACTCGGACTTGAGGTGAAAGACTTGAGACTTACTTGAGACTTGCAAAACAATGACTTGGTCCCACCTCTGTCATGTAGTAATAGAGGAAGTGCTCCACTGTGTTTTTAAACTCCACACACCTTCACTAGAATCATTTGCATAATTTCATCCCTGGAATCGATTAAGTCTACAGAAAAAAAAGTTTACAGATAGCTGTGAATTGGAAAACTATCACTTCATGACATCACAAAGTAGAAAGAGGCATTTTGAGCTTTGGAGACAGAGGCAAACTAAAAAATAAAAGAAACAAAACACAACTTGGGGTATATTTTTGATGAGGTAACAGCATTATAACATGGCTTAATGCTCACAGGAGTCAACTTTGTGTAATATAGGACATATAATAATCAGTACACAAAATAATTCAAGCTGTTTTGTAAATGTCCTTTATGCTCAGGAAACCATAATCAGCCTGTTTTTCTGAAGTCCATTAATACACGTCTTTCCGAGCCGCTTTCTGTCAATATTTGGGGATTTGAATTTTTGTAAAAGGCTGATTTTCCTGAAAGAGAAAATCGTACACTGTGGTATTGGTTTTGGGTTTCAAACTCTTTGAATATGTGAAATGTTACCTCAGATGGTGTTTCCAAGCTAATCAGTAAATCGATGCAGCCGTGTTTGCTGAATGAGCAGGCTCCGAGCTTCTAAAATTTCAAGAAAGCTGTGTCATAAGCAACAGTACATAAAAGCCAGTGTATTATTTTACTATGTTTGACCAATTTTCTTTTAAAGGTGCATCGTGTAACATTTCTGATGAAGGGCCCGTCAAATGCTTTTCTCCATGGAGATGTTATGTCTTTGTCTGGAATATTTCACAGTATGGCATTAAACCTTTTAATCTTCATAGAGACCAAACCAGATCAAGTTACAGGTACAGTTCAGGTCTACAGAGAGGCAACCCCGATTACAGTCAGCCATTTTTTAGATATTTAATAACTATAAGACCACTTGTAATTGAATAAATGTAAGGAAGATCTATTTAATGTCAGAAAAGTTACACAACACACCTTTAATAATCCAAGAACTTCCACCTCTTAACCTGGTTTTATAATAGCTGTTAAAAATCTGCTGTGTCGAGAGTGATGTCTTGGATAGGGTACTTTAGATGAGACTGGTGGAGTGGCATAACCTTGGGAAAGATCAGATCTCAGTCCGAACGGGATCATGGTTTATCTCAAACCTGTGGTCCTAAATTGCAGTTTGGTCAGATAAGATGTTTGGATAAGCACTTGTGATGGCTTCACTAGACTGGAGGACTTGTACAGCAATAGGAGAGTAACATCCTGTTTTCAATTAACAAAGATGACTCACAAGTAAGCAGACGGTTTTCATGCTATGCCACCTTTCAGTGAAAAATGGTTAGAAATATATTAGCTAGACAAAATAAATGATAACACGCTTTAGATTACTTCATGAAATGTAGGAGCTAAACTAAGGCAACAGCCTTTTGGCACACACATTCATACATAGCCATGGTGGGTGAAGAGTCTTGCTCAAGGACACAAAGATACAATGTACAGGTTGGAGCCAGGATTGAACCAACACTTGAGTGGACTAGAGAATGATATGAAAAAAATGTCAAGCAAAAACTGTTGGCACTACTGTTAAAAAGGACATATATGAAAAAACACCCCTTGAAACAATTTTACTGTGATGGAAATGTATATTGCAGAAACAATTCTCTCAATCTGTCTTTGTGTAAAAAATTTGATTTCTACCTGAGAACCAAACCAGTCATTTACATGTGTAAAGACTCAGCAGACACAACTGTCCCCACCCTCAGAAGTCCTTTATTGTCTTAGGGCCTGTTTACACGAGAACGCTTGTGCGTAAAAACAAAAAAATATTTTATCAGAAGTGCCTTTCATTTAGACGGTGATGGCATTTTTGGGGCTTTAAAAACGCAAAAATCTGAAACCACCCTCCAGAGTGGAAAAGTTGAAGATGCTCTGCCATAGCGTTTCCGCCTAAAATGCCCAAGACGCAGAACTCTGGTGTACGCGTTTACGTCACATACATACAGTATACAGAAACAAACAAGTCAGATCATTTCCATGCGTCAGACCTTCAAGTTGCTCTGGCAGCTCTAATAAACTTACACGAGGCATCCTAACAAATATACAATATATGCAGAGATACTATTAGTGAACAGAGAAGGATTCTCATTTACCTCTGTCAAATTCTGGATGCACCAGTTAGTCGCAGGCGAGCCAGACAGCATGAATACCCAATCAAATTCCACACACTTTTGCATCACCGTATGCATGCAGATTTCCTCCCAAAAACGCTAGTCTAAATGCGGAATAAAAAGTGAAGAGGCGACGCAATGTTTGCGTCTTCTGTTCAGATAGTCATCATATAAACGTAGCCTTAGCTGTCCTCAAATGTATATTAATTTGATTAGCATAAGTCTGTGAAACAAGTCACTCTGTTTTGACATGTATGTAACATGTGTTCTTGTATAAATACTCAAAGTTCAAATGATCTGGGGGAGAGACTCAGAAGAGGGATGCTCAGAGGGGTCTAACGTGTAAGGGACAGCCTGCAGGAGGAGAGCCTGTGGGTCTCTGGTCAGGGCAGGCCTAGGCCCAGTCCATATCTGCTGTAACAAGAATAAACCTTTGTCTGTATTCCAAAAACTCATTGGGCTTCGCAAATGAATTAAGAATTTATCATTAAGAGATACATAATTTTTTCCACAAAATTACAACAGTGTTCTCTCATCATTAGTTTACTCAAAGTTGTATTTCAACTGATTCATGCATATTGAGTAATCCTGTAGAGTCCTGCATTTGAGAAAATTTATGTTTTCACATACCCTCTATCTCCACCCACAGCTCTATTCTTACTAAATCAGGCTACGGTCCTGACTCTATAATAGTTCAATATAGGCATAGCTCCTTCCAGGCTTATTTAAAACGCACCCACGTTCACTTAAATACTGCCTTAATGTTGAGTCTTTTTTTTTTTCCAGGGGCTTCTATTTTTAGCCTAAACACAAGTCCAAGCATCACTTCACACCCCCACAGTGTTTAGGAGCTCCAGGTGCAATGCTTACTGGACACACTGGTCGGAGTCTCCCACAGATCAGAGCCGCTTCAGCAGTTTTCCCCCTGGCCCATTCCCAGAGCCCCTGTTCCATCTGGACGTCCAGCCGGCTTCACTCACTGCTCAGTCCCTCTCCCTCTCCACACCTGTGCTGTTATCTGCTCACAGCCACACAGATGCACCATGTTTGGGGGAACAACAACAGACTTTGAAAATAACAGCCAGCAGAATAGCCAAAGTTTACAATGTGCTAAAAATGTGTTTCTAAAGCCCACCACACACTACAGGATAATTTGCCCGATTTAAACCCCAATTTGTTTTTTCCTGACATTGGGGAGGTGGGACCTGACTCTGGATCCTCGTATTTCACATGTGGTGTCCAAGTGACTACACATGACTGACATTGCATTGGCAAATAAAACATATAAACTTAGGAAATGGTGAAAATAAATTATGACTCACATCTCTCATAAAGTTGTAAAGTTAAACTGCAGCATTCTCATCCTTATTATCCATTAGAATTTGACCTCTGAAAATAATGGCACCCAGTCCACAAAACAGAGCTATTGATCCAGTTTGAAGCATTCTTAAAAGTAAAAAAGTAGATTCTCACGTGCATCTGTTTACATAAACCCACGCAGTGCAGATCAGGGTGAAACTGCTGCTACAGTAAACATGACTCTACTTCCTTTGTAGTTTATTTCCATTCTTCTGTGCATTGAAAGCATTAATCTGAACTATTGCACCATGTTTCATAAATAATAATAACACAGTTTTGAATTTCAGAAATGAAATGCTTTACTATTTGGAAACAGAAAACAGCAGATGCAAAGTGTGCCACCTTCTTAGCTCACAACTTTTAGCTTGTGGTACGCTGTCTTTTGCACACAGGGATTTAAAATCTCATATGATTCTCCTTGAGTCTGTGCTCTCCGTTTTTTGTAGCACATTTAAAATTTGAAAAATCCTGTAGTATGTCATAGGCTTAATGTTAAATAATGTAACTGATGTAGGGTGACCAGATTTTCCAAATCAAAAGCTGGGATACCCTCTGTTTGTGATGGTTAATAATAAAATTGTGAAACAAGTACGTAATTAGGGAAAATTGTTCTGCACTCGGCCCATTCATGACTACCATGTGTCAGTATAGTCACATTTTCTTCGTGTTTTGGTCATTTTTAAGCAGTTTTTCTGTACTTTACCTAAACAAATTACAATTTATGTCTCTCTTTTTTGTTTGCAGGGATCAGATTGGTCAAAAATATGGACACCTAGGGCATTTCTTGTATAAAACTGGGACAAATCACTAGTTTTGGATAAATCTGCTGGGACAGGGGACACAGGGCTCAAAATTGGGACTGTTCCGGGTAAATAGGGACTTCTGGTCACCCTAAAATGATGGCTAACAATGTTCTGAACTGCAATAAGCTAACCAAAAAACTCAACTCAAACTGATGACCTAATATACAGAAATTGGGGTTGACAAAAAATATGTGATGTTCAATATATATTCAATAACTAAGTTTAGTGTTATGTATATTTTAATATATTTTCTGATACAATAGGTTCAGGTAAATAAAAATGTATATGTTTTATTTTACTGGTAAAACTGCATGAAACAAGACGCAAAACCAAAACAAGGATAAATTAGGACTAAAATCGTAACACATTCACAAAAAATGTAAACATCTGTTATATATATTTATAATTTGTTTTCTTGCTTTGTTGATTACTGTGTTGTGTTGCCAGTAATGCAATATAGTATATTTTTGTGACAGACTGTGAAGCCTTACTGTGAGCTGTATGCTCTTACCTGCATTGACTAGATGTGAGAATAACATAAATTTGTCACTGTATCTTTCAAAAGTAGTGCCTTTCTTTAGCCCCATAGTTGCTGGTATAGATACAACCAAACACAACCCCTGACTACACTTTCACAAAATGCAAGAAAAATGAGTTTACCTCCTATAAAACCAGGCAAATAGACTTTTCAATTGGACTTTTCTTGTTTTCCTATTATAGATCTTTTAGTATTGTGCAGTGGTTGACAAATCTGCTTTCTGCGGCGAGGCGGAAACCCTGCTGAATAATTAAGGAGTCGTGAGGTCATGTGCGACGCCCCTGCTTGGTAATTGGGCCTAATTGATGAAAACAGCCGCCTCAGCAATCCTTCATCTGTGAGAGCGTAATCTGATGTAGTATGCAGCAGCGAAGGGGAGACGTCTGGTAAATTACATTGACTATAGTATGTAGAGCACACATACAAGTACACAAATACATACAGAGTGGCCCGTGACATTTAAATATCAGTTTAAGGTTAATGCATTGGCCTGCTTGCTTTTAATGTCTGTCTGTTGTGCTCTTATCGCATGTCCAGTAATATCAGCGAAGCTAAGAGGCGAAGAATCAGACAAAATAACATGTTAAATCTAGGGGACCTGATTTTCAAGAAGTAGGTATTTAACGGTAGCCTGATTCATCAGCCGGTTTCACTTCGTGGAAACTGTCTGACCTCACAGCATTAAGGTTTGCTCGATGGTAGACGGGTACTTTTTTATTTAACTAATCACTGCTATTTGTTTGTGACGTATGTAATGTCAAGCCAACGAGGCTAACTGGTATATTAAGCTTTTCCCAAATCCCGTAGGAAGATGGGCAGTAACGTCTTTCCCCTTGATAAAATTCACCAAACATTCTCTTTGTTCCGGTTTTAAATCCTCAGTCAAGGGAATCATTGCCAACACAGAATGTATGGCTTCATCTACATCCATCTCAACCGCTTTGTTTACTGTTGGCTGTACCACAAAAAGGGACACAGTCATGGCTTCACAGCTCTTCGCTGATTGGCCAGTGCATGGTCTACAGCTTTCGGGGTTCTTGCAAACCGTTTAGTGTATTCTGATTGCTGACCTAGTCGTTTGAGAGAAATTAAATTCAGCGGAGGCACTAGGTGGCACCAGCCTGGCAAATTTAAAGGTGCATTATATAATTTTTCGGGAGGGGTCAGATTTTGAAGAGTAACTGCATGCAGTTGAAATGTTGAACTATATCTAAAATATAACTCTTGGCTAGGCATGTGACAATAACACATTTTGAAGCACGATATATTGCTGCAGAGATATACTGCAATAAACAATAGCATTGAAACTACTTTATGCCACTGATACAATAACAAAAATGCAGGATAATCCCAGATAACCAGTTTTAAATAGATATATATAGATTCAAAAGGCATGAACTGCAACAAAAAAAATGCTATAGAAGTAGCATTCAACCTATACAGCTCAAATCTATTATATTACAACAAAAATACCCCAAATCTCCCCACTTCTACAAAGAAAATGTACAGACGATAAATATTGAGCCCCAAAATATATTGTTTGACCTTTTAAGCACTGAATGATAAGTCGATATAGTATTTATCATGACAATCCTACTCCTGGCTATCTTTTCTATTCTATATAATTAACAATACAACTTTGAAGAAGAATGACTTTTGGCACCACAAAGTTGGTAGACCTCTACTCACTATTTAACAAAGCGACACAGAGCGCAAGCTTAATCTTACTCGTACAACTGCAAAATCAATGTCAGTTTTATGTCTCTATCAATTTCAATAGAAAGTGCGGCTGCCCTGTGCTGCTCAGATAAGAGATAGTGTGAGATATAAACACCTTAGTTACAGACAAGCATCACCATTGTGTCTCTAATCAATAGTGTTAATTCAACTTGGGCAGGAAGACATGTTTGGTGAGCTTCTTGTCTTCACATTGTGGACACCAATACTATAATAAAAATGTGTTTTCATCATAATATTTGATTTTGAGTATGAGCCAGCCAAAAGTTCTTTGCTGTGCATATCCCGAGATTGGATATATATTTATATGTATAGTATGGGTGAAAATGCCCTGTTTTTTAATCATATGGATGTTTGTTTGTTGCTATTGCAGAATTCTAGTTTGCTCTCTGTAAAGTAATAGTTCATAAAAGTTTAAAACTATGGATCATCTGGCTGTAGTCTTGTAGTAAATATGATCATATAAAAGTTTTAAGGAAGTAAAAGACTTTTTCACTGTTCGGAAGAGTACAACAAAGATGCTCTCTGCTCCCTTATGCTGGTCCAAGAATTTGAAAAAGTTTGTGGATTTATTTTTATTTTTCGACAAGTATAAAAGTAATACTCCATACAATCTCCAACAAAATCCAACCATTTATTTTTTATTCTTTAGAGACACTACAGACTAGCCATGTATTCCTTTGTCATCTCCAATTATTTCAACAGAAAAACTGTACAGACATTATATTATACAATGGAGGGGCATTGGCTCAGTGGTTTAAGTGTGGGCACCAACCCAGAGGTCAGCAGATATATCCCAACTCCAGACCATGTGCATACTGTTGCTGTGTCCTTGGGCAACATCCATATGGACTGTACTGATTTTTTGGTGAAAGTAGAAACCAGTTGTGCAGATTGGCTGTCTTGCTTCCATCAGTTGACCACAGGGCAGCTGTGACTACAGAAGTAGCTTAGCACCACCATGTATGAGTGAATGACTAATACCTGCAGTGAAAAGCTTTGAGAGGATTGTTAAGCTTATAAAGGGCAATACAAGCATAAGGCATTGTTATTTAAATAGATTATTTTGTACCATACTCAAACTAAAGTGAGCACTTATCGTGGTCAAATGGTCCCACTTATAAAAAAAATACATGTTGACCTCTTTCACTCATGCTGCCCCCTGCTGGCAGTGGCAGACCTGTGCCTCCATGTGTTGAGGTGAATCATATATGAGTGCTTCTCCTGTGGGCTCAGCATGTGGCGTCTTGTGGCCTAGCGCCCAGGGCTTTGACAAATAGGAGCCTGCTCCTCTGGTGGGGCTTATTAGCAACATTTGTAGAGACTTGAGGCCAGCCAACAGTGTGTGTGGGAGGATGTATCGCCTAACATTTGAATGGGAACGAGGGAGCTCACCTTTGCAACACAGCCAGAGTCAGCAGATTTTTGGGGATGCTAATGTGCACTAATGCCTGCCACAAATCGCACTTGGACTTGACTATATGGATCCAGCCATGATGTTTAAGGTCAAAGGTAGTGTAAAGCTATGAGAATTAATGCGAAGGTCCAGACAGCCATAAAATCCGATTTCTGTTTTAAAGGGCTGTATTCTAGTACTCATTAATCATAGAAAAGGATTGTAAAATATTTTGGACAGGGAAAATTACCTCTTCATCTCATATCCAGAACTGCTCTGATGAACAAAAAATAAAAATAAATCTAGACAAGACATGTATCTTTCATTGAAAAAACACGGGTTCATTCCAGTCCAAGCTGTGAATAGGTAATATGTCTGCCCTACATCTTTGTCCATTGAAACGAGTGGAAATAGAATAACCAGCTGAGCAGAGGCAGAGCGACAGGGCTGGATAGAGGCACCATTAAGTTAATGAGCTATGAAATGGAATGTATTTCTTAGCCCGCAGCCCACAGCCCCTAAATATCAGCTAACACGCCTAATGAACTTTACTCTGTCATCAATTACCTGCACAATAATGGCCCCATGCGATTTACTGTGGGAGCGAGGTGAGCAATGAATTAAGCAAATGCATAGCAAATGATTTTTATCTATTAACATGTTTAAAATGGCATGTAGTAAAAGCAGCAGAAATTATAGCAAGAAGCAAGAAAGATAGGGGTTTCCATCAACAAATTTCATCATCCTGATCCTGTCTACATGTTGCCTGGGGTTGAGAATACACACTTCTCCAATACTTTACGAAGACTTAAGATGGACATGATTGACAGGTGGATAAGATTCAAAACAAATATGGCTGCTTATGAGGAAAAAAATATCGCAGGGGACTGAAAAACATGTGAATTTTTGCGGAATCAATGAGTGAGGCACCAAACCTGAGGTGAGTGAAATCTGATTTTGTTTGGAAATCACAGGTGACCAATGAGCATCACTGATAAAAAAAAATCATTCTGGATTTTGTAATTGTCGATAGGGGTGTTAAGAAATATTGAAATATCGATATATCGTATTGTTTAATTTGATGATATTGTATCTGTATCGTGGGCTGCTGTATCGATATATCATCAAGAGTATTTTTTTGGTATGTTTTACTAAATTATTTTGTGAAAGAGCTACACTTGTGTTGCTCATTTGGAGAAAGTTCACTTGTTTATGCAATACACTTGACATTTTCACTGTTTTGAGTAAAATGGGTGTTTTTCATTCACTTAGGGGTTTAATATAGTATCACAGCCATGATTTAAACAGTTTTTTTTTTTTTTTTAACCATATCGAATCATATTGAATCGAAAGTGTACTATATCGAAAACAGTATCATATCATAGTCTATGTATCGGGGTATATATCATATCGGCAACTTCTGAATGATACTCAGCCCTAATTGGCAATGTCTGGAAAAAAATTACAAAAAAACCAAAATGGAGCTCATTTAAAAATTTTGAAAAAAAAAGTTTAGTTTTGCTGGACTTGCACCGCCATATTTGTACTGTACCTGCGCTTCAGTCTGACGCTAACTCAGAGTGAAGAGTGAAGGAGCCAAAGTCCACCGCAGCCTCCAGTCATCTCACATCGAATCACATACAATCCACCCAGCACTGCTCCACTTGACTTTTTATCCAAACTAAAACTGTGGCATAAGGTCCAAACTTCTAGATTTAAAGTTACACTACCCCAAATCTTTCTCTGTTGAATTTTAAACAATGTTGTTCCCTCATGAAAAAATGACCTTGTGTGTTTGATAAAAACTGCATATTCAAGATCTCCTTCTCAGAAATTTAAAATGCATACTCCAACACCTAATTTCAGTGCGCATATTTATTTCACAAGGCTAGCAGCAACTTATTTTTTTTGCTTTATTACTTTTGTCCAACTCATTTGCTTTGGTGCTATAGTTGTATTGTGCACACAGAAAATGGATGAACTCCTCTTAGCTTGTTGCATATATAAACATACTACTGTATTTTTCATAGCATGAAATAGCAATGCTCAAATGTCAAAATATTGTAATAAGACAGAATAAAGTAAGATTGATGTAACTAAACTAAATAAAAAGAAGAATGGTCTTTTCGTAAGATCATTTTCCATTCACAGTTTACAGACATATGCTGATCCCAGAGCAGTCGACTCTTGGGCCAAATGCGATTGCTGGAAGCCTGGCAGTGGGAACTATTGTTTGGACAATGAGCTGAGAAATAATCCCTTCATCTGGATCCTCTGGCTTTTCTCTGCCTCACCGCCACACACAAAATATAACCTCTACCAGAGACCACTGCAGAAATGTTGAACGTTATGTACTGTAAAGAGTAACAGTATAACAAAAAAATAAAAAGAATATAATAATCTGCTTGTCTCAATAAAATTCTACATTATGGTATTAAATTTATCTCTCATACTAATAACGATTACATGTGTTTTTATTGCTGAATCATACCTTGAAGAACATGAGTCTTGCGGCTCATACACCTACATATGGCAGCACAAGCCGCCTCTGCCATACCTCAGGGGTCTCTAACCTTTTTCCTCCTGTGAGCTACTTTCTGTAAAACAAAAATGCCAGAGAGTTACTAATTTTACTGGTCGACAGAAATTTTGTAAATATAAGAGCCATGGTAAACCATAGATGAGGTACAGTTAGATGTCTATAAAACATAACCCATTATCCAGTTATCAGTGCACAAAATTAGGCATCAAAATTATACATTTACAAAGGAAATAAACATTTAATCAATCAAATTTGAGTTACTGAGTGCAATATATAATTCTGAAATGCCTTGGCGAGTTACTTGGAAAGGGGTGGAGAGCTACTGGTAGCTCCTGAGCTACAGGTTGGAGACCCCTGCTATACCCTCCTCTGTCCGGGCTCAACACTCAGGTGATCCTGTCCCAAAAGTGAGCACTGTAGAACTGCGGCTGCCCAGAGACACCAGGTGCACTCTGGCTCAGCTGCGCTCAGGATACCGTTGGCTCTTGAACTCATACCTCAGTCGGAATGACACTAACATCACTGACATGTGTCCGCGGTGTGGCCAAACACCTCATACAACATACAGCACCTCCTCACCTGCCCTGCAAAGCGAGCACCACCAGGTCTCCATGTGGGATCTCTATGGACAGAGCCCATAGGAGCTGCAGAAGTCTTGGGACTAACTTAGAAGAAGATAATGAAAGACGGCTCGGGTTACAACAATAACAACGATACCTTGAAGTACATTCTTACTGTGAGCAAGCTTGCCTCTCCACAGATCTGAAACACGGCCTACTGATGTCAACTCATGGCCTCCATGGCGTACTGTGGGACATTTGGGTTAAAAGCAACATCCCCATGTAGACAAGGGTCACAACTACTACACTTTAAAGTATATGCTGTGTTCCGTACTACACTATGTACTGTACAAGGCTCTGCACGAAGAGAGAGAGCCTCATTGTGTAACATACAATGGCAGTTAGAAAAGAATGGAGGTTTTTATTGTTGGCAGTAGAACGGCTGTTTAATGGGATGAGCCCACAAGACAAGAGAGGAGATTTAACAAGTGACTGATCTATTGAATTGTCATTTTCATTTATGTGTATTGTGTGGCAGCCCTAAAGCATTCTGGATAGACAGGAAGTGACAAATCAAAACCTGACTTTCGGGGGCAGGTTTAGATCAGGTGTTGCTGAGATACAATAAACAGGACCCTCATTCATCATATGTGACACACGAAGGGTGTAGAGGAATAGTGAAAAATACATACGAAAAAAAATACATATGGGATGTATCTTGTATCAGAAGTGTGTCATACCATTACTGTCTGTTTTTCATATATGATGGATTCAAGCAGGATTCTCTACAGATGACAAAATGCCACCCAAACAGAATATCCTGTGTGTAGTTCCTATTTCTGTTTGAAAAAAGAGAGAAAAAAACTACATTTTACAGAAAAAACAATAATAATGTAATTTGATCATTTAAGTGCATTAGGACAATGTACATTAATGAACATTGGTGGTGGCTTAGTGTGGTAGAGTTGCTCTTTAAAACTTTATGAATGAGACAGGTCTCCAAAAATCATAAAATATTATACCTACAACTAGAGGTGAGAGATACATCTCTGCCAAAAAGAGCTGATTAAAAATAAACCAAGCCTGAGGTGTAATCTTTCATAAGAGCATAAAGCAATGTTCCTGCACTTTTGTGTTTCACTTTATAGTTCATTCATTCTTGTGTGTGGGTTACATCAATTAATATACTCAGTATTCACCTAAGCCCAAAGATACTAGTTACAGACATAAGAGATTTAAATGAGATTATGTGTTAGGACTAAGGAACACATAAGCTGCTGAAATACATGATTCATTTCTCAAATCCATTATAATATAATGTGCCATATAATGTACAGTTGGTGCATTGTTTATTGGTAGGTTTATCTGGCTGGAGGTTAGAGATTTTGAGGGACAGGTTGCCAGATTTGAGAGAGGGGTTGCCAGATATTGGCTAGATGAGTTGCCAGACACAGGGCTTAGTGGAGCAGCAGCCTTCTGATAGAAATCTGTCTGTGAAATCCAAACTTGCTCGACCTTTTCCCTTGCTGTCATGGTCCACAGAATCAGGTGCAGTTAGGAGAAGGCTTGTATGAATAAGACCGTTTTAGACCGTTACATATATTTTACAGGAAAAAATAGGATAACATGATGTATGACCATTTATCCAGGCCACAGATGGATACAAAATCATGAACAACTCTAGACTGTACTTACACTCAAAGAAATGCATATAGGCACAAAAGTGGTAATTAGATGTTCAAACTGTTGTTTGGTGCACTTGTTTCCAGAAGCTTCATCCATTTGAACAGAAAGTATAGACTAGTTTACCAGGCTAGCTAATGGTGAGTCCAGATTTTGGATATACAGTACTTACATGGTCCAGGATTCAAACTAGGGATGCACAGATACCAACACTGGTCAGCGCCGATCCATGAAAAATTCAGGCTGGTGCCACCTGGTCCCTCCACTCTATTTCATTTCTCTACAGCGACTAGGTCAGGAATAGAAATACACTAGATGGTTTACAAGAACCCCGGAAGTGCAAGTTTGGGCACCAGCCAATCAGCGAAGAGCCATACATTCTGTGTTGGCAACGATTCATGAGATCGAGCATTTAAAGCCGGAACAAATTGAATGTTTGAATTTTATCAAGGGGAAAGACGTTATTGCCCTTCTTCCTACAGGATTTGGGAAAAGCTTAATATACCAGTTACCGATTCTGATATATCGATTCTGCTGATATTCTGGTTGGGGATATGAATTGATGTACTGTATTAAGACTATTTACTGGTCATACTTAGTCCAGAAGGTCTCATAATGTTTGAGCTTTTAATATACAAAGCTGTTCTGTAGTTAAATGAGAGGTATTTCTAGTTTTTAGGAAAATAAAGTATATTTTTAGTCCTTGTACTGTTATTTGTAGATATCGGGTATCAGCAGATAGTTAAAGCTATCGCATCAAAATCGGTATGGGAACTGAAAAAGTTGGATCTGTGCATCTCTAATTCAAACCAAGGACCTTCTAGTTGTAAGGGATCATCACTATGCCACTGTGCCACCATTACACTTTGTACTACCTTGTATTGAGCAAATGTTCGTGTACTTTGGTTTGTCTGTCTAGGTTTGCCTGCAGATGTAGTTTTTGGTGTCTGTATTCGTCATGAGCCTCTCTCTATGCGAGCAGCAGTCTGGCCCCGAGCTAAAGGTTAATGAGCGGAGAGTCACCACATTGTAACATGGTGCTTTCTCCGCAGCCCACAGCTAATTGGGACACTCTTTATAACACTATGGGTAATGATGGCAGACAGAGACCCCAACAAATGCCTATCACTGTGCTCTTTCACATATTAAGACTGGACATAACACAGTGCTCCTGAGGGGTGAGAGTGGGGTAGACTAATTATGCAAACAGGACTTAAGCAAGGGAGGGCCCCCCCCAAAGGTAAAAATGCATTATGAAATGATGAAGAGCAGTGTTTGGAATTAACTGGTCTAACTGTATACTTAAGAGGCCCATATTACACAATTTTCTGATTTAAATTAAATGTTCTTTCCTCATCACAAACACACATGGAGTTGTGTTCTTTTTCATTCATACATGTTCAACACACTGCTCATCAAGGCTGTGTTCTACACTCTCCTACCTTGTGATGTCATGTGGTAATACAGGAAGTGCTCCATTGTGTTTTTAAACTCTATAAACCTTCACTACAATCATTTGGATGATTTCAGTCCTGGAATTACCAACCTCTAGTGAATGAAAGGTAAAAAGTAGTTGTTAATGTGAGCTTTACAGAGGTAGACAGACTAATAATAGCCAGGCTAGCACCACCTAGTGCCTCCACTTAATTTAATTTCTGTACAGCGACTAGGTCAGGAATCGGAATACAGTAGACGGTTTGCAAGAACCCCGGAAGTGCAAGTTCACCAGCCAATCAGCGAAGAACTATACATTCTGTGTTGGCAACGATTCCTGAGATCGAGGATTTAAAGATGGAACAATGAGAATGTTTGGTGAATTTTATCAAGGGGAAAGACATTATTGCCCTTCTTCCTACAGGATTTGGGAAACGCTTAATATACCAGTTAGCCCCGTTAATGGCACATTACATATGTCACAACCAAATAGCAGTGATTTTACAAAGATCGCATCTTTTTTGAGGTCAAAATAAATTAGATGTGAGAACAAAACATCCAATTTCCACTAGCAGTTCCAGTATACTGATAGTGACTTTTATTTATACTTACAACTTTGCTGAGGCTTTCCCTTGGTAAAATCTTCCATGAAACCTGTAAAAGCCGGAGGGCACTTTTGTCCTGCCAAACTACTTGACTTGAGAAAAGAAAACAGCCTTGCCTGAGTTAGATATTTTTAGACATTCGGGAAAATCCGTCTAAAGGCTATGAGCTGTATTATTGATCATTCAGGACCAGGATGCCTCACAAAGATTACCTCAGACATAGCGCTGTCCGAGTAAAAGAGGAAACAGAAGACATCTTTGTACAACTTATAAAAATGTGTAAAAGAAAGTTTGTGGGTTAATCAATGACAGAGATGGAGGCGGTAGGCTAGAAATAGGTGTAAAAACATAAACTGCAAGAGTGATAAAGAGATGAGTGACAAATGACTGGCACAGACTTTGTATTAACGTCTCTGAGGGAGTATATATATAGGTGAGAAAAGGGAGAGGTGGCGTATACAGGGAGTTACGGTAAAGCTCCATGAAGAACATTAGACAAATGACACCGTGAGCGAGAAAGATTGATTATAGACAGATAGGCAGAGGACGGACTGAGGTGGAGTCATCAGTAACCCTAACTCGCTCTAATGGGTGGGTTTAGCTGGAAAGGCCTATTAAATATGCATACAATTCACCAAAGTCATGGAGAAACAGCGAGAGAGGCAAAAACATCTGAATGAGGATGTCTGACACAGTTTAAGACACGTGTTATTTAGGGCTGGGCCATATGGCAAATATACAGTTGAAAAAAATGGAGGCACTCAAAAAGTACAAAATAAAAAGAAGCTTTTATTACCGCACGCCAGATAAAGTTAAAATCACAACGTTTTTGTGCCTGCATCAGGGCAAACTCGAGATGGCTGTCACAGGGCAGATTTAAAGTCAGAGATGAAGGTCAGATGTTTTTTCTTGTCCCACTTCACACAGAATCCTGATTTATTTGTAATCAACTCCTCTTCAAACATGCTTTTTGTTTTTTCTGCTTTTAAAAACTACAAATGGTTTGACAACAATAAAAAAAAATTAATACTGGTCTGATGTGTTTAATACAACATCACAGATTGCTAAAATGACATTATTAGCGGAACCTTTGTTAATTATCCTTGGTAAATCAGAAGTATTTAATAATCTGACATCAGCCCAAAAGCAGTTAATTTCCTATTGACTTATTAATGCAAAGAAACTACTCTTAATGTCTCTTAATGAAAGGGGCCGTCAGAACCAAGCTCTAAAATATGGCTACCTTGCTAATAATTTACCTCTAGAAAGAATACGATATTTGTTAAAGGATAAACTAATGTCATTTAAGAAGGTGTGGCAACCTTTTACTGATTTTTTATAATCTGTATCTCTGTGAGAAATATCTCCATATTCACTTCAGATATAAGTATCTCCGCAGACTGTTGTTATGTTTGTTCTCTGTTTTGTGAGATTTATTTTTATTTTAACTTTTATATACCAAAAAGCATTGAGCGCTACTGATCCTGTACAATTTGAGTTGTAAATGTTTTTTGGCTCAATAAAAATGTTATGACTAAGAAAAAACAATTAAAATTACATTAATTGCACAGCCCTCAAAGAGGTCACATTTTTAAACAATCCATAGCGGATGAAGTAGGACTTAACCCAGAATTATTTAACAAACTAACAAATACATACACCCATTGTAAATAAGTACTGCAAATACACCATGGTTGGCTATAGTTTCCATCCATAGTCCCAGTGGAAGATCCACCACCACCACTTGAGACACATGGACTCTCTGTATATCTATCCCTCTATATCTGCCTTACTAAAGTACAAGATAGGCTGCTGACCAAACATGATATTCTACCTGGGGAATAAGGTCAGGCTTTAAGTCAATGTGGTACACTTGTCTCTATTAGCCATCTCACTGCACTGTCTGCAAGTCTGCCTATCTCACCACTCCATCTTGTGCCTGGGCGAGCGAAGGTGAGAGGAGACGCATGGGCGACCAAGCAGTGAGCGCGGAGAGAGGGAGCGAGCATATGTCTGTCAAGAGCAGAGCCTGGCTGAATTTATGACCGGAGCAAAGGTGCGGGCCAAGCTAACAAAGGGCAAAAGACAAGTACAAAAAACCACTTGGTATCTTCGGACAGCTTTATTAGGGCTACACACACACAGACTGGGAGGCAGGGGTGGTCTTGCCTCTGGGCAGGGAGCCACGCATAGATCAAGCCTCGTCTTTGCTGCAGGCCAGAGGAGTTAACGATGTCTTTAAGGACCGAAAAATGTCCACAAACGTGTGAAATCTCAGAGCGACCGCAGCATCGCGAACGTGTGTGAGGCTGTTCGCTGTGTGTAGCCAGTCTGAGGGCGAGGAGAAGCAGCACCTCAGGGCTTTTCCAGACAAATGAACTCTGCCTCTGTCTGTGTAGAGTCTAGTGCAGGTGTAAGAGTATAGGGTAATCTGGATTTAATGTTAATTTGTGGCCATACCGGCTTGTCAAAGCCTGATCCCGTCAGATCTCAGAAGCTAAGCAGGGCCAGGCCTGGTTTGTACTTGGATGGGAGACCACTGGGAATTCCAGGTGCCACAATGGGGCGCCAGTCACAAAAAAGTGACTGTCCTTAGGCAAGACACTTCCCCCACATTGCCTAGTATGAAAAATGGTGTGTGCTTGAATGATGGTGGTGGTTGGAGGGGCAGATGGTGCAGATTGGCATCCTCGCTTCCATCAGTCTGCCCCAGGGCAGCTGTGGCTACAGTAGTAGCTTACCACTACTGAGTGTGGGGTGACTGAATAATGAACTGTAAAGCGCTTTGGTATCTTGAAAGGTGCTATATAAATGCAATGATTAAATAATGAATTAAAATTTGAGAAAACAGGTGATTCAAGAAACATACGATTGCACACATTTTGTCAATATACTGTATGCTTTCTGGACTAAATTTTAAAGAACCCAGATGATGCTATTTTCTCATCTCTGTTATAATGTTGTTTCCTCATCACAAACATATGCGGAGTTTCGTTTTCTTTCATTCACATACGTTTAACACACAAAACTTGCATATTTAGGCTGTGTTCTTCTCTCAAACAGAAAACACACATGTTCTGCCTTGTGATGTCACATGGTAATACAGGAACTGCTCCATACACCTTCACTAGAATCATTAGGACAATTTCAGCCCTCAATCTGGCAATCTCTACTGAATCACAGGTGGAAACTTTGTAGATGTAGAGAGACTAATGATAAAGTGTTATCAAATGTGTGAATAAAACAAAACACAGCTCCAGGTATGTTTTTGAGGGGGTAACAGCATTATAACATGGATTAAAGGTCACAGGAGACAGTTTTGGATAATACGGGACCTTTATGAAGTGCTTTCCTAATATTCTTATTACTATCTAATTCTTATGCCTTGTACAGAAAGCTATAGAGTGTCATGTGATCCCTCAGATTCAATCATAACCAAGATTTTATTTCTATATTCTACTATACTACGTGGTTTTAAAGCTGGAGTACATGATTTACAAAGCACAAAAGGAGGTATTAAAACTATAACTACTATAACTAGTACCTAGCACTCACAAATTGTACATATTAACACTAAAATACATACATTTTGGGCACGTACATGGCTTTAGATTAGGGGAAACTAGCATGGATCACCAAGACACAGTCAATCCAAGGAGCTGCTTTTGGTTCTTATTTCCGTGTTTACTAGAGATAAAATACTTCTTCTGGAGTGGCTGGGAGGATTAGGCAATATATTTGTGTTAAGCTGTTGAGGAAATCAGAGTCCCTTAAGAAAACCCAGCCAGACACTGGAGCCACCTTAATTACACTTCATTTTCAGGATCTTCTCAAACCTTTTTCCAATCAAACACATTTCACCTCACAAATATTTTTTCTTCAGATGACGACCCCACGTGGCATTTCCTTGTGTACCTGATGAATTATTGTCACTGCAGGTGCTACATACCTCTGTCCAAGAGTAGAATGGAGGTGTTTCCTGGAGCCATTGTTTCTGCTGCCATGCCCGGGCTGTTAAAATCTATTATGGAACTATTCTCATACACCATATTCAGACACAGGGTGATGTAGGTGGGTGCCCAAGGATACATCAATGGTAGGAAGTGGTTGGACTCATAGACTGTATATATAAATGGACATAGCTAACCTGCAAGCCGCCGCATTCTAAATAAGAAGTGTTCGTGGGGGCGCTTACAGCTCCTTCTCCTCTGTTTCCAAAGACTTTACAATGGGAAATTGGCACCCCTCTCTCTGTAATTTATGTTATTAGGTTCTTTTTTCAGAACAAGAGTTTGTTTTCAGACCTGACAGTTCCTCAGAGTGGTCACGTGATTTTGCTCTGACATGTCTGGCCAGTTGATTTATATAGGTTTTGATGCTGTCTTCCGACCGGTGGAGATAAGATGACGTGTCCACAGAATTATAAACCGGGACGAGGGGGCTTTTTTACTCTCACACACTTGGGATGCTGTCCTGAGAAAGTCAAACTGTAGATGGTGCTGTCATCCTGCTTCCACTGGTAGGAAGACAGCGCCAAAACCTGTATAAATCAGCTGACCGGACACGTCACAGCAACATCACGTGACCACTCTGAGGAAGACCACTAGTGGGCAGTTGAAACTGTCAGGTATGAAAACAAACACTTGGTCTGAAAAAAGAACCTAATAACAAATTCTCGGCAGACCAAGTGAACCTCATTGGTCTCTCCGTAACTGTTGCTGTGAGCCTCGTCAAATGTTCATATTAACCTTCTCTGCATGATTCTGGTGTTTTTATTTAGCCATTTTGTCTGTTAATAAACTTCTATCCTTAATATGGAGTTTTATAACCATCATGAGCTTCATTTGGCTGGAGCTGAATGCAATGAGTGACATCACACTCGCTTGCACTTCTTTATACAGTCTATGGTTAGACCTGGGATATCATGATTCACTAGTTATCTCTTTAATGCATTTCTGTGCTCAAACACGCACACACTTTTTCCTACGCTCTTCTCCAGTTAGTTAGTCTATAGTGAATGACATCAGGATTTAGCCAATCACAGTGAAACGTGAACTTTCAGATGAAGCAAATAACTTTGTTTCTCAATAGAAAAATACAAAGTGTAATGAAATCTAAATCGGAATCTGACTCCAGGAAAACAGTGGTACAATTTTTGCCATAACGCCCACTTCTAGATAGCTTCATAAAATTGCCGGTTCTATCTAAAAATAAGATTTATTAGAATACCAATTTACAAAAAGATGTCGCCTAAATTCAAAGTAGAACTCTGTGAACACATCTTGGAATACATTTACTATTTAGAGAATTACAAGCCTGGTTGTTGCAGTCGAGTTGCTAATTAAGTGTCTAATACGGGCACACCACCACCATCAGTAGACTCACCGTTACCAGCTCTAAAAATTGTATCTATTGTGATTTAGACCTAAAAGGGGGAACACAGCAGCAGAAGTTATGACAGTTTGAGGTCAAGATTCTCAACAACGCGACTATATGCGTTAAACAGCTGAGCACACAAACACTAACATCTGCAGACTGGGTATAGCTCCTCCCGAGAAGCTTCATGTGCTAATTTAGTGTTAATAAACTTTCAACCAATGGCCCGGAAAAGTTGGGAAAGTTTGTCAAGTTTATTTTTAAGTTTAGTTCAATTGTAATGCAGCAGAAGACAGACTTTTTGCCTTTAAAGTACATGGATGAGGTTTAACATTGTAATCAATAACCAAATATGCAACCGCCCACTCCCTGAAACATTTTAAATCCCTTTGTTGTAATTTGTCCATTTAATAGAACCACATCCTCCAAGTTTATTTTTTTCTGAATATTACGGCAGACCTTGAATACAACACAAGAGGAGCCATTTTGGAGGCCCCCAAACCAATAAATTCTGGGTTCATAAATTGGTCATTGCCAAACTTGCTCAAATTCATTTTTAGCTTGAATCACATGAAAGTGCTTCTACGTAACATTATTGTCATTTGTTGTTTTTTTTTTTTGGTCAGCCTTACAATATGTTAAAATGAATTCCTTAATTTTCATTACTAATGCTCAAAAATATGTATCTTGAAAAATATCATTACTGAAAGCAGGCTTGCTCTTCATGTAAATAGGCCTGGTAGCTAAGATGATGCATAACATTTTCTTTTAAAGGTCCTATATTACACAAAATTTATTCTTTTGAGCTTTAAGATGATGTTAATGTTGTAATGTTTTTACCTCCTCAAAAACACACCTGGAGGTGTGTTTTATTTCATTCATACAAATAACCATGCATTATTACTACTCATCTCCAAAGCTCAAAATGTTTTGTTCCAGCTTGTGGTGTCATGAAGTGGAAGTCAATAGCTATACCTTTTACCTTTTGACATAGTATTAGCACACATTACAAGGTGGAAGGAGTGTTTTCAGTTTGACAGAAGAACGGAGCCCAAACGTGTGTTTAACGTGTGTTAAACATGTGTGAATGAAACAAAACACAACTCCAGATGTTTTTGATGAGGAAACAACATTATAACAGAGTTGAGAAAGCAGTAACAGTAACACTAATATGGGCCCCTTAAAGTCAATAAACCCTGAATACATCATTCACGATCAGGTATTATTTGTCATTCAAGTCACCTGCCAGCAGTTATATTAATAAGCCTGGTGGTGTAGTGCTTATGCAACTTTATGTAAAATTTATTGCAAGACACTTCTGATGTAATGTCAATCAAAACACTGATCACTCGATGTAAAATTTGAATATTTGGATGCTAAACAAGGACTGCAGTTACCAATGAGTTACAGCATGCTCCTCGGGGCTTACATCTGACTCATAAAAGCAGGGCTGGGTGCACAGTCGATATGTTTGGAGCACTTCACTTGTCCAGCTCCATTATTGACCAGTATCGATCAGCCGGAATGATGCGGACTGTAGCCAATGGCAAAATGAGAAATTATGAGATCACACCATTGAATGTTTTCACATGGCGGAGCTCAGTTTAAAGAAAATCAAACCACTTTTCATCATAAAGAAATTAGATACACTATTGACAATTCATTCACTGTATGTCTTGGGTAAAGTTGAAGTCCCTTACTGTATAAAATGTCCTGCCATCATTAAGGGCCTAAGTTACACACAATTGACTCTTGTGAGCTTTAAACCATGTTAGAATGTTGTTACCTCATGAAAAACATACCTGGAGTTGTGTTTTGATTCATTCACGCATGTTTGAGTAATCCTGTTTGTCTACATCTCCAAAGATCAAAATAATCGGTTAGACCTTGTGATGTCATGAAGTTGTACCTACTGTACCTTTAGTTCAGTAGATATTGGCAGTTCCAGAGCTGAAATTATCCAAATGATTCTAATGAATGTGGAGTTTAAAAACACAGTGGAGAACTTCCAGTATTTCCAAATGACATCACAAGGTGGAACAGAGTGTTTTCTGTTTGAGAGAAGAATTCAGCCTAAATATGCAAGTAGCCAGGCTGGCGCCACCTAGTGCCTCCACTCTATTTAATTTAGGAATCGGCATACACTAGATGGTTTGCGCAAGAATCCCAGAAGTTGTAGACCGCGCACTGGCCAATCACCGAAGAGTTGTGAAGCCATGGGTCCCTTTTGTGGTACAGCACAACAGTAAACAAAGCGGCCGAGATGAATGTAGACGAGGCCGTACATTCTGTGTTGGCAACGATTCCTGAGATCGAGGATTTAAAGCCGGAACAAAGAGAATGTTTGGTGAAAAGGGAAAAACATTATTGCTCTTCTTCCTACGGGATGTAGGAAAAGCTTAATATACCAGTTAGCCCCCATTAGTGGGACATTATATACGTGACAACCAAATACCTACCTAAAAGTATCCCATCTAGTACCATCTAGTGAACAAATCCTACTGCTGCAAGGTCAGTCAGTTTCCACGAAGTGAAACCAGCTGATGAATCAGGCTAGGGTTTAAGTGTCAAACATGTGTGAAAACAAAACACAATTCCAGGTATGTTTTTAATGAGGTAACAATATTATAACAAAGATCAGAAAATATGCAATATGGGCCCTTTAAAAGGTACTGTACCTGATTTTCACTGCTTATTTTATTTTTAACAGTTTGAAAAGGTCTAAAGTTAACACGCATACTAACAGTGCACTTCCTGATTCTCTGAAGATACAGTGTTTTATAATTAGATGCCGAAAGCACACAGCGGTCTAATTTCTACTTTAAGAGCTGCTTTTACAATAATGTCATTAATCTTGTCATTAATTGATCGCAGTAGCTGTGGAGTCATGTTACTTGGTGTGAGTAATAAAATGAACGGAACATCCAGGAAACCAAATGTGAGAAAAAGGAAATAAGATCAAGGCTGTGTGCTGAAAGACTTCAAAATATACCAAGACAAGTTATAATGTTTATAATGTACTGAAGGGAAAATGAAAAAAATCTGAAAAAATAAAAAAAGCCAAACTGTAACATTTATAAAGTTTCCACACAATTACAACGAATTATTATGTTGTGGATGGATTTTATTAAGATTAACTTAATTTTTTTTCTTAAATATTTTATGGCTTCTTCTTAATATTTTAATCTATTTTCAAGGTCAATTTTCCACTATTGTACCATTTAGCATTTCTTCTGCAGTGATTTCTTACTTTATTATATACTGCACTTTCTACTACTACTATGTTATTAAGTAACTTTATAAGGAGTACACCATCAGGCTATCACCATGGAGATGGTTTTGCTTTGTCTGTAATGCCCCACACCTAATCAATCTTGCATTGATTTAACTGGACAACTTTTTATTGTTAAAAAATATCATAAAATCACTTTTTTATTGTGAACAGGATCCTCTCTCCAGAGATCTGACCTGCAATTTAGCCATGTGACATCTGTTTGTCTCCATGGAGATAACATTAATACTATACTGTGGAACATTTCAGGCATATAATAAGACCTCCCTGGAGATATGCAGATGGCGAACCAGAAAATGTACATATAGCGCAGTTTAAAATATTAATAGATAAGAGATGCAACATTCATCCCTTGCATCCATTTTAAAGTATACAGAATCTGAGGGGACCGTATGATGCACACTGGTCAGCTGACTGTCAGTGTTCATGTTATTTTTACAGATGGCCTCCTCCCTGAGCGCACTAGCATGTCAGCGCAGTCCTTGGCGACCCTATAAATGTCATGTCTTCTCAACGTCAATTCTCCAGCATCAAGTGTGGTGCGATCGGACGGTTTCTCTGGGCAACCTGTCAGCTTTATAAGGCTGTTAAAATGATCAAAGTCCCTTTTAGAAGCCAGCCGAGGAGGAACCAGAGAGCCGCGAAGAGAGAGGAGATACATGCGGACGGACAGCCAGTCAGGAGGAGATGGGACGAATGATGCTACTGAAATTGGACTGTTGTGTAAAATTTAATTCGAACAGTGGAATATTTCTAGTGGGGGGTCCTGCTTGTCCTGCCCGAAATGTCCACAGTAAACTACGTAAACAAATCTATCTTGCATTTATTCAAAAGTAGTTCTTGCTAAAATTACTAACTGCATGGATAAAGTGCCATACAGTGGAACATTGCAGGAAAGTCAATTACTGTAGTTTTCAGACTGTAAGTCACACTTTTATTCATGGTTTGGGTGGTCCTGCGACTTATACTACGGTGTGACTTATATGTTAAAATTTTCACACTGACAGCCACGAGAGAACACTCTAGGCTTGTGTGTCAGTATCTGCTGCTCCTATTACTCCTGTACCACTGTCACTTCACTCTACTGCGCATGCTGGCTGCAGAAGAAAGAGAAAGAGCCACTGTCCTGTCTGGTATCATGTCAGTCAATCACACCATTATTATCACTGACAATTTAAAATTTAAATAAACATAAAGACAACTGAAACCATCCTGTCGAGATTCAGAAATGCCAGAATAATTCTCACTGGAACTGATGCAAAGTCTGACGACAGCTATACGCAGAAGAGGAAGTGGCGCTCCGTTTACCTCAGAAGTGACACTGAGGATGAAGAATTCAATGGATTTAGTGATTTGGAGTGAGATGGAGAGTTTGGTATACTTGTTTTTTTCTGTTGTTTATGCTATAGTTATCTGAATAACTGTTCATATGTGACGTTAACAGCCTGTTGTTCTCTGTTCTATTGTTAGTACTATAACTTGCCTTTCAAGATGAAATGTTGGTTCCTGGTCTCTGTTTTTCTAAAATAAATTTCCCCCTAAAAGTGTGACTTATAGTCCAGTGCGATTTATATATGTTTTTTTCTTTTTCATTACGCATTTTTTGGTTGGTGCGACTTATACTCTGGAGCGACTTATAGTCCAAAAAATATGATATGTTGTTATGTAGTATGTGTCACCTTTACTTAAATACCTCATGCTTAATGCTGTGACCTACAAATACAAAAGTCAATGCTGCAAGGTCCTAATAATGATTTTTTATTTTTTTTTGTTTTTTAAAACAACTTCTTCTTCTTCTATTTTCTTCAGTATAATAGGACTTGCGTAATTGCATATATCATTTTTTGATCAGATTTTTCAGGGAATACAGTTCTGCTAATCCAATTGTGACTTCTAATTGCTGGGTTTCAGATATATTCAATACAGACGGGGGCAACATTTACCTTTTAGATATCTGAAAAAGCACAATGTAATCAATAGGCAAAAGTGTATGACATTATTACATCCTCGGTCCAAACCACCTGAGATGCTTCTAAAAAATATTTCAGTTTCAAAATGTGATCACTCCAGTGAGCTGTATTTTTACTTATTCTTTATTCACACTCGACTTTATGAGAATTGATGAAGTAAACACAGTAGTAGACAGGGAGTGGAAAAGTAGCAGAAAGCAATAAGAAGACATATGGGTGCAGTGTGAAAGGCCTGACATGGTTATCGAGCCACTGCCACTGCTACTAATTACACTTAAAGTAAATCTGCTGCAGACACACGAGAGATAATGAACACGACTGAAGCAAACCTGATGTAACCTACAGCGCAGTGCTCTCTGTTCTTCACTCCAGTGGAAACAATAGAGGGTTAAGAAGGCTTCACTAGATATATTAGAGTGACAGGTAAGCAGTTAATGGGCCATATCATTAATTCCTGTGTTACTGTGTATTTACTACGGTGTCACGGTTCAACTGTGATTCAAGGTGGTATGTTACGCTATTTTCTGATTTATGTTATGATATTTCCTCATCAAACACATACCTGGAGTTGTGTTTTGTTTTATTCACACATGTTTAACACATAAATCCTGCATATTTAGGCTGAGTTCTTCTCTAAAAACACTACACAACAACAGAAAACACTAATACAGGAAGTGCTCCACTGTGTTTTTAAACTCCATACACCTTCACAAGAATCATTTGCATGATTCTAGCCAATCTCTACTAAAGGAAAAAGGTCGCTGTTAACATAAAAACTACCACTATATGATATCACAAGGTGGAACAGAGCATTTTGAGCTTTGCAGATATAGTCAGACAAATAATAAAGGATTACTCAACGATGTGTGAATGAAACAAAACACAACTCCGGGAATGTTTGTGATGAGATAACAACATTACAAAAATTAATACAGTGTTTCCCAAACTTTTTTTGAGGGGACCCATATTTTAAAATTCACAAACCTTCACTACCCAAGTCAACAGACATTATTCGTAAATCTGAAAATAAAGGTGGATTCGACCATTACTGAACATTAATGAGGATATTTTATTGTTGACTGAGTGATCATGTCTTTCTGAACAATTAGTATTACTCAAGTTTTAAAACAGTTGAAAAAGAGTAATTGAACCAGCAAAAAAAAACATCCATAAGTCGCTTATTTGGACATTAATTGTAGCGCATTTATTTTTCTTTTCAGCATTCAGTTGAACCAGCAATATTGGAACAAAATAGTCAATAAAATAATTACAAAAAGATTAGAAATTATAAAAAAACATGTCTTAACATTTCAACATTTTTAATGAGATAGGTGGACCTGTCTGTGTTTTTGTAGCGTGTTACAGTCCAAGGTGCAGGAGGAGAGCGTAACAGCAGCAACAGCATTCAGTCTGTTTCTGTGCTTTGTCTTCATTTTTGTGAGCACACAAAATCCCAGTTCACACATGTATGTAGTAGTGAGAGGAATAAGCATAGAAATACTGGCCCTACTAAGGAAAGGATATTCTGACAAAAATGCTTATCTAGAATGACGATAAGGTCACAAATCAGAACTGTTTATTGCAGACCTACATGCAGATCGTGACAAGGCAACAACCTAAAGAAATCTCCTGTGGCCCTCCTGCAAGGGTTGCGACCCAGTCTTTGGGAAACAATGACTTAATATACTCAACTCTCAGTGTTCAAAACCAGGTCTTAAAATCCAGCTGTTCCAAGACAAAAGTTTTCTCTTTGATTCATTAGTATCAGATTCATCAGTAAGATTTTATGCATTATTGGTGCATGTTTGTCCAGTTGAGTCTATACACCATTTAAGGGACACTCTCAACAAAAGATGGTGAAATAATTGTTCACATTATGCAGAAATTCAAATATAATACTGAAATCAGTGATAATTTCCACTTTTGAGCAGAAACAAATTAAATCCATTCTGTAAACAGGAAGTGGTAGGGCTTAGCTTTGAATTCACCTACACTACTGCAATTTGATTTTTGCTGGTCTAACATAACTCATTTTCGACGTCTTGTATATCATAATTACAATTTACTGCATGCACTGTTGGCTTCCATTAAGCTAATTGGGAAAAATATATAAAACTGCAAAATTAACTAATTCTGTTGTGAACAAATTGCTTAGAAGGCAAACAGAGTAGCCAATTCAAGATATTGATATCATAAATCATGTGCAAATATGTGGCAGTAAGATGGCAAAAGAAACAACTGTGAAGTAGCCAGGCACAACTAGCAGCACTGTAAACTGGTCCACGGTACCTCAGTTGGTAAGGGTGTTTGTCCGCTGATCTGAATGCTGCTGGTTCAAATCCCTCTCTTGAAATCACAAAAAAACATAATTGGTGTAGTACCCAGATCCACAGGTTGGTGGTCCATTTCCAGCTTCCACAGATGAATGCTACCACTTCACCCCTAGTGTCTATGTGCATTCATTTTGTGTGTTTATTTTAGATGGCTGAACATTAGCTATTAATTATGTAGTGTTGGCAACAATAATCTGTATATGTGGCCATTTTGATTTTATAATTTTCCTTGAACATGTCTTTGACGCTGAAAGAAAGTCACAGAGAATGCAGGACTTTCTTGTTTGGAGACAACATTAAAATGATCAGCAATAACAATCTGAATGGGTAGTTTTTTGTTGTTTGTAGTTTACAAAGATGCATGCCAAGATACAATATGTTCTTTTCAATTTCCAATTTGACTTTTAAGCTATGGTCCCCTTAAAAATGCCAGAATAGCGGTGACACATTGTGGTAAAATATAGCAGCCTCTCTCTATTGTGGAGGGTTCAGGTCCCAGCAGGACTTTGTGTGGGCTTTGTATCCCTCTATAATCCTCCTCTCGGCTGCTAACGCCAATAACTGCAGCTGTCAGCGAGGAAGAGGAGGGAGAGGAGGAGGCAAGGTAAGGGGGGAGAGGAAGAAGAGGAGGGAGAGGAGGAAGCAAGGTAAGGAGAGAGAGGAGGAAGAGAAGGGGGAGGAGGAGGCAAGCTAAGGAGGAAGAGGAGGGGGAGGAGAGAGAGGAGAAGGCAAGGTAAGGAGGGAGACGAGGTAGAGGAGGGAGAGGAGGAAGAGAAGAGAGAGGAGGAGACAAGGTAAAGAGGGAGAGAAGGGAGAGGAGGAGGCAAGGTAAGGAAGGAGAGGAGAAAGAGGAGGAAGAGAAGGAGGCAAGGAGGCAGAGGAGGAAGAGAAGGGAGAGGAGGAGCCAAGGTAAGGAGGGAGAGGAGGAGGCAAGGTAAGGAAGGAGAGGAGGGAGAGGTGGAAGAGAAGGGAGAGGAGGAGCCAAGGTAAGGAGGGAGAGGAGGAAGAGGTGGGAGAGAAGGAGGCAAGGTAAGGAAGGAGAGGAGGGAGATGAGGAAGACAAAGAGGAGGAGACAAGGTAAGGAGGAAGAGGAGGGACGGGAGGAAGCAAGGTAAGGAGGGAGAGGAGGGAGAGGAGGAAGAGGAAAGCAAGAAGGCAAGGTAAGGAGTGAGAGAGAGGAAGCAGAGGAAAGAGGAAATAGTGTGATTCCAAGTACCATCTTTTCTTGGCTCCAGTGGATTAAAAATGAGCCTTCATCTTGACTGGATAACTGAAATGAACCAGGACTAAAACAGGTCCAACTCCAAGAAAATCAAAATTTTGCACTTCAAGTATTTTTTTAATAGTCCAAAAATAGATTCTCTGAGTAGGATACAACCCCGACCAAACCAGAACCAGGTCACAATGAAGCTTTGGGAAAACTGGCAAATACGTCATAACAAAACTAGTGCATCATGCAAAACTTTCAATTTAAAACAGCAAAATTCCCCAAATTACCAGAATAAACATGTGTGGTACCAGTTTTGTCAGCAATGCCGCAGTTTGAGAACCAAATCGAGACAAGCCAAGACAGAAGCAGATTCAAATTCACAGCAATCAGACTAATATGCATCAACAAAAGCCTCCCAAAATCCACCCGGAGGAGCATGAATTATAAATTATTGTGAATTATGGAAACAGAGGACAGCAGAGACGCCACGTTAATCAGCAGATAGAGAAAAAAAAACAAAAAACACTGGATGTCAAGTTCAATGAGCAGGTAAGAACTCAGGAACTGCACTGTAAAAACAAGAGAGGAAATGGCTGAATTTAATATTTGTATGCCCAGTGTTTTGTTTTTTTGTGTAGTTTTGTGTGTGTGGAGAAAGGGTGCGTTGTGAGACATGTTGTTTTTTTTGTGTGTGTGTCAATTTTTTGTTTTCATTATGTCGAAAAATACACACTTGTCAATACTACACGAAGAAGTTTGTGTAATAATGTTAGCAACAGTTCCAAATAAGTGGACAGTATGAACTCAAAGTCTCACATTTTATTAGCTGCAGCCATTCCCCATAAATAAGTCATATATTATTGCCCCTTGCACAGGTAGTTGATGGTGAGAGTCTAGCTCCAGATCACATACAACAAGCCGAAAAGCTTGCAAACTTTTCTGGCTGGAACCTCCAACATAACCTTGTATGAAATATATAAATATAAAATCAGGTCTAATTATATTTTAGTAGTTCTGTGTATTTGGCTTACATTCACCAAGATGTTTTCAGTGTAGCCTAAAACATGAATTAAACATGTCATAATTTAACGCTGTCATGATTTCAACCAGCTCACTGACTTTTTGAGAATGACGGTGTCAAGAAAAAAAAACTCAACAACCAACCTTAAAACTAACTTTTTTTCTGGGGACCCATATTTTAAAAGTGACAAATCTTCACGAAGTAAATAGACATTATTCTTAAGAGGGATGCATGGAAATTCCGTGCACAGAGAGTAGGGGTGCGCGGAGATTCTGAGCATGGAGGAAAGAGTGAGGAACGGTGGGGTGCATGGGGAAGAAGTGAGGAGCAGGGAGCGGAGTGCAGAGATTATGTGCAAGGATGAAAACGTGAGGAGCAGGGGTGCGTAGAGATGTATGTATATGTATATTACAGACCTACATGCAGATTGTGACAAGGCGACCAAAAAAAAATCTCTTGCGACCCACCTGAGTAGCCAGTCTTGGGTAAACAATGTACTATATTGTGGCAAAATTGACTCTTGTGAGCTTTAAGATGTGTTTAATGCTGTTACCTCATCAAAAACATATCTGGAGTGGTGTTTTCTTTCATTCATCACACATGTTTGAGCAGCACTGCATTATTATTCTGTTTACATCTCTAAATCTCACAATGATCTGTTCCACCTTGTGATGCCATGTAGTGTTATTTTTCAATTGATTCTAGTGAAGGTGTATAGAGTGGCTTATTAGTGTATGATGACATGACATCACAAGGTGGAACAGACTGTTTTGTGTTAGAGAGAAGAACTCAACCTTTTCATGCGGAAAGAACAGTAGATCAGAAACTAGCATAGTATGGGCCCTTTAAACTCATTTCTGCAATAACATGAAACTTTAGACTGTAATTACTCTGTTACTGCCAAAGTTCTTGCATTAGAGAACAGTAGGTGCAGTCAGTGTATAGACTAATGACACCCAGATCATTAGTCATTATAAGTTGCTTTTGACTGGTCTCCCTAATTAAAATCTCTGTGGAGGGAGGTACAGTTAGTGGCGGAGAAGCTGGAGTCTAGCGCAGAGACCATGTTTAATTGACAGTGTCAGGGGGAGCATTCACAGCTGATCAACACCTCTATTTCCAGACACACTCTGGCAGATGTGCGCCTCACCAGCTTTGTCTCTGAGCACAATGTAAATTAAAAACCATCAAAGTTACTCGAAATCACATTGAAAAAACTTCTAATTATCGGTTATAGGGTTTTCAAAAGTATCAAAAATCAGATACCATTTGATAATAAAACTAGATACTCGTTTGAGAAAGTATTGATACAAAAAAAGTCACATTCACAGGACAGAAATGAACCTTTCCCGAATAGCTTTAGAATGATCTTAAGCTGTATCAGAAATCAAAATTAGTATAAAACCAAACAGACTGGCAAACACTCATGGACCACTATGGAACCTACCTGGATGACTGAAGGATTATACAGATATAAGGCTAGATGGTGATATAGAAGAAAATAGTAGAATTTAATGTTGAAAATTGCATTTATTGTGTAAATAAAGGTTGTCTTTATTATCTTTGTGGTATTGCTATTGAGTATTGAATCTATTCCTTAGTACCAAAATCAAGTTTGAAATTTTAGTATCGTGACAACACTGCTGGGTTAGAGCAAAGGGAAGTATAGAGCAAAAAGGGCTAAGCAAAATGCACAAAATGATATTAACTATGGTCGCCCCAACCGCCATGCAGTTGTACAAACACATTCACAGCCAAGGCCACACAAGGTGAAGTAGGACAATAATTCTGTTAGCTGCACTGAAAGAAAAATAATCCATATTGTGAATGGGGTTGCCTTTCAATAGATCTGACCTGTAACTTGGTCTAGCAGAACCACCTTCTTCTCTCCATTAAACCATAGAAGGCAAAGCAATAGCATCTCCATGGAGACAAATATGTGTCTGACCCTGCACCATAAAAATTACATTGTGCATTTTTAAAGGGCCCATATTTTCTGATCTATGTTATAATGTTGTTTCCTTGTTTGTTTGTTTTCTTAATGATACCAATAAGAAGGGCTTTGAAGTTAGTAACAGCCAATATATTTAGGGATGTAAAAATTAATTGTAAGTCTTCAGCTGATTATAAAACCTAGGTTTGGCTCTATTATATTTAAATTGGGGTTATTTAGGCTACATTTACTGTTATTTTGTCTCTTTCCAGTCATATTTATAGACAGTAGGTGGGCCTAATGACATTTTGCAAGACATTCTAGCCAGTAAACAAAGTAACTGAACTACCACTTAGCCTTTCACAGTTATCGTAAATGTGTGCGCACCACAATAATTAAATATATGCATAAATGTAGACCATTCACACCTCTATTCACACCTCATCTACATATGCAGTAACATGTATATGGCCACTATATTCACTTTACAGTAGGCCACTCTAAGAGAAAACAGGCTGTTTATATATGGTAGCTCACAGCAGCTAAGCACTAACCAATGAGAAAGAACCAAAAGTAGCTCCAAAACCGACACATTAGCAACTCATACAGGCAACTCTCAGATCACAAGTCTTCACAAATTAGTAACTCAAAACAATCATCCGTAAAAATATAATCCAGCATGTTGGCAGTAGCTGTGTGTTCTCCGCCTATAGGACTGTCCTCTCTTCACTACACTCGCACTTGGATAAAAAGAGCAATAGTTTTGCTGCTGACCTAGACGCCAAAGTTAGCTTTTATTTATAGTCAGTATCTTAGATCAGACACAACAGCATTTAAAGCCAGTGCTTCAGAGCAAATGGTGAGATTGCATTGGTGTAAACAAGCGCACATGAGTGACGTGACTCTGGGGGTGCATTCAGGGGCAATACGGCATCACAGACACAGACAAATTACTCCTTTGATAAATATTGATGCAGCACCACATATTAGGACATTTCTCTGTCTGTAAATTGGATTAAATTCCTGTAATATAGAGAGTGTAAACTTTATAATGAGGAATAACATGCCCACGTGGATTATAGACCAATAACTGTTACGTCAACTGCCCATTGATATATTGGTCGGGCAGTAATTTAGGCTGTGTGCTTCTCTCAAACATAAAACACTCTTTTTCACCTTGTGATGTCATGTGGTAATACAGGAAATGCTCCACTGTGTTTTTTAAACTCTATACACCATCACTACAATCATTTGGTAACTGGAAAACTACTGCTTCATGACATCACAAGGTGGGGCAGAGAATTTTGAGTGCTGGAGATGTAGACAGACTAATAATAAAGGGTTATTCAAATGCACGAATTAAACAAAACACGACATGGTATGTTTTTAATGAGATAACAACATTATAACATGACTTACAGCTCAAATCAGTTTTGCAAAATATATGATGTTTAACATATCAACAGAAATCTATATAAAATGTGAGCACTCCTGAGCCACTTTGTTCTCCTTTTGTTTTGGCTGCAGTTCATCATGCATCACCCAAATGGGGACATATATTGTGTAGGACTTGTAGCGCTCTAAATATCCCTCCCTCAGCCAGTGTGTGCTGCCAGGGGTAATGATAAACTATCAGACAGAATTCAGGCCAAAATAGACTTTACATCACTGCTGTCTCCTCCTATCCGGACGCAAAAACAGCCTCTATATTTGGAGGTTCACATGCATTTTCACAGAGAGAGAGAGAGAGAAGCACTTAAGGTACAAGCAGAGGCTCTCTGGAGAAGACAAGCCAAAGAAAGCAGAGCCAGACGGACTTTAAAAAATGTGCAGACTAGGGAATCCCTTTTACGACTAGATTAAAAAGGGGTATTTTACAGCTAACACATGACATACTGTATATAGATCACCATGTTACCGTTTATTGTTTTGAAAATGATATATTCACCAAAAACATTACATTAACGTGTTTAACAAGTTTCGCTATTGTTTTTAAGCCCCTCCTCGCTTTGCTCTCCATGCTAAATCACTACCCCTTCAGAGCACAGACCACATTACAACCATGTGCTTTCTGCTAATGAACTACAGCAGAGGGTTTTCCACACTAGAGACAAAATCGAACCAGGAACCTTATCACATGTTATGGTAGCTTTAGCCAGATTCAACAAGCTTGGCCATAGTCTTATGACATTTGATGATTTATGAGCAGTCCAGCTCTTTTCCAGTACTTTTCAGTTTCGCTGCTAAAACCTTCACGTTGACAAATTCTCTCTGTGTCACCCGGGCCATATACAGTCAGAATACGGAGCACTTTGAACTATCTGAATGCAGCCCCTGTCTTCACGTACTGACCCTGCCATAGACTTGAGTGTTTGTTATTTTTGCCGGACCAGTGGCTCGCTCTCTCTCTTTCTCTCTCTCTGCTGCTCCCTGTTGCTCGGTGATGAGATGAGACAGGAGCGGGATGGTCCTGATAGATCGGAGGAGACACGGTGAAGATGGCTCGGCTGTGATGGGAGCCTATTATCCTGTCCTGTCCTACCCCCGTCTGTGTCTCATGTCCACAACTCACCTGCATTCACAAATGTCCAAGTACTTTCTTGCACTATGGTTTAAGGGGCTGTAATCTTACTTGAAGATGTGTTACTGAAGAATGGATATAACAGGTGAAGCGGGATTGGGTTAGACAAGCACTGGAGCCTTGTCAGAGCAACATTATACAAGTGATGAGCCCTCTCTTATGGTATGGACAAAATATTAATGATGTTTCTCTTTTTAGGCATGCTAACGTGCACTTCCTGATTATTAGAAAATAAAATGCTTTCCAATTAAATGCAGACAGCATGCTGCTGAGTTTCTTTTACCTCAATTGTTGCTTATACAACACACTTGTAGTGGGGCAAGAAAAATGTTACTCCAATACGGGGAGAAAATGCATATAGGACCTTTATGTGTATTGTTAATATTTATTTAAAATCATATTGTTGTAAAAGATGATATATTATTGGCTTTTGACTGGTGGTTGCATCAAACCACGTGAGACATTTTTAATTGAAATTAAAGTGCTCTAAATACTGTAATTTCTGAACTATTGAGAGCACCTGAATATAAGCCGCATCAACTAAATTTTAACTAAATTTTAAAATTGTACATATATAGGCCGCACCTGAATATACGCCGCAGGTGTCCACATCTTCAAGAACATTTTCAAGTTTGGGTCATCTGCTTTTATCACCTCTGAAAGACTTTGTCGTCTTTTTGCATTGAGTCAGTTCATCACGCTGCCATCGCCCACGTCTCACCATCGACTCATTGATGCTGAGCTCACGTGCAGCAACTCTATTTCCTTCTTCAACAGCCTTTGCCTTTAACTTAAAAGCTGCATCATCTGCATTTCTTTGTGTATTTTACATGAGGAGGGTGTATGTATGAAGCGCAAAATAATTGTTCAGAACACAATCAAACGAGCATCTTTCTCAGCACATCACCCCCGTCTCTCCCCATGCTCTACTGCACATGTCGCTCAGGTATGAGTGGATGTCCGGCTACTGAAGTTTGAGACGTTTCTTCTTGTCATTTGCGCCCCCATCTGCATTTAACGCACATGGATAAGACGTATTACACTCACTAATTTCATTTAGCATCATGATTTATTTTATCACACGGCGATTAACTGTTTTTGTGCGCTGATAATATCGCTAGCAAATGCTGCACCTTCATGTTCTATATGTTAAGTGCACAGACAGCGGTGTTTTCTGCAATCAGGCTGCACGTATCCGCTGTGTTGCCAAATCATATACCATATATATGAATGGACAACGTGCCATCCGTCCATTTATTAGCCATATCGTTTTATTAGCCACAGGGTTCAAAGTGTGAGAAAAAAGTAGCATCTTATAGTCCAGAATTTACAGTAATAAATTATGTTTAGATATGCCAGATTATAATATTTCAGGCAAAGCAATAACTCCATGGAGACAAGATGGTGGTGTTCTAACCCCATTAAATTGCACAGTGCATCTTTAACACAGGCATCTCTTGTCATCACTACAGTTCCTACTATTGCTCTGAGTGCTGCCTGTTCGGGATGTCGTCTTTGAGTGAGAAATGCCACCAGTTATCTGCAGCATTGTTTTATTTGTACGACAGCACAGTCTCCTCCCTGGAGCTCTGTGCTGACAATCACAGCTTTAGATAAACAGCTCTTGGCACCAACTACTTCATCTGCGCGCTGCCCTCCGGTGATACTTCCAACTAAAATACGTCACTTACTGTCACCATGTGTCACTCCTCACAGTTATCCTTGTGAGTGTCAGTTCCTGCATAACAGCACGACAGCGACATCCAAAACATCATAATCCCTTTTACAAGACTTGGGAATTTGTCAACCTCAAAGAGGAGGAATAAAAAAATATAACTACTTATTGGAACTCCCTAAGTATATGGAAGCTTGCATTAAAAACACATTGGAAAGTGATTGCCTATTAAAGTTGCCGGTTCAATTCCCAGACTGACAGCATGTTGTCCATATGGGCTTGACAAATCCATTGAAACATGTCAGTAAACAGAACAGAGGAGGGCTGTCAAATGTGAAAAACACACAAAAATGCAATTCATTTTGCATATACTGTAATACTATAGCAGAGGCAACATTTTGATTATAAGATGGAATGAAAAAACAACATGGGAATAAAAAAGGTAAGAATCTGAAAGAGACAGTAAATGGTCATGCTTTTCCACCTTCAAGGTACTCAAAACACTTTACATCAAGGAACCACTCACCCATTCAGACACACATTCATACACAAGTGTAAGCAAACACCGGGGGCGAGGGAAGTTAAGTGCTTTGCCCTAGGACATGACGACAGTATTCACCTGTGAGTGCTGGAATCGCACTTTCAACCTGTGGGTCAGTGGAAAAACACTCTACCAACTGAGCTACTGTCTCCCACATAAAGTTTAAAGATAAAAAAGAGAGAGATTTGGAATGTTTTTGGTGTGTTCATATGCAAAATCTCCATGGTGAATTAAAAAAATAAAAATAAAAAATAATATTTGATGACAAAAACCCACATAATTTTTTTTTATTTTTTTTTATGTGGGTTTTTGTCATCAAGTACAAAACCACTTACATTTGCAGAAGTTTTCTGTGTTGTAACTTTTGTCAACCAGTTTGCTTAATAAATCATGTTTTCTTATTTACACTCTTGCTCAGATAAGTGTCATATATAACCAGGTAAGTCGATACGGGGGCAAAGTGGTCTGCTGGGGACCAGGTTTTAGGGGCCCAGAATTGGAGCCACCTAGTGCCTCCACTCAATTTAATTTCTCTCCAGCGACTACGTCAGGAATCGGAAAACACTAGACGGTTTGCAAGAAAGCTTAATATACTAGTTAGCCCTGTTAGCGGCGCATTACATACATCACAACCAAAGCAGCGATTGGTTATATAAAAAAAAAGTACCCGCCTACCGTCAAGCAAATGTATTATAATGCTGCCAGGTCAGACAGTTTCCACAAAGTGAAATCGGCTGATGTATCACGCTACCAGAATTGGACCCTTCCTTTTAATTTACATTAGAGGGGGGCCCATGTGAAGCTTCTTCCCCTGGGCCCCCAAAATTCTGTCAAGGGGCATGGACATAACATTGGCAGCCTGTTGTCTGCATTATGTGTATCATGTTGCGTATACATCCTCATCTCCCCCCTCGTACCCATCTGTCCCCTGCCCTCCACTTCAGGGGGCATGCAGTCGCACCCTGACAGCAGAACGGTCCCACTCTACAGACACAGCTCCTCTATTGTGTTTTATTTACAGGACCAGACCCCCTCGCCGCAATATTAAACAGCCTTCATGTCGCATTAGAGCAACAGAATCAGGGCCGGCTGGGTTCACCTGCCACATGTCTCCACAAATATCTCCATAGCACTGTCAAGGACGCATCTGCAAATATACTCTTATAGTGTCTTCTATTTTCACTGAATCAACTGTGTCCCTGGTTAAACTTGCAGCTAGTCCAGATATTAGACACTTTGGTCTGGTCTCGAATAGAACTAACAAAACCAATAAAAAAGGAAGTCAATATTTTCCTTTATAGAGCAAGCAGTGAATGTCATAAAAAAGTTAATCAAAGTCTACTTACATGCAACCTCAGAATGTATAATTTCTACATTTATCCAGTTTTGGGTTGTAAAAGTGACAAAGTGCATTAGAAAAAAGTAGAGGTAGGGGTTTGCTGCAGTTTTAATGCCAAAAGGCTAGTTTGATTGCCAAGGAGACAGTGGTGCAGTGAGTTAAGCATTCGCCCACCAATGAAAGAGTTGCTCAGAGTCAGCTACTTTTATAGGGCTGCAAGATTAATCGTAATTGAATCGAAATTGTTACTTGAAAGGTTGTAAAAAGTACACAGTTTAAGTAACATAAACTTCACTGCAAACAACAACCATGTAGTTTAAACCTTGTAACATTTGTTTTGAAAAGCTGGGAATTCTTGTATTACTTTAGCAGTTCAGATTTCAGTCTTCTCCCAAATGGAAACGTTCCTCTGTTTCAAAAATGTGTGCTCTGAACAGAATCCTGATACATAAATCTTTAATATAATTGCATTCCGAACAGAAAATATTGAGTTTTTTTTTTTTTTTTATTATTGTTGAGCCCTCCAACAATCAAATAGCTTGTTCACCATGGATACCGAATAAAATGAGAAAAGCAGCTCAATATTGTGGAAAAATCAACACTTTACACAATACTCACTAATGTAAAGTATAAGCTGTGATTATATCTATAGTCAGTAAGGTGTTAATGTGCTAAATATAAAATAGATAACACCAGAGGACACACAGATGGTACATAAAATCTGAAAAATGTATTCCTGTGTGAAGGTGTGAATGACTTGATTTGTCACTGTACCATTCAAACTCCTTTATATATCACCCTTATTAATAGTGTTCTGCCTACACTTGCTTAAATATGAAAACTCAAAATGTGAAATGTTGTGATTCTACATTTCTAAAGCAGTGATGTGCACGCAAAGAGCATATAAACTAATACGCAGACAAGGAGAGAGCTATCCTTGTAATCACTTTAATCAAGTTAAAGTGTACTATGGAACTTTTCCGGTCCACCACCTGTTATACAGTAAAGGGTGAAGCCTTGTCGCCGTCGTTTTTGATTTATGGATCTGCGTTGAGGTCTATGCACCGCGAAGTAATTCACTGCCAAAACGCTAGGGGGCGCCGATATCTGTCCATAATATATCTGACACATAATCTCTGAAAAGTTTAACATGAACCATCTCTAATGCGATAAAAGCACAGAACAGACTCACCATTAGTACAATATCCCTCTGTCACAGAAAGAACACGCATATTCCACTGAGTCGTGTCCTTTTTAAGTCCGACAGAAATTGACCGCGTACCAGGAGTGAGCTGGGTTTTTTTTTTTGAGCGCTTAGTTTATGCAAGTTAGCCATGCGGTTTTAAGTTTTGTTCGTGTAAAACGTAAACACATGTGCGCAAAGCTACATTAAACACATTATTTCTCAATATATACTGAAAGAAAGGAAAGCCGACAGGAAATGTCCGTAGAACGGTGGTACGGAGGACCAATCACAGCCCTTATCGTCTGCGTCGTTTCCCCTGCTGTCTGCGTCGTTTTGACGCGTAGTTAGAAAATTTCTTAGGTGCACATTGGTCAACGCAGAGGCTCTGCATAGGGGGTACGCGTCAATGCAGGCTCTTTGCGTCGTGACGCAGACAATTTGACTCTGGACCGTAAATTGGCCTTAAGGCTCAGAGGTGGGATCAAGTCATTGTTTTGCAAGTCTAGAGTAAGTCTCAAGTCTTTGACCTCGAGTCCCAAGTCAAATACAGGCAAGTCCAAGTCGAGTCTTGAGTCACTGGCTTATAAATCCAAGTCAAGTCCAAGTCATCTGCTTTGAGCTTCAAGTCATTTCAAGTCTTTAAACCAAAGTACCAAATACAGCTTAGATTTTTGCAATTTATGACTTTTAAGATACATTGTACTTACTAAAGTCATAGTATATTTATATATGAGTATTTATAGAGTATGTAAGAGTTGTAGAAATGCAAATTTTCCTTTTTAAATGTCTTGACGAGATCTTAGAGTGAATCATTACAGACAAAACAGAATAGAACAAATTCAGATTTACAAGTGCTTCTCAAGTCTTCTCAAGTCACAGGCTTCAAGTCCAAGTGAAGTCTCAAGTCTTAGTCCATACAGGAGTCCATTTTATCAAGTCAAGTCTCAATTCCTAAAAATAGTGACTCGAGTCCAACTCACGACTTGCAAGTCCCCACCTCTGGTAAGTCTTCATCAATTTATGTCTAAACTGTGACTTGATCTAGTGGCATTTATTTACTTGCCTCAGCTGAATAAAAAAGACATTACAAATTTCCACATAATCAGTTGAAGTGAAGTACTAAACTAAGGTGAGAGAAATGTAAATTCATTCAAAATGATGGGTGACCAATGAGTGTCTCTGTAGCAAACGCATCACTGAGATAAACAAATCTGACTGCACATCACTGTCTGAGCCTACCCCGCTATATAAAAACATACTGGACTTGCTAGGCAGAAAGAAATATAGTTTAATGTCATCATATTTCTAAAGAGTTTGTGTTGACCGTACAAAAGTCCACAGTCTTTACTCAGTGCTTTAAAGCTGGTACACTTTATGATATTTGGGCATTTTTCAAGGATACCTCTCGCTCTTGATTCACTGTTGTTTGGATCACAGAGTAAATCTTTTCATGCGTGCCTCGTGCAACCGCTGTACTGTATTTTGTTTTGCACCGTGACAAATAGACTGGCCCCATTCTTTCAATATTCCAATTCCCCTTTTTGGACCCAACAACAGAGGAGCAAAACATCAACAGGAAAAACTGGCACAGAGGGGAGTGTCTTGATCTGCTTCATAATGCTACACCATGGCAACAGCACTTTGAGCTAAACATGGCAATATGTAACATTTTTCATATTTTCTGCAGCTTGTTTATTTTTCTTACATTATACTTTGTTTTTACAATCTTTGTGCAATATTTAACTTTTCTGGTGCGCGGTATGCCAGCCGTCTTGATGGAGTTAGTGTTGCTTTTCCTAGAATGTTCCACAGTGCAGCATTAAGCATATTTATCTTGTATCTATTCAACTACTCATTTATTTCTCAAAAATAAGAAGAAAAGCATGCCTTTTTACTTTGAGCAGGGTCGCCTCTCCATAGATATGACCTGTAACTTGGTCTGGAGGTAATAACTGACAACACATTCAAATCAATATTCCTGTACTTATCATATTTCAATATAAAGCTTATTAGAATGCTCATCTTTTTTCCTCTACTGGCAACAGTGGGGAACAGAGCAGGTCCAATTAGCAGCATGGCTATTAGCAACATATTATAGTTCTAGAAAACAGGAAAACTAATTACTAGAGGTATGTTTTTGAAAAGAAACCATATCCAGAACCATACCAGCAGTATGATTAAAAGCTAGGAATGTATCAATAACTGAAATATCTTGATATCATATCATCAAAGTTCTCACAATAATATCTTGGACCATCATAATATATCGAATTACAAGTCTCTTTGTTTAAATTAAGAGTTATGGTGCAGTAATAGCTAAAGAAAGACAGAGGGAACTACATAGACCATGCTCCATTTCAGTGGAGACAAAAGGAGAAGAAATAACAGTTCAAAGCACTTTTAAGTCTTAGTTCTTTGGATTAAGTCTCGACATTTTAAGAGGAAAAAGTAGCATATTAGCCTCTGCAAAATATCGCAACAAATATCTAACCATGAGATATAGATTGTGAAAATATCATACTGAGAGATTTGGATATCGTTACATCCATAATCATGAGCCTCCCCATCATATCATGAGCTTTCCCACGATATCGCAATAAATATCGTGCCGTGAGGATCATACTGTGACGTTATCGTATCGTGAGACTCGGATATCGTTACACCCCTATTAAGAGCCCAAAAAGCAGACCTAGAACAATACTAGACATCATCAAATCTTAGCAAGTCTAACATATGGAGTAATGGAGGAAAGAAGTAAAACAGCTAGTCACTGCTTACTCAACATGACTTTATTCTCTTTGCTGAGGCCAAGAGATTTGTGACAGAAAGAGGTTAGGCGAGAAAGACACATTGTTTTAATCACTAAACAGCTCCAGAAGTAGCAAAATCCAAGAAATCAGTTTTGCCATTGTAAGCTTTTTCCCATTCACAACAAAAACCTGACTTATTATTTATATTATATGACAAAATGCAGGTCATTATCAATTTAGTAGCACCTCAGTTTTAGTTTCACTCCACAGGAAAAGCTCTGGGTTCTTGTAGCTTGTAGTGCACACACATTAATGAGAGGTATGAGGCTTTTATGGGGAGGAGAGGGGCTAAAAGGTAGAGACACATTATGAATATTACACTGGTACACACTGAAGTCACGGCGGCAGCTTTTATCTCTCTTACTACAGGTCTACTGAGAGCTCTGAACTAATAATAGGCCGCTTTGTACTTCATTATTCAAATCGTGTGGTGGGGCCCGGGCTGTGCCACAGATTTATTTCTAAAATGTGGGTAAAAAGGTAATTTGTAATATAGTGGGATGTAAATTACTTTTTGAATTCAGCAATGTGTTAAGTTTGTGTACGCTTTATAGTAGCTGGCATGGGTGTGACACAGATATACGACATGCATTTTCAAGCTTACTCCTAAAATATCATGGACCATTTTGGATGCTTCTGTGCCTCCCAGTCAGAAATGGGTAGTACCTCTACTTGAGTCACCTTTTGATGAAATTGTGGAAGTTTTAGAGTAGTTTTTAGATGCCATACTTTTACTTCTACTTGAGTAATAACCCTAACCCTAACTCCCCTACAAACTGCTTTGGTTACTTTTTGCACTATAATAATAAGTGACAAAAGCATTATGTGACCAAGATTACATTCAAACTTTTACATTTACTTTAAGATAGAATTTGTTTTTGTGATTTTTGTCTTCCCTTAAATCATAAAATCTGTATATTATTTAGTGTTTTGTCTGTGCCATTCATAGACTGTATACAGAAGTGGACGAAGGGAGTGTGACGCCACCCAGAGCATTCAGCTCTAGTCAAGTTCAAAGAATAGGAATTGATTAACAGACAAAATAGCAAAATAACACCAGAATAGAGCAGGTTAATACGAACATTTCAAGACCAAAAAGAGGAGCCTAACAGCAACAGTTACAGAGAGAGGGGTGACCTTTTTTCAATGCAAAGAGAACTGAGCCTGAGCCGATGGAGCCGGAAGCGTGTCCATGCTTACTTCCTATTTGGAACAGTGTGATTAGAGGTTTTAGCTATGTTCAGTTGTATATACAGTCTATGGTACCATTACAACAACTCATAAATCAGATTTTCAACACATCTAAACTCTTACTTGGAACTCAGCTGGAAGTTTCTCAAACACTTTTACCTCCAGCTAGTTATTCCTGACCAACATCCTGTGAAAAGTTATGGGGAAGGAAGAAACACTCCCACAGACCAACTCTACTCCTCATGTCCATAGCAATGATCAGACAACATGGGGACAGGCCACATTTAGCCTAATAAATATATCTACCCCATCCCGTCTGCAGTCTGATCTCTGGGATCAGACTAATTGCTGGATGTTGATTTTTCGTTGTCTGGAGTGAGTTAACAGGAAATCGAAGTGACGTGGTGGCAGTTCGTTAGGAGATATCAATAGCGATCTCGTTTGCATGGGAACTAATGAGGCGCTGCTCTGTGCTCTTTGTTACTGGTAAGTGGAGGCTGACAGCAAGACGTATGGTTAACCTAAAGCTTAAGCAATGAACAGAGAGCTGAATAGGGCTATAAATGGAAAAGCACCACTGTGATCAAGAACAAAGTCAAGAAGTAAATAAAAAGTTCATTTGTTGATGGGGAACAACTAAGAAAAAAAATGTAAAATGCAAGAGAAATGCAAAGACAGATACATTTAGTGCAGTACTGTGCAACATTTCAGGCAAAGATATCTGCTTTACATAAGTGGGAGCTTTATATAAGTGGAAGAACGAAGCCCTCAGGTCTAAACATGGCCGCCCATTCAAGTCTATGTCCCAAGCTCAATGGCGCATGTCTCTAGGTTAGCCTAGACCGGCTTGGTACTTCCTGTGGCTCTCTGCTTGTGGAACATGTGCAGCTGAGCTCTTTCTTTTTGTGGGCAAACGCACATGCACGCAAGTGTGCACAAGGAGCGTGGTCTCGCGTATCACGTGACCACTAACTACTACCACTAGCTAACTATTAAAAAGCTGTTTTTAAGACAACAGACAGATTTTAAGCTGAGAAGAAGCTTATGATCTAAAAATAGGCCCAAATAGCCGCAAAATCCGACCTTTTTGAAAACTGTAGGTGCCTTGTCGGCCGAACACAAGCAGTTTATGATTACAGTGCACTCTATGGGAAAAAATCCTTTCTGGACAGGAGAGATTTTTTCACTGAAGTTCTAGTGAGTGACGCCAGCTACCCCAGCTCAAGACAGCTCAAAGCTAGCAATACCCTATCCAGTTGTTTTAATAGATCCATGGGTAGAACTGCCACCAAAAAATTACATAATGTTCCTTTTAAATACTTAAAGGTGCAATGTGTAACTTTTACATTGGGTCAAGTCGCCTGCTTGTCCCCATGGAGATATCATTACTTTGCCTAGAACATTCCACAGTGGATTTAACATAACCAAAGTGGGTGAGAGGCTGGCACAACCGGTTTTTTTGGTGCTTTAGTGTGAAACATTTAAATCTAAAATTGATAAGGGTCTGTTGTTTGAATTGAAAGCTTGTTGTCACAAAATATGTTAATGTAATGATTCATTTATATACCACTGGATGCATAATTGCTGGTGGCAGGGATCAGCATGTCAAACTTTGTGTATATGTTAGTGTTTTTGCAGTGCAGCTAGTTGACATAATGATATTGTAATTCAAATTTAGCTAAAAATGGGCAGTCCTATTTGATAAATGCAGGTCATCCTTGCACAGTATCTTCTACCACAGCGAATGAAAACACATCGGTGAATTCTGAGCTAATGCTGATCCTTTTGTTCATTATTCCGCCCTCCGCTGGTTCTCGTATCTCGACCTTGGCCGTCCCGTTTGGCCTCCCGCTCCTCACCTGTTGCCTGCTTCCTGTCTCCTGTATCTGCTGTGATTGATGTTTTAAAAGCTCCAGCAGCTTGTTCTTTTGCATATATTTATTTTCGGTAAAGGTTTAGTATTTCCTGCTTGATTTGTATGTAGCTCCTTAATGGACCCAGTGAGTGTCTGTATGAGCGTGTGTGTGCGGGTTTGTAAATCTATACGCAGCTGATTTCCAAATGCCTCCGGTAGCTAATACACCAGCTAATGGCCGAAGTAATGATTGTTGCAAATGGAAGTGCCGAATACGGTTGTTGTGTGAGAGAGGATAGAGGCAAGGGCTGTTTAGTGTACACAACTACTAGTGGCTTAAGGAGAGCATCTTTGCAATAGATACTGTATCAAGAAAATCAATTTTTGCTGTAAGAATTTTAATATTTATTTAAATTTTTAACACACATTTTAACACATTGAAGATTCACGCAATCTGTTATTATTGTAGTAGTCAGATAGGCAGGCAGCGTTCTTATTTTTGTTATTATTTGCAGACAAACAATAATTTCTCGTTGCTTTGAGACTTTAACAAAGACAATTTTATAGTTTTTTTTTTTTGGAAATGTCAACTCTAACAACTAGTAGTTCCAACGTATTTTAGATTACACTCTACAGTAAGAGCAACACAGGAACAAATAAAATGACTACTTTTTATAGCACATTTTATTTGACACATTTCCTCGACATGGAGGTGCTGAGGAATGCTGGGAAACACCTGCGGCTCTCTCTCTTCCTCTCTCCATCTCTCCCTCTCTTTCTCTCCATCTCTCTCGCAGGACATGAAAGAGCAACTCATCTTTGCTCGGAGGTAACTCTTAGAAGACATGTGAGGAGCAGACTAGAGACAGCACAGTCAAAACGCCAAGACAGAGCCAGGGATCCACATAAATGAACTTCAGGAGTCTCACTATGAGCTTGAGATGGGATGAGAAGGCTAGTGGGAAAGACACAGGCTAAAGAGAAGAGCTGCAGAGACAAGAGATAGGAGACAAGGAGGTAGAAGACAAGAGAAGTGCTCAAGCTTTGCCATTCCAGTAAGAAATTGAGACTTCAAATTGGGCTCAGAGATATGATGACAAAAATCGGATGTAAACTGATCCTTGTGACGATATGCTATTTATTTCAGGTACAAACCAACCAAATGGTAATATAAGGCTGTATCTTTGCCCCTATTCTAAACAACAATGCTTATAATTCCTTATTGCATGTAATAAATATAATTATACAAGGAGCTGGAGGAATAGAGCATGCACCAGCTCATACGTCCAGCTAATGGCAGGGTATGACTCATAGATAAATGCATTCTGGGACTGTATGCACTGATTTACCCTGAAAACATGTGTTTTAGTACCAAAGGGGCCATAACACTTTATGTCACAAATGAAGGGGCTCAAAAAGTTTTTTCTTTTCATTTTTAGAGTGGTGGCACACTTTTTTGTGGAAAAGTGGCATTAGCCAGGCTGGCGTCACCTAGTGCCTCCACTCAATTTCATTTCTCTCCAGCGACTAGGTCAGAAATCAGAATACACTAGACGGTGTGTTGTAGACCGCGCACTAGCCAATCAGCGACTGGCTGTGAAGCCATGACGTCAAACTCAAGCGCCTGTCTGGGTCCCTTTTGTGGTACAGCACAACAGTAAACAAAGTGGTTGAGATGGATGTAGATGAAGCCACACATTCTGTGTTAGCAACAATTCCTGAGATCGAGGATTTAAAGCCAGAACAAAGAGAATGTTTGGTGAATTTTATCAAAGGGAAATACGTTATTGCTCTTCTTCCTACGGGATTTGGCGTTACATACATCACAACCAAATAGCAGTGATTGGTTAAATTAAAAAAGTACCCACCTACTGTAGAGCAAACAAATCCTAATGCTGTGAGGTCAGGCTGATGAATCAGGCTACAGTGGCATACCATGCACTGAAATATATAATTTACACTGTTATCAAATTAGTTAAATTAGAAAAAGAAGCTTTAAAAACGCACTGTGTAACTTTTTGGCTAAGGGTCCATCACCTGCTTTTTTCTAGTAATATGTCATTCTGACTCTGAGTGGGTTGCCTCTCCACAGATCTGACCTGTAGCTTGGTCTGATTTGGTCCATGAAGATAGAAATATTTAGTACCATAGTGTGAAACACTCCAGACAAAGCAATAACGTCTCCATAGAGAAAAGCATATGACGGACCCTCCACAATGCACCTTTAAATTATTTCTGTGTAATTGTGTATTGCACATGGGGCTTTCCTATACAGGTAATTTTTGTGCCATTTCAGGTTTCAGAATTTTACCCAGGACCTTCAAAAGTGACGATATGTTTCATTAAATACCTATGTGAATTAGTTAAATCAGATTTGTTTTTGTCAAGGCACAGCTGGCATCCCCTAAAGGTATATTAGAAAATCAAGGTTGCTAGACAGTAAGAACCAAACTGAACTGAGTATAGTGGGAAATATTCTAATTCAGGGATAATTGCTGCATCTTTTAAGCCACAATGTGTGTATTCTAATATTTATAATGTAGGCACTCACTTTACATAACTGACCTTAATGTGAACTCTCAAAATGCTTACACCCCCTTTTGATTGGCTGCATAGAAATGTGTACCACCCGTGTAAAAATGGTTCAATCTATTTTAGTTTTATTGTGCTCCATACCCCATGTGCTGATGTTAAAGTGATGATGTGGTCACGTGTGTGGCTGCAGAGATATTAGAGACTGCTGCTGTCAGAGGGGATACAGGCAGACTCCTCTTCACAGCACTTTGTTCCTGCTGAACTCATCAATTCAAACAGTTACTTACAGAGCGTCTTTCTATTAAAGCACATTTAATATTGGCACGCACAGTGAAGAATAGGCCTGTTTACCGAGTGTCCCGCCACTGTGCTCAAATTGCTCTCAGTGTGGTGGCGTGATATAGATATCTTGCATTTTTCACAAAGTTTGAGCAAGATACAAAACTGGTCAAAGCTGGTTCAAGATTGCATTACTGTTTAGATATTGATTAAGTCAGTAAGACAACGTACTCCAAATCAGCTCAAGTTACTGAAATTCTCAAGCAAGTAAAAGTGTAACTACACAACAACATGCTACAATTTCAATATAAGTTTAAATGAAAGCTATATCTCTTTTAAGAAGACATATTGTGCTTTTGACTCCTATATAGTTTTTATTAGAGATGCACTGATCTAGCTTTTTCTGTTCCGATACTGATCCCGATACTATGGCTTTAAGTATCAACCGATACCAGTGCACAGACTGACAACAGCATTTATTTTCTTACAACAAAAATAATATGAGACAATAAAATATGACAAAATGATCCAAACATGTTATATAGCAGGTAACTATTACTGCTACTTGTACACCACCGGTCAAAAGTTTTAGAACACCCTTATTTTTCCAGTTGCAATTCAAGTCGTGCAAGTCCAATGAACAGCTTGAAATGGTACAAAGGTAAGTCCTGAACAGCCAGAGGTTAAGAAAAAAAGATAAAAGATAACAAAACACAAGTCCAAGCTCTGCCAAAATTACCTCAGGAAAAAAGAACAAGATGGCAGGCTTGAAAACATAGGGTGGCCAGCACAGTGTCCAGACTTAAACCCCATCGAGCTGGTTTTGGGATGAACTGGATAGAAGAGTGAAAACCAAGCAACCTACAAATGCCACACATTTGTGGGAACTTCTGCAACAGAAAAAAGAACTTTCTGAAGATATTTGATTTCTACTGTAAAAAGAATGAGCCATGAGTGTGTTCAGCTGTTATATCTGCCAAAGGTGGACACTTTCATGAACCAAAAGTTTAGAATATGTTTTGGCCAACAGTAAACAGTAAAAGGTAAAAAAAATAAAATAAAAAGTATGGTGTTCTAAAACTTTTGACCAGTAGTGAATATCTCCACCCAAAATCAGATGAACTATCTTGGGAAGCCGATATCTGATCCAGCAAGTTTTTCAGTATCAATACTGAGATCCGATACAGTATAGGATCAGTGCATTCCTAAGGTATATTGCCTGACATCTGTGGATCATTATGTTTTATTTTGTACATTTTGCAATACTGAACAAAAACAACTTCTTAAGAGAAAGAATAAAGATTACTCAAACTCACACAAATCACTCTAAATACAACTTTGAGTGGGTAAAGTTGATTTTGTATAATACAGTAAAGGTCACCTTTAAAATAAGTTACAAAACTGTATTCTTATTCTGTTGCAGATGGTGAAGAAATTGTTATAAGTGGTTAAACTGTGTCTTTGTCAATTCTTCACTGTGTACACGTGTTTATACACATGAGAAAAACTATAATAGATACTAGGAGTGGTAGCCATTTCTCACAGGCAAAATCCTTGACTTAAGCTTCTCTTGCAGTGCCACACACACACACACGCACAAGCGCACACACACATCCACATGCTGCAGTTATTAATGACTGAAGTGCTCAGATTGCTGGTAAATAGTCCGTGGTGCAAAGTAAACCTTGAAGGAGGCCTGGGAGAGCGGAATCTCAACTATTTCTATTAGTGAGAAGATGTCACTGTATAAATATTTTATCATCTTTGAGACTAAACCAGAACAAACCACTTCTGAAAAGACAAGGTTAATAAAACAGTATGTGACATCTTAATGCTTCCCAGATTTGATACACCTATACTGTACACTACTGGCTTTTATTTTGATATACTGCAAATGTGCACTGTGAAACTGAATGTTTTTAACAAATCTTAGCACAACTGCAATTCTTAAAGGTACTATATTACACAAAATTGACTACTGTGAGCGTTACACCATGTTATAATGCTGTTTCCTCCTCAAAAACATACCTGGAGTTGTGTTTTGTTTCATTCACACTTGTTTGAGTAACTCTGGTTTATTAGTCGAGTGGTAGCTATCAAGTTGATAGCTACATATTAACTTCAGTTCAGTAGAAATAGGCAATTCCAGGGTTGAAATCATCCAATTGATTCTAGCAAAGGTGTAAGGAGTTTAAAAACACAATGGAGCATTTTCTGTTTTGATAAGGAAACAACGTTATAACATAGATCCGAAAAAAGTGTAATATTTTTTTTACTGCACTATACTATAAAAACATTAGGTAAATACTAGACCAAAATGTATTTAGTATGACATATGTGGCTGTAATACTAAATGGGTCCGACGTTTGATTTATGCCAAATAAATAAAAGATTTCTCAGACAGACTTTTATTTTGAAAGCAGCGACACACTGGGTTTGATGCGTTGGGCATAAATATTATTTACGTGAGCTGACAATGTTTTCCTCTTTTACTGCTAATGACTTTGGGGTGACCTTCACAGTAAAATGATTTGTTGTCCTATCTTCTCTCCGACTCAGAGAAGTATATTAAACTGTATATTGTGGCAACAGAGTTAAGTGGTGGTAATAAATTAGACTTGTACAAAGCAATGGACACTGTGGTTCTCACTGAAGAACACAGATGCAGTCTTCCTTTGGGGTAATGGATAGAAGATAACCTAGAAAGGCTGTACTATAATGGCACCTGTTGGATCCTACCAGAAAGTTAAAAAAAAATGTCTTCAAGCCTAAAATGTTAATGACTTAAAAATGTACTATGTAACTTTCTGGTGAAGTTTGCAACCTGCTTGTCTCCATGCAAATGTTTTAACTGAAATGTTCCACAGTATTAAAGTAAGAATGTATTTTTTTAAGGCAATAAAAATGCCTGCAATTGAGCAAGACAGATACCGTATTTTCCGAGTTATTGGGCACGCTCTTAAGCCTCCAACCCCATCAAAAAATGACTGCGCGCCCCAAAGTCCAGAGCGCCCTATACACGAATCCACGCGGATGTCCCAGCACAACTTCAGTAAACTACAAAGCTGCACACCCGCAGCGCACGCAAACACGCACGGACCAGACAGCGACCGCGCAGCAAAAAACACCTGCAGCCACACTCATCACTCCACCTGGATGAGGAACAGAACGGAAACTGAACAACTGAGTCACTGCAAACACGCCAACAATCCAGCGGTCCCAGACAGCACCCTCCCTATGCGCCACAATTGAACAAAGACGAGAGTCACCGTGAATTCCCCAAACAAAGTCCCACTGACCCATCGAACTGTTGTGTTTCGTTTAATGTCCGGTGCGGTTTATTTGTCAAAAAAGTTTGAAAATAGACAATTCAAATTATAATGCAGAGCGCCCTATAGTGCAGAAAATACGGTAAGTTTAATGCCATACTGTGGAACATTCCAGGCGAAGCAATAATATATTAATGGAGATAAGCAGGCAAGTTACATTAGTAGATTAACTTCTTTATTTAAAGTTTATTATTTAAAGTTCTGAACCAATAAATCTACCAATGTCTTTCACTGTTGTTTTAAATTTTTTATATTACACTGTCTATATTCACTGTCAAACTGTGTTAAGTATAAAAACTTTAGACATTGATGTACATATAATTGGAAACTGGGGTCATTAGTTAGTTGAAATGACATTAAAAAGAAATGTTTTTGTACCTAAAGTGACACTAAAGAAATTAATTCGCACATATAACATCTGCCAAGCGTGTAAATGGCTGAAAGTTCCTCCTCACAGCAGAGGATCAGAGTTAGAGTTTGTTCTGTCAGAATTGTCTCTTCCGCTCTTCCACTTAATGTTAGTCCTGTCCTTCAGCCTCTAATGCAAATGACAGCTCACAGCACAGTCCCCAGTGCACAGCTGGAGCGGACCCTGAAAGCATCACCACTCTGCAGCCGCGTCACCTCCTCTGTTTCTTTCAAACACACAGACATACATACACAAAACGCACTAAAAAAGCACACAAAACGCACACAGGAGAGCAGCAGACTGTAATGACAAAAAACTACGCCTCAAAAGTTTCTACCTCTTTCACTGTTTGGTGCATAAAAAGACAAATGCGCAGCCACCTTGACTTGATTTATTGTCTTCCCCTGAACTACTTTTTCATGTGAAGAAGAAACTTGAAATGAACCTAATGCAGACATACAGAATAACATTTTACTGAGTGAATCTATAGCCATGTGCTTTTTCGGTCCCACAGTTGGAAAAAAAAAAAGTAAATTAGGAGGGGCATCTGGCTCAGTTTGATTTGCAATTTCTGCATGCCTAGGAGACAGGAGACATGCTATGATGATCCAAGTTAACTAGTCTCAGTACAATATTTATGGAGAATTTATTAAAAATTCCAGATTTTGTCATGACATACATGCAAATCATTGTTTTGTCATGCACAATATGGACTGGATTAGGGTTGTCAAAAGTATTGAAAAAGTCTCACAATAATTTCATGGGCTGTCACAACATATCAAATCACAAGTGCCTTTGCTTAACTGCATGGTTTTATAGTAGCAACAGCTTATAAACATAGGGAACTACATATCCCATGATTCATTTCAGTGCAGAAAACACGAAGATATATGTTTTTTACTTGAAATATGTTTTTTACTTGAATTCTTGGGATTATGACCATAATTCACAGCAATAACTTCTCAATTATCCAAAATTATCTCTATCTACAATTATATTAGCCTCTCCAAAATATTGCATCGTACTGTGAGATGCATATCGTGATAATATCGTATCAAGCGATTGGATATCGTTACATCTCTACTGTATATAAATGGACATAGCTAACGCACAAGCCGCTGTGTACCAAATAGGAAATTTGCATGTGGGCTCTTCTGGCGCCTACTGACCCTCGCTTCTATTGATTTACATTGGAATATTGTGCCCCCCCTCTCTGTAAGTCCTCCAGGCAGCCTCATCATTTTGGTCTTAAAATGTTTGTATTAACCCACTCTACATGATTTTGGTGTTTGTTTTCCACCATTTAGCATCACAAGCTTCATTTGAGTGGATCTGACATTCACAGGACAAAGATTAACCTTTCCTGAATAAGTTTATAATGAATAAATTTATAATGAGCTGTATCAGAACAATTATAGACTACATACTAGTACACCCAGACACAGACTAGTATACGTCCATGTGCCACTGAAAACTACCTGGACCACTGAGGGATTACACAGATATAAATCCACATGGTAATATAAAAGAAAGCACAGTTTAATCATCATCAGAATCAGTATTGAGTATCGAGTCTATTCCTTAGTATCGAAATTAAGTTTGAAATTTAAGTATCATGACAACACTAGACTGAATATGATAAAAAGTTAATTTGCTTGTGTGCCTACATAACTACCCTATGATTATTCGATTACTTATTCATGATTTTTAAATAAAATATAGTTCATGAGACGTGCACTAACGAAAGCGGAAAGGTATAGAGCCATTTTTCCCAGTTGTGTCCGTGCCTCTGCATAAGCTAATGTGTTGACTTCCAGATTCATTTTACAAGTCGGCCTGTCGCCCGGCAAAATGGCCCACGTTTCCCTTTGACACTGAACACAACTGTACGCCACGGCTGATGGATGCTCCTGACCTCAGACTGCAGGAGACCCATGCTAATGCCTGTGCGCGCGCGGGCTAACGTTAGCGACCTTTAGCAGCACCCTGACAAGGCCATTGATCCTGCCTGTAATTGGATGGCATCACTGGAGGCACACTAAGAGAGGCAGAGGAAATCTTATGGAGATGTTATGAGTGTTAAACTTTTGCTTTTTAAAGGCCAAGTTCTTTTGATGTATGGGAGCACGGTGGTGATTGGTCAAGAGGCAAAGGTATAAGATGTGATTGGACACAAATAAAACACAATAAAATGTAGGAAAAAGGGTTGCTCAATAAAAAACATGCAAAACTCTACTACAATTGCCAATTTTAAAAGAACAATCCCATCACACAAAATACTAGTCTGTTCTTTAGATAATTATGTGTTCATATAAAAGTTCTTACATTGATTAAAACCTTACAACAATATAATCCAATTTTGTCATATTTATGTGTTATTTTTTAGTATTTTTAATTAAGCATCTTGTTTTGATTCTAGTTTTAGCAGCGATTAGTATTTGCCAAGCATACTTAAGAGTATATGTACATGTAGTACTAGTAGTAATAAATATAGACCATACTAAACTGTTTTGTACTTATGCTGTACTTACTTCGTAGGCACTGAGTACACTTTATATTCATAAGTGAAATGAACAGCCCCCCAGGCAGTGACTCTGTTTGAGTGTGAACATGTAAATATGCTTTTAACACACGGGCTGCTGACACCAACACTTTCTCATCTCCATTTTTTACCTTGAGTCCTCACCCGGCGGCATCTAGCACAATGTCTGAGCCCTGCGCTTGCAAAGTATGATGCTAAATATCTGCTGCTCTGTGTACACGCCATAGGGTTGGATTGCCCTTATCAGGAAAAATTTACACACTTTTAAAGTTAGCTACATCCAGGACACAGTGCACTGATAAACATGAGTATGAAGAGGTTTGGGAATACATGGTTTGCGATTGAGCTGGCAGAAGGCCTTGACTATCTCCCATTCAAATCTTCAATGCACAAACATGACACGCCATTATAGATAAATACTGTGCATATGTACGGGCTGAACGCCATGTGCTGTGATGGACTAAAATGAAACCCATTAGGAAACTAAGTGTAGAAATCTGTTGACCATGTTTTATGTACTTATGTCTAATAGGGATGTAACAACCAAAATATCATGATATCGTATCGTCAAAAGTCTCACAGTAATGTCATGGACTGTCACAATATATCGAATCACAAGTTCCTTCGCTTAAATGCATCGTTTTATAGTAGCAACAGCTTATAAACCTAGGGAAGTACATATCCCATGATTCATTTCAGTGAAAACAACATGAACAGATGTGTTTTTTACTTGAATTTTTGGGATTATGACTAGGGGTGTGCAAAAATATAAAAATATCAATATATTGTATCATTTAATTTTATGATATCGTGGGCTGCTGTATCGATATATACTGCCAAAAGTGTTGGGTTTTTTTTCACTACAGCACTACAGTTTTGTTGCTTGTTCAGAGGAAGGAAACTCGTTTGTGCGACACATTAGACATTTTCACTGTTTTGATGATTAAAATGTTTGTATTTCATATTAATTTTGCAAAAGACATGGTTTAACAAAGACTTTTAATGTCACAGCCATGATTTAGCCTTTATTTTTTATCGAACGGTATCGAATCGAATTGAAATATATCCTATTTAATCGTATAAAATCGTAAGCTCACTGTATCGAGGTATGTATCGTATTGGCAACTTCTGAATGATACCCATCCCAAATTATGACAGTAATAATTCACACCAAACCTTGTCAAGGTATATTAAAAGCCAAAAGTGTCCCATCTACAATTATATTAGCTTCTTCAAAATATCGATAAAGATCGTACAGTGAGATGCATATCATGATAACATTGTACCATGAGATTTGGATATCGTTACATCCCGAATGTCTAAAATAACTGTATATAATGTATAATCTTTTTTTATATATATTTGCCCTGTCCCATTTAAAACAAAACCTGTTTTGTACTGTATCTTCTTGTGCATCTGTGGTTGATAAATCAAAAACAAATCAAAATGTAACATTTCCCATAATAAACTTCAAATCATTAAGGGCATTCAGACATTGGAAGAAGCCAGAGAAGCCCAAGTGTACAAATTTACCACTCATTCAGACATTGTGAAAGTAAAAGAATGCATTTTGATCTTAATAAGACTTGAACCTACAACCTTTTTACAGGGAGTAACATCTACTCTGCCACTATACTTATCGCTCACAAATCACATTTTCTGTAAAATTTACAACAAGCTTTCCTCCATACTCAGGTCTACTCTGCAGTGAGAACCGTCTTTCGGCCTCCATCTGGTGCAGCCTCAGCAGCTCCCACCCGTGTCCCCAAAGGAAACAGTGGGCAAAATACCACAAAACACCACCCCAGATGCACAAACTGCTAAGAGACAGCGCTCAGAAAAACAAGTGTTTGCTCCAGACAGTAAACACACCACAGGCCATAGAAGAGCGCACTCAGAAATGTTGTGTTAGACTGAAGAGGGGCTTGACCTTAAATTAAGTGGCAAATTAATTAATGCACTTTTTCAGCACTATATAAAAGATGCATAGCAGTCTTTTCAGTGAAATATGCAGAATACTCTATAATACATGATATTACTTAATACTGCTTTATAAATGAGACAATACAACAACTAAAACTAATTGCAATCACCTCTTATATTTTAGGTCAAATCAAGTAACTTTGCTGGATGGCCTTAGGGTTAAGTCTCCCCAATTTCCTGTCTCTCCCCACTTTTTTTTATGTCGTTTTGTTATTATATGGACCTACCTAAAGAAAAACACATTTTAACTACAACGCAAATTATCAGATAAAGTAATTGTCATCTGTTTCCCTGTATGCCCGGGTGGTTCTTGGTAGAAATTGAAATTGTGCCAACAACACTACACTCCCTGCTGTGTTTAATTGTGCTATTGTTGGCTAGTTGGTTCTGATGATTAATGCTTCTCCAATTAGTCTATCAGACAAAACATGTGTATTCTGAAAAACAACAAAGTTTTTTTTTTTTTTTTTAATGATTCACAAATATTTTTATACTAAAATTTATAAAAACAAATTTACTTTGTACAATTTTTGCAAACAAGAAACACAATGTCATATTTTGACTAACCATTTCAGATTTTGTACTATTTTTCATTCTTTTATCTATTAAATTGTCACCATTTTTTCCTAGCATTGCAATGGACAAACAAGAGAATATAGTAGGAAATTTGGGTAAAGTGTTTTGCTCAGGGACACAACAACAGCCTAACCATTTTGTCAGGGAACACCCACAACCACAGAGCAATTTGGCCTTAAGAATTTACAAATACAGATAACTTTGAATGCACCCGGAGAGAGAGTTTGTGAATTTCTCGTCAGCTGTCGTAGCACTCAGAGTCAAAGTGTCATCAGTGTTTGGGCTGGGGCTGGCCATGAATACGCATAAGTAAACAAAAACAAGGAACTGTCAGATTGAGATAGAAGAGGTCAATGGAGACAGAGGCACATCTGAGCAATAAGAAAGCAGGTCTATAACACTCAACAGCACAAGGGAAGAAACTTCACATTCAACTATAGTTTTGTGGATAGTTTGGACAGTTGGCTCCAATACTTTAAGATTTGTTTTGTATAAATAAATATGATCTGTTGTTATTGTTATTAAATGCTTTTAATAAATAAAAAATAAATCAAGGTAAGTTTTGCACTTGAAGTAGAAGCAGCAATTTTAGAGCAATAAGTGTAGTGACTTGAAGTTAACTATTGCAGTAGTTGTAGTAGGAAGTAGTAGAGGTAGTAGTAGTAGCAGTATTAGAAATAGTAGTAATAGTAGTAGTAGAAATAGTAGTACTAGTAGTAGTAGTAGGAGGAGGAGGAGGAGAAGGAGTAGTAGTAGTAGTAGTAGTAGTAGTAGCAGTAGTTATACTAGTAGTAGTAGTGGTAGTGGTAGTAGTAGTAGTAGTAGTAGTAGTAGTAGTAGTAGTAGTAGTAGTCATCAAAGTAGCAGAAGTAGTAGAAGTAGTAGTAGTAGTAGAAGTAGTAGTAGTAGTAGTAGTCGTCAAAGTAGCAGAAGTAGTAGTAGTAGTAACAGTAGTAGTAGTGGTGGTAGGGTAGTAGCAGAAACAGTAGTAGTAGTAGTAGTAGTAGTAGTAGTAGTGGAAGTGGAAGTAGTAGTAGTAGTAGTAGCAATAGTAGTGGAAATAGTAGTACTAGAAATAGTAGTATTAGTATTAGTATTAGTATTATTATTATTATTATTATTAGTAGTAGTAGTAGTAGTAGTAGTAGTAGTAGCAATGCAATTACTTGGTTGCAACAAACCCAATTAAAGCAATTTAAATCACTACCTTAACTTTTTTAGTATTATTCTGTTCACTCTTTTCTATCTGGATATTATATTTTTGAGCTATTGTGTCCCAGTCATATCCCTTGTGCCTTGGTAAACTTTCAAAATAACTTTAATAGTTGTCTGTGTTGTAGCTAATGCAATAGTCTCAAGTTATCTCAAGAAGCACCAAACTGTTTACTTGGCCACAGACGCCAGATATGGGGCCAAATAGAAAGTAGTTGTAGAGTTAGTTAAAAGTCCTGCTGCCGTCTTCACTGTTGAGGTGTGGATCTACAGGAGACAGATCAGCACACACCACACTCACCAGGAGCAGAGCCAGGATCTTTTCCCTGACTCCTCCTCACTCACATTTCAGAAAGCAGCTGTTAGAGAGCGCGTACCTGGCAGATGTGTGGACGGGGAGAGGACATGACAGTGCCAGATGAAGTTTGGCAGACTATTGCTTTTAATTAAACTCTATCCTTCTACAGCACGAGGATATACAAGCACCGACAAACAGATTTTTTTTTTTACTTTCACTGAAATATTTACGAGATATAAAATGAAATAGTCCTTAAAGTTTCCATATTACGCTAATTTCTGATCTATGTTATAATGTTGTTTCCTCATGAAAAGCATACCTGGAGTTGTGTTTTGTTTTATTCACATATGTTTAACACACAAAGCCTGCAAATTTAGGCAGAGTTTCGGAAAACACTTGTGATGTCATGTGGTAATACAGTTACAATTACAAGTGTACCACTGTGTTTTTAAATTGCATAAACCTTCACTAGAATCATTTGGACAATTTTAATCCTGGAATTGCCCAGCTCTACTGAATTAAATGTAGAGCTGTTAAATGAGCTATTAACCAGAAAATGACTTCTTCATGACATCACAAGGTGGAACACTTTGGAGATGCAGAGATGCAAAACAGAAGTAAGGGTATGTTTTTTAGGAGGTAACAGCGTTCTCCTCAAGAGTAATTTTTGCATAATATAGGACCTTTAAAATAATGCATAATGCAATGTTTTGGTCATAATGGCATTTGATTGCAGCAACAAATAGACTGTTTTTTTTTTCTTGTTTTTTTTACATGTATCACATGAATCACATGTAATTACAGGGTTGTGGGCAGGAACTGCAAGTAGATCAAAAGCTAAAGAATACAGGATTAATCAGTCATGTATGAATTACTCAACTCTGAAAAACTTAAGTAAGATAAGTTGAAGGCTCTGACATTTTGCTGAATGTCTCTCCCTACTCTTAGCCTGATTTATCAGTTGGTTTCACTTTGTGGAAATCATCTGACCTTGCAGCATTAGGATTAGTTCGTTTGACAGTACACGGGTACTTTTTTATTTAACCAATCGCTGCTATTTGGTCGTGACGTTTGTAATGTGCCGCTAACGGGGCTAACAGGTATATTCAGCTTCTCTCAAATCTCGTAGGAAGAATGGCAATAATGTATTTCCCCTTGATAAATTTCACCAAGCATTCTCTTTGTTCCGGCTTATATACTCGATCTCGGGAATCGTTGCCAACACAGAATGTATGTCTTCATCTACATCCATCTCAACCTCTTTGTTTATTGTTGTGCTGTACCACAAAAGGGACCCAGACAGGTGCTTGAGTCTGACGTCATGGCTTTACAGCTCTTCAGTGATTGGCTGGTGCAGCTTGCAAACTGTCTAGTGTATTCTGATTCCTGTCCTAGTCACTGGAGAGAACTTAAATGACACTAGGTGGCGTAAGCCTGGCTACCCTACTCTTCCTCTCCATTTCACATTGCCTACTGTTCTGTCCAATAATTTATTTTCTGTGAATTTGTTTCTCACGTAAATCAGCTTTTCCAAATACTGTGCATGTTAGACATTTTGTAGACATGTAGCCAGTCATAAATCATACACTGTTTGACTGTTTTATGTAAAAATAATAAAGGTTGAAAGAGTACAAACCAAAACAAAAGTTGAGCTTGAGATTTGGGCGCCAACAGAAATATCCAGGGGAAATCTTGACAAGGCATCAACACATCAAAACCCAGAGTGTGCCGCAGTCAGCAGGAACAACATATGGCTCCATTAAAAATAACACAAGTCAATTACTAGAACAGGTTAGATGTGCCAGCACAGCAGCACCAGCCTCCAATAGGAATACTTTACTTTTACAACTCAGTCCACGAGGCATGCACTAAAACTACATAAACAACAACACGCTGTAAAAGAAACTGTGCCTGGATCAGTATCAAAGGGAACTGTAATCTCATCAAGAACACCTTTTTATGCAGTGAAAATGTTCAAATGCTAACACAAGACATTTGGTTTTATATCTCAACTAGGGCTACAATGATTAATCAGAATAACCATGACTAATCAATTAAAATAAGCATATTTTGATCACTGTAAACGTTATGGGGCCTATTATAGATTGTATAGACTCTGAAACACATACAAAATAGAATAAATAGTTTGGGGTTTTCATCAGTAACACTTTATTAAGTCTCTATTTTTCAACCTTTATTTGATAAAAATACAACAGAAATGTACAACAGAAATAATGAGCAAGTAAAAAAAACTAAACAAAAGAGGTAAGAGTCTATTACTAAAATAATTGCTCTAGTTATTGGAAAGGGGAAATTGTAATAATACCATACCAAACTAATTGTCACAAGCTTCTCACAATCATTTCGGAAAACATGTCTCATTAAGACCCATTTAATGTTTAGCCTCTTGTCCAAAGATTGACACACGCACAGCCCTATCCTTCAATGAATGTGTATTTATTAGTTATGTATCATTAAATTACGTGAACAGCTAAATGTTTTGGGCAATTAAACAGTGAGTATGTTGTTATACTAGTGACCTACAGTAAAAACAAAATGGACATAAAAGAGACTGGTGAGAGAAAAGGTTCCAGTTAGATAGGTGTAGATAATTCAGTTCAACTCCATTAAGCACAGTTTAATACTGCTGCTATACTCACACATCGCCAACACTTGTGCTATACCTCTTCTGTATTTAAGGATAAGATGGTGGATTTGTCACTGCACATCGACCCCTCAGCGTGGGCCCAGACACTAACAGGCCAACCTTCACACAGAGAGGACACCATTTTGGTCAGACCCCCATCATGAAACGAGCTGCTCTCAACGGGCGCAAGATGGACACAGGACCCCTCACTGTGACAGAGGGGCTAGAGATAATGAGGGTCAAAGGGAATACAGCTATGGCACATGTGGACAGTGAAGCTATATGGTACAGCATATATGAAAAAATAGTGATATGTCAAAATAGTAAAAGAATGTTAAAGAAGACCAATTGTGCTTTTTTTTTGTCGTCTTGAAAATAAGCGATTAAAGATGGCTCAAACATGCACAAATCACTAGAAATACAACTTCAGTCGAGTAAATGGCAAGGGGAAAGAACTATAACATGGTCAAAGGCTTTATATGCCATCTATCCCTGGTAGAATACTCTTGCAATCTCTCACAAAAGCATCGCACAAAACAATTCACTATGACTTCACAAACCTGATGTGATGGGCAGCAGTTTCATTAGCAGTTAAAAAATATAGAAAGTAATAGAAATATATAGTGTAATGGAAGCACATTTTAGCTGTCAGGCATCCGCAGATAGAAGCAGGGTACGATCAGTGCACAGGGTGTAGTTGACTGTAAAAAGCAGATTTGGTTCAAGTAAATGTATTTTTATGTTAAGTCTTCCACTGACAAACCAGGCACATAAGTAGAGGAATGTGAGAGCGCGGTAGGCACGGCGGACCACTGGGTTGTGGAGTGTGTAAACGTGTGATAAGCAGCAGCTATCCTTCTCCATCTGCCTGGGGAGGAAACAGATAAGGAATCATCTCCTCTCATCATATTTGTATTCAGACACTCAACACACGTGGGCACCGTTTGCGTTTTACCTTTTGCTCTTTTCCTGGATTTACTACATTGCATCATGCATGGAGAATGTCACACCGGGAGGTTTGACTTTTTCACACCAGAAAAGACTATGTTTAAAGTAGAGTAAAATGTTTTTGTTTTTTTTTGTTTTTTTGTTTTTTTATGAAATTATTTTTTTTCTTCTTCTTCTTTTTTTTCATTTTTGTGGTGTTATTGCGCAAACAGTTTGCTCACCAACAAGTTGGTTTAACCCTCACCAAAAATGTGCACTCTACATTCTACTTTGAAAATGTGTTTAGTTACAGAATACTGAATACCTGTATTAAAATGTACATATTCTGATACACGGACCAGAGTCCAGAGTACTGTATTCTGAATATTTGGAATGTTTTCACTCTGAGTTGCATTTAAATTCTCATGTAAAGACGTAACACAGTTCACAGTTTGTTATATATTCACTCAAGGAAATCACACATGCACATGCTGAGAGTTGTGTTTACTATTTTTCTCACTACTACTGTGCAGTTTAAAGCCTAAATTGTGTGCTGAAGTACCTTCATGTATTCCTAGTAAGTGCATCCTGAATACTACTAAATGAAAAGTAAATAAACCGTAACACAGGTACTCAAAATTAGTATTCAGAGTACGTAGATGCATTCAGTTACTTCACAACAGTGCTCTTAACCCACACTGCTTACGCCAGATGCCAGAGAGAAAGACAGCAAGACAAAGGAAACATGTAAATATATATACAAAACAGCACACGTACGGCACTTACTGGGAATAAAATGAGACACAATTCCCACGAGATGAGATGGGAGATTGGGTCCACAAGAACGAGAAGAGATATAATTTATAAGACATACTTGATGCATTCACAGAATTTTAGAATCACAATATTTATATTTATTTTATCTTGTGGCTGTCATTGTAGCACTGCTTTTTGGAACTACGGCTTCTCAAGAAATGTAACAGAGATTTTTGTCCAAGAAAAATGTAAATTCCCATGTATACTGTGTTTTGTATAGAGAATATTACACCTTAATTAAGTTTTGTGTCCAAGTTTTATGCACCTTTCTAGAAACCGCCAATACTTCTCACAGCGCTGCATGTAGCCTCTAATATAACTGTTTTGTTTACTCCCCACTCCTCTGTTGACTTGGCGGAAACAGGCCCGACTCCGTCCTGAAACCATGACATTGCAAAAGTCCATAGGCCAAGAATAGCCGTAAGGGTTTCAAGTGCAATATTACATTTTCATAATGAGAGCCAATGAGCTGTAAATCCCTGCTGACAGACTTATGCAGCGAGAAGAGCTTATGGCGGCGATACTGAAACTATTAAAGTGTCGCATCCCTCAGGCTCTGTGTGCAACTACAACTGTGTGTGTGTGCGTGTATACAAATGTAACTATGTGTGTTTGGTTTGTCAGCAGTAACAAGGGCCCGTTGCATGGAGTCCCTCTCTGACTCAGTCCCACAGTGGCCCTTTGCCTCTTAAAGCTTATGAGGTACTTTTAATTAAACAAGAATCCCATGAGATGAAGAGATGAAGAGTTGCATCGGCAAGAACAGTAGGTTAACGGTTTTCATACTTATTTTTTTTAAAGAAACTGCAAAAAGAATTTAATTAAGTTTGGCCCAAGATTAACCTTCATGTTTATGTAGATTGTGCTTAATAACAAAAAACATCACTGTCGCATTTTGGTTTAGAAGCTAATGTAAACAAACGTAAAGTCCAAAGAAAACGCATTAACTAATTATCTGTAAGTGAAATCAGTTTTAGGTGATTCTGAGTTTGCAGTTCTTGTATTGATAATAGTCTCTGCTCTCTCGGTGTCAATGCATGTTTTGAAAGATCCTGCTCCAATATCTACTCTGTGCCAAAAACAATGACCAGCATAGTACAGTAACAACTTGATTAACTAATAAAAACTAGGAGTTGACATGAGCACTGTGTAGACACAATTTCAAGTGGATTAATACTGAGGTTTCCCTTTGTCTTGTTACTTTACTGAATTCATTTGTCATCAGAAAGTGATTTCTTAATGTTCAGACACAATCTTAGAAGGCTAACTCTAATCCTCACTCTAACCACCCACACAAGCCACAGGTCACACTCACAAGGACTGCCCCCGAGCACAGCAGGGCCCAGCCAAGGACACACGTGCAATCAACGAGGATTTTCTACAGTTGTATGTAAACTCACTTGTAAAAACAGGTGGTACTAAAGTCAAATTAATAGCAGGGAGACCCGCTGCTGCAGGAAGCTGTTTATCTTTGAGGGTGCACTCCGAACTAATGAGGGCTAAGTGACCTCAGAGACAATTACAGAGAATGGGACATTATTTAAATCCACACATTATGCACAAGATTAATTTCACAAATGTCTTCATATAATGGCCTGAATTTGTCACTGTTACATTGACTCAGAGTGGGTCTCAGTAGGCCAACTAAATCTTAGAAGAGCTGCTGTTTCGGAGAGGCTCTGGCCCAGCCAACTACCATTCAAATTTCATCCAAGAGTTTAAAGCAAACCTATTATGCAAAATCAACTTTTCAGAGCTTTTAACCATGTTATAATTGTTTCCTCTCACCATTTACTCACCTGAAGTTGTATTTGGAATGATTTGTTTTAGCAATGTTTAATTGATTATTTTCAAGACACCATTTTGGCGTTCAATCCTCGTTTTCACCGGCACCAGTATACACCCACTGCTTTCTGCTTACTTCATTCTCCAATTTTATTTTCTTAACCAGTGATACACATAGGATTTAGCAGTGTCGTGTGGTCATTTTAGTACAAATGCAAAATAATCCGGAGCTCAGCATGAATTGCAGCTATCTATAGGAGAGGCCGACAACTCCATGGCTCTTTGTTGTGATGACGTTTAAAGTGGCGTCAGCTTCCACTGGACACTGTTGTTTTCTAACACGGATGCCAGCACACTTGTTTCTTTTATTAAGTCATTTTAGAATATTGACATTTAAAATGTCCAAATTATAACAATGATCCACGGGTGTCACAGGGTGTCACAGACACAAGCACAAAAGGTCTCCTTTAAATCCTTATACATAAACATGTACCCTGTCTAATACATATTTAGTCTTGATAACGTTTTAATTTTTTTTGTGCAGATGGAGACAAGCTGGTGGTGCCGGGCCAAGTAACCAGATCTGTAGGGAGGCGACCCTGCTAACAGAAATCAGAAGAAGTCTTTCAAGCTATAAAACACCTGTAACTTAATAAATGCAGGAAGGATAAATTTGCCATACTGTGAATGTTCCAGGAAAGAATGAACCTAATTTAGTTTTGTCATAGCATTCTTTCTAATAAGTGTACAAAAGAATCCAGAATCCCTTTAGGGCTGTCCCAACAGTAGCCATATAATTTACAATACAAAGGGACACCAAAAGCAAAGAAAATAAGAATAAGAATGAAGAATGAAGAATAAATACTGTGTACTTCTTTAACTTGTCCCTAATTAAGTCCCAAGCTGGCCCTGGAAGCACAAATCTTAAGCCACGGGCAGCGCACCTTAGCCCAGACTGCCCATGTTACTTTGCAGCTGGTGGAGAAACCCCTTTAATCACTGCGAGGCGGAGCGCGTGCCAGTTCGTCAGCTTTGATCCACTCCCCGGTGATCGCACAAAGGCCCACTCTCTGTTTCCCAGCCAGACGGCGATCTATAATTTTCAAAACAAGATCCTGTGCGCTGACTCACTTTTAGCTAGCCTTGTCAGCTGTATCCATCACACAGGCCCGGCCGAAAAGAAGCATCTCATGTCAAGAATGGATCTATCATGAAAATTAAAATAAGGTAAGGTTAGTACTTTTTGTAATAATCACTGTTGCAAAGTTATGATTGAATAAACTTAAAATTAAAACTTCAGATTTGCTCTTTTTAAGCCAGTTTGAATATTTTGATAAGATTTCAACTTTTCAGTTTCTTGGCTTTCTCACACAAAGCATTGGCAGCATAAAAAGCAGATATTATAATACATTATCAGGGATGCAACAATAAGCAAAATATCGTGATATCGTATCGTCAAAATATCACAATAATACTGTGGGGCGTTTCAATATATTGAATCACAAGTTCCTTTGCTTAAATGCATGGTTTTACAGTTGCTAATAGCTAATAAACATTGAGAACTACATATCCCATGATTCATTTCAGCGCAGACAACATGAAGCTATGTTTTTTACTTGAAGTCTTGAGATTATGACCAAATTCTTGTCAGGGTATTTTAAAAGCCAAAAAGTGTCCTATCTACAATTATATTAGCCTCTCTAAAATATCGCAACAAATTGTAAATTGTACTGTGAGATGCATATCGTGATAATATCGTACTGAGAGTTATTGGATATCATTACATCCCTATAAACTATGTTAAAGCCCCACTTTTTCTAGCAAAAAATAAAAGCATGTTTTTTTTAAAAGCATGTTTTCTTTATTATGGTTTGTATAGTTTGAACATACAAAAGGTTGCACAGTACTGCTTTAACCTACTGAAATCAATAGTGTAATACAGTTTTAGCTGGTTATAATAACGGTTGTGATGGGCAATAGACAAAATGTACTATTTTTTGTTTTTGTTTTAGAGTCTAATACGCAATACAAAGGTTTGTTTCCAAAATAAGTACAAGTACACAGCGGACTATTACAGTGTGTTTTGCCTCTCACTTCGTCCTATAGGCTGCTCCTGGGCTCTCAGAGATGGATATGCATGCAGACATGTGGCAAATGAAAGGTCATACAGGAACAACAGTAGCTTGTTTGTGTGTGATAAAGCAGGCCTGGGCTCACAGTGAGATTAAAGAGCGCACAGTGAACGGTGATGGATTCAGACTCCGATTCCTCCTGAAATCTGCTCTTTACAGTTTCAGCTCCTCTCTCAGTCTGCGCAGGGCTCCGAGCAGCAACACTGAAAACACAGCATGAGAGGCCCTCATCTGGTCATCCATAAGAGTGAGGAAGAGGAAGAGAGTGGATAAATGTTTGCTCAATGCGTCTGACAAAATATGACTGACTTCATAAGAGTGTAAACATTCTACAGTCACAAGTACAGTTTCTGACTATACCAGAAAGCCAGCAGCAATTCAACTCCCTCGGCCTCATTTTTACACAAATACTGAGGGAATTCATGAAAAATGTCAAAAGCACAGTCTTGAATCGAAAACAAATTGAAACAAAAGCTCACCTGGAATGGTCACAATAAGCAAATCACAAATACTGCAACTTTTAAGTAATATAAATACCTCTGCAAACAACAAAATATCCAGACTTATTATGTTTAAAACCTACTTACAATGTAGTTTAGATCTGTACAAATACTTTCTGAAATGCACCTGATTCTTGTATTCATTTCCCAGTTCACATTTCAGTCTCCTCAAATGCTCCAGGTCAAGACATCCATAAATTGTACACTTTTGAAACATAAATCATAAATGGCAAACTGCAGTGAGATGTGGTTCAGGCAAAGCTCCTGCTGTTGCACTTGCCCAGTTAACCAGTGGTTCAGAAAATCTCGGGTCAGCACTGTGGTTTGGGCAGGAGCCAGAGGTGAAGCGCCCAAATGAACCAAAACCAACACTGCGGCACTGACAGACATACTTCAGCCTGTATGAGCAGAAATACAGACTGTTTTTAAAAACGTGCAGAGGGAAGTGTTTTGTGCATTTGTGTATGGGAAAGATCTGTTGTAATATCGACAAATCAGCTTCAAATATTCATCCCATTCACCCCGCTGTTTTAGTGTTAGCCAAGTCAGTCTTTCTACATACTCTGTCTGTATCTGACATGAGCTTGGCTCGATCTTTGACACACTGTGAATCACTTAACACTGAATGACACTGGTGTATCGAGCCTGGACTAAAAGTTCTTTAAATCAATCCTTCAGCGTTACACGGCGGCAGTTTCAAATTGTCACTTCCGTTAATAGATTATCTGCTTGTGCGCCTGTCAGAGGGTCAGTTTATACAAATGCCAAGTCTTCTTTGAACTAAATGCCAATCTATGTTTGGCTCTCCACACGGGCCCCAACCATTAACCTCAGTTTGTGGCTGATTGGCCGCCGCATTCCAGTCAGATCAGATCAATATTCCTCCTTTTACCCTCCTCGAGCCTTGGCAAAGACCTTCAGTGTATTGATAACTCCAGCCTGTGTCCCGCACTGAGCAAAGAACTCAACAAATATTTAACAAGACAAGTTTCAGTTTATTTGGTGTAAAACACAAGGAGAAAAACCCATACATGCTCCAAATTAGTGCCTAAATTGAGAAGAAGATGCAAGGTATTATCAGGGCATTGTTTTTGTTTTTGTCTCATTTTTGTTGCATTTAAAAGAAAAAGATGCTTAATGTATTATTCCAATCCATCCCATAATATTTTTAGGACATGAGACCTTAATGTGTGAAAATGTAGTCAACATATTGAGATGGAATTTTTTTTAGTGAATAATACATATATGATAACTGGACAGAGAAGAGTTTATTTTTTGTTTTTATGCAAATATCCTGGACACTGAACCACAGACCAAACACCAAAAAGTTAGAATTTTCATAACAAGTTTTGCATTTGGTTATGAACTTACTGGCTTACTTCTAGGTTCTAGCAGACAAAAGAAAAGCAGTTAAAGGTGCATTATTTTATTAGAGGTCTGTTTTATTTCACAAAATACCTGCAAAAATGCTTAATCAGGAGAGTTACATAATTACCATCACTACATAGTTAAGCTTCCATACATGATGATACTAAGATCAAATGAATAATACAGATTCTATTTTTAAACATCTTGTAACATTTATGTTGATGGTTAACTAAAAACTAGAGGTGGGTCTTAACAAAAGGAAAAGTGATAGTACTGAAACGTGACATTTAATGCATGCAAAAATGTAGGAAGACATTAACTTCTAATTACCTTCAACAAAGCGTCCTTCTACAAGATGAGCTTAAAAATTCAGCGCACTTAACACAGCAATGTCTATCCCCATGACCCCGGCTGGCCTCTGCATTAGCCTGTCCACACTACACCATGCTGTACATATTGAATGGAGCAGATGCCATACCCCTCCAGATGTGACAACAGCTGCATCTCCAGCTGAGACACACTTTAAAACATGAAATTATAAACAGGCAGCAGACACGCCACAAATTATTCAACTATCCAGCGAGCTTATTAAAACACAATTACAGACACGGGCAGAGAATGTAAGGATGATGGGCTGCTAATGGTATTCCACAGAGGGTTTGCTGCTGAAATTATGCAATAGAACTCAAATGGTCAAATCTCATTATAATAAGCTGCATTATGTATGCAAAAGTATTTAAAATCAAGTGTTCTAACATTTTCGTTGGAAAAAGGATGTCATCTTCAGGGAGTGGTGTAATGGTGTAAAGGATTCAAAGTTTACACAATAAAGAAGTTTACAATTAAGGACATTTAAAAATTACTATATTTAAGACAGAACAACTTGCAAATTCATTTATGGTGTTAGCCAGTGTTGGGGACTTGCAAGTTGTGACATGGACTCGAGTCAGACTTGAGTTGCTGTTTTTTTGGACTTGAGACTTGACTTGATAGAATGGACTAAGACTTGGACTTGAAGGTCAGAGACTTGGGAATTGACCCAACTCTTAAATCTTAACTCTTTGTGTTCTGACCATAATAATTCGTACTCTTGTCAAGACATTTAAAAACGAAAAAATAGAATTTCTACAACTCTTATATAAATACTCACATAGAAAAATACCATGACTTTATAAGTACAATTTAGTTTAAAATTCATATATATTGCAGAAATCTAAGCTATATTTGGTTCCTTGGTTTTAAGACTTGAAATGACTTGAAGCTCAAAGCAGACGACTTGCACTTGACTTAGACTTATGGGCCAGTGACTCGAGACTCGACTTGGACTTGTTTGTATTTGACTTGGGACTTTATTCGGTCTTGAGGTCAAAGACTTGAGACTCACTTGAGACATGCAAAACAATGACTTAGTCCCACCTCTGTTAGCAGAAATAAAAATCTATTTCTACAAATGTTAAATACTTTTAAAAAAAGTTTGTTATATTTTTTATTTAATATTTGGAGATTTTGACCGACCAAATGACTCATGGTTCCAAGGACAGAAGTTAAAGACTATCGGATTGTGTGATTTGAGCTGTTTGTTTTTCCTGTATCCATGGCAACTCTGCTTGGAGATCTCTATAGTTAAAGTGATTTTGGTTTGATTGATTTGATGTAAGTTTTTTGGCAGACAGTCTGCCATTTCCTTGTCTCCGTGGAGGTATTATTACTTTGCCTAGAAAGTTTCACAATACAGTACTAAACTTTTCTATCTCCGCAGAGCCAAGCAGGCAACACTACCAGACCAAATTACAGATCAGATTTGTGGAAAGACGAGCCTGATCACAATAAAAACAACATACCCTTTATTATTAGTCTGTGTACATCTCCAAAGCTCAGTATGTTTTTTCCACTTTGTGATGCCATGAAGCAGGAGTTATCGAGTTAACAGCTAACTTTTACCTTTTGTTTAGTAGAGACTGGCAATTCCGAGGATGAAATTATCCAAATGATTCTAGTGGAGGTGTGTGGATGACATGTGTGTTTTCATTATGAGAAAATAAATCAGCCGAAGAATGCAGGGTGTGTGTGTTAAAAGTGTGAATGAAACAAAACACAACTCTGGGAATGTTTTTAGTGAGGAAACAACATTATAATAAATCAAAAAATAGCTTAAAATGGGCTCTTTAAATAAGTAAATGCTAGATAGAAATGTTTAATGTCATCAAACTACATAATCCAATTGAGTTGATAGACAATCCACCTGAAAAGTTACATAGTGCACCTTTAAAATGTAAAAATAGAACAGACAGACAAAGCTCTTAATAACTACACTTTTAAGCAGTATTATTTATATTTCTTGTTATTTAGGTGACATGCAGTAAAAACACTTCATTCACATCTATTCACATTCATTCACAATAGGGTCAATTTAGTTTCACAAGTCTTCGGTGGGACGAACGCAGCGCTAAATAACTTGTTACACAGAAACATTTACGATTGCACTGATCCAATTAGAGATCATTTCAAGTGCTTCATATCCATAATAGTGGCGTCATGTACTTCTGTTTCCATTAGGCTTTGAGACGTGTCTGCGCTCTCTCACACTTAAAACCGTCTGTCAAAGCCTCTTGTCGGCCACGAGAAAACAAAGCAACAATTCATTTTCCGGAGCGGCGCTGAATAGACTTTATTGGATGAAAAGGCCCGGTCTGATTCATCACTGTCAGGGAGCCTCTTAAAGGGAAGTGGGAAGGAACGGGCCGACGGAGAATGGCTTCAAGGAACAAAAGCGGAGAGGAAGGGTCGATGGAGAGGAAGCTATGATGTTTATAGATTTACTGTATGGTCAAAAAAGCTACTTGTATGTACCATTTGACTAGTTTCTGCTAAGAAATATGACAGAACAGTAGCTGCGGGTTTTTACTGACGCTGTCCATGGTGCTGAAAACCTGTTGCATTTCCAAGATATTTTAAAGATTTTGTTTATTTATTAAAGTAAAAAAATTTACTTCAACAAAATGTATGACATATGTGTCTTCTTGACTCAAAGATAGGAATGGGGTATATGGAAAAAATATTGCAATTTCCTAAAGCACAAATCACAATTTTGATTTCATCACGGTATAATGTACACTATAACTAGATTGTATCAGAAAGCATAATTGTAGTATAAAATCTTCTGTAGTATGGTTTCACAATTACTTTTTAAAATGTCTTTATTTATTTTTGCATTTATTATAAGAATTTAAGTTTGAGCATAAGGTTTGATTAAATCTGATATGAATTACCTTTACGCAAACAGAGCCTAACCCGTTCACTGTCAGTATTGTTAGCTCTGTGTCACTGAGCTGATGTCTAAATCTCTGTCCATACCGTTGGTTTAAACTGCTTCATTCAATCACTCCAGGCACTGTTAATGAGCTCCGGGTTTACAGGACCCTAGAGAGATGGCAACCAGTTTGTATAGTAAAAAGCGACTTTTTAATTTATCATAATTTCAATGGTTACTACAGCATGAGCCAGACAAATATGAGAATTTTTTCACAAATTACAAATTAATGAACCAGTTTTAAAATGGAAATGAGTTCTCAATCTGTAGCTTGCATTTAATTACGGTTTTGAACACAGCTAACAATCGGGACACAAGCCTTCTGCGCTAACATATGCTGAGAGAAGCACAGGCAGGAGTGTTTTGTTTTGGCATTGGGTATCAGATGGATGCCACTCAGATACAGAGGATCGGGGTGCTATTTATTTAGTGAGGAAGGCTCTTAAGCACTTTATGTTCATTAATGTACTCCCATCGATTACCAGCCGCTGGGTCTCTGTCCGCCATGCATTTTTACACAGCTTTAATAGTGCAGGAGAAACCAAATCCCTCACAAGACAGTAGTGTGTCTTTACTTTTTCCA